>NW_022145615.1:5999890-6714890 GCF_000002235.5 Strongylocentrotus purpuratus
TTGTGTGATAGAGGGTGAGTATGTCTGTGTGATGGAGGGGGCAGGGAGGGGGCAGGATTGTTTCAGTAAAATTATCTCCAGATTTGTTTTTTTTTGTAATATATAAGTAAATAACATTTACAATTGACATATTATGTTTAGGTACTTATACGTTTACTTTGTTGCTAAGTTATATTATACTTCAAATAAGTTTGTGTTTAATTATGTTTATGTAAAAGCATCAATGTTGAACACGTTTATTTTATTCAATTGTATGTCATGGTTTGTATTACACATCTGGAGAAATAAAACAAAATTGTTAATAAAAAAAATAAAAAAAGTGTCTATGTCCCGGGGAGGGTGTATTTCATTTGTCTAATAATTTATATATTCTAGGCTAAATTGGATAAAATCTTTTCCTAATTTATGAATACGAAAACAGCATATCATGTGTTTTCAAAATGCTCTGAGATCTCATCTTCTTTCCTCGCGGCGAACCAAAAAAAGATACGTGTACACGTGTAAAAAAACACGCTTGGATTTCAAAACAGCTTAGCTACAAAGCTCAAAATAATACCTTACCAGCGCTTGCCACTACTTTTCCTCTACTTGATTTCAAATCTCGGTGATGATATGTATTCTTCCATGAGGAAGGAAGAGATATAAAAGACAATGGAGAAGATGAAAAAAATCAAAATGTTAATGATTGGAAATCCGTGCCCTTTCGAAGACAAATTACCATAGCCTAAGGAGGATCTATGTTGAAATATTACACGGAGATGCAGGTGTGATCTTAATGCATGTCGTGCTGGGACTCGAGAATGAGAAAATGAAAAAGGCCACGATTTATTTGCCTTTAGCAATTTTTTTGTTGTTGTTGGTTGCTTTTTAAATTCTACATCAAATATTCTGATTTCGGAATTGTGCGTTAATGTATTTATTTATCTTTTTAAAAATATTTAACAATGATATATTTTATACATATATATCAAGTCCCTTATTCTGCTTTTTTTTTAGATAAATAATATAATTTATTTACATTTATTTGCATTCCTACTTAGTTTATACAGGCACTCACGGGTTGATCCATAATCAAGTTTCCCGCAAATATTTGATGGCTTAAGCATTTAATAGCTGAATAATTAACATATATTTCAAGCTTCTATCAACCTTAGCATATATTAAGCAAGCTCTCGTCCTTTTATGTGGACTTTCTCAAGCTAAGTGATTATTCACACACTTTGTTGCTGTCTAGGTATTCATTAATCATTCCTATCTTCGCCCCAGTGATCTCAAGGCAGCAGACAGCAATATACCGTGTGAATAATCACTTAATAGCTTAAGAAAGTCCACAGAAGTGAAATAGAAAACTTGCCTACTCAAATTTAAGGTTGGTAGAAGCTTGAACTACATTTTATAATACCCTAACCAATGACAGTTTTCTGTATCACCTAAATAATTTTGAACATATCTTTAATAATGGATTTCTTTCAACTTTTCAACGTAGCTTGATATGCTACGTGGTTGTATAATTTAAAGTGGCTTAGTGATTTAGTGTATTGCCGTGTATATTTCGTTCAAACATAGTTTAAACTCTTAAAAAATATATATCCTTCGCTCAGTAAAATATCAATTGAAGGCTATTGTAGATGCCCACATCACACAATATCCCCGATGTAGAAATACGTTTCATCAATTAAGGTAATTAGTATCACACCAGGTTCATTACATCCATCGTAAACGCAATTATGCAAACTAATTTCCTTATCACGCTTCACGTCATTATAAATGAAAAGGGGCATTAAAAAACAACACGTTACAATTATTAAATTTGATCGATGAATAGAGCTTTACTTTATTAGTTAGTGCGTGATGATGAAATTATTCTAAAACGTACAAGACAAAAGCCTTTTACATCATAAATTTATGTCAATTACCTTTTGTACAAAATATATTAAATCAATATGCACTCATATCCTGTAAGCATTGGACCGCAACCAGCCGATATACATTGTACTAGCGCAGACTTATGGCGCCTGCGCTAGGCACCACGTGATCACGTTACATAAACCAATCAAGCTCTCCATTTCTTATCGTGTCGTCATAAAACAGTATTTACAACTGGTGTTGTATTTAAAATATAGACATTCCGTCATTTGAAGACCTGCCTTTCCTGCTACATAGGCATATATTATCATATCATGCATATCGTACAAACTTAAATCGCAATAAAATACAGCACCTATATGTAATTGAAAATTGTAAAAGAGAACTCTATTTATACTAAATTTACGACATATCAAATTAAATGATATCCACATTATGTTAACGTTACACTGATAGCAAATCTTTTAACTATATATGATCTGTTTTACTCTCTTTCCTTCAGATTATCATATAACCAAGGCAATATTACTAGGGGGACGTATACATAGGTATTTTCTCAAGGGTTTTTAAACAAATCTTACAGATTACAGCATAACAGGTAAATTCTTTCGAATCATAAACTAAATCTCGGTGTACAGAAAGTCTTTAATAATAATCTTGGTCTTTGATAAACAACATATACACGACAAAGACCACGCTTTTAGTTTACGTTGGTGAGCAAAAGCGTCGTTATTAACATTAGGTGATTACATATAAAGTCTAGCATCATACAACACTCGATGGTTACGAAATTATATAAACATTGTAGCTCGGAAAATAAATTGTGTACACTTTTGAGTGAGAAAATAGAAATGAATACGATCGTTGACCTGATCGTGTATTCGTCAGTTTGTAAGCTACGTAAGAAGTTTAATCTTGTTTTCTGAGCGAAAGTGTCTGCCTTTAAGGCATTATAATTTGGTAATTTGAATCAATATACAGTACGAAATGGATTAGACATCCAAAATATGAGCGGTAACTAAATTATGAACATCTGCAAAGATCTACAAATATATTACATGACAACATACGGGAACAGACTGTTTAGTTCATCGGTTTTATTGACAGGCTTAAGCAACTCCAATATCGGTTGGTTTGTATAATGAACATTTTACTCGTACCTTGATTTTTACAACGTGGAAAATGGCATTAAATGTAATCTCTTTAAAAATACATAAACGGAAACATTTTAATGGTATTTTAATCAAATCAAAATTTCCTTCTAAGGCCGCTTGGCATAATTATAACAGCTGTTGTAATGTTTTTCTTTTCCATGTTCGTCACTGTTTGAATTCAGAATTTAAACAGCCATTGCTATCACGTACGTTTATAGAAATGCCGTCCTACTTTACGACTGACATTTTATAATATGTCGTTAAAAGAAGGTAATACAACTAACCGAAATATACATTTTAGAAAATGCATGAAATAGCTCAACAAACTGTTTACCCTTGCACAAATATTATACAGTGAAACCAAGAGAACAAATCGACCAACCTGCATATTCCATGTAACAGGGCATAATTGCCCGATTTCTAACATGAAATCTGATATATGTCAAACGCCCACTACCCTCATTAATTCAATAACAATCTCCCAGACACATCGGAATCAGTAAGCTATGAACAAGCAAACATCGGCACCACAGACGCCCAATGTGTTTATACGCATGCTTTTCTTTTTGGCGCAATGCTCATTCTTTCCCGAGGGGAGTTACAAGTCGTTGAGGCAGCGCATTCATTTCAATTTCTTTCTTCGAACTTTAATTCGTACATACCAATGAAATAAAATAGCACTCAACTCCGCACTCGTTTAAAAAACAATATCAAACGCGAAATCCGCTACAACCAATGGTAATGATGATCAACAAGCTTATTTTTGTTGGGGGTGGGGGCGCATTGAAATTGCTTTATAGTGAAGCACCAGATCTACAACTTTGTAAAAACTACCAAGAAAAACAACAAAAATGACACAATTATTGGCTCGCAGGATTCACAGGCCAATCTGCGGGCACAAATCAATATACAACAATAAGCTGTGAACATGGTTTATAAAGAGTGCAAGTGGTGATGGTGGTGGTGGTGGTGGTGGTGGTGGTGGCAGCGGTGACGCCTAATGACCTAGGACGGCGTTGTTCGAGGATCCCTTATTCATACGCTCAAATGTAATAATTAGTGATGGTACTCTTCAGAAGAGGAAAGGACAGATGATTGTAAATTCAGTAACAAATGCCACATTTGAGGGGAAATTGTAATGATAACATAAGAAAAGTGCAGCCATGAGTTCCATATTATCCTAGTATATGATATCTTCTCTCTTTCCTTTTTGAGGGTGGGTGGAATGGAAAATGAATCATATTTCGAATACCTCTCATGAAGAAAAAATGCGATTAAATTACAAATGTTGCAGGGAAACTGATGACAATGGATTGCAAAGATATAATGCCTCTTAAATTATATATCGCACGCTTTAATGAGCTTGTGAGACAGGGAGAAAGATAAATCACGTGCTTATTCCGGGGGGAAAGAAGCAATCGATTGCGTAAAAAAAGTTATTTCTTTTATCGTCAAGAGTTTCGTTAAAAAGTAATTTCCTCCCCAAGGAGACAATCACTGACCACTTTGTTTATAGTGTATTAGTATAAGTATTATATTACTTTTCCTTGGGAAGCAATTTTCGAAGGCATTTGGGAATAAAATAGACACCTGAATATAATAATCGTATAACAAAATCAATCATAATACTGACACTGTTCCGATTACTACTCATAATTTGAAATTAGGTTTCGTTTTGTGGTGGACTGATTAATCTTTTAGGCTTTCTTTTTTTAGATTATGGCGATAAGTGGGTCGCTAAAACAACCACAATACTGATCACATCACTGAATTAACAAGATGAATTTCGCTCTAATATTTTCTTAGTATAACGTCCAAATGCAACATTATTTAGCAACAGTGGAGCAAAATTGTTGACACATTTACAAATTGGATTTCTTGACGAATGAACGTAATATCTTCATCGCAACATCATGATTGTTTAAAACTTCTTGTCTGGTGCGTTGCATGAATGCAGGTAAGCACCGAAGTCACATTCAACTTAAAACCTAATACATGTTTTCTTTTCTTTTTAATTAGCTTTTCTACATCTCGCTATCTTTTCCTCTTCCGTGTTCTTTTTTTTTACCGTTCACTTTAGATCAAAAGCATATAAGGATTGAATAAATGATAAATACAGAGTGCGAGAACTCTCTTAAAACGTGAAATTACTGATTAATCAGATTTTCCTAAGAAGCTTCTTTTCAGTGATTGCTCTTGCAAGGACAAATGACCATTCCTATCGTAAATCTAATCTTACCTTTTACTTCATGATAGATATAGAGTGCGAGAAATCTCTGAATTAGAAATTACTGATTAATTGGATTTACGTAAGAACCAGTTGATAATTCATGGAATCATGCCTGCTTCTATTTCAGTGATTGCTCTTGCAAGTACAGATGACCACTAATCATATATCCAAGCTTACCTTTTTACTTCACTCTCATTATATTCCTATCCTCCAAATCTCTCCCCTCTCTCTTTATCTAATTCCCTCCATATTTCTTTTTTCCTATTTACCTCTTTTACCACTGCTATTAATAACTCACTGTAATTTTGTTCTCCCTGTCTCATATCAATACCGATTTCTAGCACGCGAATCCGACACCGCTCTGGATTCAGAATGCCACAATCACTCCCTATTGTTTACACACGAACGTCATCTTACAAGCTTTCAAGCAACCTGAGAGAGTAAAACCGCATTTACTTTTCCTATAATTCACGAAAAGAACACAGCCATGCTTCGAGAAAGCTAAACAAAGCAATCCTATTTTTTTCATAACCGGGAATGTATTAATACTTAATTTGCAAGAACACTCGCCACATTAAACCATGACATTACATCATGTGCTGGCACCAAAGTATATCATTGTCTAGAATGCAGGTAGGCAAATTCGACAAAAAGAAAATGTTTTTTTTTCTCCTTTAGTCTCACGGGTATGCGGATAGAGGCATACATTTAGAAAGGAAAAAATACTTCATACTGTATTAGTTTCTTCAGTTATTACATTTTTTCTGGAGAAGAAACTAATCGAAAACGAATTAAACAAAAATATCATCAAAGATAAACTGTACTATGGGTATTAAAGCAACATTACGAATCACTTTGAATTGGAATTTATTGCCGCTGACGGGGAAAAGAAAACTTCCTAGTTCAGTATTTTGCTTTTATAAAAAAAGACATAAGGATAACACAAACAAAAAAACGCATACAACACACACACACACGCACACACACATATAAATCTGTTTGTAATAGTTATTTTGTTTTATTCATCAAAATGGAATACAAACAAGAACAACACGCACACACGCACGCACGCATACCCCCAAACACACACTCACCATCAAACATGACTGTTATGCGTGCGGGGGTGGGGTGGGTTGTATGTATGACAGTATGTATGTATGTATGTTTATATTTAGATGTAAGTAGACACACGTATTACACAAAGACAACGATCAGTTTTCAACTTCAATCCAAGCGTTAACCAAGAGTTTTAAGGGTGTTGCCACTGCTGATGAATTAAAGGGTATTTTTGCCTCAGATTCTAAAAAAACCACCTGGATTCAGCTCATGCTGTAATCATAATTATAAACCTTTAGGTCGGTCAGGAATTCCACGACTTAAAGAAGCTGATCGCCTGTTTTATTATCCAGATATTTATGATTGGAATAAAAAATGTCAAAAACTGTTTGCCAACAAGTTTTGAACATATTTTTTTATAACACTACAGTCTATTGGGAAACATGATTATCATGGTAAAATCGGTTACTCTAAAATTTTTACTTTTTTGAAGCACTTTATGATCATTTTGAAGCGCCAATTCCGTAGGGCTTCAATTATGATTACACCATACTACAGAAACTGATAGGGCCTTGCATCTGAGATTTGTAAAACTGGAAACATTGTTAAAACAATACTTTTTAATAACTTCACATCTCCCGTAGATTTATTACAAAACATCAAATATCTATACATCGCACAAAATGTCATTGCCCTTTTTTTTTCCTGCCAAGTGCATTAAGCACGCTTAGCTTATCTTTCTAGATCTATAAAAACAATGCGTCAGAAGAACGAAAAACAATATATGAAAAGTATTTATGCAGTCATTTGGGAGTGATTATACATTATTTCCGCTGCTCTTAAAATTGACATTTACGTTGCGGAATCACCAGTCAAACATGAATGAAAATTCCCCTCTAACCGAGGACATGTGCACAAAGGTAGAAAAATTCCATTGCATCTTTGAAAATGTATTGCCCTTTCTGTAGAGGAGTAACGAATATTGGTCTGTAATAACCAAGGAAATACTTCTCTATTCATTTCAACCTTATGAAATGCGACTGGAATTTTTACGCATCAAATATTGATGGTATCGCGACTTCTAATGGGAAAGCCGCCGGCCATGATAACTTAATAATAAATCAAGGAAAACTCAGGGAATAATTGATGTTTAAATACATAATTGATGCCCATTATATTAATTCGTTTCCTTCACCACACCCTCCCGCTACTATCTCTCTAGCTCTTATTCTCTTTCTCTCACTTTCTCTATCAATCTTTCTATGTGTATGTTTCTTTATTTATCCTCCTCTCCCCCTCTCTCATTTTTCTCCCTTATTCCTCTTTTCCCTTCTATTTTGTCACCGACCATTAAGCCTTCGGCCAACTTTTTAGGTTACCATGATAGTTGATACTCTGAAAAAAGTAGAGAATACATTGACCTTACCTTGCATTCAAAACAACCTGTTTTGTACAGAAAATAAAATGTATACCTGAAATATCTTCCTCTAAAAGATTAATGGCAAGCCCTATCTTTTTGTCAATTTTGTTTTTACCACACCGGAAACGTAAAACAATATGAAAGATCCATTGCTTTCGAGTGAGGAAAGAATATATTATAATTCCCTTGTGAGGAATTTTTTTATTCGTCAATACCCGTTAAAGGCTCGATAAGATGCGTCAAAATCATCAGACCCGCCGTGTTTTTGTCTTATATTTGAACTAAGCTCAACAGATGTCCAAATAAATTTAATAAACGGTGGGTGTGATTAATATACTAAAAATGACATATTTACCAATCTTACACTTTGCCCCAAAGCCTCTAAATAAAAAAATACCTTGTGTTAGATTGTGTTTAAAAAACTTTTAATTCGTATCTTGACGCGATTTTTTTTTTTTATAGAGGAATGCCTTATTAAGCACAATCAAAGAAATATGTAGCTCTTATGACAATATTCAAGCTAGGTAGTGTGAGTTTAATTTCATGAAGAATTAAAACGGCCACGGATAATTGTTAGTTTATACACACATCCCTACACCACTGACACAAACAAACACATTCACCTACTAGTAAATTATATCAACATCAAGCAACATTATATATAGTCTTCAATTGCAAGATGAGTTATTTACAACGTTGCCAAGCTCTCTTCCGCCTTTTCTGTTCTGGTAACTCTCTCTCTCTCTCTCTCTACTTCTGAACCCATTCATTTTCCACCCATATCGTATTATCTCTCATTCTCTTCTATCTCTCTTCATCTTCTTATTGCCCCCCCCCCCCCACCCTCGCTTACTCCCCTCTCTACTATTCTCTTTTCGCATCACTTTGTCATCCTCTATGATTTGTCTGTAGTCGTGGCACAAAATGCGCAAGCAGCTTTCCCAGACAGCAGAACAAAAACTTAACTCCTAAAACACGTCAGTATTAGGGGTTAATCCAGTCAACAATCATCTTTCCCGTGTGGCCCCTGGGACATTAAGGGTTAACAACCGACATCAACGTCTCGGGCAGGGGCTCCGAGCGACCAGGCCAGGCACGAGATCGTGTTCGCCCCCGAGAGCCTGTCGTCGAGTCGAAACCTCCTGAGGCCGTGGTTCGGTCTCGTCATGAAAGACGAAAGTATTAATATTAGTATTAGTCTAAAGATCTTATCCAAGAATGAGAGAGGGAAAAAGGGAGAGAGAGAGAGAGAGAGAGAGAGAGAGAGAGGGAGAGGGGGATTGCTTTTACTTAGAGCCCATTGAGGATTATTTCTTCTACAGACTGCGAGCTAATGAATTGACTTTGGAGAATAGAGTGGGCTGTTTTGATGTAGTGTGTATTTTAAAGATACAGGTAACCGTGTAAAACAAAGACGATAACATTCGAAGTTTGGAAGTAACGTAGAATAACTGCAATTTACATTTCGAAAATGGCAGGTTTGATTCTATTTCATCACTCTTGAATAATTTTATTTACAATAAGGTAAATCAGATAAGTGATGAAATTTGGAGACAAATAGCGGCTAGATAGCGGCTCAAAGAAGTTTGGTTTACGTAAAACAGGCTGTGAAATTGCATTTGATTTCTGACTGAATATACTACAACATTAATAAAACGTACACCACGACTTTTTCTAATTTAGTTAGCATAAATCCGAATAAATATATATGTATCTTTTCAAAGAAGAGCTAAAGATTGCTAGATAAAGTTTACTTTAATAGAATGTCTTTCACATCAATTGCTACTCCTATCCATCATCAGTGATTGTTTCCCCGAAGAAAGCCATAATGCCCACAGGCCACGTCCTTTTCCCTTTATTAATCAATCCTTTTCCAAACTCCGATTTTGAGATCGATGGGCGGGGGGGGGGGGGGGAAGGGGTGGATATCATAGCGTACGAGTGTCCCTTAGGAGACAAGTAATGCTTCAAGTTTGCTATCAACACCCTCATTACAAAGAAAATTATTTTCCTTAAGTTGGACTTCTCCTAGCTTTGGATTCCATCTTCTCTGAGGGAAGCGTTGTCACGGTTATGATATCGTTTCCATGGTCGATGGTTGCTGTCATTGTTCTCTCCATAATACTGCTTAAGGGCTAGGTTTAAAGTTTTCCATTCGGTGGCTGCATGATAATAATCCCCAGATACCATGGATACTGTAACAGATAATCATTACTAACAGGAAAACGAAGTACCGAATGGTAATACAGCAACCATCATCTTGGCCCCTGGACAATTGGTCGAAAAATCTTATGCGTTACATCTTGGGTACGAACTGATAGAGCGAGAAATAAATTGCTTGCGAATGATATGTATTGATTTATGGGGTATGTTTGTTATTAGCTATTAGAACTTTGCTGTTAGTCGCCAAGCAACGGGTATTAATAAGAAACGGACGAAGCATGTATTTGATGTGTATAGACAGCCGTGATAATATTAGAAATTCGAAGTGAAAACAGAAAACTGTTCATCCATCATTCTTTTCTGCTTGTCTGTTTTCTTTACATTGATATTACACCGTCGTCTTTTGAAAGATGTGCACTTTACTCGTTCGAACCTCGCCGAAATAGCCCCGAAGCCTCGGATTAGATTTCCGTCGCGGGAAAGCGGGTATGGGATGAAAGATGCCACGAAAAGATGGAGAAATTGAAAAATAGGATTGACATTTTCATCGTTCCGTCTCAGGAGGTTTCAAATATGGGGTTAATCTATGGAATACCACAGAGATGGAGCTTCTTTGAGTGTCAAAAGCTCCGAATTTCCCTTTTTTTTAGACCTATATAATTCCTGTACGATATCATGACATTTATTGATTGAAAGAAATCCTGTTTATTAGACCTCTAGACGTCTTTATAAACACACCTTTAGAATCATGTACGACATCATGAAGTTTAGGAGGGAAAGAAAGCCTTTTTATAAGGTGAACGACTGCAACATGGGATGTAGTAGAGGATGACTGTTTTGTTCGATTAATTCCGGAGAGACCCGATGGTACTCGATGATTCAAGAGGCTAACCAAGAGTAAACAATTCGACTGACTTTGCTCAAAGATAATTTGTCTTATTAACTTCCTCTTTATCTTCTCTTCACCGCTGAATTCATATTAGTAAACGAGATGGTAGCGTAGGCCTTGTGTGAATAAATCTCCTAATTAAATTTGCATTGGTATATACAAAACGAAAAAATTGTAATTAGGACTATTACAAAGGACATTCTTAAACAGACAGATACACTCAAAGTTGATAGAATCCGACTATAGATTCAGATTACCATGCCTGAATAGTGTGATTTAAATTCAAATTCAAATTCAAATTGTATTGTCCAATGATTGGGAATTTGCTTCATTTGCATGTCAATACAAGATTACAGATTATAAACAACAATTCGATACAAATGGATACAGAATAGTACATTTGAACTGAACATAGATAACACAAAATGCGATATTTCAAAATGCAGATTAGAATTTATTTCATAATTCAAACCAAGTAATTAAATTCAATTCATAATTCGGATTAAATTAAATTCACAATTTAGATTAAATTCGATTCATGATTCAGACCATATCTGGCCATACAGATAGTAATTGGTTAGCACTTAATTACATCCCTGGTGTTATAAGAGAGAGAGAGAGAGAGAGAGAGAGAGTGGTATGAATGATCATACAGAGATTTTGTTTTTGTTGTTTGGGGGGGGGGGGGGGGTACTCTTGCCGGCGAATGTTCAACGCTTTAACAGCAAGACATACATTCCATGTTTGGATTTGAAGTAAATGAATCCATTGTTAACATTTGAAAATTGTCTTCATGCGTTCTACAAACGGTTGATAGATTTCACCATGCATACCATAATTGTTTATTAAAATAGTACATTTTGATTTGATTATCAATGAAATCACTGTGAAAAGGAAAGAAGGAAAATCAAATACCGAATTGAGAAGAAAAATTACCAGGCTGCTAAAGTGAAATGTATTAATTCCTAAAGCAAACTTTAAAACTAACATTAAATATCACTTCTCATGAAAATTCGTACATGTCTACTCCGTTTACCACAGATACGATTCGTGTGGTGTTTGTGGTCGGCCATATTTAACATTACACCTAGAACACAGCCTTACGTATGTAGTATATAGAGACATGATATCCCCTGCCGCCTGCACCGTCTGTCAGTTCGACCACCTTGTCCCCGGCCAACTGACCGGAAAGATGGACCCTCGCTGTTGCAATAATCAAATAAGTGACCTATCATTATATAGCGCCTGGGAATACTACGCAACGTAAACGAGAGGTTTACAGATGATGCTGGGTATTGGTAATGAATTTCCATTGTGAAAACAGGAAGAAAATATAATATAAACAAAAATTATCCATGGTTTACTATGTACTAACAATTGTGTATAGAAAGCTTCTGGAATCATATTAAGCATAATAGAATATTGCTTAAATATCGCGGAAAGTCATAAACCTTCGGAAAATTACAATGGGTACATGTAACTACATGAACAGTTTAAACATTTAAACTATGTATAGCTACATGTAATTTGTGTTGTATGATAATATCGTCATAATTTCAGTCGATTTATTGTTTTTTCTTATTATACTTAATCTTCTCTTTAACATGGTAAAATGGATGTAAGATGTAAGTGCCCCGCCTGCACTAACCGGACTAGAATAGTAATACCGCCTCCACACCCGTAATTGGGATCGGTAACTTTAACTTAATTTACATCAATTTCCTTTCCCCTCTCCCGGTCTTACCTTCTCTTTGGCTCTTTATTTTTCTATCGTACTTTACTCCTATGTAAATAGTTTATTCTCTCTTTTCTTCTCTGCTCTCATCTAACCCTTCGTTTATATCATACATACCAAATACTAGACCATCTAACATTTTGCGCCATTAAAACAACGTTACAAGAGAGGTATGAGACGTTGAAAAATAAAAGGTAGCAGAGTTTATACCCATTTGCCCCAGTCTCCAGAGCAGTGTCCAAATTGAATTAGCATCTCATAATAAATCAGGATGATACAGGAATATCTTGCACCTGCGCCATGCCCTGAAATAAGAGATGACCCATATATATCTAATCTTACTGATGCTTGAGACGGCTTCGTATTTTCATATTTCGGTAATGTTTCAACATTTTTCAACAAGTTCCAATGGCATCGAAGTCGAAAAATTACCCCAGAACGGCTTTTTGACAATCTTTGTTAGATATTGTCAGGGAATATTTTGAATTGGGCGAAAAGAAGGTGCAGACTCTTTGATGAGAGCGAGAGGATGGAAAAACAAAGTGAGAGAGCGAAAGTGATACGGAGATATAAACTATATATACAGAAATACATGATAACGAGGGGTTCTATCTAAAAAGAAAATGGTTTTATAATATAATAAGGAAAATGTTGAGAGAATACCAGAGGTGGCGAGAGGAAAATAGGGGAGGAAGAAACACTAAGAATGAGAAGGAGAATGGAAAGGGGGGGGGGGGGGAGATGATGACGTCGTCTCGGCGGAAGAAGAAGAAGAAATTGATGAAGACGAAGAAACATAAGAAAGACAGAAAGAAGAACAAGGGAAATAGTTATGAAATCATGTTCACAGCGTATTTGAACGGGCAGCCTTGCATTGTCTTATGATAGAGAGTAAGAGAGAGAGAGAGTTTGATTAATTGGATCACCTCATTACATAACAAACATCATTCGCATTCATATCCTTCAGCACCTCGTTAGTAGTGAAAATCAAATCCTTGTAAGTTTTATAATTCTGGGAACCATAGTTACCCGTACTTTTCCCAATGTTCACTAATCAATTATAATTTTTTATGTGCAAAAACTAATGACGTCTATTTGGCCTTAAGTCGGTTGGCTCGGTTATGCGCGAGACAATATATTTCAACTCAGGCAACAACAGGCTCCCTGGTTTATTAAAGAGTCCATTTTTTTCGCAAGTTACCTGGGGTACAGCTTCCTTACTTTCTCCCCACGAATACGGGGCTTTTCTAATCATTAGACGTCAACAAATGGATTCCGGATGTATGTTTGGTATAATGTTGCTCGAGCTCATTAGCCTTTACGTGTTTTTACATATATTAGTAAGTACCGTTAAGATCTATGTAAAACGCGAGGTAACCTGCGCAGGTTACCTCGTGTCGTCCTTTGTCCACTGTAGATCGAAACGCTCGCGGAACAAAGGACGCAGCACGAACGCGAGGTAAACGCGAGGTTAACGCGAGGTAAACGCAAGGTAAACGCGAGGTAAAATTCACGCTAGACGGTCCAGCACGACACGGCACAACCTCCTGTAGTCTAGTTCTGGACCCTATATTGATTTTTGCTATTCGCCGACTATAAGCGTTAAGCCGAGTGATGCGATACATACATACATACATACATATTGGTATTCATTTAGCGCCTTTACATGAACATGCTCAAGGCGCTTTAATAGTAATCGCGAGTCCCCTACTAACTAACTAAAGAATATTGAGGCCTTTCATTTGCTTTTGGTATACAGCTGTATCTATCACATGACGAATAGATTATGGCATAAGGAGATTATTACAGTGGCATATAGAGAGTTATTTATGTGTGGACTCTCGTCATTTTAAACTGTTTCCATAAATATGACGCTGAGGGTATCATGCATATTATAGCTACTCGCCTCCACCATAAGGAGCCAAGGCCTTGTCTCTATGGACTCAATTCGCGTAAACAAGAGTCGCGGAATGGCAAAACTTGAGCGAGACAAAACCCATTCATACGGATTCCCGCGAGATATTATGCATTGTCTGTCCCTCGTCTCGCATTGTAATGACGGCACTCGGGCGGCAAACGCTAGAGTACCAACACATTCTTGCAGACGATAGGTCTCAGAATCGTTAAAGACAGACAAGTATATTTGACCCAACGATGTCGATGGCTGTAGTAGATGCCATTCATCTTTTAAGTGCTTGTCTCAAATCTTGTTAAATGGCAGGGAACGGCCATTGAATAAATCATGATGCACGTCTGTCTCTATCCTGATTTATCACAGTTTTCACATATTTCACATATACTCTCTTATTCTATTGCATTTCACTTTTTATAGCACTCTGTCTCTCTGATGAGTATAAAATGATTCAGTCACTCATCATTAGTTCACTTGTTTTGTCAACATACTCACACACGGACTTGCGTTTATGTATTACACTATAACATTAAATCCTTCATAAGAATAAGGCTGCTTTCCTACATTTATCTCCTCTCCATATCTTGCAAAATTTCAATGCAGATACTGAACCTAGTATACGATGAGAAATGATCATTCATCTCCATTCTATGGTCTCTAACATCGTCGAAATTATCATCATCGTCATAATCATCACCATCATCATAATCCTCATCATCATCAAAATCATAACCATCAGTCAGCATCACTTTCATCATGATCATGATCATGATAATATCAGTTATATCATGTGCATGATCATTACCACCATCACGTACTATCTATTAATATTAATAACATTACTATCATCCTTCATTGAATTTATCTTTATTACCATAATAAGTATCATCTTCATCAATACCATCATAATCAGCAGCAGCACCACCATCATCATTACCACCACCACAATCATCATCATTATCATCATCATGGCTATTGTCATTAAATTCATCCATACTCTTATCAACATAATAATCGTCCCCGTTATCATCATCATCACCATCATCATCATAATCATCATCATCGTCGTCGTCGTCATCGTCACCAACATCATCACCTTAAACATCAGCATATCATCCATTGATCAACCTGGTATAATTGTGTTTACTTTTGATATAACTATGTTCTCTAATGAGCTTGATGAAACTAAAGCTACCAAATATTATGAAGCAGTTTAAAAACACATAAGGGCTTACATGTACCTAAACTGACGTACTAATATTTATTGAAGAAACAAAGTAATATGAGAGAGGGAGGGAGAAAGGGATAGACTAGGAAGCCGACAATAACATCGATTTCAAACAATTTCTTTGTTCATTCCTGACTTCAGGCGAATGAATATAATTTCAAAATGTCTTGGACTATACAACTTTATGAATTTCCTTGAACTATATAATGTATATTCAAGGGTTATGATTCAAGCTATCGCATTATGTCTAGAATTTCAAAACATTTCATAGAAACTTTTTAACTACCTTCCTTTCCATATTAATGTTACATTTTTAAATTATATACAAATTAAGATAATAGCTTAAAAACAAATGCAAATAATGTCAATAATTAGCTATTCTCGAGGCACATTCGACAAATATGTAAAATGTACACCGTTTCATTGCCACCCCCTTCTCTGTCATTCCACCAAAATCAAACTCCCTAGCATCATGACAATGTATGCCTACTTAATGGATTCGTACGCCCCATTTGTTACTATCCAAACTAAAAATCTAAGAATGTAGATCTACGTCGCCTAAGAGCAAAGGTCCCGATTGAATAAAAGATGATATACAATGACTAAGGAATTGATGGCTAGCAAAATGAGAGAAAGAATGAGAGAAAGAGGGACAGAGAGAGAAGTGGGAAGAGAGAGAGAGAGAGAGAGAGAGAGAGAGAGAGAGAGAGGGGGGGGGGGATTAAAAAATAAAATAGACAGAGAAAATCTCGGCCAGAGACAATACATCATTTTCAAAGCGTAGACATTTTTCTCTTCGATTTAATGACACAAAAATTAGCTTTAATTGAAAGTCAAAATGGCTCTCAGTAAATATTTACTAGGTTTGGGAAAGCCTGCGGGGGACTGCCCAATCAATCTAAATTGTGCACCTATTACAGATGACAGCACTTACAAAGTAAGTCACGTGACTAAACGCAAATCAACGTGGATGCCATCTCGTAAAGAGGTAGGACTATTTGTGTTTATCTTGTTTTAATCCTCTTCATCATGAATTCGAACAAGTATTTTGTTTATAGAAGGGGCTGAATATTGCAAGCGTTATTTGTTTCCCACTTCAAGCATAAACAAGTGTCGAAGTGAACATTTTCGTTTGTCTTTAATACAAATTTGTTTCCGATACTGTGGCGTATATAATAAAATACATGCTTAGACGACTTCGGACTTGATAAAATAATGCAAAGTGGATAATCTTTATACATTGAATTCATTACGGGTATCAACTTGCTCATTAAATCAAAATTGCCATTTAAAATAGAATTCAAATATGTATTTCAATCCCCTGTTTTACCATTCAAAACGTTTGTTTAAATTTAATAAGCAAATGCGGCCTAATAACACCTTTTTATCAGATACCAATAAGTTCTGTGTCTTTTTGAACAGACCAAGCTCATTCTGTAAAAATGTCACCCCATGGTGATTTGTATATGCAAAATAAAGATTGAGGACTTATTTTCAGTTAAAAAGATAAAGAAGTATTAGAATGATTGGTTTATAGCTACAAACCATTTACTACCATCAAGTAATTCTAATGAACAGATGTACGCAATGCATTTCTGAAAAGAGACTTACTAGCATCTGTTTGAGACAGATATAGAAAATCCTTTAATTCATATTATATAACTTATTTCCTCATTAATTGTCAGCGTATGGGTGGTGGCTATACCTGGGCGGTACTTGAATACGGGTTCTCAATGATACCGCTAACTATTCGTAGGTTCTCCGCAAGATGGCCGTAAGAACAGTTTATTGTCAATTGCAGTAATGGCGTTCTTGCCGGCAGCCGACGGTTTGCTCTAGCTCCATTTTTATAATGAGTTCAAACGCATACGTGAGCAAAATGTATTGAGCCTTGAAAAATGTGGCATGTTTACCCTGTGTTTTTGAAATCGATAAAAGATTGAAGGAGTCCTAACAAAACCTTAGATAATGGCTAGACAATAGGCCTACAGAGGACATTCTCAAGCCACTTTAACCAAGAGTTTTAAACACATATTTTCGTTTAACATGAAGCTTAAATGTGGCTGCGATGAATACATAACAGGTTCTATATCGGTTAAGGGCATACAAAGAAAGCAACGAAAGCAATCCTATCGCAACTGCATATAACACGTCTTATCCAAAGAAGAGGAGAGGGGGAATTAAAGATGCGAAGAAATGAAGACTGCTTGAGGGAAGGAGAAAGTAAATAAGTCGATAGGAATAAAATGCAACCTTACAAAAACATTGATTTAAGATGACCTCTTTTCTTTAGCCTTTGAGCGTTATCATAGACACGGTCGACACACCGAAGCGGAGCGAGAAGAAGCATTCTTTGCTTCAGGCGACTTTTATTGCAAAAAGGTAAAAGAGGCAGTTGAATATACACTCTCTTCATAAAATCGATAGATGATATTGCACGCGTACATCCGGCCAAGAAATGCATCATCAAATTTGATTTCTAGAAACATAAATGCCTTCCTTTTTACATTCGTTCTTACATTTTCGTATACAATTTTTTGTTTATATTTCCTTTTCATTTAGCTTCTCTCTTCCCATTCCAAAGTTTATTTTAAAAGGAAATTGAGAAACCATTGTGCTAGTTTTTTTTCTTCTTCAAGATTAACTTACAATATTAGCCTAGATTGGAGTGTAAATGAAACATGCCCTGTCATATGATTTCTAAGTTTCCGTATTAACTGTCTGATATTCTCATAAAGGAATTTTCAAAAACAGAGGGGGAAAAAACGAAAACGAGAATAGGGATACAGAAGAAGAGAACTAAAAAGATCGAAATGAAAGAATTTCGGCAATCATTTCAAATGGAACAGGACTGAAATGAATGACTAAAATCATTGACGTACACTTATTGGACCCTGATAAGCTAGAGTTGTGCATATGTTTTCACCTATTATTTTAATATTTTTTTATGAGAGAGTTAATATCTACGAAAAATAAATACCTCAACTCTACTAACTGCAAATGTGGGTGAAGGTAATTAAGTGATGCAGTTTTTTGAAAAGATATGAAGAGCCTTAAGAAAAGGGAGCTTTTCACGCACCCTCTCTCTTCCCCACTTACATCTGCATTTTCCACGCGGGTGGGAGTGGGGAAGGGGGAGGGGGAGGGGGAATACACAGAAAAGGAGGGAGAGAAAAAAAGAAAAGAACGAAAGATGTTTTGACGTGTGCCAGCAAATATTTACCGACAAACTCACTAAACGCATTGACAAATCTGACGGAAAAGGTGCAGAGTTTGGGCCAAAGCGGCCCCCTTGTCAACTGCCCCTGGCTACACCAGTGTAATCGCGAGCTCTCTTTCACTCTGACTGTTTTCTCTCGTTTTGTCTTTCCCCCACCCTTTCTATTTCCAAATGTCTCTTTTCTTCTCTCTCTCTCTCTCTCTCTCTCCCTCTTTCTCTCTCTTTTTCTCTCTCTATCTTTCTCCACCCCCTCCCTCTTTCTCTAAACTTCCCTTTCCCCTTACCTAAACTTCATGGAGTTATCAACTTTCATTTCCCAATTGTGATGTTTTGTTAAAATTCTATATGCCCGGTTATATCGCCTCTAGCCTGCTTTAAGATTATCTTTCTACATATCATTAACATTTAGCTTACAGCAATCGCATACTCATATTCCTTTATGATGGCTACCCTGGTATTTTTTATTCCATTTCCGCTCTTTGTTTCGTCATATCCTGACCAGTCTTTGTCGTCACTTATTTTCGATGTCGCCTTACATGCAACATGCTCCTAGTGATAAACAGCGTACATCCTTCACTCTCAATAAGGCGTTAAACGCAGCCGTGACATGAACAGGAAATAGCTTCGTGCATGGCGGAAATCAGAAAAAATAAAGACAGCAGGAACTTTCTTTAAATGGAGGAAAATTGGTATCAGAATGGCAAAGAAAACATTTAGTTTCAAAGAACAGAAATGCATCTGGGCTGGCACAAACTTTATAATAGATTAATGACATCAGACAGTATATTCAATGGAACTAAATCAAGACACTAGAAAGAAAAAAAGAAGAGATTTACGAGTTTGTGATGCACTCTTAAATGCTTTTAGGGACGGATTATTAAACTCAATGTTCCATTATGGCGGCCTATTATGAGAATCATTGAAATATGCTTCCTCTGTACCTATTTGTTTTCGCTCTAAAAGTACCATAAAACAAAGGCCAATCCGTGTGATAAGGGAAAAGAAAAAATGCCTCCAAAGAATTGAAATGACATAATATTCCCCTTTTTAATGATCAGCCAAACACAAAAAGCCCCTTTAAAGTGTTGGTAGCCCCAACAATTTATGGCAACAATTCACTTAAATTGTATCATAATGTGGACGAGGATGACATTTGGGACACATTTCTGAAACGATTTTCAAAACAAATGTGTTTGAAGAAGAATATTGATGAAAGAAAACAAAATTTAGGTTTTCTTCGTACAACAGTAACCCAAATTATGTATTCTTTTATCAGTATTTGTCTCCAAACACATTATGATACAATTTAAGTGAAATTTTGCCAACAAATTTTTGGTGAATTTGGAATTCCGAACAATTTAGAGGGGCTTTAAGAACATTCACATCCTAAAAAGTCCCCCAGGGTATCTAATGTAAATGTACAGCAAGACATACAATAATCTTCAGGATTTGAAACCGATTTAATTATTTTTCTTTCGTACTAGGCAGAAGAGTACTGAAATGTAATGATTATGAATAGAAAGAAAATTACCAAAACCTGGATAAAAAGATACATTTCGATATGTTGTAGGTGGAATTATAAGAAGAGCAAATGAAAAAAAAAGAATGTTGTAAGTTTGTTCAACATGTTCGATGCGTTTGTTGAAAAGTGCGATAAAATTCGTGAAAAAGTGAAACCGAGAGAAGACACGGGGGAGGCTTGGGGATAAAACATCTCCTTAGACCTAAATACTTGACCCTAGTTAAAGATTCTCGCTTGATACGAACCCATATTCTGACACTCGAAAGATATAAAAAACCACTTGTCGCCAACGAAATACTGGCTACCCACATACAAAACAAACACTTCTTCAAATAAATGGCGCCCTTTTCTGTATTCAATACAAATCGTCGTCTGGACGAAAACAGATTTAAATAAAGGGATCAATATAGAAACGTTCCATTGTATTTAATGAGTCGCTCGGGATCAACATGCAAATGCACAGTGACATATGTTTCCCTTGGCAATTTTACTGAAACAACTCTAGGAGGTATGCACTCAATTATTCATACTTTTTGTGAAGAGTCTGGAGAGGCGGAGCATCATTTTGTTGCCTTCAAGCTATCAATTATCAAAATGCCGCTATGGATTGATAAGATTAATAATGCATTCACTAAAAACGATTAATTGGAAGACTCTAGGCGAATCGCAGGAAAAAAAGGCATTGCCCCCGGCTTCACTGCGGTCGAAATTAACCTTTAAAATCATTCGCCATTCAATATCGACCAGTATGGCTAGCCTTGTTCGTTTATGAATTAATCTATAGGGAAAATCATTAAACAAAACAAACATTGTTGATAGTTATGGAGTCAGTGTCGGGATTTGTTTTCTTTCAATAAGTTTACATCTACGTAAGACAGCAAGTGTTCTGGGAACGCTTGGCATGAAACACAAACAGGGTGACAAAACAAATTATATTATAACGCAAGGCTAGAATAAACCCAATTCCTTTACAAAAACATGATTATTTGAAAGTAGGTTAGTTTTGTTCTTATGCTGAAGTGTTTTTTCTCTGTGTGTTTTGTTTTCACGCAACAAGCCATACCTGATGATTTTTATAACAACTGAATAAAATACCCCTTTGTTAAAGAAAATAAACGCGGCTTATGCGGATATCACGTCTGATTTACATCTTACAAAACGTTTTGAGGAAGATTGGCATTATGTAGGCTTTGTCCAACAGTCATATGGTTTTGGAGAAGGGAGACTCGTGTACAGCAAAAATAATGTAATAGATATTAAAGAAAGTTATTTTAAAAACTGATAAAGTTGTCACAAACGTAGCTGAATACTGATCAACTTGGTAAAATGGCACAACATACAACAAATAAGCGGCTTTTTAAAAACAATTTCACCACCGTTGTTTTAATCATGTCAGCCAAGAGCGACTTTAAGAGCATCACCATATCATGAAAACATTTCCATCAGGGAAAATTATTCTAAAACATCATATGACTCCGGAAGAAACGCGACATGCCCTTTAAGATATTTTTCCTCAAGACAAAAGAAAACACAGTCTGACATTTAGTTGAAATGATCGATGTATTTCTGGCCACCGTGGATCCTGCATTTCAATGCAACATTAATCTCATATGAGGCGTAGTGCTGGAGAAGATAATCACAAGTAGATATTTAACTTGCAATGACATGAGCATGCTGATTATTAAGACGAAAATCATCCACAGTACTCAATCTTCGTTTGTATTAACATTTACACACAGACTACTAGGGATTAATCTTTGTTTGATGATAAATTTGCATGCACGTAGGTATTGGCATATCAAATAATTATAAACCTGGTGATGAATATTGACTTGAAGTTAATCAGTCAGTGAGGTAAATGGAATTCATAAACATGGCACATCCAAACACGATACTCATAAATCATTAACTAAAGTATTTTTCTTGACTTTCTCTTCCCTTTGTGCTCATTCTTAAACCACAAATGAATACATTGTCGTTCCCCGGAGTTCTCTCATAGCAAAAATATTATTATGATCCGTCGTTATTACGTGCAGGATATATTAAGAGAAGCACAGAGTAATGTCTTCTCGACTTGCATTTTATTGATGTCCTCTAATGTTTATCGAGGATTTTTTTGTAGTTCCCAGAATACTTGATTTAGAAGGAGGAGAATAAAATTATGGAGAAAATGGACCAGCAGTAAAAGAAGAAAAAAAAGCGAAACAATGTAGAGGATGAAGAAGAAGAAAAAGAAAAGCAAATCAAAGAAGAGACGAAATTAAGTAGAATAAAGGGGAGGTAAAATAACAGAGAAAATATTTCCAGAAGAAGGGGAAAAAGAAGAAAAAATATTCAATAATGCGTAAAATAATGTAGATCCAAGTAAGCTTGCATATGAATTAAAATTGCTCTTTAGATTCATGGCAAAATTGTTTTGCATTGTTCTCTAGCTGAGCATGATAACGGAAACCATTTTAATGACCACATTCACGTCATCTACTTTGCGGAAGTAATACATTTAATAATCGTTCATAACCACAATTATCTGCAGATCAATCAGACCCGGTAGTAATTTGTAAAAACCAAAGTAGTACTAGTACACCATATATTCATTGCATTTTGGGTTAGTCATTTATGTTTTCCAAAACAAAAGGCATACCATTTAACGATTGCTCACAACCCACGATTATCCTCAACTGAAATTAATCAGACATGAATGTGTACAAAAAAGAGTGTCCATTCATTCAGGCTATAAATAATATTGTGCACACAAAAAGACCTTGCTGTAATTAAGAAAAAGAATAGGTTGTGTTAAAGTTATTCCGATAATGATTTGATTTTTATATCCCTTACATTTTTCTCGTTCAAAGTAATGTTGTTTTTTTCCTTTTAAAGGAAATTGTCGGTTGCCTTTGCCAAGTAAAACTTTAAACAACAAAAATGGCATTATATCAAATTCAAATGCACTCTCTTTTGCGCAAAAGTAAAAGTATCTTAACGTACTTGCCAATAAATATAATAAAACAAGACAAAAACGATACATTTAATTTAATATGCCTTTTTCAAACTTTCATTACCAATGACCATATAATATGCAAAATTGTGTTTATGTTATTTTTAATGGTTTATTATTTTAAATACAAATTAAATACATGTTTATATTAAAGATTTCAAATTATTTTGCATCTTAAGAAGAACTCGACCTACACAAACTCGGACTTCCCTTTAATTAGAAGTCTTTACCTTGTGGGTCCTCAATAACATAATATGTGTGTCCTCACCAGTGAATGCCTTAACATCGTTAATTCTTACAAAATCTTCAAGATAACTGTGAACGTTCCGTGACACCTAGAGGCTAGGAATCATACATAATGTAAACGTAATAGATACACTACAATTTTAACCAGAAGCAAGTACGTGGAGTCTTTAGATATTACGAGCTATTCCAGGAAAGAAGTCGAATCGTTAGACATTACTAGCTATTCCAGGAATATGGCCCAGAGTTATACTGTAAAAATTCACCCACCTCAGATGTCATATTTATTATTAAAAAAAGGAGTTAAAAGAAGCCGGGACCTTTCTTTGATCTTTACACTAGTAGGTCAGCGTGGTCAGTGAGGTGCAAATCAGGATGATGAATTGCCTTCAGGTATACTGTATCATATTGGTTCCTGCATTTTTCTTCGAACAAGACGGTCATCACGTGACCTATTAAATAATTGAAAAGGGAGGACTGGACGACTGGACTTCGAAAGTACGTGACCGGTCAAATCAATCCGAAACTTGTAAACACCAAAGCGGATTTGTAGTAAAGCACAAATATTTCACGGATATTCTATTCCCAAATATATATTTTTTAAAGAATTAAAACCGCTTAATCAGAGCATTGCTTTTGGTTTCCTGGTAAGTACAACATTTCTCAGAGGAACCCAAGGAGGAAAAAAAAGTATTTACAGAGCAATCGTAAGTTTACACCAAGCGCGAATATTGATCTTCAAACACCAACATTTTAGGTAAGAAAGCAGAAGAGGGATGATGGCGGATCACTCACAAGCTCATCCCCGCCAGTGGGGTTATCCAGAAATAGATATGCAGGATTAGAGAAATACAACGGGGATTCGATTGGAGAGGGTCTTCAAAGGACAAGATCAAAAGTAAGAAGCTAGGTGAGCGATGATGGGAGATCATGTATTCGCTCATCATTATAGGAGGCGTATTCAGAGATGGGTGAGCGGGATTTTGCGAAATATATATGTTTATCAACGGTTTAACTAAGGAGGAATGGGGCACAACGATTCTACTATTATAAACTAGATAGATGGGAGACTGGAGAATAGTTCATGCCACCAGTTTTCAATCTCTCATGTTTCGAGGAGATCCAGGATCTAAATAGGCCTAGAATGCTTCATGAGGTGTGAGGTGTGAGGTGTGATATGGAACTTGAACTAACATAGATAAGTATGTGTCTTTAATAATTTATATAAACTTTGTTTGTCTGCTAACTATGACAACACCAACAGTTTACAATCTACAACGCTTTGGAAAACATGCACTAACATGGACTAATCGTAAAACAAACAGTTTAATGAGGATCGGAAGGAAGTACAGTGAGGGGGAGGGGGGGAGTATATTTTTTTATCTTATTCGTGACTAGGAGATGCCATTTTTTTAATTCAAAGGGTAGTAGAAGATTGACAAGGAATCAGGGGGCGGGATGGCATCCACTAGCACATCCTACCATCACCACCACCACCACCACCACCACCACCAGTTTTTCATTTACCGCGCGCTGGAAGCAGATTTGACAGCTAGTGATGAAGAGGCTTAAGAGGAGCAAAGTAAACACTTGTCCGCCTCCTCCTCTCGTACTTAGAAACCGCGCCATGGCAGCCTAACCAATTAACGCGTTAACAATAAGCAGAAAGCGAGCCCAACCATCACATCATCACATCAGCTTACTTCGCACATTATTGATGTGGCCCGGCGGAATTGCAGACACGGGCGTTATGGGGATTTATATTTAATAATAGGTGGCATTCAAATAACTAGGTTAAAAATGATGACACGTCTGGCATGTCGTTGAAAACAATACAAAACATGAAAATAAAGACATTCCTTTGTAATCACGAATGTTTACAGTATCAACTGAAAGCATTTAAACCGGGTGTGGTTTAATAATAATAACAATGAATTGTAGGTTTACCCACTCGTCTCAAGCATGGTAACATTGCTACCCATCTCACAAAGTGAATACTTCTCGTTCATTTCTTACATAAGGACTTTGACAATTAATATTGCCCAAAACAATAATTCATATTTCATTTCCATATGTAAATTTCCATGTGGAATCTTTCCGAAATAACTCTTTGACCAGTTCACTTTTTTTCTTCAATAAATCATGTGAATAAAAATAATTACTAGAAGCATGATAATACATTCTCAAAAAGGTGTTTAAGGTTATGGTATGGCAATCTGTATTGTAAATTCATACAAAACGGAAATTCATGAACGTTGCTTTTACATGTCTTTTCCTGTACAAGCTGTGAAACATTTAGTATTATCAAAGGTTTTCGAATATTTTTGTCGCCATTATTTTCTTGTGTGAGAAATGATCAGGAGCGGATTTTGGAAAAGCATCCAATAAAAAAATAAAAAGAAGAACTAGTCAATGATACATTAACATTTATCGTTGCATGTCCCGATTTTCCAACCAAAACATGGTTTTCCGTGCACGTAATACAGAAAATATAAATTTCTGCAATACAAAACAACTGATGTGACTAAACATAAATGTAATATTGTTATCACTTCTATCTAGAAAGCTATAATATGACACAAATCACACAAATTCTTTGAAGTGAAATATACAATAATTAATTACAAGATAATAAATTTATGTATAGAAGCTATTATGTACAAAAATATTTTGCTTTGCTTCGTTGTCGTATCTTAGAAGCATCGCCATTATTTTTTGTTCGTACTCAGTGAATTTACATGTAGTGTTTACTCTTTTCAATCAAGAATTATTGTGACATGATAGAATTAACAGGCAGATTTATGTCACAAGCGAGAAATTATATCGTATGATTACTTCAAGAATTCTGACACTCTCAACGTAAACGAAGCGTTCTTTCAGACAAATGCACTATCTAAAAAACAAGTCACTCGTTTAGGGAGTAATAAAACAACTCGAGCGTTTTTGTTTCCTTAATCTAATGAAACTTGTTTAACAGATCAGCTCCCGTCTGTTCACGTTGATTGAATCATTAACTTGGTTATCGCCCTTCAAGAAACAAGTAAACCAAATATTGATTAACTTAGGTTTGGTCGGTTTGGTCGATTGATCTCCTGGGCGGAGACCAGAACGACGTTGCACGCGTTAACGACCCTATCTGGTTTCTCGAGTCAACGTACTCTTATCTTTCTCTCGTCTACTCAAGAGCGTGACGAATCGTAAGCATTGACAGCTCAGGATCTAAAACCGTTGAGGAAAAAAAAAAAGGCGGATGATCGTCCTCACCATGTCATTAGATTGTTTTTCATCAGTGCACAGTTGCCGTAGAATTTAATCGTACCTCGTTTCTTTTTTTCAGTTTCTAGGTTCAAGCACTTAATCAATTGAATCTGTTACGAATCTCTCACTCACCAAAATGAAACCTTTGCACCACAACAATCAGCTGATTCCATGAATTGTCCTTCCTTCCCCACGGTGTTATTATTGTTGCAGTCTTGTGCCGTGAAGGCGAGGTCGATATAAATGTTTTTTGTCAACGTCCCTGTCGTTATTGCAACCGATGATCCAGTCGGACATGATACAATATAATCATCATAACATAGTTTATTTTGGAGAAAAAAAAGTTGGATTAGCAAGTACTTACGACCTCATAAGATGTGATGCGATGGGGTTGCCACAAAATCCGCTGTATATTTACGGAGACTGCTGGACTTTTTCGTTACCATTGCTGAGACGAGTTTCTCGATATATACGGGGACCGGTCGAGACGTTGGACGCTTCCAGACTCGTCTGTTGCGTAGATCCGGCCTTCTCATATCCCTTTTTTGACTTACAGACATTAAAGAAAAGGAAAACATACGGGTTCGTGGCGCTGTTGCACGAGGCAAAGATGGCGAAGATTCCGTAGATTACCATATTAAAGTTCTCCATATTGACGTAGACGCGTATGAGTTGCATACTGAAAAAGGGTACGTTGCACAGGACGTATGCGGTGATGATGACCATGGTCATCTTAAGCGTCCTCCACCTCGACGTCCGCTGCCACTTCGACTTGTTTTTGAACAGGGAAGAACCGCCTCCGAGCCAAAGGCGGAGGAGAATACGAAGGTAGGTGTAACAAATGATGAAAAAGGGAATGAGGAACGCAACTAAGGAAACGTAGGTCACGTAGAGTTTTATGTGCCATTTTGGCAGCTTTTGAAAACCGGTCATGCAGAATGGCGTTCCGCTCGTAATGTGATCTTTCCTGAACACGGCCAGCTGGGGTAAAGAACAGAGGAGAGCTGCCAGCCAGGCTATGCCGATGACCCAAAGCTCGGGTAGGGGTTTCTTCAGAGCTCTGATGACCGAATGGTAACGGTCTATGGCGATACCTACAACCATGTTGCTACTGGCCATCAGTGCTAGGCTCTCATAGAGCCGAAAAAGTCTACACGCCGCATCGCTCGAATGCCACACCCTGCCTTCCAACTCCTGAATAAGCTCGATGAGGATGACGAAGAGAACTAGAACATCGGTGGTCGTCAACGATGTCATGTAAACTTGAATTCGATTACGTTCTTTGCGATGTTGGTAGAGCCAGACGTAGACGAGCAGGTTTCCTACCAGTCCGATGGCGAACACGATGGAAAGAGCTGCGATACGCGACTTGCTGTCATAGGCAGGGCCAGGCTTATCATGACCGTCAGTTGTGTTGATTAGCTCAGTCGGAGAGTCTATGTCATTCATGGTGGTTGTATAATGGGCCTCCATCTGCCTTAGATATCAGCTACAAACGCAGCTTGTAAAATCGTGTCAATACATTCTATGGTGATGTCGACAATACATGTCTAAATATATAAACTCAGTTTTCTCCAAAGCAAACAAATGTATGTCTGGATTTGTTAGTTGACTTCATAAAATCGAAGATCGTTCCTTAAATTTTCCTGCTGGAAAATGCTGCAAAATAATTCATTACAGGCTCAAAATTCCTTGGTTTTCGCAGACTACAATATTACAGTTAGTAAAATGAGTAGTTAGTAACGGGTCATTTTTCCTCGTCCGCGATTCCTTGATTTCCAAATATAAGCCACAGAGCGTTTTGCGAAAAACGCGTAACTTAAGAGCCATGAGAAACTTTAAAGAGAGATGCTACTTTCGGCACAACTAGAGAGTAGCAACCCAGATGCGCTCGTCACGAATCTCTCGATCAAATTAATTCCACCAAGATGACTTGACCACTTTATATATGCGAGTTCATTCCACCACCAAATCGTGCCACAGCGCGCCCAGCCACACATACGAGAAGCACTATGCCTTGTCTACGGCGGACACCAATAAGCCAGGCAGGCTGCTCGGGAGAGAGACACAGAAAGCTATCAGGGGTGACTGCATGCAAGAAAGAAATCAACGTGACGTCACACATGATCTTGGTCCTCATTGGTCGATTGTCCTGTCTCGGTGACTCCCGTTCGACCAGTTATCATCGGAGAGTCTGGCGCTGTGCTACAAATCACTGTCCATTTTGCTGTTCAATAGCACCTCGCTATTAACAGCAAAACATGAACGGTGTTCTGTGTAAGGGGCTCATGCATGTCTTTCTGATGTGTTTATTTGTCAGCTCGTTCACATCTTGGTGAAGGGAAATACAAAATCTTAGAAAGAAAAAGGGTATTGTGATGGCGCATTGCACACTCACGCTATAAATAAAACACAGTCTCAGTCTGTTTTCCAAGCAGAATTTGCACTTTCACCGCAGTCAAGTCGGGGGAGTTAGGAGAGCAATCGACCAGCTGGACAGAGCGATATCACGTCGCAGCCTTTTACCAAGAAACGTATGTGCCATAAACGTATTCGTCAACATTCAAAGAACACATTTTTTCCCTGCGAATCACCACTTTGTCTAAGTATCTTATTTTCGTCCCCTCCTTGTTGAGCCAAAAATATCTACAACCTAGTTAAATATAATTAACTGTAGGGAGAAGTGGATTCTGTTTTGCATCAAGCTGTAGTTTTATTAATAGACTGGCTATCTATAATAATGGAAACAATCAATCACGCTTTTCATAGTATTTAAAATAGAATGATGGGGTTACACTTTTTGATGTAGTCATTTTTAGATCAGTCAACAACTACACAAATAACGTGATGTCCCATACAAAGTGATTTGTTTTCTTTAAAGATGTTATATAGATCTCTTTACAAAAGATGGTGGGAATATTATAAATAAAGCGACACTCAAAATGGAAATAGTGAAACGAAAGTTATCTACACATATAACGTTTACGTTGTTTTGAGAACTCTACATGCACCCGTGGGTGAAATAATGATATACATTACCCCAGGGAGTGGAGAATGTGCATACCTTGTGTGCGGGTAAGCCTGAATCCGATGACCGGGGTAATAACATGTTCCGCGCCTAGAAACGTAGTATTAGGCGCATTATAAATGTGAGCTATTATTATTATTATTATTATTATTATATACACAATCACTTGACAATCGAATCTGTAAAGAAAATTATCCTCATTTACTTCCGTTTCACAAAACATTGATGATATGTGTTAGTTACCATAACCATAACATAAATCCTTAAATAAATCATTGAATAATTCCCCTACTTTTGAAATAGGACACACAGACATTAATCAAATGATCAACATTATTGATACCGAAAATACAAGGATTGCAAAATATTTTCTTGACCTAGATGTCCCTTCTCGGAAACACACAACTAGTTGCATTCATGAAGGTGATTTATACGTCTCTTCTCTAACATGAAATATTGCGACATAGATTGATGTAAGCCATATTGCATAGAGGAAGTACGTTTGAAAAGCATGTAAAAGAATGCTAATTTCTGCAGCAATCGAAACTTGTTTGCAGCAGTACCAGTACCTAAATATAAGTAATATAATAGTAGTTAAATAGGCCTGCAACTCATTATAGTTTAATAATATATACATATATATGCTATGATTATATGATTACAATTAGGCCTATATGTTGAATGTCGCAGAAGGAATATTTTGGGGGTATTTCTATCAGTTTTTATTGACTTTATTGGTGTATACGTATACCAAAAGCGACGCTGACCGTTTCAACATTTTAAGACATTTAGGTTCCTTAAAAGTGATTTTTCTACTCAAAATCACCATGTAAAAATTCATGTTGAGAGCCATAGGAATTTTTTAGACATGAGAATTAATTTAACTCAAGTTCTCAGTGTGAATGTTCATATTAAATTACCAAGCTTTAAAGTGGACACGAAATAAACATTGAAATGGTGTATTCTACAGGTGGGCTTTCGTGGCGCCTTTAACTGATGAACTATGCCTAAACGTTTAGCACGTGGTTATTGGTGGCGCCTAAACAAGTGATCCTAGTTGCGTAATGACCCAGTTGTCCTTTGATTGGATTTTAAAGTGTATGTCTGTCATGGTGTGTTAAGCAGGTGATATTAATGGTGCCAAAACAAGAGGACTTTGGTAACGCCTTATATTGACAATCACTGTTGATACAGGCGATGTTTGGTGATGCGTTATTAGCATGATGACTTTTTTTGTGGCGCCTTAATTATTATAAAGGGGTCTCTTATGGCGTTTTACGCAGGTGGACATAATGGCATCTCATTCAGGCAGGTATTCCTCGTGGTGACGTAAAAGGCTGATATCTGGTGAAGGTTCACATTAAAAGTGATCTCGATAATTATGCAATAAACATTTTGATATCAGGTGGCACCGTATAGACACTGTGACTGCGGTCTTAAACAGTAACTTGGACTTCAGTGACGGATTTAACATTTGGATTGCTCTAACACCTTAGATAAACAAACGGTAGTTTGAGAGACCTTCAACAAATGGACGCAGGTGTCCATTATTTTTTTCTCCATTCTTTGCTATTATATTTTTTCAGCTATCTCTAATCTTGATGCATCGTCTATTTTCTGTTCGTATTCAAATTCATTAGATATCATCATTCTTATCAACACGGAGCACTCACTTTCCATTCAGGAAGCATTATTAAAGGAGCGAAAGGAAATTAAAGTTCAAAGTATTATAATTTGATTAAGTCTTGTATGACTGCTGCCTGACATGTTCTTGTCTACATACGTGCATTATGTTGCCCGTAAGTAACATTAAAAGTAACAGTAATGAAATTATGATCTTTTGCCTCATGTCAAGACACTTCATCAAATTTCATTAAAACCATATATTACTGCAAACGAAATTGCATTAACTATTTATTATAACTGGAGGTGCTAGAAGAGGGTGAAAATGAATTCTGATTAGTATGCCAACCCGTTAACGGTCATATTGATTTCACCGGCCGAATCAATTTTCCTTCAAAAGGGCTCTCTTTACCATATTTATCTCAAAATGTGGGTTCACTAATGGCGAGCATCTTCCTAATAACTAGGTCAGACATGTGACATCTCACAAGGTGCTATAATTGGACACCTACTGCGACGTCACTTTTAATTGCAAATTTTCTCAACTCTTGTATCTCTTCTTTCTTTCATTTTTTAAGGGAAGGGGGAGGGGACCATCATACACAACACGTTAAATTGGGCCATGGCAGTTTTATCTCTGTTGGATTGTAAATCGGCTTGCGAGGTATTTGTGTTAATGTCAGCTTTCTATGGTCTGGCTTCATCGCAGAATCTTTATTTAACTTTCTTTTTATCTCTTTGGGCGATTCACCAAATCCGTGTTCCGTTATTTAAGCTCTTGCATATAGACGCATTAGAGTAGGTCGGGTAGTTTATTGTTGTTTTTATATTTCTTTTCATTTTGTACACCTCCTTAGGCGTTACTATGTAAATGAAATGGTTTAAATCTGTGCGGATCTATCTGCAAATCTCGCTCAGACTTTAACAATCCTTTGGACGATAAGATCGCCAAGAGGATATAATATGCGGTAGAGCATCCTTATAATTATAACCGACATATGGCCCAGTTTCTTAAGCTGTGAATTCGGTATATACTTGCTGGAACAAGAAGTGATGTTGGCATCCTAGGACGATAACATGTGAAAAACCCTAAATACTGGGCAAACAAACTGATCATTTTTTTTGTCAAGGATTCTCTTTCAACACGGAATCATAAAGTGATGGAAAAAAAATAATCACAGAGCTTGATACTGACCTCCCCAAATATTTATAATTTTGTTTTAATTGAAGGTATTTACTTCGCTTACTAAGATAACGTTACGTTATGGTGATCATATGTTGAGGATGGAAAGTAAATTGTCATGGAATTAAACGAATCTCACACTGACTTAAAAACTGCTCGTTTATTATTTCAGCTAAGCAATCTTGGTTGAAAAATATATATTCTGATTATCGTTGAATAGTAAGCAAAGAAAGAAATAGCATCCAAATAATAGTAGTTGAACACTTGATACGTGTGTGCAATATACATGTCTGCTTTTTAATGAACGTGTCGGATGACGAGCCAGTTTTCCCTCAATATGTGGATGATAATATGCATTGTTTCTTCTTAAAAACCCTTTATTTGCCACTATTGCCAGCAGCTTAAAGTCATCAAAAATGTTCCTCTCTGAATGCAACTAGTAAAGATCGGTTTAAATATTATCCTGGACTCCCACATTGTATTAAAGACATGAAGAATAATATTGTGAACGATGTCAATTGTGACGTCCTCTTTTCGTCTGTTTATTCCGTCAGCTGACAAAGCCTGTCAAGAGTTTGTCTGTACTTCAACATCGTTGTTAATCCCCATGTGTGCTCCCGCTAGGCAAAGAAGTCGTGTGAAATACGATATCACCAGATCAGTGATCTGTATTTTGTTGTAATGCCACCTCTAGTTTCTCCTTACGCAAGGAAGAATACATGTAAATCCAGCTCCTTTGACATGACAACTGTAAAACTGGATTAGAGATTAAATGGAGCAAAGATACAATAGTCTGATTAAATCAGGTCTGCCGTAGGGCAAATTGCGACCCAGTGAAGAGTATCAGTTAGGGACGGAAAACACCCCTACAAACATGCCAATCTTATTTTGCTCCCTCCACCTATCCCTCCTCTCCCACCCTCCTCCCCTTATCAAAAGCAGATCGAGGTTTTAGGAAAGAGGGAATAATGATAACAATAATATGTACAACAAAACACGAATAAAGTGTAACAAATTTTCAGCACCTCAAAGGTATTTTTGTACTGAAGGGATGTTACATGTAATTTGGTTTCAACAGAGGGAGGGGGGGGGGGGGCAGGCGGCTGTGCCCCTCTATCTGTATTGTTTTATAAAAATCTAAAGCACGCTATTCCAAACGCTCTCTGAATACAGTCTTGCATCTACTCGAACATCGTTCTTCTTTAAGAGAAAAGATGATGCATCACTTTTACGATGGATTTGTAGTATGAGGGTTTTTTCACGCGTTAATAATTAAAATGCGAACACTCGCAGGTGGTGTATTTTCGTTACATTAAATACCCAACGTTCAATCATCGTAGTACATTAGATATAATGTCCACAAAATCACAGTGGAATATTCTGTGACTGTGTCGTGTCATTTAGTTAATTTACTATCATTTTATATATAGACGCCACCTGGGAAAAGTGATTGATAGTAGATTGTCAGAGTGAAAAAAATAAGCTTAAAAGAGGAACAACCGATTTATCATCACTACCCCCTATGATTGTATTGAACGACAAGAGGATGATATTAATGAAAGGACTGTCCTTCATTATTGGCGAAACATTTAATTTCCAATGCGACGGATCGTAGTAAAGAAAATTAATTCAATTGAGCTTACAGATTATACAGTTGTAGCTTATAGAAAAAGGCGCAGTGGCTCAGGGGTAGAGCAGTGGTCTCGTAACCGGGAAATCCGGGGTTCGAAACCAAGTCGTATGCGCTAGTGCCTTTAAGGGCATTCATCCTCATTACCTCGGAGAGCACTTAAAGCTATCGGTCCAATAGTTGCTTCATTACAAGCATACACATGCTTTCTTAGTAGTCAGGTAGAACAAAACAAAAAAACATTATTTTAAAATTTCCTGACCCATAGTTGAAGAAAGGAAAGAGAATGAGAAATGTTTGATATGAAACAGACGAGATAGGAGGGAGGCTCTGATAGATAAGTGTCATTAGCCAAGTTAGAGGGCGCTATATTGATAAATGATTCACGTATACTTGAAAATATTCTCGTCCCCTTTATCATATGAAATATTAATTAAATGTCGCGTTAAAATTGGCAAGACGTGCCCTTTGTTTCTTGACATTTAACTTCCCCATTGCCACGGCTCATTTTCAAAACGTGATGTAAAGTCCTATGTCGGCATTATACTGTTCTGAAACAGATCGTAAAATGTTGCTTCTAAGTTCAGTCCGTTCGCACATATTTTGAGAAAGCTCTGCTTTGCCATAGCGGAAAATCAATATTGAACATGAATGATTAAGGGCAAATTCCATTTACACCTTGGATTATCCAGTCTCGAGTGATTCATTATTTACGATCTCAGTAACCGAGCAATTTGATGAAACATTAACAGGTGTTGCAATTCGAACTTTATTTGTGCAGTATACGTTAAGAATGTCTGTCGCATTATGAGTCAGAGGCCAATGTGCATATTTTCTCCCGGGAAACAGTACACTTGATGTGTAGGCCATATTTTACATACAGTGTACCATCACTATGGTGACGAAGATGATAATGACAATGATCATGATGATAATGATAATAATATTCCTTTCTTGTGACGTCATTATGCGCTTTGATACGTATATTTATTACCCCGGTTTTAGCTCGGGCAATCGTAGCGGTCAGAGCATTCACCGATTAAGTCCTACCAGACCAGGACCCTGTTTCATAAAACTTGATATCAATAACAAATTGCAAGCTACTGTTATAAGCTACTGAAATCAAGGCATCTGATTGGCTGAGAGCACATTTGTCACAGAAATTCAGTATTTTTTATAGATAAAAAGTTTTATGAAAAGGGCCTCTGGTACCCAATTTCTATCAGGATTTGGGGCTAAATGAGCAGAGGGCGCTTGTTTGAATCCTTGTAAGTTCAGGGGTGTCATCTGTCACGGAATTACATTTTTAAAGGAATAGGACGAGATTTAGGTCACAAATTAATGCGACGAAATTGGTGTGTACCGTGTCAATGGCTGCCATTTAGTATGTATCAAGATTTATTTTTGTTTGGAAGGGGGGGGGGGGTGGAGTGTGAAAAGGATATAATATATTGTATCCGTGCAACACGCTTCCAAATGTAAATGGTAAATTCTTAATCGAGTGATAAATACTATGATATAATTAGTGTGACGTTAGGGGTTGATAATTGCCATGTTCATGGCTGAGTTCATAAAAGCATCCGTCTTTCACACTTAATTTTACTTTCCATGGCATTCCCTTTAAAGCCCCATTGCACTACTAATAGCTGCATGCGCCCTTTAAATAGCAAACAATGCTTAGCCGGTGACCGTTGGTCCCCCATGGTCCCCTTTTTCTTATGTTGATTGGGAACTGATTTGATGAGATAACCACCTGTCAGTGACCATGCATGAAGGTCTTATTCCTCCTGGCCAAAATAGTGCAGACAGGCTTTAATATTAAATTGCGAATGTCAATAACACACCTCGGCGATAGAGAAAATATTATGTACGGTCTAGTGAAACGCAGCCAACTGGGAAATTCCCACCGCAACCATTTAAAATATTTATCTCTGAAAGTATGCAAGATTTATTAGGGATTTGAAACAAAATAGAAGACCAAGGTGTTAAACAGGAACTGACGTGTGTGAAAAGAAAGGGCCTGGTGCTAAAAAGGCATCTTTGAAGAATCATTGGGAGTCTTCTGCCGACCAGACAATTATTCAACAACTTATCTCTGTCTAGTCTGCAGTATTCATCACGGCTCCGCTGCGTGTTAAGATTCACATCTTCTTTCTTATCCAAATTCTGACACATAATCACAAAGGGATAGGAGGTGGTAAGCCATTTTGCGAAGCTTTGAATTTCCTGAGGCACGATTGCTGTGCCGTGTGATATTATTCTGTGAAGATTGATATTCTGAATTCGACCTTTCCAGATTAAATTTTTCATTAAAAAATATACAGTTCATTGTTTAAAGCCATTAGAAAGGAATTGAAGAGTACATAATTGGGCAAATATGACGTGACGCCAGAATAGGATGTAGAGAGAGAGAGAGAGAGAGAGAAAGAGAGGTGAAATACCCCCAACCTTTTGAATGCATTTGTTCTGCATTATTGCTCCTGCGGTAATATAGTATAGTAATGCCACAGGAATTGAAGAATAATGAAACGTGGACGTGGCCTGAACATATAATCTGCAGCGTTTTATTAACATATAAAATACCGGATATATACTCTGAAATGAAAGCGATACTTACATCTTTATACTTTTTAAATTTCCTAACCTGTCGTTCGTGTTCAGAATCTTCATGACGAACTACAAGTAATAGTCATTTTCTGAGATAGCCTGTTAGAAGTCATCCCGCCCCCAAATGCCAACCATGAATATACTCAATTAGGGAAATACGAGCATTTGATCAGATTCATCTTCCTTCATTCAGCGCGGTACCATATTCATTTATTATGTCACTTATGTTCACTATCTTGAAGTATTCCAATTTATATTTCGGTATGTCTTATTTTTAGGCGGATTTCGAAAGTCGCATTCAGTGATCTCAATCTGAAGTGGAAAACATGAGCCTATAAAGAGCCGTTTTCATGTTAATAGATGTATGTCATTTCCATTACGGCCATAAGGGGGTTCACCCCGTCTGCCCTTATTTCATAATCCCACGTCGATTCTTTTCCCAGTGTTTGGTTAGGGGGATTCACTATGTAGATGTATGTATCAAGACATAAATTGATTAAATAGCTTTTTTCCTATACCGAGTATTTTCGAAGTATATCAAAGACTTATTCATGGCATACAATTCATTGAAATGGTATTTGATTCAAAGAGTGAAAGCAGTAAAAAAAAAAAAATGGGCATGCAAACCGGAAAGAAAAAAATAGCAGAGCTTATCTGGAGTAACAAATCGGGAAAATAGACGGCAAGCATGCTCTTGATTATCCCGCTGTATAAGAATTCTGAATGAATCAACTTCTTCTTTGAAATTGTAAATTGCTCGTGTTGACTCCAAAAAAGGAAGAAAGAAGAAGGAGCAAAAAACTCTTGTTTTGACATTCTTCATTTATTCAGCCACATGCATGGATAGATGACTCAACTAATTGTTGATTCTGATCAACAACCAATTGATTTTGTGAAACAAAAGCGTTTAGAAGTACAAAAGGTCAAGCATAGAAAGTATTCCACGACTTCTACTCGTATGCTCATTTCTAAAACATGTCAGGAAGTAGCGACGAAATCCAACAAATGAACGACTTGCGATTCCGGTCATTTTCTGTAATATACAATATTCTCGTCGAGATTGACCGAAAAGAAAATGCTAAATAAAATATATTCTTTCGGCTTTTTATTCATCAGCGATCAAGGAGATGTATTTTGGTGGAAGAGAAAACAAAAAGTCAAATATCGATTGATGCGCTTTTACCTTTGGAAAATCTAAAAATCGATACGCAGAGGTCAGATTGTTATAAGTGTTAACATTTTGGTCAGGCGTACAATAAATCAGGAATATCAGGTAGTCTTTTGATCAGAGTGACCCTTTTCACGCCCAGAGACAGCACTTGGTCGTCCGTAAAAACTTTACTATTGCACTGTTCAGTAGATCTGAAGGGGGATACAAACGCCCCAGGTAGAACATTTAACTTAATACGAGAGACAAAGAGAGAGAGAGAGAGAGAGAGAGAGAGAGAGAGAGAGAGAGAGAGAGAGAGAAAAAAAAACATCGTGTGAACCGAATGACATGGTTTTACTGAATTCGAGGTTCATGGATTTTAAATACTGATTTAATTTGTATCATAGTCTAAGGGAAGGTTACATCTAAAAGGTTTATACAAATTCCCCGCTTTGAAACATTCAAAGTAAAGATTATTCCCAATCTAAAAACAGTAAAATACAGCCCCAATTTCGCACCCCAAGAGCTCTCCGAACGCTGTCGATATTTGGGTTTCACTCAAGAGCAGACGATGTCTCATAACAAATGCATACATTTTTAGTAGCTTTTTAGTCGTCTACTCTTCACTTATTTATCTTACATGATACATCACCATCATCATTGTAACTGTTTGATATATTGCCTCACTCTAAATTTTGGACATTGTTTCCTTTCATGAAAAAAATGCAACGTTATGACAAAAATAAAGAAATCAGTTTCTGTTGTAGCTTCAGTATGGCTTGTAAAACCCCCATCACACCAAACTAGTTCTCAATTCGTTTTGGAAAATGTTGCCGAACAGGCTCAAACTGTGTGCGAACGGATTTGAACGTCTAAGCAACTTTTTACGATCTGTTTAAGAGCTTCATGGACGGGCTCGGACTAGCTTGGACGGAAATGGTGCTCTGCGGATAAGTAAGAATGGTTTGGTTTAAACTGATTACGGGCGGGTTTGGACTGCTTCGAAATGGCAAATTTAGCTGATCTGAACTTGATATGAACTGACTGTGGACGGGGTACTGACGAGATGGACGTCTTGAGGACTGTTTATGAACGATATTAGATCGTATTATAGACAATACGTACACATTTTACCCCGACCATAACCCTTTTTTTTTACGATTTTCTAGGACGGTTCCAGAACGTAGTGAGAACTAGTTTGGTGTAATGGGGGCTTATACTGCTGCTAATTGATGCTCGACCACAGCACGTTCTAACACGTTCCTAGTAGGATCGGAATACGGCAATTCCGTTCATAGTACGTCAGTCCATTTGTAGTACGTCCTCCTCTATGTCACTTCGTCTAAATGCCAGACGGGAATAAAAAAAAATTGAACAGGTTCTAGAGCACTCTTCCATACTAGCCAGTCCGAGCCCGTCCGTGAAGTTCTTGAACAGTTGCTACTACGTTCAACTTTGTTCACACACAGTTTGAGAAAGTTTGGCAACATTCTCGAGAACGTAGTAAGAACTATTTTGGTGTAAATGGGTCTTTAGAAAGACGCCATTTTGCAATCAGCTACACACACCAACACAATATGTATGACACGTGCAGCGTTTAAATTGGGAACGATCACTGTTCATTCTATCGTTTGTTGGCCTATTCAATTCAATATTGGGCTCATATTTCAGTGTTTTTATAATCGATATTGCATACATACCCTGAATTTTTCTAAGGAAAGGTTTACAATTATCAGCATCAGTATCTTTTTCCTTTTAAAATTGTGTAAAATACATTCATGTGTAAAATCCATAAAACTCTTACAATTAAAAAATAATTGCAGTGAATATAAGATCATTAGTATTATGCCGGATTCGTCCCTCATGTGACGTCATCAAAACTTCCCTAAATTGTTTTGGGGAAAAGCTCGTATATCTCAGATCCTGAGAGGTGCTTTAATTTATGTTAATCTTTAATATTGCGAAAGGCATTTGACCTGGAACTTTTACGATTGTCATCTGTAAGCTTCCTGTTTTGGGGGGATGAACTATTAGTCATACTTGTAATTGCATTCGTTAAATGCATGATTTAATCAATCCTATATATATTCTTAAAGCGTGGAGTTTATTTACATATTTAGATTGCCTCATTGATGATAAGATAAAAAGACAACCCAGTTGGGGTATGTTATGATACATCAGTGAAGACAGGTGCATCACCTTACGTACGGTACAGATCACACATAAATTATTTATTAACCTACATGACTGTCAAGATGGATCTTGCGATAAATATTGTCTGCTTTCGAGACATGTTATGGTCCATGTTATAGATGACGGGGTTCTGAGCAATGGGGGTACTTTCCTGATGATGTCTAGTTATCTATGGAATGGAGAATGGAGAAAATGCAGATGCGAACATTTTGATTATGATACCAGGCAAAGGAATGTATACATATATATGTACATTTACATGTGTATACTGTGTATAGTTATTGACAAGGAATGAAAAAAGGCAGCCGCGAAAAGAGGGATAGGGTATTTTGTTCGTCTTGTGTTCGTGTGTGCTGTGTGTGCGGGTGTGTGTGCGTGTGTGTGTGTGTAACTGAGAAACGAAAGAAATAGAGAGACAGAGAGAGAGAGAGAGATAGAGAAAGGGAGGGGATTGAAGGGGATTATGACTTTAGAGAGGGTGGAGTTACATATGGATATAGACAAATTATGAATATGGGGAAAGTAAAATTATGAAGGAGAAGGAGAAGATAAAGTTAACAGTGATACAACATACTAGAAATATTCTAAGTCAAACAATTTATCTAATTTCACCAATCGTTTGATATATGGAAAACAAAACATTACAGAGAAAGAGAGAGATAGAGGGAAACCCCGTACGTTATATATATTTGTGTTTCTTATTGTGTATGTCTAGTGCAAAATCTTAAATTCCAGAAAATGGATGAATGCTTGGCTGATTGATACTCTTTTCTTGTTTTCTTGTTGAAACCGCAGGGAAGTTGAACTACAATTTCCGAATGTGTTTGTTTGTTTTCGGGCTGAAGATACTTTGACTTGATTGACAACCGGTGTTACGTTTCTTATCAACAAACCGTAGGCATGGTAAAGAAAGAGTGTTCCATTTCCACCGTTCAAATGTGCTTCCATTTGCAGATTTTAAACACAAAAGATTTAACCATGAACATTTCTGCTTGAATATAAAATATGGAGTTTAATCATGTTACTTCTATATTCAAAACTAAAATGAAAAGTTTGAAACTCTCAGTCCTAACTTTCGTTTTTCTTAGAAATTACATTTTCGAGATCGGGATTGGATGCTGCAGATGAGCTGAATCTGATCCTTCTTTCGAGACCTCAACACACCTCAAAGTTCCTTTTAGTTTGTACCCCCCTTCTCTCTCTCTCTCTCTATCTATCTATCTCTGTCTGTCTATCTTGATATTGACATTACTTTCTGCATGTATTGGAGCACAGTCTGGAACAGTTGATACCATGCTTGAAATTGTACATTAGAAGTATGTCCAGGGCGACCGTAACTAGACCTCTCTTTGTCGCAAGGCATTCCAATAAACTTAGGTAACAATATCATGGTTAAAGGCTGCGGTGGAAACATTATGACCTTACACATGATAACAGCGTTATCTTACAGCATCCGGAGCTTGAACCCGTGGCCGAAATAACATTTGATATGTTTAAACTATCTCATACGGTAGACACTGGAATAAGAATCGGAGCGGTAAGCAGAGCGGTGGAAATTAATATGTTCATATCCCTCCTTATATGACCGCAATTGTGTCAGTTAATAAGCGGGCGCCTTCCAGAGGCATAATAAACTGAAACAGTACTCTCTTCAACACAGATAACAACAATACAACTTCCTATTCAATGATCAAATACGTTATCTGGGTTATTGCATTAATTAATCGTATAATATGTTGCAATAAACGATATAGAACACTATTATTCGTTGATTGGATTTTTTTCTTTCGAATTTGGGGCTTGTTACTTTGTTTTTCTTGTCAACACTGAAGCCTCTTTTATATTCAATTTTAAATATTCTAAATTCATCGCAATTCGACTTCGCAGCAGTGACTTTTTTGATATGTACATATACAAAGAAATACAGGAAATAATATGTGAATTTTCCCGAGCTCAAGAAGGTTTCTAGACTTTGAAATTCATATATATCTACACTGTTGGTCATAATGGTGGAATATTTATTTTTACCCCAGTTTAGGGAAGGATTTAATTTTTTTTTAAATTTCTAATAGATCTAGATAATGGCATACATTCTCAGATTTTATTGAATATTAATTTGAGAGTGTTTGTTTTGCGTGACTGCTTAATCATATATGTGCTACTATGCTAATCAGCTAAGGGACCTACGTCCTTAAGTTATAATTGACAGTAATGAGGATTAATGCCTCACAAAAGGGCACTAATATATAGCTGATCGACACGATTTTTATCCTGGGGCCTCACAGTAACGAGGCCATTGCTTAGCCCCTGAATCATGACTGTACGCAGTGTTTGCTAGGGTACGCGGCCCCTTCCACATATCCCCCAAAACGAAGAAAATGCAATAAATTGTCAAAAATTCATTGCATTTTCCCCCGGCCCCCAACAGGAACAATTCCTCTGTGTGGCCATGCCTTGAACCATAATGCATGGCCCTACAAAGGAATTTTTCTGTTGGGGGCCGGGGGAAAATACAATGAATTTTTGACAATTTATTGCATTTTCCTTCGTTTTGGGGGATTTCTGGAAGGGGATCTATTATCTAGATCTATTAGAAATAAATAATTTTTAAAAATCCTTCCCTAAACTGGGGTAAATTAATTATTCCACCATTATGACCAACAGTGTATATCTATATAATATACAAATATATCTGTCTATCTATCTAGCATCTACAAAAAGAGAAACAAATGATTAGCGAACTAAAGATTCTTATAAGATCGATAATATCATTCAAAGCTTTATTAGACTATACATATTAATTGAATATTTATGCCCAGCGATTTTGCCATAAAATGTATATAACGGACTTGCGTCGTAATGTGATCTAATGGCAGTAAATAGCCAAATTAATTGATTTGTGTATCAATCAGTTAACTAAACGACTTGTTCGACTCCAGAAACTGCAAGATACTGCTGCACGTATTGTCACTCCTTCTTCTCGTAGAACCCACATCACCCCCATTCTCAAAACTCTCCACTGGCTCCCGGTATGTGACCGAATTATTTTTAAGTTGTTGTTGCTAGTTTTCCATTCCTTGTATGACTCTGTTCCTTCCTACAATATCAAGTTGATTGTTAAGTATAAGCCTACAAGACATCTTCGTTCATCTCAATCCTCCTGGGGGGATAGAGCATTTTCTCATTCTGGTCCGTCCCTTTGGAATAAGCTTCCACTTAGTATTCGTAATTTAACTGCCCTTAAGGACTTCAAAGTTGCTCTAAAAACCCATCTCTTTCTTAACAGTGCTAATTAATCATGGCAATGTAGCGTAATAATCTGTGTTGTTTTAGTTTACTTTATTTTAGTTAAGAAAGTTATATTTTTGTGATAGTAATATATGTACATCGCCATGAGCGTCAGAGCGTGGCGGATACCGGCGCTATATAATTATCCATATTATTATTATAATATCTTGGTGCGAACGAGACATATACAAGTTTTCCCCTCCTGTAATTGTGTAAATGCGTTTGGGTGATTTAAGATTGACCTTCAACAAGTACCTTTTATCTACATTTCCTGGTTCAAACAGTTGTTTAACTGCATAATTTGGAGAGTTTCTTTCGTATAAAAAAAGGTATTTATGATAATATTTGGATAGAGAACATGGAACTTTTGATTTTTGTGATGATAAAAAAAAGGAGAAGTAGAAGAAGAAGTAGAAGAAGAAGAAGTAGATGATGAAGAAGAAGAAGACGAAGATGAAGAAGAGGAAGGAGAAGGAGAGGGAGAGGGAGAAAGGGGAAGAGGGAAAGATAAATAGATAGATAGAGATACAGAGAGAGAGAGAGAGAGAGAGAGAGAGAGCGAGGAAACACAAATGCTTATATATCGTGTCTGATATTGAAACAGGCAGGCTCCACGACTCCGCCTCCAGAAGTCAAACCGACCCTTGGTGGCACCAATATCCCTAGCAGTTGGGCCACGCTGGGAGCGGCTGAAGCAATCACTCCATCAAAACGCTCTCGTGTATCCAACCGACCGCTGTGCCAATGAACTAAGGTTTATTCAGGCATGTTTATGTACTAAATGGAAAACAAACCTCAGTAAAATTGCTCTCAATAAGAGATGACAATTCAGAGAAACTAAAAATAACATCTTACCTTTGAGAAACAGTTTACACAAACGACAAAGTAACGACTTTTGGAAATATTGCTTAGAAGGATAATTTGTTTTTGTTTTTAAATATTCAGGAGTAACATTCGTTCTGTTACGTAGCACAGCCCCGAGTAAGAAATTAGTTAGGACAGACGTAGAGATTCCAAAGTTATGTCACAGTCGAAAGACAAATCTACCCATTTCAAATTCAGCCAGATGAGGAATCACCCCCCCCCCCCCACATTAAAAACTTAGTTATCATTTTCCCCATTTCTTTCAAACCTTCCCCTTTTTGTTTCTTTGATTCTTTGCTTTTACATAATTCATCTGGTCGCGTAGGAAGGATTGCTTCTCAATCAGTTTGTGAATTACTAATTTGCTTTTGTTTTCCTCATGTTCATGACAATTTGCCTCACAGATAACAATCCCTCCATCCATACCGACACCAACACTATAAACCTCTCTCTCTCCCAGATACTACTAAGAAGGTTGAATTTTCTTAAAGTGGAAACAAAATTCTTTTTAGCTTTCTTTACTTTTTCGGTTCCTTTATGAGAAGAAGCAATGTCAGTTGAAAATGAATTTTCAGTCTTCGAGCAAATTCTGATGTCACCTGTGCGTTTGATATGTAATTGATTGTAATGATTCCACAGCCTCATAGTTCTAATAAACTATTTATCAATCATTTCCAAAGGTTTCCTTGTCAGGCAATCGCATGGCATGTGCTAAGGTTTATCTCAAAGAAATTCATAAAATATGATGATGAAATAAACTAGTATTTATCTTCTGCTTCGATCGATTTGATAAAAGGGAAACCTTTTGAGTTGATAATGCGGTCTGACACTTAGATTGATATCATATTTTAGTGCATCAACACCAGATTTTGTGTAATCTTTGTTCTCACTAGAGTTAAAGATGTGAGTCTTTTTTTCTATGCTCTCTATATTCATCTTGTAAATACCCTCTGACATTTCTAAAGTACTTCATGATTTATGATAACGAGTTAATGGACATTTATATTTCTCTCCAAAGTTATTTATCGCAGTAGGATCCGAGAGATAATACAATAAATCAACCCACTAATGTTGATTTACGGTGTGTGAAAACATCTGTTCTCATGTCGGGGTACGATACAATAGAAAATAAATTTATTGTTTTGTTTTCATGACGCGGGCTTTTGCATTCTCTTTATAGGGCATCGGGCAATCGTGCGATTAATAGGGACAGCGACTGAAAATATATCACGTTGATATTTCGAAATCTGATAAATCTATAAATGCTTGCTTTGTCGTCTGCTCAAGTATTTACACCGACGAGAGAGAGGATAGGTCTGGCAGAGGGAAAGTGAAACGTCAAAGAGCAAATGATGAAGTCAGAAAAGATGATAATTAGAGAGAAATTATTATGCTAAGGAGGAGTGTGATGAGTTTGGTTATAACGATGTTTATGAAGCGGAAGACAAACAAGGGTACAAGTGGTAATGAAGGTCAAATTTGACGAGGATTATCATCTTAGTGATTACCGTGATGGTAATGAGTTTGATGGTATCGATAAAAAGATGGTACATACAATGGTAATGATGATGATGATGATTATGATGATGGTGACGATGACAACGACAACGATTGAAGATAGATCTTGCGATAACTATGATGATGATGACAATATGACATATGGAGATAATGATGGATGAACATGACAACTATGAACGAATATGATTGGAAAATGATGACGGATGCTACAACGAAGTCAACGTCGATGAAGATATTGATGGTATTGATGGGGCGGGGATAGCAGTGCCGATAGTGCTCGTAATGATTGTGGTAATGAGGATCGATGAAGGTGGTGGTGGTGGTGGTGGTGGTGGTGTTGATGATGTTCCGAAGAATATGATGAAGATCATCATCGCGATACCAATGATTGATGAGGAGAAGGACAGCTGTGTGTTCATCAAGTTAATATAGATATGTTTTTACCGAACTGGACTACATAAGAAAGTATTTAGGTGTTGTGATTGTGAAGCATCGACAATAGTAAAAAAATAATGTGGGATTGGATGGCAGGGATCGTTTCACATATTGTTTTCGGCACGTTGATCAGCCACTTTTACTTTAATAGAGACCACATGCCTCAAGAACAAATATTTTTCTTTCACTATTTGGCAAATACATTTTTTTCGTTTCGAGAATTGTATACCATCTCCTGAATCTGTTAATGTGGAAACTTTGTTCCGACATTCCTCTATACCCCTATTTTTATCAAAAATGGTTTAAAGCTCATCTGGACTAGTGAACATGAGGAATAAGACCTCCCTGCAAGGTCACTGGACAGGTTGTTATCTCATCAAATCAGCTCTCAGATAACATAAGAAAAAGAGGATCATGGGAGACCAATGGTCACCGATTGGGCATTGTTTGTTATACAGAGGGCGCAAGTAGCTATATTTAGTGCAGTGGGGCTTTAAGTGACGGCGTGCTCCAGAAAGCTTGGTCGCAAAGACAGACACATATATAACGGGAGAGAGAGAGAGAGAGAGAGAGGGAAAGAGAGAGAGAGAGAGAGAGTGAGACACAGAGAAAGAAAATTGGGATGAGAGCTTGAGTATACAGATATGTTTTTCGAGAGAAAGTGAAATAGAGATTCATGGTAATGCGCGTTAACCTACTAATGTTTTATTCATATGGATATTGAAATCTAGACTGAGAGATATTGTTGTTGCAGAGGTGTGAATGTGAGAAATCATGTCATCTCCCTAAAAACTTTTTTATTCTAGACATTTGCCGGTGTTCATACTCAATTATTCTAAAACATGTTCGTGTTTCCAATTATATTCGAGTTTGCAACTAAATCCGTTTTGACAAACTAGTAAAACGCAGTTTTCTAAACTAAAATAATGAATATACGAGTAAAACATAATGCTTACGGATTCCGGCCTGCAAAGTTCTGCAAATTTAATTCGTACATTTTCAGCAGGGATAAGTTACAGACTTCCCTCCCCCGCTCCTTGATATCAATCTGCCTTGTTTACCCAAGAGTCGCTTTAGCATGAATGAGTAAAATGTTACAAACTTTGCAGATGCCATCCTCTTCCTCAGGTAGTAAATAAATAAATACATATATAACATTAAAAATAGAATAGATTGATAAACATTTGAATAGATACATTAACACCTTTAAAAAAGAGAATTACTGAATAAAACCAACCCTCACTTTCTTTTAAATTGGTTCTTATTATCAGAAATACTCGGGCGAAAGTTGAGGGTAAACAGGTCAAAATAAGGCGTTGATAGTCTTGGCATTATTTAGACTCTATTGAATAATATTTTTACTTCTAATTCTCCCAATTATCAAAGATTAGACGAAATACTTCCTCGTTTTGCATGAGAATGTTTACATGGCATCTGTCATCAGAGGACGACGAAATGCTTTAAAGAACGCAACAGTTAGATGTTTGCTATTCCAAGCTAATTCCTGTCTAAACGCTTAAGCTACGTGTGTACGGAAACGAAATAATCGCTCTCCACATTAAAACCTCTGTATTTTAAAGCAAATATATTATAACGCTTGAGCAATGTACCTTAAATAATGTTTTTTTTAGTCAACTCCAGCTAAATCTATTTTGGGCGCCGCTTTACAGCTCATTAAAAGCGTGTGAGAGAATATATTTTGACTAGTGATCCAGGGACAACATCCTTATCTCGCATCTCTGAAGTTAAATGACGCTTAATGAGAGATATCATTAATTCCAAATACAAAATTGATTAGCTAATCATTAATTACCCTGTCTTTCACATTAATTTTTGTTTTAGTGTACAGTTTAGTTCGTCTAAACATAATCGAGGTTAAGTAGGACATTACTCCCACTCTTTGAACCCACAATGCCTATCCAGTAGTTAAAAAAGGACGCAGTTGTTGCTCCCGCAATATGCTCGCATCATTAACAGGCGTACCTTAACCCGCCTTTTCCCCATGGGCGGCGTCAAGGAACACCTAGTTCGTGATTAATTTTCTCTTCCAAGCCACCGTATCAGTTCAGCCCAACGGGGAGCGCTAACGACTACTGTTGCATCTGCAATCCCCTAGTTTTCCGTGGCACCTTTTGTTGCCTGCCTTGTCTGACGGCTGGAGTGGCTGATTGGGCGTGAAAGGCCAGGGAAAATGAGATGACAAAGTGGATCATAATTACAGTATACCGGCGCCAGAAAAAACTTTATACAAATCCGCCTCCTATACTGCGGGGGTTAGATTTCCCATGAGATATCCAGACAAGGATTGCATATCCTATTGACTCTGTTCCTTTGCTTCGTCTTCTTCTTTTGACTCCGTCATGGAAGAGATAAGTTATCCATTTCCCTTCAAACTTTTACTTTTTTGTGCTTTTCTGTTGTTGTCTCGTCCCCTCTACGTCTTCCCTTTTTCTTGACCCGACGCACGGCAATCTTGTATGCCTTGCCTATAGCTTAGCCCCTTCTTTATCATTCAATAAGAAAATGGATCAGTCTGGGAGAAGGGTGTATACACATGTTGATATCATCTGTCAAAATAAGAGAAAAGGGATCAAGCATATGAGATATTCATGAAGCAACGTTGGTTACAAAATGTGATAGGTATACTGTATTAACCCCTTTTCTGCTCCTCTCTCCCCCTCTCAATCTTTGTCTTTAACCTTCTCACAACCCCTTTCCCCACGGTCCTTCCCCCACTCCCAGCTGTCTCTCCCTGTCGTCTGTCGTTCTATATCTCTCTCCGTCTCTCTCTCTCTCTCTCTCTCTCTCTCTCTCTCTCTCTCTCTCAATGTGACTGCCCTCTTTTTCTCCCGTGATTCTGTGTGCCATCCTTTTACTCATCATACCAGCTCTCTAGCTGGTCGTATCTCTGTACAACTCGTTTGATTTATCATTCAATTATTCTTTACGCTCATTCTTAAAAGATTTCTCTTCATTTCTCTGGTAACCAAGCTATCACTATTTAGATGTTATTTTGTTTTAATCCCGAGTCCTTCGCTTTTCTCATGTTTTAAAGCTTCAATAATGATAATGCATGGATACATTTTACGTTTACAATCCTCGTCGTTACAGGAGAACCAGATAACCATCATTGATGGTCTGAGCAAATTTTATTGTCGCAATAGTATACTGATAATGCAAGGCCTCTTTTTCACGTTATTTGTATATGCGCATCGAATGATAACATCGATCTTTAGCACGTGGCACACTTCCTGTGTACATTTGATCTTTCCCTTGATGTGGGGATTGGAAAATTTAACGAATTTATTTTCCTTTAAAAAAATGAAGTACGTCAAGGTGAATCTTTAATGCAGCGAAAAGTCGACGGAACCATCATGCATATACGTTAGATAAACATGAATAATCATATGCATCTCAAGATGTTCTCACAGTAGAATTGTTTTTGACGACAATGTCACACTTTTCCCTCATAGAATCGGTGTTGCGTATTCATGAATGCAGTGGGCGCGTGTCCCAAATCGAATTTATTAAAACAAAGAGAAAGAAAAATAGATATAGAGATATAGAGTGAGAGAGAGAGGGGGAGAGAGAGAGAGAGAGAGAGAGAGAGAAAGAGAGAGGGAGAGAGGTGGAAGAAGGAGAAAAAACGGATAAGAGGAGACGAGACGTAAAGAAGATACGATATGATCCACTCCCACAAAGTACCCACTATGGCTGGTCTTGTTCAGTAGCACTTTTTACCCGTCTAGGGTACTCTCCCCTCTAGGATACTCACCCCTTTAGGGTACTCACCCCTCCACCATGGCACCACTGTCGTCGTTTATAAATGTGTGACAACCTTATGCAGGCTTCTCAGCTAAAACACTGGAAATCAATCGGATTTCGCTACTTCAAATTCGAAGCAGAACAACAATACAGAGTTTGACTTTGAGCTTCGCCTAGACGCCTGTACTGCACATATCAATTAATGTATTTTTATAATTCGTTAAAGAACTTTGATAACAATTAAAATTGAGTAACAAGCTGCAGGTTTTTCTTGCATGTGTCTTCGAAATAAGTTTCATCACTTTTTCTTCTACTATTTCCTTTTTATCTTCCACACACCGATCCCTGATATATATATATATATGCCTGTCAATAACCTTAGTTTTTCGAATGGTTGATGTCCTTCATCAAAGTCTTATGCGACCGTTTTAAGTAGTGTAGTAGTAGTAGTAGTAGTAGTAGTAGTAGTAGTAGTAGCAGTAGTAGCAGCAGTAGAAGGAAGAGTATAATGTATTTGGTAACCATAAGGCTAATCTGCCTCAAGGCCACCCCCCCCCCCTCTCTCTCTCTCTCTCTCTTTGATTGGCAGCAACGTTTTATTTTTATACTTACGGTGATATTCTGCATCTTTAAGTGATGAAATAAGGAAACACAAAGGATGAAATAGAATTGGTTTATGTCATCCGTGATTTTGTATCTGAAAAAAGATTTATTTCAACAAACAAAAATTGATTTCAATTTATTTCGTTTATTCGTGAACAAATCATTTATGTCATGTTGCGTTGCGGTTGCCGATAACATATTGCAGTATGTGAGTTGGTGATAAACATGTAATCAATCAAGTTAATCCAAACGGGACAGCTGAAAACACCACGGATCATCTAACTTGATATATTAGCATTTAATGAATAATATGCTTTTCTGAAATTCCAACAACAACAGGAAATCTCTTAGAGTCTATTAGGGATAGAGATTTGGCCCTACAGCAATGGGTCTTTTGAGGCAGAGAAATAAGGAGACAATCATTTTGCGGGGGACAGCTACGGCGAATGTTACCAGGCCCTATATTTCATGTCAAACATACTTATTCTAGCTAAAGAGTCATTAGCGCAATCAGAGATAACAGCAGTATAACGAATTTCCTAAGTAATTGAAAAAGGAAAGAAACAAAGATAAAGATTTTAAAATGTTACTCCCCTCACTAGCACAATAGGTTCATCAAGGACAGTTACACATCTTGCGATCCACATGCTTCTTTCTCTGATCATCTGGTTGTGGCAGGTTAGTTTTGCGCTATAGTTATCATTTCAAAGGGCAAGTCCACTCGAAAAATAACTTACTTACACTAGAAGCGGAAAAATTAGACGGATAAATCGGATAACTAATACAAAAGTTGTGAATTGGTAATGAGACAAATTGGCTACTCACTCAATTGTGTCTGTGACATCATTGCCTCCCTATCCACAATTTGTTTTATTTATTTTATGTATTTATTAGTCTTTTTTTAGTAGGGTGGCTCCATCAGTATAGTTAAATACTGTATTTCGTGGAGGATATAAATTTCCAATTTCCCCCTATAATTCATATTACCTCACAGTCACCAGCAACCAAGTTATATTGATAGTAATGTGTTTTTGTGTGGATGCACTAATATAGTCAAATCATGACAAATTTTAATTTTGGTAAACTATATGTAAAAAAATCAATGATTATGAATATACAATATTCAGAAAATAGTATAATTTCTTCAAAGTTCATAAAAGATTTTGTGTAATGTCATACACGCAATATGATACAAATAATATTACCTGGGCAAAGGCGTGGGGAAAACAAGTTTGGGGGGATAAAAAAGGAAATTAATGGGATAAAAATATGTAAAGCAATTATTGATAAATAGTGAGGCGATGACAATATAACCAAATTGACAATTTTGTGTAGTGATTTTCTAAGTTCCATAGTTTTTCATCCTCTAAACAAAATTCAAAACTTCAAAACTTCAAATTTTGTTTGCTCTGGTTTATTTGTTTTTCTGCATCTGTTAAAAGCAAATTATTTTTGGAGTGGGCTTAGCCTTTACGTCTTCCTTTTCATTATAGCTCTTGTAAAGTGTAACTTCTTTTGACTTGTGCAATAGAGTCTGAGAAGGAATACTTCAAGACTACAATAAACACTAGGACCAAAAACCAAGCAAGGGGCAGGGAACTTCCAAGCGGGAAGGTCACTGAAGATGTGCAGTAGTAAGATTGTTCATTTTAAGTGTCTCCCAATTACCAAGAAACATGTCTCCAACGAGAAAAATTAACCGAGGCAAAGCGTGAAGTACACTCGAGACATTTCAAGTCCTTCTCGCCAACAGCTTTCCAAATCGAAATGGAAAAGAAATGACTTCATCTGGTTGTTGAAGACACTTGAACGGCCACTTGGTGTTCTATTGTTGGGTAAAATGGTGAGGTTGAGAGGAACGATGGGGGAGAGGTCAGAGGCACTACGATCGGGTGCGGGAGAAGAAGAAACAAAAGGAGGGAGAATGAGAGAGATAGAGGAGAGGGAGATGGGGCGGATTGATAAAGAGGGAGGGAGAGTAAGAGATAGATAGATACGTGCATATAGATAAATCGATTGATAGAGAGAGGGAGAAGAAGCAATATATGGGAGAACGAGAGAGATAGCGGAGAAGGAGATGGGGCGGATTATGAGAAGGGATGGAGAGCGAGAAATAGATATATACATGCATATAGATAAATCGATTGATAGAGAGAGGGAGAAGAATCAAGATGAGGGAGAACGAGAGAGATAGAGGAGAAGGAGATGGGCGGATTGATAAAGAGGGAGGGAGAGTAAGAGAAAGATAGATACGTGCATATAGATCAATCAATTGACAGAGAGAGGGAGAAGAAAAAAGGGGGGAGAATTAAAGAAATAGAGGAGAGGGAAATGGGCGGATTGATAAGAAAGGATTGAAAGTGAGAGAAAGATAGATACATACATATAGATGAATCGATTGATAAAGAAAGGGAGAGGGAGAGAGACATAGCGAAAGAGTGGTGGGGACTAGATGGAGGGAGTGACGCAAATGTTGGGTGTGCGTGTGTGCGTTTGTGTGTACGTGTTTGTAAGAGAGATAGACAGAGAGAGATATAGAGGGGGAGAGAGAGAGAGAGAGAGAGAGAGATATGACAAGGGAGAGACCGATTGAGGGAAGAGTTTAGAGAATAACAAAGAGGATGAGGGAGAAAGATATGGTATGTGGGTGTGCGCGTGTTTGTTTCATATATGGGAACTTTCTTCCGTTTCCAATTCGTTCTCCTTTCTATTACAAAGAAGGGGATGATAAAGATTTTAGCTGGTAGATGAAAAGGAACCATGCATTTTCTTAACAGAATAAACCTTTCAAATTAAGTACAAATTCCACTTAAACGGAGCATAATAGTATATGACGCATTTCAAGAGGAAAGGAAAACGACCTTGCCATGCCACTCCTCCTTAGTGAGAAGGCAGAGTAATAAAATATTCATTAATGCTGTATCGTCTTTTAATGATGCTTAAAGCTTCAACTTGTCACGGTACCATCATGCCGAAACAATCAAAGACTCCGGGGAAACATGTTAATTTCGTGAATCAAGAATGATGAGAAGGTTCACACGTATGTTAAGTTAATTTACAGAGTTCCCATTCGGTTTGCAGGTCGTGTCTTACAAAATGGCACACATCCCAATATTTGTCTTCTTTATTATCTTCTTCAAACGGAAGAAAACGATTTTTTTTCAAGATTTGGTTACACGAACACATATCCAAATCCTGTTGTTTTCATTTATGGTTTGAAAAAAGAAAGATATTGATCTAAAATATGGCGTTCAATGTTAAAAGATAAAGTGATAAATGCAAAAGAGTTTCTACAAAAACAGCAATAAGCGCACCGTTTGTGTGTTAGTTCTTTTACATAACATGAATTCTGATTGGCTGAGAATTTTTTTAATAAATACATATTCATTTAATTGTCTTTTTCAGCATCATGCTTAAAAAACGACATGACGAATTTTAGTTAATTGGGGAAAAACCCAAAATTTGCTTGGAGAATGGCAGATTGTGTTATAAAAACAAAAATCGAGGTATTTTTTTCTTCTTTATGATATTAAGGCAACTAATGTTGCATAATGCTGAAGTGAATGGTGCGCTCTTCATCTGAGTGAGCTTGTAGCTACACGTTCATCTTATAGGCATCGTTTGACAATGTTAAATCTGAGATGCATCAGTGTCTTAGATACGGTGTAATATTGAAGCCATAAAAAAATTGCGCTTCAAAATTATCATGAAGTGCCTCATTTCCTCATTAGACTGTTAGTGTTTTGAAAACCGTTAGAAAAACGCAACATTTGATTAACGATTTCCCATCATAAATGTCTTGGTAATCAGACAGGCGATCTGCTAGTAAAAGTCATGGGGTTCCTGACTGACCTAAAAATGTATAATTATCATTGCAGTCTGAGCTCAATCCAGGATTTTGTTTCAGAATCTGAGACAAAGTTACCCAATCCCTTTAAGATTATAAGATACAAGACAAAGGAATTTGTGGTATAAATGTAGACTGTAGTTAGCGTCTAAACTCATTATTCGACCTTCCTTTCCACTTATTTAGGAGGAGTACGCGGGTCGTGAGAGTGTGACTCTACTAGCCCGAAAAGTTCACGGATTAATCACTTTGCCACTGATATTTATCACAATTCGCGTTTAACCTCATCGCTTCTTCGAAAAAGCGATTTAATGGCAATCAAGATTTATTGATGGAAATTTAATGAGTCACCTCAAATCTGTAAAAAACATTAAATTACTTTTCCATCGTTAAAACCCTTTTTTCTTCTTAAAAAGATATTACCTTCAAAATAATGAAAAGATGTGCCCCAATTTCCGATAATTATAAAGGTTATTTCTGATGGTAAAATAATGTTACTCTTTTTAAAGAAATAATACACACACGCAACAAGAAAGGGGGCTGAAAAACCACTGCGAGTGGAAGTTGCCCAAAAATAGAAAGGAGGAGGCACCTCCTCATTTGGATCAGCCTCGTCTCTCTCTGTCTTTCGGTCTCTCTGACTATATCTCTCTTTGTATAAAGTTGTGTTATCCTTCTTATTTGTTTCAAAACCTTCCTCTAAGGAAATGAAGGGGAAAAAAAAATCATATTTATTTACGCCCCAAAACAGAACTACCGTAGTGAAGAAATGTGACTGTTAGGTTGAATGTAGGCATTCCCCGTTTTTATTTTGTTTGTTTGATTTGTTTTCATTTGTTTGATTTTGTTCGTTTTTTGTTGTTTTGTTGTTGTTGTTGTTGTTGTTGTTGTTTTTTTTTTTTTTTTGGGGGGGGGGGTGTTTTTGTTTAATATTTGTTTTTGTTTTTTATGACACCTTTTAGATTCATAGCCACTCAGATATTTCTTTCATCCGTGCCCCTCCCCAACAAAATCCTCATTCGCTGCTCCTGAATCTGATAACAACTTGACAAATACCTGCCAAGTCAATAGTCACCTGGTTAAAAAAAGGACAATTCGTGCAATTTCCGTCCCTATTCATGAGAACCCTACCCGAATCAAATTTCTCCTATAGTAGGATATGAAATACGAAAAGGAAATTGCGTGAATCGCAAGTCATCATACGATTTCCTTTATGAAATTTGTCTGGAGCAAGTCCTGAATTCGAATTATTTCGGATATCAAAACAACAGGAAAACTTCCAAGCAACTATATAGCAGTTTTCGAAAGTCATATAGACGTCCATGTATATAAAAGTAGAAACTTTAAGTTTGATTAATTGACTGCCCTCATACGAATTTCATATTTGTAGAAAGAAAGATTTGTTTATAAGCAGGTTTCAACATTTCCATTGTATTTCATTCCATTTTCTTTATCAAATTATTCATGTTAAAACTTTAGTCAATTTCAAAGCAGATTATTTTGTGACGATGTACGTTCTTCGAATCCAGGGAGGTGTTGATTACATCAGGTTTAGATGGGCTTTTGTTATTAGTTTGATTCCATGTGAATCAAGGAATAAACACAAGATCATCCTGTCACTGAGCAAGATATCTCGGTTGCCTGATTTTGTCTCATTACCTTGTGAAGAAGAGAGATACATTAATCCTGTTAATGCATTCAAAGCCACATTATGAGCTGCAGAGAAAATGTAAAAGATCAATTACCGTTCTGGCATTGCGGGTGGAAGAGGGAGAGGAAATGGGAGAAAGAGAAAGAGAGAGAGAGAGAGAGAGGGAGAGAAAGAGAGAGAGAGATGGAGAGGGAGTGAGAGAAAGCTAGATAAATAGAAATAGAGAAAGCGAGAGAGAGAGAGAGAGAGAGAGAGAGAGAAGGAAAAAGAAAGGGGTGTGTTTCCGAGAGTTGCAGTGGAAAGAAATAAACAGGGAGAATATGGAGAGGATGCTGAAACAACAGAAAAGGAAAAGGTAATAGAAATAGAGAGTAACACATACAGAATGTGGGTATACAAAGTACCATGATTCATGAGTGAGAGGGTGGGAGAGAGAGAGAGAGAGAGAGAGAGAGTGAGAGAGAAAGGGAGCATCAGGGGCTGATTTGCATGATGTGATAAAACACTTTTAACATCTTGGCTTATATCGGTTATCATTCATCTACAATCTTGCAGCAACTACTTTGTGAGTCTTTGATTTTCGTCAGCAATCAAAACTCAAGGAATATCCACGTTGTCTGAGCTATTAAGATTCTTGAAAGGTTTGAAATGGGGAGAATAATCCTCGAGGAGATCAGCTCTCAAGCACATACACTAAACATTAAACGGGACAAAAGTGAAATAAATCATATTCCCCATTCAATCATCATGATCACATTCCTTGTCAGCAAACATTAACATTGTAATAATGATTGTAATTCCCAAATGCACACATTGGAGTATATATTTTCGCCTCATTAACGAACCTAAATACTCCTTTAATTACGTAAAAAGTGATGAAAATTGTATGAAAAAAAGAAAAGAAAAGCAAAACATTATGTCCACTTCACATGGTAAAAATCCTACCAGATTTGTTATCGCTTTTCAGTTTTTCGGCTCCCCAGTTACTCCAACGAGATTGAATTTCAACACAGAGATTCCTTCAGAATTTTCTCAGGGTACAAATGATTTCTTTTCCTTCACAAGCCTGTACCTCCTCCAATAATACACCACCCGTGTGAATTCATTGAAAATATGGAGATTCGGAAAAACAAAACAATGATAGCGCGGAAAACTGGATCTGTGTGGCCTTTTTATCTGGATATTCTTTGTAATGAGTTGAGGACTAACTCTATAGGTTTCCAAACTTTTTAAGATTACTATATTTGATTTCGAGGAACAGTGTAACTACTTAAAGTGCACATTAACATTATTGATTTATTATCGTTATTGTTATCACTAAAAACCTATTCGAGAGAGGGATGTGCGTGACGGAATCGAATTGGAACTTTTCCTTTAAATGACTAAATATATGTGAGCTTGTCGTCACGGTTAAGTGGTGAATCATTCACTTGACTCTCCAACCAAGCTCGGCACTAAGACATTACAAAACATTTGCCCAGTTGCTGAATGGGTATTAATGTTAGTATGCGAAGGTCATGTTAATGAACGTCTGTAAGAATTAGGCGCCTCGCTGGAGCGCTCCTCGGGGAGTGAAGAGAAAGCTTACTTTGTGTGCGAGCATGTCTGGGTAAAAATATAGCTGTACATCGCTTAGAGACATCATTGATGTATTGGACGCCACAACAAAACCCAGAAGAGTATTATTATAGATAGCATTCATTAGATTATTAAGATTGTGTAGGTGTCAGCCCGGGAGCAATATAATACAAATATGATAACAATTATATAACGATAATAGGCTACTAATTACAATAGTAGTCATTGTAACCCCGGCCGAAAATTTGATGTTATTGCTAATCCGCACGTGATGGCGCACACGCTCCGCTCCCTGGGGAGTATTGAGGCCAGACGTAATTTTACAAGCGCAAACATGTCAATCCAAATTCGTTTACCCATTTAACACCTGGATGAAGAGTGGCAAATGTGATCGTGATCCACAGTCCGTTGACGTATCCAGTAGAAAACAGCACCTCTATCCTCTACATATGATCTGAACTGATAAATACAGGATTTCCCAGAATGATTTTATATATCACCAACCTCTCAGGCTGATGTCGAAAAACATTAAAACGGGGGAGTTCTGAATTTGGACAACGATAAGCATACAGTATTTATTACATTGTTTGGAGTCAGAATACCGCCCATGCTTTCATGATTAGATTAACGTTGCTTTCACGTCAGATGCCTAGACAATGCAAACAATAGATACGCACATAGAAGAGAAGTGCTTATTTACCTTTGTATGCACTTTACTGCCCCTCCCTCCAAAAAGGTTGTTATAATTGCACGCTCTTAAAGGGGGTGTAGCATGACGAGACTACGCGTCTTTCCCGTGGCCTGACTCGGGGCCAATCGAGGATAATCGACTACGGACGACGCAACCGCAGTATTCACGTGCGTGCAACATACGAAAAAACCGAAGAGTGAGGAGAAATTCGGTCTGTTTCGCGAACGCTGGCGCGCTGATCGTTAATTAAAGGTACTATGTCCCATTTGCAGGCCAAAATATGAAAATATTAAATTCCAACGGCATTTGAGAGATAATACTAATTTAGAACCCCCCCCCCCCCCACAAAAGGGGGGGGGGGGGCTTGAAAAATGTCTTTAAGTTGGAAAATAACGACTTTTAGTTGTCGAATCGACTTAAGAGCTATAGAGTCGGTAAGTAATAGTCTGATTTTCAGACCATTGTACCGAATGGTCGTACGTTTTATGCTGCGCAAAGATTAAATCAGTTTAAATTTGGCCATTACAAGAAGTGGGTTATTGATGAAGACAAATGCTCATGTACCCTTTACAGCTCACTTTATGAATGTTATTACCAAAGAAGACCAAAAAGCCAGGCAGTCACTCAATAGTGCTGACAGTGAAGTCTAGCAAGTACACGGATTTCCGTGCATGATTTGAATATTAGGACAATGCTAACGTTTAAATTTCATAGATAGGACATACATGATATATTCATAATTCCTGCAAAGTTCTGCAGAATTTGATGTTGGCTGCAAAAGGGACATAGTATAATTTACGTTTACGTGCAATTGTCCAAAAGAAATCGTAGATGGCTTTAACCGGTATTTACCATGCTACATCCCTTTTAAAATTTAACTAAATGTTGAGTGCCACGTGACACCTTATGTCCCAATAGGTTTAAAACATATTACTAGCTAACAAAATAATATCCTATTTGCTATGTTATTCCTAGATATATACATGATTGTGCGCTATGTCCCTAAGTTATGAAAGCAAATAGTTGGCACGTTTTGAAAAACATCGTTTCTATCTCTTCCTTTGAGGTTTCATTTCAAAAGAGGCATATGCACGAGGGGAAGGATCATGGCAACGATGTTTGTAGTTGTTATGGCACCCAATTTCGTCTTTGAATACGGGGGTAATCTAGTGTATGTCCGATATCGCTTCGTGTTGTTTGTTTCATTCCTACTTTAATTTGAACATACCCTCTTGCTAATTATGAAAGAAAACAGCCTGCTTTAATATCCTGCGGAAAATACATTCATATCTGAAGTAGATGTGCTGTTGTTGGCTTAATGAAAATAGAGATGGACTGTAGATTTGATATCAAATTTTATCGACATGATACGTTGCGTGCGAAACAAAATTACTTTTCTTAGAATCAGTACCTGACGCATAGGGGCAGGAATGAATTGCAACTAACCTATTATTATAGAAAAGTAGTGTTAGTAGAAGACGGAAAGAGAGGAGAAAGAAGAAGAAGAAGAAGAAGAAGAAGAAGAAGAAGAAGAAGAAGAAGAAGAAGAAGAAGAAGAAGAAGAAGAAGAGGAAGAAGAAGAAGAAGATAAAAAAACGAAAACAAAGAAGAATTAAAAAAACGAAAAAAACGACAACAACAACAAGAACATGACAAAAAAGGAAGAAGAAGACAATGAAAACGAAAAAGAAAAAGAGGAAACAGAAGAAAATAGGAATAAAACAAAATGAAGAAGGAGATGATGATGATGAAGATAAAGATGAAGATGAAGATGAAGAAGAAGAAGAAAAAGAAGAAAAAGAAGGAGAAGAAGATGAAAAATATTCCTGATGTGCAGCTGCATGCACACATGTGCTGCTCACGATTCGGTAGTGAAAGTTAAAATTGGTGTTACTTCATTTTGTAACCATATCATATTAATGACCTGGATATGTTACAAGATTTTAATTCAAAATACCAAGGCCATCACCTACATTCCTCGCTTACTTTCATACTCGGTAAACTAATTAAGTGCTTTTGAGGATGAATTTCGCGATATTTGGTACATGGTAATTCTTCTTTCCTAATATTGTGCGAGCTTTGATGTGAAACTACACCGAACGCTGAAATTAACTCCACACCCGCCCTTCCCCTTCTCTCTCTTGTATCTGTTCTGCCCTTCCCTTCTCCTAGGAAGGTATGTTTTATTTACTATGACCACATTGATAGATGGCATATCAGAAATCGTTCAGTTACGAACTAAAGGACAGCATTTGCCTATAGGCCTAGCTTCAAGCTGTTTCTTAAGTTTAGTCTAAGCGATGCAATAGTTGGGGCACTGCTCATCACTCCCTTTTGGCTTTTTTCTGGATTTATTCCTGTTTTATTATCTTATCTTGATTACGCCCTCTATCTCTCTCTTTCTCTATCTCTTTCTGTCTCTTGTATTGAGACGTAAAACACATAGATTATTGGAACTATATATTCATAATATACATAATGTACATTTAAATATATATATACTTGTATTTGTGTAGATTATTTTGTTTCTTATTTCTTTCTCCTCCTCCTCCTGCTCTCTCTCTCTCTCTTTCTCTCTTACCCCCTTTCCCCATTTTTTCCTTAGCAATAATTAACACATGAACACGAATACAATAATGTCTCGGAAATGCCCTTGTATGGGTATTAATGCACTAACACACTCCTGATAAAACAGACAAGAAAAAAACAAGAAAAAAAGAAGAAGAAAAAACCTTTCTGCTTGTCTCCCATGATATCTCCTCGCTCTTGTCACGTTTCTTCATTACCCTTCTTTGGTTTAGATCAACCCCTGAAGGATGTTATCCGTTATCTTCTCTGTACTAGGCGGATATTTAACATGACCTTACCAAAATGAATATTTGAACATGTCTCAACCGGTCCCTCCCCAAGATTTAATCTAATTTCTCCAACGCAATACTTAAGGGCCCTTCCCATCTCCTTCATCTGTTTCTTTATTCGCATGTTTTTTTCCTTTTCTTATTAAAGATGAAGGCAGCTTCGGGGAAGGAGATGTGGCAATGCCGGTGTTTCGTGACAGAGAGTGAAGATGAAATCTTAGATGGACACGGCGAGAGCATTACCGGGACGGAGGCAAGGTGAATTGGTTTGTTATCCTTCACTCAATCGCATGAATACGAATGCATTTTAAGAAAGGATTTGTGTCTTTAAAACCTAATGGAAATCGATGATTTAGATTTTGCGATCAAGGTACACTTGAGTCCCCTTTCTTTTGAAGTAATGAGGTTGTTTTATTAGAGAGAGAGAGAGAGAGAGAGAGAGAGAGAGAGAGAGAGAGAGAGAGAGATGGGGGGCATGGAGCGCACACAATTATTTGAGTTCTTGTTGGATGGTTTGGTTTAATTGCTATCGGTCGTGTAATTTAAAAAGATGTTAAGAAGTCATTCAGCGTGGTTGCTTCCAAATACTGCATCGAAAACAGTTTGGGGTTTTTAAAAACATCAACATGATAACAATAATTTCATGTCTTGAATACCACGAAAATAAGTGCATTATCACCCAGGAAAAAAAGGATATTTGTACATTTTCAAAAATCTATAAGCCATCCAATCATTCTTACTTATGAGCATCGATTGAAAACACAACAAACAAACAAAATATATAAATGTTCAAAAATAGAAATAATGGTTCTGCTTGTGTAGAGTATTGTAACAATACACCATCCCCTGAAAAAAACAAAAACATAATAGAACCCCAAAGCTGTCTACAAAAGACCACCGTTTGGCTAAACTAATCATAAACATGAATGTGACGAAGAAAATGAGGGGGGAAAAAAATGTCGCCTCAACTACCAGAAAGCGTCTGTCATTCTAAAAATATTTCTTTTTAGCGAAGAGAGGGTAAATGATTAAGTCGCCACGCCCCACGGTGGACTGCACGTGTGTTGTGGTTCTTAGTACACGCCAAATATAGTCCTGAGACAGTTAATCGTGTCTTCAGTCTCCATTATGGCGGAAGCATTACCAAAACAGGAGCGGTTGTGTGGCAAAACAATCATGCGGATGTTAATGGTCCGTACCTTTCCTCGGGAGACAATATTTATTCGTTATGAAAGAAATATTCGATTGCTTCTCCATCCTTCGGCATCGAATGACTGTTTTTCTATTGGAAACCGCAAGGGACATTTGAGATGATCATGATAGCTAATCGTGACATTTCGAATGATAAGCTTTGGCCAGTTGGTGGATTATATATGGGGATGGATGGAAGTTATTACCAAAAGGTCGGTGCGCCTCAAGTTAGGAAATCTGCGAGACATTCACATCATTTCCATTAATTTTTAGTTTTATAAGAGAGTTTGCTCCATAAAAATCGACCTGAGTCTATAGTCATGGTGACAGACAATCAATCTGTCCGTCTGCCTCAAATCAACTATAGGTTATTTTGACCTTCTCTCAAACACGATCACAAATACTTTCGAAAAATAAAGTGAAGGCAATATCAATAGCCCTGTCCATCACCTGTCGAGATGTGAGAGTATTACGATGAGGTATTACGAGGAGGGGGTAAGAGAGAGCGAGAAAAAGGAACATAAAACAACCACATAATGTGTGATGGAAACATACTCGAATAGTTCATTTGTTGTCCCACTTCATCCTCTTTTACATATTTTGTGTTCTGGCTCTCCTCTTATTCCTTTCCTCCTTTTAGAAATGCATGGTCTACCCTATTTTACGAACATGTCGCTTTCTCTGTAAATGTTCGTTTGCACTCTCTTCACAGCAACTGAAATGAGTGACAAAGTAGTTACACAGAACCTAAAAGTGGAAACACTGTGGTAATAAATAATCCATCACGCTGCAACAGCAGAAATAATGCGCTTTACGCTGTCTTTTATACGTCAGTTAATAGCGTTCTTTAATTTGTGTGTTTTTTTTTCAAGTAGTGAGTATTATATATTATGGTTGAATTGTGCATATATTTTGCAGTCCATAAACACTTACGATGAGCTTTCAACTGCTTTCATTTCCCTCTGTGATGCACGAGGCTCCCCACATCTTGACAGCATCAATATCTTAAGCATGAGGGCTCCCTTGAGTGCTCAACATTCCAAGAAGAAAAACATATTATATTCGAAATCGGCTTTAGAATTCTTCACGGCTCAGCATGAAGGTAGATCATTATATTTCAACACAATGAATAATACCTTTGCATATAATTGTAATTGCTATACAGTATAATGACGTTATGCGATTTGCTTTCGAACTTTTCAAACCGTCTCAGCCCCACCCCATTTATTTCTGATAATGCATCCCTGGATTTGTCTTTGCGACATTTGGTTTCATTAAATGTTTTCTGGGCACCCATGCAGTTCTATTTCTTAGAGATTTAGGGCAGATTAACAAGAATATCAATATTGCCCTTTCGTAACCTTTTCATAATCCTTAGCACCTCTACCAGAAGATGAACAGTGTGAAGTATGCGCCACAGTGAGCAGAAAGTCTTTAAAAAGCTATTAAAATATATATATTTTTAAAAGTACATCCTAATGGAAGGAGAAGTAAATTTAAGCTGCCAAGAACCCTCGTGTACAAATCCTCAACCTAAATCCTTTAAAAAAAATGATTGAACTTCAAACCTAAGCTTTCCCACGGACAACTATCCTAGGGGAAGTTGTCCTACGGGGAACCATCATAGTTTTATTTCCTACCGCGTCATAATGTGTAATAGTCTGTAACCAGCAATACCGTACTGTGGCTTTAAGGATTCCCTTTACATTGATCCCGAACGTATACTCTGTATATTTATGTTCTTTATAATACAGTTACAAACATAATTATTCATACACTTATCAGGTTTTTCATTTGTTTTAACTTTGTGAAAGTATGTGTTAAATTACTGAGAATATGACATATCAAAGATAACATCTAAAATTAGTAAACAACCAGTCCACATTTCATTATTAAGTTAAAAAAATAAAAACATCTTAGATTTACAAGGGGAATGAATGAATAAACCTTTTGTGTCCTCCAGAACTTAATTTGTCATGGCTTTGCCCAAGTTACATTATTGTTCCATGCATTCTTGGAGCTATAAAAAGTAATTAATGAGCCATTGTATAAACGCTCATTCTTTTTAAATTGCATGTTCATTATTGTAAAGGTATGGGGGGATTGTGTTACGTTTGAAGATTTTCGCACAACAAAGTTGTGCACAACACTGGTTTCTCCATGGCGAAGACAACGTTCGACACCATTTTGTTACTCAATGCCTGAAAACAACCCCCTTACACCTACACAAAAAATATCTCCATATCTGGTCGATATGAAATATGAATCGCGGACTCGACTTCCTTTGTTCTATTATCGGTGCTTGATGGCCGTTAATCACACACTTAAAGTACTCTTAACCCCTCCGAGACCAGATATTACAGGAGGTATTGCTTTACTTCCCACGCCTCCAATGTAACCGAACCCATAATATTTGATATTTCAGCGAGTGCCGTGTTGGTTCCCCCTTCGTGGTCTCCAGCGTTTTCCCCGACCACAATCTCATCAGGACCCACCGAACGTCGAATATAGATTTCTGTAATGTAAGACATTTCACATTCTCTTTGCAAAGTCTTGTTCTTGTCAATCCAGTGTTGTCGAATGGAAACCAAGATGAAACGTTCAAAGTACTTATGGATGTAGGTATTCATTTCAAAAACGTATTGTGAAGTAGACAACAATCGAGAATATCATTTCCATGCTCGCAGCAATGATGATGGCTGTATTCTGATTTCATAAAGACAAAGATAAGGAGAAAGAAAATGAAGTTGTCGGAATTGCACACTTATTGAAAGTAGTAAACAGCGGATAACCACCTTCAAAAATAGGGCGGGTCGTGGTCGAGTGGATACGTCGCTGGACTGTCGATCACAAGGTCCGCGGTTCGAGTCCCACCGCTGCACTAATGTCCTTTGGCAAGACATTGATGTACATGTAAATGAGTACCTGGCAGGAATTAATTCCTTGAAATTAAATGAAATGAAATGCTGGAGCGCTGTATAAACGGCACAAAGCCGGGGTAATAATAAATGCGCCTCGGAATAGAATTATCTAGACTAGATAGATAGACGGCGCTATAGAAATGCATACTATTATTATTGTTTAAAAGAGCCCCATTTGTATTCACCACACCCCGATGCCATAAGCGGTTGTTTCGTCATACCCCCTCCCCCCAAAAGGGGATCAATAACTGTAAGATTATTTTCTTTAATAGCGTTTTGGTTATGTTCTGAACGACAATTATGTAAGACTCATAAAATGAGATCTAAAACAATAAAATATCCTATATATGAACCTAGGTCGTTCTTTTTAAAGTGCCAGGGCCCCGTTGCACAAAACTTACCATTGATAGTAACTTGCCATCAATGATAACTACCATGGAAACCTTGATTTTGATTGGCTTTTGAGCCATGTTACTGTATTAATTAGGGTACACGGTGCAGTTGTCAATTTGCAAAACACGTTCCATCTAAAGATTTGTTTAAATGCCCTTAAGAAACAAAAATCAAATCAATGGTTTTTGAAAAAGGAATGCCACAAATATGCAATGAGGCCCTGATTGAGTAGTTTTACACTCCTAAAATAGAATCTCGAAGAAATATATGAGGTAATTGAAATATGTTGGAAAGGACAGCTTGTAGTCATGGTGGTATAGTTGAGCTGAGAGCAATTTAGGCGTTTGAAGGGGGCACTCATCGATGTTTGAAGAAGGTAATTCCATTAGTTGTGATATTTGTGTCATTCCTTTTGCAAAAACCCTTTATTTGATTTTTGTTTCTTAAGGGTATTTAAAAGAGAACCTTTAGATGGAACGTGTCTTGCAAATTGACAACTGCACCGTGTACCCTAATTAATACCGAAGAACAGTGAATGATTACAAGAATGAAACCTTCCTTACTTTATGAATAAAAGGTTTGTTTATGTGAATTTTTTTAGACCCTCACCTCTATCTCTCTCTCTCTCTCTCTCTCTCTCTCTCTCTTTCTTCCTTTCTCTCTCATCCCCTCTCTCCTCACGCTCTCTCACCCCTCTCTCTCCCCTCTCGCGCGCTTTTGTCCCTCTCTATCTCTCCTTCTCGCTCGACTCTCCCCCTCTCTCTCTCTCTCTCTCTCTCTCTTCCTTGACTCGATCACTCCACATCTCTCTGTTTAAACCCCTATTTCGAGTCTCCATATCTCTTCCTTCCTCCCTCTCTCTCCGTTCTATGTCTTTGTCTTTCCAGGGATTTCGGAATTAGTCCGTCCGTTTTTCTCCCTCCTTATCTCCAATTGATTATTGCACTCCCAATATCCTTTTGCTCTCTACCCTTATTAGCCCACCCATAACTTAGACGTTCATTTTCTCCTTCTCTTTCAATTTTGGTATATCTTACATTTCATCACTTATCCTTGAACTCTTTATACAGAACTAGATCCTTGTCCTCTGTAGGATTTTTTTTTCAATTCGATCTTTACATCCCATCTAGGTTTGCGTGCTAGCCTCACTCTCCCCCTCTCTCCATCTCTTTCTTTCTCACCCTCGGCCTCTCTCTCCACTTATCTTCCTCCCTCTCTCTCCCTGTCCCTCCCCTCTCCTTCCCCATTCAACCGCTTTTATGAATGACATCCGCCTTGGCGCGGTGAAAATTAATATTTAATTTCTTCCAATCGTTCGATTATTTTTACATTCGTTAATGGCATCTTTGCGCTGCTTATAAACTCGTTCATCAAAGGTTAAGTGTTATAATAAACAAATGCCAACGAACAATTCATATACTTGGTTGACGAGTGGGTGAGAGCGGCGCGGGCAAAATGCTCCTCATCCTCCTTAATTTGAACCCATCCATCACTCGACATACTTCAGGCATGTGTGGTGATGTGGACCCATCTAATCTTGACCGATAATTGCCCCCGATCTTGACACTGAGCAAATCGGGCAATTAGTGATGGCTTACTCCGTCATTCTTCAGAAATGGCAAGTAGAGCACGACGAGTATTGCCCTCTGTGAAAGCCCGACACCATTAAAAAACAAAATATATAAATATATATCTCTTTTCCTCTTTTAATTGATAAAATCAGCCTACCAGCATTTTGAGGCTCATCTTATTAATTTCTTTTTCCTGTGTTGGACACACTTCATCGAATCCAAGTGTGCTAGTTTGTGCACAAGTTTGTGCACATGAACCTCACTGAGATTGTAGTGGGCGTGGTTGGCGAGGACTGTGTTAGCCGATAAGGTCTATTTCGCTCTTGAGTTCCGAACTTCTCCACAAAATTCATTTGGAATCTGGAGCAGTAATCACAATACATGTCACATCTGTGTTTTTATTACAAATGTAATTAAATGGCACCGTGGTTAAAAACTTAATTTAAAGTATACTTTTAACTCCCCGAAGTCAATTTTGGCTTTGAATTGCTACAAGCATGGCGAATCAGAAAATTTATTCATCAAGATGCCCGATCCTTTAAATTCGTCCTCAAGAGATTTCATTCCCTTGGAGACATGACAATTTACCAGACACCATCACTATTTATAAAGACGCTAAGTCAGTGTTATCATGAAACTTCGTGAATAAAAGCTCTTCCCATCTAACATGTCAGCAAATGATCAGTGACTCGCGATTAATTTACATTCTAACACCCGTTTTATTCATGCTTCTTATCATAATATAAATCTTTCAAAGCCTTATCAGATAGAAAAGGGGCTCATTTTGCTTAGATACTCCAGATAAATGTAGCAATAACCATGCCCCTGCCTTGCAATAAGATGCATGAGTATATTGATAACATAACAGTGAGATGAAAATATGAAATCTAAGTTGTGCTACGTAACAAAATGTATAAAAGAAGATAACAAAATGAAAAAGAAGAAGAATCCTCATTTTTCATCCCAATCATACAATATAGGTATGCAGATCAATATCTTGATGTGATGAAAACATGAAATCGAAATTGAAGTATATGACAGGGGAGTATAAAGAGAATAAAAGATGGAAGGAAAATGTTCAAAGGGATGCTTCTTCATTATGGCTATAAATACTCTTCATCGCCAGGCGCGGAAGAGGCTTCTCAATTAGCGGGGTGGAAAGATCGAAAATAGTAATGCTTGCCCGTTTCCGTCCACATCTTGCGGGCAATTTCCAGGCTCTGCATGCTCCCGTCTCGACTTATATTGCAAAGTTATTAATTCATGAGGCGGCCAATTGTGGCTGTTAATAATTTGATATCTTTAAAGGAGCTGTCAGTCTGTCAAATTACTTTGGCGATACTTTATTGATGGCATGCATACATATGGATAAGTTGCAGTGGTTTAGAACCTGGCGTCATATTGGCCCATGGGATATTGCTTCCCTTCACTCGTCGTGGTTTAGTTTGATGACTGACATTTCTAGAGCTAAGGAAAATGGGGCAACTTGAAAGCTTTTCCAAAATCTTCATTTTCTTTAAAATTATATGGACAAGACGATTGAGGGACGCCACGAAATAAATCGTAACGTTCTCACTCTAGGAGTGTCAGATACTGCACGTCATCTGTAAAAATTGTCACCCTTGGAAGATTTCATGACAACTAACCCCTTTGTAGAAATGAGGAGTAAAAGAGACGTCGTGATAGGTTGTGCCCTTTTGTTGTTCTTTATGCTGTAACCAGAACATGAACGCATAACCCCTAATCCTAGAAGTGTCAAACACGGGACGCCACGAAATAAATCGTAACGTTCTCACTCTAGGAGTGTCACATACTGCACGTCATCTGTAAAAATTGTCACCCTTGGAAAATTTCATGACAACTAACCCCATTGAAGAAATGAGGAGTAAAAGAGACGTCGTGCTAGGTTGTGCCTTTTTGTTGTTCTTTATGCTGTAACCAGAACATGAACGCATACCCCCTAATCCTAGAAGTGTCAAACACGGTGCCCGCAAGACGATACCACGAAATAATAAATAAAATAAATAAGTTTGCCTAATATTTGGCTGCACATCTCTTAACCCAAAAATGGTCATTACAAAAAATGTCTCGAGATTTGCTGGGAATTGCCGTCATTAGTTGAAAAAACGTCAAGGTTTCAAAAAGAATTTTGGGTGGGATTGGCAACAGTGACAAATGTATGGTCCGTACACAAAATGGAATATCCGACACATCGACCGTCATCATCGACAGCTTCACACTAAGCTTTGACTCAAGTCAACATCTTCGACGAGATCAAAATATTGCTTCTACCTTCGCAGAAAGCTTCTCTAAACTGCGCTGGCGACATACAAGATGAAATTTGTTGTTTTTATTTTCTTCGTTTTTCCACTATGTCAGCAGTTTGTGAAAAAAACGTTCTGAGTAGGCAGGCAACGGCGGGCTACGAGAAGATATAGCCCCGCCCTCCCACAATCAACCGCGCACACTTTAAATTAGTGCGACCTTCATGGCTGAGTTCAACAAAACAAATCTCACCCTTCGTGCCCGGTGTGAGAGACTATTACTCCGAACAGCACGATCCCCTCCTAATCGTTGCTTCGTCGCTCCGCTCGTGAAGCTGAAATTACAGTCGACGGCTTTCCGTCACTGCTCGTGTGCCCTGACCAAAACCAACGCGGAACATGTCAGATCGACACGCTGGCTTGGCGCAAAGGGTTTATGAGATAAACCGGTTGACGTTTCTTGATCGTCTTTCTATCTTAATCTTGACTATTTTGACTGCGGTTTGGTTTTCGTTTGTAGCTTCGTTTCTCATGACCGAACTTTAAAGAGAGGATTGGAAAGTGAGCCAAGCGTTTTAGAAAGAGTGAGAGAGATCGAGAGGGAAAGAGAAGAGGGGATCGGTGGGGCGTATCCATGACGAAGATAAACTCTTAACACATATTTCAATTTAGTTATAAAACCTGGAGAAACCTTCATGACGTACATGCTTGACCATGTTGACCATCTTTAATATAGAAGGAAGAATCTATTCGAAGCAAGTTTCATCTTGTTTAGCTCCAACGGCTTACTATATTAGTAGTTTATTTACCTGAAGAAAGAAGTAGGACTCACAAAAATTCGTAGCGAATTTAGGGTTTCGTCAGGGTTCGTAAAAGGTTCGTTAAAGGTTGCAAGAAAGATCGCAAACAGTTTTCATTGTCGCAAACAGTTTTTCTTGTCGCTAACACTTTCGCGAACATTCGCTCAATTGTTGCTAATTGTCGCTAAATATCGAAAAAATACCCTGATTTTCGCCAACGTTTGTTTAAAGGGGGTATCTCACTGAGCGGCGAATGCTTACGAACGTTGCGAATTTGGATTCGCAAACTTTTCTGACGAATGTTGGCGAGAATCAGGGTTCGCCTTTGCAACATTAAGCAACTTTTAGCGATGTTTAGCGACAATTAGCAACATTTGAGCAAACGTTTGCGAAAGTGTTTGCGACAATGAAAACTGTTTGCGAACTTTATTGCAACGTTTTAATGAATCTTGTGCAACCTTTTAAGGGCCTATCTCACTGAGCAGCGAATGCTTGCGAACGTTGCGAATTTGGATTCGCCAACTTTTCTGACGAATGTTGGCGAAAATCAGCGACATTAAGTGACGTTTAGCGACAATTAGCAACATTTGAGCGAATGTCTCCGAAAGTGTTTGCGAAAGGCAGTTGGCGACTATTACCGACTGTAAACAAATGTTAGCGACAACTTTTGCGAAGATTAGCAACTATTTGCCAATCCTTTGCCACTATTTGTGAACGTTTGAGACCTTTTGCTAACTACTGGTACTCAATGGGTCGATTTTATAAAGGAACCATGTGGTAACGTGGTCGCTAGCTTTGGCGAAACACAGAGAACTGACGAAAACAAAGAGCAAAACCGTTTAACAACCGTTTGCAAAGGCTTACGACTGTTTTGCAAACGCTAACGACTGTTTTGCAAACGCCTGCAACTGTTTGCGGAAAAATAAATTCGCAAAGAAATTTTGAACATGTTCAAGTTTCACCGTTTTTTTTCTCTCTCTCTCTCTCTCTCTTCTCTCTCCCTCCCTCTCTCTCTCTCTCTCTCTCTCTCTCTCTCTCTTTTTCTGCATTGTCTAACTGTATGTTATCCTTTATGTCTTAAAACCTTTTGTCAAATGTCTGCATTCTTGTAAGCCTTATTCCCCCATTGGTTTATTAAGAAATGGACATTCGAGAACCAACTACAGGTCTTATTAATTTCCTTTGGGCCGTCAATGGAGGATGGGGCGTTTGGTACGGCTACCATGAGTACCCCGTCGCTTTTTATATCAACATTATAGCGCAAATTATTTACATGGTTTAAGGTTCTTCAATTTGTCTGCCTATATATGAGCTTTTTTCTCTGTCTGTGTATTAAATCTCAGATCGTTATCGTTCTGTTCATAATTTTTCATGAATTCCCTCTTCTTGTGTCTCTCCTTAACTTCATAGATTTCCCCCTCCAAACCTACCTTTTTACCACATGGATTTCCAAAAAGAGCCTGGAGGCATTTCACATGATTTCATTTGGCAAAAAGCTGGAACTCGACACCTCGTGATTCAAACGCGCTCTCAGAAATCCAAATGCTGAGAGTGATAGGATCTCACTTTCACCACAAACTGCCAAGGATTCAGATATTCAATTAAGAGATACATGACAGGATCTTATAACGCACAATATTAATGAAAATGCTGTAGGGATCGCATACTCCGTATGTGATTTTCAGGGAAATATCAGCAGTGACGTCACGGCGACAACGTTTTTGCTTTTAAAAATCAATGACAAGATTATGTCTTGAGTCCCTCTTCTGATAGCCTCAATCATAGCTTTTAAAGGTTATTAGCATTCATTGTCTTCAATTTCGATGTTAAAAGCACAATGACGCAACGTACTGATACTGAGGAATTAATATTCTTAAAACCATATAGAAAATAAAATGGAGAGCCTTAGATAACTAACGGGTCACTGCTTGTAACTTTATCGACTCTTTCCTTCCAAATATTTGACAAACGTTTCCCTTCTTGTTACTTCATTTGTATTCTTAAAGGCTTTAATTTGGTTATCAGACAAAGTGTTTTCCCAAAAGGGGCTTGGCGAATGTCCATTTTAGCATGTGCTGCTGGGACAATACACAAATAATTATCTTTATCCTAGTCCACCTATTTTGCCACTGGAAATCTTCTACGGAATCTTCATCACGCTTGGCGCCTTGTATATATTTTATAGGGGAGGGGGATATTGCTTTACAACATGAGTAACAGAAAAACAAAAGTTTACTCTTTTTTTTGGGGGGGGGGGGGGGTTGTGACGGTTCCGTATACAAATCGTTTCGTGCCATCAACAGAATCCCTTCTAGCAGATGTAGCTAGATGCTATACAAATAATTTCAATTGATGTTAATACTTTGTTTATCGTGTTAAGAGGGTTCCTACTTTCCTGGCTGGGATAAGGTACAGCAATAGAACAGTGTGTACTACGTCATACATAACGCCTGGCTGGAATACTCCCCAGGGAGTGGAAATTGTGCACACAGTGTGTGCGAGCAAGCATTGAATCCAATGACCGGGGTAATAGTATATCTGTAAAGCGTTAAGAGTACATCGCAGATGTAGCGCTATATGAAAGCGGAATATTGTTTATTATTTATACATTGCACACAAATGAGACATTTTATTTACTTCGAATCTTTCAAATTCTAACCTCAACGAGAAAGTTTATATTTATACAATTTTTTTTTTAAAGTTTTGCTTGCCTGAATTAAAACTAGGGCGTTTTCCTGATCCTCTTTCCAATTTGATATCCTCTCATCCTTTTGCTCTATTTCTCTGAATGCTTTGTCTTAGATTGACCAATGTCGCCAGAAGATAGGAATTCTAAGCTTGGCAAGCCGCCGGGGATAACTTGCAATAAAAACAATAACATACTCCGTTATGGAAATAAATAAATGATCCAAAACCCTTTGCACTTTACCCGATCTACACGACATGGCGTTTTTCAGAAGGTGAATTTGACCTCAGGGTTTGTTTACGTTTTCGTTGTTTTTGTTTCTGTTTTTTATAAATAAATTTCCTTGCATGTATTTCTTTCTGTTTGCACTTGTAATGCTTATCTAGTTCCCTTTTTTCTCCATCACTTGCTATCCAAACATAACTTGTTTTTGTTAATGGATTTCAGAAGTTTCCATCAATATATGTGTTTATTTATCAAGATGGATTACAAAGGCTAGATGGCTGGAATTTCAAATTCTTTGATTTCGTGTAAATTTTTCGTAGTGATCATATTTTTGTTTACAACTGGCAATTTCTTTTGGTGTATCTGCGTTAAAAGCTAAGTGGATTAATTTCTCTATTCAGAGACACATGTTTGATCTTGATAACTATCTTAATGTATTGCTATATCTTAAAATTGTAGGACAGTAAGATGTCCAACATTCTTCTTTAAGGGTAATTGAATGGGCAAAAGAAAGACGAAACTTTATTCTGAGTATGGAGGAAATGAAGTTACCTTTGTCCATACTTGCGTCAAAGGTTTATAACCGCCCCATCCCGTTTCTCACAATCTCTCTCTCTCTCTCTCTCTCTCTCTCTCTCTCTCTCTCCTCTCTCTTCATTAAATTTTGCCTTCCCTCCTTTTGAAGTATTCCTCTTTTTCTCAAATGAAAAGAAAATGAAGAAATAAACCACAAGCAGTAGAATAGAACTAGAATGATGTAGAAAAAAAGCTTGATATTTTCTTTTTTCTTTGTGTAAGGTCAATGTTTGATATTTGGAATTGGATCCACGGCTATGGATTCGGGTTGATTTAAATTCTTAAGAGAATTTATCCACCGAAAAAGATCCCTGCAAAAAAAAGACTATATATTGAAAGTCATCAGAAAGAAACGAGAGCTGATACCTTACTGATTTCACGCGGTAACCATATATCTGTGAGATGAAACTTTCAATAGGACCAAGATAAAAATGTCTTTCGATTGAAGCATGAATTCCCGGGGAAGAAAAGGAAAACGTCATACATTCAGGAATATGACTCCATTACAAATTTTGAAGACTATCGGCATTGGGGGACATAATACTCATTCAAATGTCTCCCACCCTTTTTTATTTCTTTTTCACTAACCGAAATCTAAATGGGAATTCCTTCTTTACATGTTGTAGATTTCATAAAAGCAGACATATTTAGATAATTTAAGGTGTTAGAGAAAAAAAGCCGATTAAACATAAGAAAGTTGTTACTTTAAAAGAAAATGAATAATTGGCAACGCTTCGACATTTCGTGAAAGGTTCTTTCCCATATGGTCTCACAGGAAATGTCATAAATCTCGTTTTTCTTAGTTGCTGTTGAAGGAATATATATGTGGTTGTGTTTATTTAGAGAAAAGAAGAATTTCTGATTCTTTGAGTACTGAGAAAATCAGAGAGGACCTCGCAAAATACGTCACCGTTTCCACTTAGTGTTTGATTGATTACAACTTGAAAAATGTAAAACTGTCTCTATATTTTATTATCTGGATTTGTTCGAAGTATCGCTAAACGGTTTTTCCTTCTGTTCTTTTCTCTTATATTTCAAGCTAAAACTAAAGGTGAACTTCCCTATTTACATTGAAGCCCCTATCAGGGTTTTGCAAGCCGTCAATAACTCTAAATGTATAGGTAGCAGCAGGATAAATTTATAAAAGCATGTGCAAAATATAAGATCAAAAGACATTTTTGTTTCCTGTCTATGGGTAAAACTTTAAGCCTTCATTTTGTACACAACGTTTGGGATGAATAAAAATGCTAACAGTTGCAAATTCAAACTGTTAACAAATTATAACAATTTTGCTAATAATGAATTTTATGCCACCATTTTAGCAGCATTTAAGTTATGGAATTTTGAGTTAAGGAATATCGCTCTAGACAATGATCTCCGAACAAGCTCAGATCACCAGAATGGCGACTTCACTATCGGGTAATTGTTGCAGTGAAATCATGTTTGATGCTGTGTATAACACGAATCACTTTTCTGGTAGTTTCAAAATATTGTTAGATCACTTCATTTTTTCAATATTTTCAATGAGAAAATAAGAAATGGTGTGAGTTCATATCTACTGATGACGTAATATCTGATAAAATTTTCCTGAGAATCGTGTAACGTGAACTTCCAGCACTGTTGGAATATTTGAGTATTCAAAGATAGGATACATGATTTAATTTTAGTCTCGCATTCATTTCAACGCAATAATTATCGATGTATAAAAAACGGCTCTTTGAATTTCAGATTTTATTATCTTTACTTTTTTCCCCCAGTACACCCCCTGCTCTTTCGTGGTAATCTTTTTCTTCTTCTCCTTCTTTTTGTTCTTATTCTTATTTATTTTGTCGGGACTTGGATTTAAATTCAAATTCAATTTCAAAATAAAAATAAAAAATAGAATTCAATTTTCAAATTCAAATTCAAATGCAAATTCAAGTTCAAGTTAAAATTCGAATTTAAAGTCAGAGTAAAAATTTTACTTTGTTAGATAGCAGGTCGAATTATTGCTAATCCGGTTCCAAAACGCATCGTTAAACTTCTTATTCATGTTTTTTCCCAAATTCATTCCCATTTACCTTGACAATTTATATTCAAATGCCACCCTCATCATTACTCAATGTCATGTACTGCACCATGCTCCACGTAGAATACTTTATTTTATTTTCTCTAAAATATAAAATGTATTAGCGGGTAAGTTCATATCTAACCAAGACATTCGAGTGCGACTCAAGTTTCTCAAGAGGACTGAATGATAAAATATTGCCCATGGTTTTTTTTATTGTATCGCTCATTGTATGGGTATTCCCCGGTGGCATATTGATGTTGCCTTTCGTCAGTTTTCTTAAAGAGGTTCTGGAAGCATAAAATCAAGTCAAAAGAAACGTATGAGTATAGTATTTCAGAGTTTTCTCTCCTTCAGAGATAGGAAATATATGCATATGTGTTTATATTTCTGTTTATTACAGGGAGATGATTATTTCCCATTAGAAGACTGGTGTAGACTGATAATAATTAAGATGTTTCGTAATCGAGTGGTTTCATTATTTGACTGGAAATGCGCAGGTCGCGGGTTCGGGCCCCGGTACGGCACTTATTTCATTGAGCAAAGCATATTTACTTGGTTCCTCTCCGCCCAGAAATTAAATGGGTTTCCGCTAGGATGCGAAATTAGCTGGGTTGAATTAGCATGTGTGCGCCCGTAAAAGGGTGACTAGCTGAAAGGCTCTCCAGGGAGTGGAGAATGTGCACTGTCATGTGCACAATAGTAATTGAATCCAGTGACCGGATAATAATGTTACCGTAAGCGTTGCGGTTACTTAATTGAAAAGTGCTATATAAGAAATACGGTAGCAATTTTATTATTAATGCAGAATATGAATAATGGACTATTTCAATTATCTCATGGCGTGGTGTTATCCTAAGATTTAGGACTAGAAGGCAGCCAAAGTTATTTCCAACTATATTATAGTACTGTATACATCACATGCATTGTACCCACTGAGGAAAGTTACATACATGTACAAGAACGTTATGGAAACAAACTTACAATTCAATGCTGGCGAGCTTTTTTCGAGAAGAAATGGTTTTCTTGGCTGGACAAAAGGAGGGTACGCGATGAAACGGACTCAGTGCAATTGAAAGACCCGTGTACAAGCTGACTGGAATTTCTCAAGTATGATCTTGAAAGTGTCCGGAATCATTCCTTAACACAATATTCTAAAAAGTCACGCCATAAACTATATCCAATGTCTGCTTCCAAATATTTTGAAAATAGCGTCTTTAATTAAATGTATTAAAAATATTCTAGAAAAAGTGTGGGCAGTTCATCCCTGTTTTTGTTAAATAGAGCATTGTGTTTGTATTCAGACTGGCGATAACTTTAAATTCAAATTAGTAAAGTTATTGAAATTTCAAACGAATACAAATTCGAGTTCAATTTCGAACATCAATATTCCTTTCATTGAAAAACATGTATACTCTTTTAAGTCCTAAAATTATATAGGAATATAAATAGAATTTAACAAGTGTCATTTCATACTTATCACTTACACTTAGGTCGAGTGTGTAGCTTAAGGTGAATAATGTAGGGGCACTAGGCGGATGGAATGCACGATGATGTACGGTGGCACGTGCCTCTAATTTCTGTAGTTATGACACTGTAGAAGGCGCACTTTTTTGAGTGTGTGAACAAAGAAGGAAAGCGAGAGGAAAGTAATCAGTGATATCCCTCTGCACTTTCGAATTTCGACCATTGAGCAGTCTCTCACCACCCCCACCCTCCCCCACACCCACACACACACACACGCACACACACACACACACGCACACACACACACACACACACACACACACAGGAGACCGACCACCCAACAGACGCTAAGCCGACAAACAAGGCCTTTATTTCCCAGAAACAAATCATTTCATAGAACTGTTACCCCCTGACAATGCACGAATAAAGTTCATTGACACAAACTTCTCGCAGGTAGCGCGTGAACTAGAATTTACTGATGTGCCAAGTGGGGAGAGGGGAGGCGTTTGGGGAGCACAAGGAGGCAACCTACGTAATTCGGTCAACCACAATGTTAAGCAAATGAAACACCTCGCTGAAAACGCCCACAATTCTTCAATGTTACCTCGGCCGGATTTTCGACAGGAGAACAAATATTTGAAATGCAATGACGGTGCATTTATGCGCATTTAAGAGGGGCCTTAAGTGCCAAGATTTGGGGCGGCTGGAAAATATATTGTATCGTTCGCTTATTTGCTATATGTCTTGTTTCTGGGGCGCGAAACTATCGCATATCACTTAACCGGTATGGACTTACACGAGGGTATAGCCATGGGACTCATGAAAGTCCCACGTCTTGTTGATATCTGAGAAAGTTCAAAGCATTAATATCGCAGAATATTTTGATTTATTCATTTCACAATTCAAAAAATCAGGGTGATTCATTCCATGAATCTGGACTTGAAGCTGGCCATTAAGAACTGTGATATATAACAAATTCAGCGAAGGAATAAAATACAAAGAAGATTTTTTTTTTACCAATAACACCAGCAACACCGTACTGCAGTATTACTACATAATATATGAGAGCTGATGGGTGTTTTATATAATAAAAATAAACAAGAAGAAGAAGGAGAAGAAAAATATAAGAAGGAGAGAGAGAGAAATGAAGAAATGTTATAATAAATGGCATTCCGAATCGAGAAATGCGAAGTTTAATCCGAATATTTAATGACGTTGTTGTCTACATAACATATAATTATGATATAGAGAACAAACTTTCGTCTAAAATATGCTGGAGCAAAAGGATAGGCGATAAGTACTGACACTACTATAAAGCAGTATGTTATTTTGTAGATGAATGATAAAGCATGTCAGAAATCAGTAATATGAATTGGCGGGGAATCCACCTCTAAAATAATACTAAAGGCTGTTTTACTCGATTGAACACTAAGTCTGAGGGAAATTTAAAAAAGAAACGAAATAAAACGGAAAGAAGAAGGAGAAGGAGGATGAGAATACGAAGAAGAAGAAGAGAAAGAAGAAGAAGAAGAAGAAGAAGAAGAAGAAGAAGAAGAAGAAGAAGAAGAAGAAGAAGATTACCACGAACAAGAAGGAGGTGTACAGGGAAACTCCTCTTTTAACGGTTCTCTTTAAGAATCATGATAGTCGTTGAACCTCCCATTAACTTACATTGCGGTTCCGAGTCCAACATCTTATTCCCGTTGGATCCTTACTTTAACCCATGCCCGCTCACTTTTTTCTTGATACTTTTCAGCACTTTCATCCCACTACCCGAGCCTCCGTTCGATTACCTTAATTCAAGCCACTTTCTTAATCCATCGTCGAAACGCTTTCAAGCCCTCACGTCCCATCGCATCCCGGATTGAGCATCATCTCTCACCACCCAGCATCTCTTCCCACCTCTGCTCCTACCGAACTCTTCATTCTCTTTCACCCCTATCATCATCCCCGCATCCCAGGCCCCCATTCACGCAAGTCCGGTTCGCTACATGCCGTTGCCATGCCAACGCCGGCGCGCGCAAATTGTATTTGAATTGGAAACAGCGAGTTTGTTTAATCACGTGTGCCAGCGAGAAGCGAGATGCGACTCATTTAAAAAAGAAAATAAGAAGAAAAAAGAACCTAAGAAGAAAAAGAACAGAGCCTCTGCCGGAGGAAGGATGGTTTAAGCAGACCAAATTTCACCCGTAAAATATTTTCAATAAAGGGGGGAAAGATGACGCATTTCGCTGTCATTTTTGGTTTAGTCTCCAGACAGCTCTTAATTTCCCGCCTCAGATGTTAGAACAGCATCCCTCCCCGAGGATTTGGTATCTCTCGAGAGTGTCTTCGTATTTTCTTCACAGACGGTTAACAAGTACTTCATGTAGCATGATGCCGACTGGGATATGCATTTTGTATCTCTCTGTCTCTGACTCTTACATTTAATAGATTTAACAGCTCTAAATTTGGAGGAAGACAGGTGTTGCAGAAGTAAAAGCTATCACCAAATATTTTGACATCACTGTTTTCAGGATTATGTATATCAGTATGATCTAGGGAGAAATTCCGCATGTGAATACATAGGTGTATTCGCTGTTTTTCCCCCAACGTGCTTCTTCCTCTTTTTTTTTTTTTTCTTGGGGGGGGGGATGTTGTTTGTTAATTTCTCTAGATTGATATTTAAGTGTAGCGATAATCATGTAAATAATCAGATCGGTAATCTGTAACTTTGGTAGAACTACGAATAACTAAAAGGCGAACAAAATAAGTCAGTGTTGCACATAGCATGCATAGGTATAGTGGCGTCGCATGGATCTAGACATTGAGACGCACTGGCATCACGGAGGGGCCGAAATGGGAGACCTGGTTTGATCAAATACAAAGTAACATATCCAACGCCGGATTAGAGAAGAAGTGGGTGAGAAGGGGATCGAATAGTTTTATTTAAACATGTTCGCACCCCAGTTTTGGGTGTGTGTTTTTGTGTGTGTTTGTTCCCGTCATTCGATAGAGGGGGGGGGGGGGCAAGCCCTCGACCCTCTAAATACTTACCACATAATTAGGATGTTTTTTCCACCCATCATGCAAACTCATTAAAATCATGGACGCAAGAGTGAAAATTAATCACCCTGATTATGATGAGCGTATAGCTCAACTAACCAGTTATCTTTCTGTTTCTGAGACGTTTAAATTTCAACAAGTTTATTTAGAAAAAGGAAAAATCTACGAAAATGCTTATCGTGCAATACAGGCATAATTTTCTATAATATATATATATTCATAAACGTTTGGAACGTATATGGGCCAATATATGGACGAATCAACGAGGTACTGAACTCGTGTGATCGATACAAGCTCATCGACCATGCATGGCGACCACACTTGGACATAAATGGGGAAAATAAAATATCATAATGCCATCCCTTGCGACTAAAAAATACGTTGCACGGGATGGCAGCATGAATTATAAATGAGGTCGTGGGGATTCGGTTATTTCTGCTCTAGTTCAGAAGAAAGAATTGACATGAATCGTTTAACAGGCCATGCAATCTAGGGCGTTCAAACAGGAATAATCGTTGGGATCGAATGGTTTTCCCAAAAAGTGATCTGTGCTACCTCGATATGAGCAAGGATGGGTGTACTATTGAGCCAGTATCTTCGTCTATAGTTTAAATTGGTAATCTTATTTTTGTGAAGCATGAATATATTTTGTGTATATTTCTCTACATTTGATTTATTTAAACAACAATAATACAACATGTCCGCCGCCACAAGAAAGAAGAAGAAGAAGAAGAAGAAGAAGAAGAAGAAGAAGAAGAAGAAGAAGAAGAAGAAGAAGAAGAAGAAGAAGAAGAAGAAGAAGAAGAAGAAGAAAAAAATCATTCAATGATGCAAGTGATAATTGAAATCACGATCAGGAACATGTTAGTAATGTAAACAAAATGAAAAAAATAATAATAATAGTGACGACGAAAATTTAGATAGCTTCGGGAGTTTAAAAAGGACTGTCCCCAGATTTTGAAAAGGTTACCAAAGTACAAGTGGAAGGCCTTAACCTTGTTTCCGTGACTAACACACATTAGAGACGTGTTTTCTTATAAAATAAATATTTATGGACAGATTGCAGTGAAATACTAAAGCAAGCATACATCTTTTAATATTTTGTATTACGACTCTTCGGACATACAATAAAACATGATAAAATAGAACTTGCTTTTACTGATGCCAAAAGCCAAGAAGATTCTTGTTCTACATTCCACGTGCAAGGGATGGAAAAACACGGATTTTTATAATTGAAACTTTACAGAGACATGTAACTTGAGAAATGCCATGAAATAAAACTTTAAATACAAAACCGTTAAAACATAGAAAATACAGACTGTACTATGTGACGAAGATTTTCAAACAAATCGAATTGAAGATGCTACCTGCCTACCCGGTGTCACTGAGAACTATTTAAGTGAAGCAATCTTTACTATCTGCACTGGTTTGGCCATGAGGGATTAGACCTCCCTGCATGGTCACTGACAGGTGGTTATCTACTAAAATCAGCTTTGAATTAACATAAGAAACAGGGGACCTAATGGTCACCGATTAGGCATTGTTTGCTATATAGAGGGTGCAAGTAGCTATAAATAGTGTAGTGGGGCTTTAAAATGCTTTCAAGAACACTCCTCTCGAGGTAATCCATTTTGACAGTATTAAAGACTTTTTAGCTTAGAGCGAACAGTTAATGATTTCCCTTGTCCCTTTAGTAATTATCTGCCAGTCCCTTTGAAGGAGAACCGCCATAGCATTCGGCCTTCTATTAAGAATTAAAATTAATTTCGTTCTACCAATATTACCTTGGGTTACATATCCGCTGATTGCGTTCCCCTGTCACAATCTTTTAATCACTCTACGTTTAATAGTGCCTTTAGAAAAATCGGACGTGATTGACAAAATTGTACCTTATCTTACTTCACATGTCTTCCACCCTTATTCTAGGACTAGAGCTACTTTTCTTTCAAGCAAGGGTGGAATTTCTTTACTCTTGAAATTATCGGGAATTGGAACGAAATTAATCGACTTAAGAACGGTTCAAGCCTCATTGGTATAATGAAACAGGTTTATAATTGAGTTCGTTGACACGTATCTTCGGATTTTTAATTGAATCATTCCTCGGTGATGTCTTTTTAACCATGAAGTAATTTACTCTAATAAGCTAGAAGCCACTTGAGTAGAAAGGGTGGGAAGCTATCAGGATATAATTTCAAAGTAAAACAAGAATCATGATCTAAGAAAATGAGATCATGGAGTGCTCATTAGGAAGAAAGGTACGAAATTCTTCACAGACAAGTCAATAGCCCATCTTTACACTTCCTACACGTCTCGACCTATCACTGTCAACCGGGTAAATCATTGAAACTTTATTTCTGACTTTCTTTTTTGTTGTTGGTGTAGAACTGTAGATAAACCAGAAATTAATTGAGGTGTGGCATTCACTAGGCTGACTTTTCTTTTTTTTTCAATGTCGTTTGTTGTGAAATTCTACACTAATTTAACTTACATTATCATGATCATTTTGTTCGTGAAGAATCAGAATTATTTTTCGCTTTTGATCCAAAGTACTTCAGCAGTGAGTTATCAGAAGTCAGGACAAAATTAGTTGAAATCTTAATTTGGTGCAGTAAAAACAAGATGGGAACTTTCAATGTCGATAAATCTGATTTGATAAATAATTATAAAATAAAAGACAGACACATGCGAATCAAATAAAGCTTATTATTAAAGGTGAACATCTTGTGAATCTATAGGCCACATACCAGAATTTTCATTAAGCAAGTTTATACAAAAAAATAAAATAAAAAAATATTGATATATAGCTATTATCTGTTCCTCAATAAGAGAGAACATTGATGAATTTAATATTTGTTTTATAACATCCTGGTCTCCTGAACTTTAATTGCTTTTGCCCATTCGCCCATGCTTAACATAACAATTAAAATCCAGGTTTTAATTATAGATCAGGCCATCATATCTGACAGCAGTTCTGAAAAGGATTTGTTTTGAGTTCAACTTAGACGAAATCTGTTATTTTCTTCATCTTCAGTCTCACAATATAATTTGAGAATGGCTTTGAATTTTTGGCATTTGTAAGTATGAAAATTCATGTCCAAAACAGGCTGACACTGGAGACACATTGGGAAGTATAAGAAAACGGAATAAATATGACGTTGAACAAAAAGTTTTGAGAGCTGCTCATGCATGTGCGTCAATATTCTTCCGGGAGTTGTGTTGGAATACATTAGGTGGATAATTAATCACCTCACAGGACAGCCGGATGGGAAGACGGAATCCAAGGGGATGATGTGATAAACACGCAGGTGAATTCATAATCTGAGACAATGGGCATGAATATTCAAGAAAACATGATTTAATTTACTTTTCCAAGGATGAAGCACGTCTAGCAAAACTAAAATAGGCAAGGGATTGGAGATGCTAGTCTAGATGATTTCAAACGAGTAGAGTATGCATAAAGACAATTGCAAAGAGATTCAATGATTGTAAGTATAGCAAGGTGCTGAAGAGTAACTTTGTCCAAAGAATTTCATGAGCTATATTCCTTATTTTTAACCCTTTGCATACTGATACCAGAGGTAAATAGAAAGATAAATGTTTTTTTGATAACCCCCCCCCCCCCCCGTCGTTCTAAGAATATACGATAATAAGGAAGGTAACACAATTTATCTTCCACCTTTACCACATATCTGCAATCTCAAAATGTTTTTTTGAATTATGCTTTCAGGAGCTGCATATTCATTTATTTCCTTCGCCATCTTTGCAATATTCAATAGTTTTTACACCCATCTGTCTTTTGTCATTCTCAGTGCAATACGCATACTATAACTATAACTGCGACCTTTTCTATTATTCTTCGTACATGCACAGCGGCGGACGAAGGCTAGTACCTTCTCGAAACAATTATGTGATCTTCTCTAGCTATTGATGTAAGTGTGGAGGCGAAGAATGCCTCTCCTTCCAGTTTCATTTCTCAAGCCCGTCCTCATGTGATTTCAGATGCCATGTTCCCTGCGGGCTTGGTATCAGATGAAAGACGAGTACAAAATGAAGTGGAAAATGACACCTCTTTTCCGATTGTAGTATATAAGACTATACACTAGCATAGAACTCTGAGTGTAATGCGTTTAAAGTTTTTAATCGAGGTTTGCTGGTTTTATTGTCGCATGTTTTTCTCTTAATCGATGGCATTTCTTTCTTTTTATACTGTACACTGGCAATTATTATTGGTTGTTTCCATCAAGTCTGTGCAAACAGGGGCAAGGATAACAAATTTTCCAGGGGCGTTGTTTAAACGTTCATTTCATTTGATTTCATTTATTCATTTGTCCGATGTAAAGGTATATTATTTTATAGAGTGTTTGTTTAATTATATATATGAAGGGCTCAGACTACATCAATAACAATGCCACCATCTATATACAATTCTTTTTCGTTGGGTTTTAGCCTCGTGTACATTTTTACCATTACAATATGTAGCTGTCATATGAATTTTAAAAATATTATTATTTTCATTTTCATTTTTTTTAATCATTATCATTATCATCATCAATTTGTATTCGGGATTAATATTAGAAGTAGTAGTAGTAATAGTACTATTATTATCATTATTGTTATTATTATTAGTAGTAGTAGTAGTAGTTTGTATTAGTAGTATTACTTTTTTGTTATGATAACTACTATTTTATTATCATCACCATCACCATCAACATTAATATAATTTAGAATATTACTACTTCTGGTACTACCCCCTCCTCCTTTCACTTTACTTATTCGTAATGTTCTAATTTCTGAAAAATATATCCCACCCGCTATGATGATAAAGATGTAAAACTCAGCATGAAATTATTCGAAATCAATTCCTTAATTCATATAAGATGATATGTAATTTGCAATACGTTTCCCCCTTTTTTTGCACAAAGGTTCTTTAAATAGCCTATGCTTGTTTTCGGATATTTTATTTGTTGTCTAAAACAAGCTTCTTAGAATAATTTGCTCCAGGGGAATAAGTGGTCGGTAAGGGTATGGCTGTGGGCTCTGGTTTTGTCGCCAAAACCACAGGGAAAATGTTCCAATACATTTAATATCTTCTAAAATGACATTTGCAATATTGACGCTTGTCTGTCGCATGGTGAACCCAAAAGGCCCATTTACACATCCTGAAAACCACTTTGAAAAATCTTCTTTTTTTGTTACAACCATTTAAACTACTGGAGAAACCCATTAAAACCCGTCGAAGTTTGCTCGTACCGAATTTCTTGTGGGTATTGCGCATGCGCCGCTTGTAAATGCCATCGAAGTTTGCTGATACCGATTGTTTTTGTTTTTTTGTTGGTGAGCAGTGCGCACTCGTCGGTGCTCTGCATGCGTTAGCACGTAAGTGAGGAGAGAGTCACGTGAGCAAAAATTATAATCTTACCGAAGTTTGCATTTACACTGCATAAACCGATAAAAGTCCGGCAGGCGTTTAAAAAAAGTACTCCAAAGGTAAATTTTCCGACGTGTCTTCTGGTAATTGCTATATGCAGTTGCTTATGCAGTGTAAACACAGCTATGGTTTCAATTATGTTCAGTCTAAAAAGCCCGACTATTTTCTATTTCCGGCTTTTTGTATTCAATGAACGATTCATCCTTGCACTTGTATTGGTGAGTCTAAATTGGGAATTCCCCCGTTTTTATAGTAAAGTAAAGAACGTGTTTGGCATACATTTTTCAGAGGCGTACCAGCCAATTTTGCCAGGGGCTGACGCATCTTGTCTAAATGTCAGCTGCACATTTTCTAAATATTGCGACCAAGCCCCCCCCCCCCCTTGAAAAAAAAGGGAAAAAAAAGAAAGGAGACAACATTAGAGTAAAAATTTGTAGTAAAATATACTGTACTAGTCATTACAAAAACATATGCCGACACCTAACTGGCAGATAATGAGATGACGGTGATTAGGAGGGAGAAGGATGTAGGTATGGATTTGGAACTTTTGACACGTGGCTCACTCTGTACTAAAAGTTCTGAGGTCATTAAACAAAAACCTAGAAAGTACTGAAGACATAACAAAATATATTACGTGAGAGATATTTTTCAAATTGAAATGCATATTTGTTCCTTGCAGAGGCGAGAAGCTTTCTTGATTCTAAACATGTTCAGCCCAACCTTTTGAATTTTCTCGTGGTAACTTTATTGTATTTATATACATGAACATACAATCAAGGTGTGGGCGAACACACAACGTGTGCGTGACATATCATGCACATTCTGGATCAACCCGCTATTTCAATCATAGCCGCTCTAGATAGTTGCAAAACCAATTGAAATTGAAAATGATATGCTGAATCTGAAGCGAAATAAACGTATTATTTGCCTGCCATGTGAATGTGAGATGTGTTTGTCTGCAAATGATGTTTGAGATATGGGCAACTCAATGAAGTCTCTTCGAATGTTATTGTGTCCACGGGAATGAAATCTTAAACTATATCGAAATATCGTTTTTGTATTTAACATTCATCAAAACTTAGTAATCTCGATAGAAAATCTACTCTGTTTGAATTAATGACGAGTGTGGAAGCTCGTGTTGACTTCTCGCGCTCAGAATATATTCTGAGGTTGTAATACAATATTCATGATTACTTTATGTAGTGATCTTAAGACAAATCGTGGATTCAGAATTTTCACAAAATATGCCAGGGGCATACTCGAATTAAAAGATTGCACAAAGATCTACATTTCATTAACTTAAGTTTTGAATGAATAAACATGACAAAGGTATCAATAAAAAAAAATTAAAACAAATTCATGAAAGGAGTTCGGAGCTAAATGAGGTGCAGTGAAATACTCTAGAAGTATCATTTCTTTCGTGGGGTATATATATATATATATATATATATATATATATATATATATATATATATATATATATATGATATTATCTGATTATCACCTTTGGGTCTCAACAATCTATATAATAAGAATGATAAACTCACCCATATCTTGTTATTTTTTAGAAAATCAATTTCTCGGCCTTTGAAACGCACTGCAAGAATGAATTAGAAATCACAAAAATGTGTGTCAGTATTTCTAGGTTGCTATTAATTCTATTGAATCTTTATATGTGTATAGACGAGGTCGACGTGTTTTTTCTTCTGTTGACCTAATTCAATTTACTGAATTATACTGTGTTTACCGGGAGTAGCAAATATGGCGTTTGTAATACGTGAGACGAAAGTCAATTTCGTTTCTAATGCATCATCCTCTAACATATACAAGATAAAATCGGCTACATGCTCTTGAAAAAGAAGGATAATGATAGAGAAGTAGACGATTAGGAGGAGGAGGATGAGAAGGAGAATGAGGCAGAGGAAGAAAAAGAAGAGGAAGAAGAAGTAGACGTGAGGAAAAGGTGCCAAAACTTAAACATCTCCTCAATACCTCTCTCTCTCTCTCTCTCTCTCTCTCTCTCTCTCTCTCTCTCTCTCTAATACGATATGTCTCCTACCCCGTGATGGTATCCTTTAACAAAATGTTGATATTCAAGATAATTCCGATGTTCCAAATAATGGAATATCTGGACGAACAATGATACTACCTTTACAAGGATGGCAACAATTTAATTAATATCATTCAATTTACCAATATTACCGTAGAGAAACCTCCCACAGCGTTACAATATTATTACGTTCATGTCATCCTGGTAAAAATGTTTCTTTAAAATAGCAAACTTCCTATTGGCAAATAGGTAATACTTTGATCGGCAGGAGTCGTGCAAATCCATGATATTATTGAAATCGGACTGATAATAAATGACTTTATCTTTCCAGAGGCACCGTTGATAAGTTGATAAGAAACTGGTTATGACAGCTTGCCTTAAAGACAGACAAAGATCTACAAAGAATTTGTGCTTATTAGGATAAAAGCACTCGGCAACGCCTAACCTAGAAACAATAACCGACTAGATCATTATCATTCTTTTTATTACTTGCAATGTTTCAGAGAAATTACATTAACTAGGCAACCCTAGTGCATGGGAGTGCATACTGTTTATATCAGACCTGCCATACTAAATACATCGGTTCACATAAGGACATACATGTATAGAAGATCCATACATGAAAACAATTTGGACATTTCTGAAACTGCTAATTTGTAGTAATAACACTTGGAAATACAACCATCGCCCCGATCCCCCGTCTATCTCTCTCTCTCTCTCTCTGTGTCCATATTTGTCTAAAAAATCCCCCCTCTCTCTCTCTCTCTCTTTCTCGTTTCCTTTCCGTTTCCTATCCGTTCCCACCCTTAGATGCTTACTTTCTTCTCTCGATAATATGTCTATTTCTTTTCCAGATTTTCAAACTACCTCGTAACATTTACGGCTCAGCATTATCTGCTTGTCTCACTGTTATTTCTGTGGTCCGTTACCATCAGCCCGATCTTTCAAATAGCTCGTCATATCTGAATACCTTTTCAGTACACACGCGCTTGGTTTAATTGAAACGCATCCAACCGATTTTTCGCCGGTGTGTGTGTTTGTGCGTGCGTGTGGACGTGTATGGGTGCGCTGAAAGTTTCTTCTCCTTCAATCAATAGAGGACGCCTTGACTTTTTCGCGCAAGTGCACTTCTGATTGGAGAGTGCTTCGAATCGATACAGAGGAGTTACCTGAAGACGTCTGGAGATGCACAAGTTGGTGAAAATCGGGCCATAAAGAGCACTGACTTTCAATATCCTCTTTTTGTGGATGGTTTTTCGGAGAACAGAGTGCAATCTGTTATGCGGTATTGATCTCTTAACACCAGTTATACATGTTTGTTGGCGCACTCTCTGTGTCTCTGTTTCTTTCTTTTTTTTCTCCCTCATTTACCATGTTTACTGTCTTTTAAAGTGTATTTGTTTCTCAATTTTACTCGTTAGTTTGTTTTCTTTTCTGATTCCTTCTTCAAAGAAGGAAACAAAAATGATGATGAAGATACTGCTTATTCTTCTACTACTACTACTACTACTACTACTACTACTACTACTACTACTACTGCTGCTACATATTCTACTACTACTTCTTCTACTACTACTACTACCACTTCTATAATGATAATCACATCACATGAATCCAAAGATATTTTTTTTAAAGTATTAGTAAATAAATGAAAATCATACAAGTAATTATACAATAATGATGAGTATAATGATGAAATCATTAATAATAATGGTAATATTAATAAATTCCAATAATAATATTTCTCTCCATTTCCTCGCATGTACAATTCTCTCTTTTCATACAATTTATTATATTCCTATATCTCTTTCTCTCCCTCTATCTCTTCCTCTGTCTCTACGTTTATCTATAAGTCTCCCTCTACCCCCCCCCCCTCTCTCTCTCTCTTTTGCTCACTTGCTCTTTCTATTATGTCATGTTCCCCCTCTTTTTCCCTCTCATTTTATCGTTTGTCCTTTAGTTAAAACAATAAAATGTTTACTAACATCGCCGTGATTTTTTTTAAAAACTCTTTATATGCCACATAAGTTATTCCTGAGTTTTGGGGCTGCACAAGCAAATTAGTAAGATCAGATGAGATTAGTGTATACCGGTCTTAGAAAGGGGGTTGCTATTAAAGGAACTAAGAAAGACTGGGAATGACGGTGATGGTGCAAAGACTTTATGTTGCACAAAGTAATCCTACCATCAGTTGGTACCTATTTCCTTGTATGCACGCGAGGCAAATGAGTGATCGTGCAGATAGCCAAGTGAGGCAATCGAAGGGTTTATGAACGAACGAACATTTTACTTGATCTAGGATTATTCAGTCTTTAGGCTGTTGTTCCTATCCATGGTTTCGTTTGGTCGGGGTTGTCATCATATTTATCTGGGGCATTAATGCATTAATGCATTATCTTAATGCATTTGAAAGAATCAAATGCAACACCAAGAGTAAAGTATTAACATTTCCATTATAATAGGTGGGTTTGCCATGGATCAATTAATAAGATTGTGTGCCCAATAAAATCATAAAATCATAAGAAGGAGCAAAGTTTTTGACGACGAAACAAATTTTCCCATACCATTTTAAGGTTTATTTCGACCATCATCTGTCTGCCAATATAAGAAAATTGAATGATTTGTAGTTACCTCGCAGGCGGATTCTTAGCATGCAATAACCTAGCAGGATGTAATGCATCCGCTCCTAAAATCAAATCTAAATGTCTAGGTTGTGGGTCTTAAAATGATGAATTATCAGTCAAAACACGAATCAAGAACGGGGGAAAACAGACGATGACAGCGGCACAGAAATAAACTCAACATAGGGACAGGTGGCAAGTCGAATATGGTCTCTAAACCCTATCTTCGATTAGGTTTAAAGCATGACATTTCACTTCGTTAAATATGAATGGAAGTTTATGATTAAGCGTAAGATTTTGACGTATGACATTTTGGATTTTTACCAACAAAAACGGCAGGTTTTGACATTTACCGTAGCCAAGAGGAAAATGAATAGGCTCTCGATATTTTTTTGTTCCTTTTTATTGTGTTCGTGTTTGGCTGGAAAGCTTCCTCAACAGTCAAACCCAATATTTTAGTGACGGTAAAAGTTGATATGGTAACAAATAAATATCATATTTTGAGTACGGCTACAATGATTATGTAGAACACATCCCCCCTAAAGTTTTTAACAAGGTTCGAGAAGGGACTTTATCTTTAAATTTAAGCCTTCGTGATAGGATGTATCCATCAACAAGTATTGTCAGCTTGTATGCAAACAATTTGCTGCAATAGATAATCAGATGAAATCGTAACCTAACTTTCAATTCATACACGGGGTTCTATCAAGTGTAATGGAAACAGAAAATTCTACAAAGGATATGGTGTAAAGAGGAACAGAGATATGCGTAACCGAAAAAAAAAAAGCATCGACCTTTAAATGTCCGCTGACGGGTTTCATCCGGGTTTCAACCTGAATTTAGGATACTTCTCATTTAATATAGAAAATATAGTGTTAGATACACCAAGAAATGCTTTCATTCTATTTATAGATTGATTCTTTGATTAATTGATGCATTGGTTGATTGATATTTCTTCATTTCCTCATTTAAATATTTATGTATTCATTTATTTAATTATTCGTTATTTTTATTTTATTTATTCATTTTATCATTTAATAATGTAATTATTCATATTCATCCGTATATTTGTTTGTTTGTATTAATTTATTTGATAACGATTATCATTACCTTACTTAACATGGAATATCCCGTCTGGCTGCGTCCTTACCGTGCTTCTGTAGTGTACTAGATTATACTGCCTGGTGTTGCCACGGTATTATCATTCTTGCTCTATTTAGAGAGCGAATAAAGTTGAGTTCTGGTCATGCGATTGCATTGTGAAAGAAAAGGTGTGGAATGGATCAGAAAAAAGTTGATCATGTAGCATGTAAGTATTGGTGTGTACCGCAAGGTTCTGGAGTCATCAAAATCATAAATCATTGGCCCAGTCTTTGTAAAGTAACAAGCAGTGTACACAGAAAGATATATATGGAACTTGGTGTCGGGCCTACTGCTTACCCTGATTTCCTTATCTTTCTATGCTCATTGCTCAGCCAATATACATTTTCTACCGAAATTGTTTGGCAAATGACATTTATGTGTAATCTTGAACATTCAGTGTAAGTTTGTTTTGATTCTGTGAGAATAATATGTTCCGCGCCTAGAAACGTAGTATTAGGCGCATTATAAATGTGAGCTATTATTATTATTATTATTATTCATTTTCTTTTTTTTACCAGAACTCAAGTTTATCTTTAAGCGTTTCGTTTGCCGTAACAGCGGAGAAGATAAACTTCTGAAATTACAGCCCCTTTTTTCTAATCAGTTCCTGGCAAAAGTAGGTGACTTAAAGTGTTAAGTTATTAAAGCAAAGCACCTTTTCCGTACATGTATACACGTCGGCCTTCTTAAATCCAAGAAAGCCCGTAGAATTCTTCAGTTTGTTAATATTGTTGATTATTTAGGACCAAGGAAGACGTATCTATGACAGTCGCGACCTTTTATACACTGTGAAAAGGTTGGGCAATATTTTCCAACGCTTTGCCAATGGTCAACCCAACCATCTATTGGGCAATATTTTCATATTTTGCCCGACAGTTGGTCAAGATTTTCCCAACAAGTGGGCTACCGTAGTCGGGCAGTTGAAGGTTCATATCTTTGCCCAAATTTTGGTCAAAATACGAAACAATTATGCACGTGTGAAGTAGGGTATTTACGTTTACCAATACCACTGGGCAAAATATTGCCCAATAGATGGTTGGGTTGACTATTGGCACAACGTTGGGCAAAGTGTTGAAAAAAATATTGCCCAACCTTTTCACAGTGTATAAACAAAAAAGGAAAGCTGAAAATGGTAATGATACGGATGACACTATTATTATAATTTTTTTTTTTACTTTGCTACCCATAGTGGCTTAAAAATCAACGGATATTTGGATAAAGGGACAAAAGTTATTTGGATATTAGAGGGTCGTATTATCTTTTCCTGATGACTATATTCTGTGCAATTAGGGCTTGATATAAAAAAGAAACCTGGCACATTTTAGCTTATGGTATATTTTTAATGTGAATATCGAATTGTATGTTTTTGCGCCATTGAAGCATCTAATAGTTTTGTTGGAGACAGTGTATTCACATTCAGATAAAAAGTTTGATATTTTGTAATTCGTTAATAGTGATAGTAGCAGAAGTAGTAGTGGTGGTGGTGGTGATGGTAGTGGCGGTAGTGGTGGTGGTAGAATTAGTAGTACGTGTACTACTACTACTACTACTACTACTACTACTACTACTGCTACTACTAGTAGTAGTAGTGGTAGTAATGACAATATGGATGATAATAATAATTATAATAATAACCATCATAATCATAATAAAAATCATAATCATAATAATATTATTGACAATTATAATAGTGATGAAAAAAAGTATGACAACAATTACATATAAAAAAAAAACTATAAGGAAGAAATATGATATAGAGAGAGAAACTTGTATCTATCCCTAACCAATTTACCTTTTTTTCCTTCCGCGAAATCTCGATTCCTCTTGATTAAGTAACCTCGTTTCGTAAGTGGAAGAGGAAATTTAATAATCCAAAGATTTTCTTTCAGAGCTGTTGGAGATTGCATAGAGCCTATAATTTTTCATTACGATTAATATAGGCGTCTGGCGCATATCTCACGCAAGCGTATTCTTCTTGCAGTGGCCTAGTAGCTAAGGAGTCTTGAGGAACATTCCCCCAAATCAAATGGCAAAAAATGGAAATAAAGACACATAGACAAAAATAGAGAGTAAGGGAGAGGGGGAAGAAAACAAGAAGTTAATATTACTTTGCCCTCTATGATATAGTCTGCGGCCTTCTTATTTCGCATTTCATCAATCTATATTACAAATGCCCCCCTCTCCCCCTCCCATGATGCCACAGGCCCTTCAATCCCAGGAAACCAAAACCTTCCAACTAAGTTACTTTTATTGTAAAGTTTAAGATATTTGAAAAATACCGGTGAAAATTTGAACAAAATCGGGCAAGGAATAAGGAAGCTAGAGCTTTTTGAAATGACTAGTCACTAAAGAGGGCGGTATTCAATTTGATGACATCATCTGTGGACAACTCTCCATGCCTTTTGTACATCAAATTTCATGTTTTTCTTCTATCTTGCGATTGAGATAATCTACTCCCCGGAAGCAAGATATAGAATGCAAAATGATATTCTACTTCACATGCTATAAAGTCGGATCAAGAACACAAATAAATACGAAGAAAACAAAAAAATTGTGAAATTTTATGTACAAAAGGCATGGAGAGTGACTCGTCATTTCAAACAGCTCTAACTTCCTTATTCCTTGCCCGATTTTGTTCAAACTTTCACTGATTTTATTCAAATCTTTTAAACTTTACAATAAAAGTACCTTAGTATGAAGGTTTTGGTTTCCTTTAAACCAATGACTGTCGCGCGTCCGTATCTCACAATGTGCCCGATCGATATGTATCTGAATGTGAGTTTCGAATTACACCTCTGATCTCGATCTGTTGGGACAAGGATTGAAGTGCAAAAAATGAGAGAGAGAGAGAGAGGGTAAGAGACACAGGGAGAGACAAAGACAGAGGGAGGAGGAGAGAGAGAGAGTGAGATAAAAATGAAAGATAGAGAAAAGAAGGGAGATGGAGAGAGAGAAAGATATATTTATATATATAGAAAGAGAGAGAGAGAGAGAGAGAGAGAGCGGGGGGGGGGGGGGAGGAGAGGGGGAGACAGAGATAAACCATCGGAGAGGAAGAAATAGAGGGAGAGAGAGAGAGAGAGAGAGAGAGAGTGGGAGCCGCGGGAGATATGCGCAAAATGACAGAATATCAACATCCTGAAAAATATTTCCATTCAAAACACTCGTTCTATTTGTGTTCCCAATCGTTATGAAGGCGCTTTGGTTGTCTATGTATGGGGATAAGCCAGTGTGGCGTTTCTTGTTGATTCCCCTGTCACCCTCGGGCTAATCCTTTCAACTCTATAAACAAATCGCCTCGTAATAAAAATATGACAAAGTGGAACATAAATGTACCTCAATCTTGCAGCTTTTTTTATTGTATAATGTCGATGTGTGGGGGAAACGAGAAAAGCGCCGAAAGCATAAAAACACTTGGGCACTCTTCCGCTAGTTTTCCTCAACCCTTGACTTTTAAAGACATCTTACCGCATCTAATCATCATCATGAAAGATGATGTGGGCGGGCCTACTCTCTTCTCAATTTATTTAATTGGATTGCGACAATTTTTGTTACAACATGGCATAGATTATCATATTTATGCAGACGATATTCAACTTATGATTTCCTTCAATTCAGATCAAGCCGCTGCAGAACGAGCCGTTCATCGCCTTGAATCTTGCATAGCTGATGCTCATGATTGGATGCTCGCATGTTCCTTGAAATTAAATTTAGACAAATGCAAATTCCTTATATTTGGTTCCAAAGTACAGCTTAGTAAAGTTAATATCAATTGCATTTCATTTTCTGGCCACATAATTGACTTGTCACAAACGTGTCGCAATCTCGGTGTTATGTTTGACTCACATATGACAATGTCTGACCAAGTTTCTAATATTTGCAGATCAGTAAGGTACCAATTGCGTAATATCGGTTTTATTCGTAAATATTTGTCCAAGTCTGCCACCGAAAAAATAGTACATGCTCTGATTTCCTCCCATCTTGATTTTGGCAATGCCCTCCTAATCAATCTACCCCAGAATCTACTGTCCAAACTCCAGAAGCTTCAAAACGCTGCAGCTCGTATTGTTTCTCTGACCACCAAGCGACCACATTTCCCCAGTTTTGCCGTCGCTACACTGGCTCCTAGTAAAAGATCGCATCGTTTTCAAAATTTTGTTGCTTGCCTTTCATTGCTCTACGCTCATCCACTTCCAATTTTCTTGTGACCCCCAAAATTACCAAAACGTGGGGGGAAAGATCATTTGCATACTCTAGTCCTAAATTATGGAATGGCCTTCCTGAAGACATCAAAAAATGTTAATCTTCTGATTCTTTCAAAACTCATCTCAAAACATTCCTTTTCAAGTCTTGATCGTTTTTGAGCACTCCACAGAGTGGATTTGGGGCGATTATTATTATTATTATTATTATCATTATCTCCCCTATTACACTCACCCCCCCTCTCTCTCTCTCTCTCTCTCTCTCTCTCTCTCTCTCATCTCCATCCTTCCCCCTCTCTGTTTATCTCTCTCCCCCTCTTCCTCCCTCTGTCTTTGTCTCTCCCTATATTCCTCTCTCTCTCTCTCTCTCTCTCTCTCTCTCTCTCTCTCTCTCTCTCGTATATTATTTACATACATTCCTTATTCTCTATCTGTCCCTTATACCGATCTCTCTAATTGTATGACATATATTCTCATTCGGCATACAAAAAGCCTCAGATGGTGGGGGGGGGGGGGGGGAGGAGTGAGGAAACTGCTCATATTCTGGCACTCGGATAGTAAGTTCATATTTTACTTTGATGACAAGATCAAATTTTACCCATTGTAAAGTATGTACAAGCATGTTTACTTGTTCGCATCGCTCGTTCGCAATTTAGAGACTAGATAATACATCTTTGGGCAATTGACCTAACCTCCCCTCGAGTCCAACCATCGCAAAAATGTGCTTGTATCAAAATTATGCCCGCCACTATCAGCATACTACTACTACTACTACTACTACTACTACTACTACTACTACTACTACTACACTACTACATCACTGCGACTAGTATCACTACGACTATAAGTATGATGTATTAATAATTCATTTAATTAGTACATGATAAATCTTCTTTAAAAATGTTTGTTTATCCTTTTAGTACTTAACGAATTTCAATATTTCTTCTTCATTACTTTTCCCTCCCCCCCCCCCCACCGATTTCTTTTCCTGGTTATCCCTTTCTAGGAAGATATATAATTCAAACTCTTCAATTAACTGTTCCGTGATTTGGGTCAAAAAGAAGCTGGGGGAAGGGGGTCCGTTTTTAAATATAGGCCCTGCCTACTCATGTGCTCTCAAGTTAATACTGAGCTTCCATGGCAGGAATGTTGTGTCAACTAAATTAGCTTCGCACAACAAAGCTGTTAAGATACATGAAAAGATAAGCCGTATGGGTAAAAAGGGGGAAATACCATTTTTTTAAATGGGAATACTGTTTTGAACTAATATCATAAATTCTGTTTTTCATGGTTTAGAAGCCCGGGTTAAAAACCGAAACCATTCTAGTCATGTACAATAGCATATTCAGATTTAAAAAAAATGTTCCTATAGAAGGTACCTTATGAAGAGAGTGTCTTTAAAGCCCCACTGCACTACGTATAACTACTTGCGCCCTCTATACAGCCAACAGTGCCAAAGCGGTTCTTTTTGATCCCCCATGATGCCCTTTTCTTATGTCAAATGAGAGCTGATTTGATGAGATAACCACCTGTCAGTGACCTCACAGGAAGGTCTATACCCTCAACCCATGCCAAATTAGTCAGAGGGGCTTCAATCGATCCCCATTTCGGATGATATCATGCAACATGACTAAAAAGTTATATTTAAAAAAAAATAACTTTAAGCTTTATCAGAGATTTGTTTCATATATAAATCTATATCATGGAAAAGAAAGTTTCGCTGTTTTAATCCTCTCTGCCTGAGGCCTACATCCTGTTGATACGGAGTTTGAAATCCGCGATGAAAAATATATTCCGAGATGTTCCCCGAGTAACATTGCCCCGAAAGGCAAAACGGAATATCTATTTCACATCCGTGTCTCCTTACACGCATCAACTTCTTTCTCATAATAAGAAGAAAAAAAGATATGCTAATTCAAATCTTGATGATGATTAGTATTAGGTTTATGCCTATACGTACTTACGTACGTACTATAAGACGTAAGATAACAATGTGTGTGAAATAAAAGCAAAGGTGGGGTTTAACTTGTAAGGCTGAGTAAGAATGTCTGAGTATAGAATAAAGAGGAAAAGGGGATTTGTACCAAAGATGAAAGGCCGCCGCACAGCGGTGTGCATACTTTTATTTTAGATGTTATTAAGCTCTAACTAAAAATAAACATGTTTTCGTTTCGGATAAATACGAACAGCTATCCCATAAGAGCTGGATCTAAAAAAGTGAAACTTTCTGTTGTTGAATTTTAAGAGAAGGTTGAGTTTTGGGAAGAGGAGAAAAATAATTTGTGAGCGTTATCATTGTTATTATGCAAGTGTGGAAGAACATCAAATAAAACATGTTCCCTGAAAAGCATGGCCCTTCAAATGCCTTCATACTCTAAATATGACATGTAACACAATAACAATCCGGACGGATTTAATGCAACATTTTCGTGTAGCCCTATATACATCTTTGTTTGTACTGTGCGTGTAACTTTACCAAGACTGGGCCAAATTTCTTATCATTTTGATGATTCCAGAACCTTGCAGTACACACCAATACTTAAATTCTAGATGGTCAACCTTTTCTGATCGATTCCACACCGTTTTTCTTTCACAATGCTATCGCATGACCAGAACTCAACTATCTTTTATATCAGGCTGCCAGGGATGATTAATAAATAGATTAATTCAACCCAGGTGATGTAAATGGGTACCTGGCAGGAATTTATTCCCTGAAATGCTAGAGCGCCGCAGTGGCCGCCTTGCTAAAGCCAGGGTAATAATCGAGGCAGCGCCAGGAGCGTCACAACGTGACGGACATGTGCGCTATATAAGAAGTCACCATTATTATTTTTATTATTTGCAGTCATGTGTTTTGTTAAAAACAAAAATGCATGTTCAGAATTTCAGTTGCAAAGTGAGGGCGCATTTGCATTTAGCCGCTAGATATGGCGTTGATGACAAGATGACATGACAATAAACAAGCATCAGGTGTTGGTCATCGTTCTAGTGTCTTGAAAAAAGAACTGTTCCATTGTGTTATCACTAACATTATTACATTATTTTTATTAATAATATTAGTACAGTAAAACCTGTTTTAGTGACGATATGTCTACAAAGACCAACTGTCTCCAAAGACCACATTTTTTGTTTCTCTTGAAAATGGTTTCTCATTCAAACATGTACCAAAGGAGCCTGTCTACAAAGACCACCTGTCTACAAAATACCCTTTTTGTGTTTACCTTCGGGTGGTCGCTATATAGACAGGTTTGTATCGTTATTAATATTCTTCTTCTTCGTCTTCTTCTTCTTCTTATTATTATTATTGATGTAGATGTAGTAGTAGTAGTAGTAGTAGTAGTAGTAGTAGATGTAGTAGTAGTAGTAGTAGTAGTAGTAGTAGTAGTAGTAATAGAAGTAGGAGTAGGAGTAGGAGTAGTGGTAGTATCAGTAACAGTTGTAGAATTAGTAGGAGTAGGAGTAGAAGTAATAATAGTATACAGTGTTGGGTCGGGGCAATCTACTCATATTGGCCCTTCCACAACTCAGAATTATTTTGATAAATAAAGAAGAATCAAGATGATTTGGTTACCTTTGATCCGTTTATTGCTCTCCACTCGAGCCGCATCTTGGAATTAGCATATTGATCACCATCTCATTTGCATATTCGTAACATATCTCCCCCCATAAAAGAAAGTTCCTATCAGTAGTTAGAACTTTCTTCTGAACAATAGTAAGATCTAAAGGCGAGAAATTAACCACACAAAAGGTATATAACAAGCTGGCATGAACATCATTTTTCTAATATCGAAGACAGACCAATTAGTCCTTTCATTTCAACATTCAAAAACAAAACACGAACTGCAGAAAAATGAAAACAACTTCGATAGATAAAATTTACATGTATGTTCTCTTCCTGAACCCTGGAAGTAAGTACCATGACATTAATCAAACACAATGCCTGTGTTTTTTAAAGAACCACAGACTGTGGTGGTCGAAACACGTCTCTACACATCACACATAATGAATATATGAATACATGAATATATGAGCGTAATAAGCGTGCGCGATAAATGAAATACTGAATATTCAGCACGGGCGCCGATATTATAAATGCGCACAACTACGATAACAAGTGATTGCATATTCATATAATGAACGCGTACAACGCAGTCACATGACGCGTTGCTATGACGACACCTCATTACTATGTCGGAATGCAGTGTCTCATTAAATATGTGGGTCAACAGAAGCAATATGTTATGATGATCCACATAACTGTGCACAGCTCGATTTGAAATATTTCTGACATTAAATGCAAGAGTAAGGGTACATACATGTACATATTTTGTGTACATATTACATGAGAAACATAATCTGTTGAGTTACTGCTGCAAGCTATAAATTGAAACTTGCTTAAATACAAACAAATAAGCAAGACTTATCAAGTTAAATCACAAACACATACATATGCAATACTTGCAGTCAATAATCTTTGAAATCTGTGTAACAACATTATGCAAGTTGTGATGCTACAATGTACACCTTTGTTTTACTTTCAATTTGTTTTACACCTGTAACATTGATAACAGTTGCCTTTTATGCAAATATTATTATAATTATTTTGTTGTTGTTATGAAATGGTAAATGCATTAAGCTTTGCGTTGCATAGCTAACAATGCTGGGTATAAACAATAACTGTTCTCTTTTGATCAAAAGAAAACTATTCTGAATAACGTACAAACAGAATCAAGAAAAGACATGAAATCAATATACATGTAGGCACAGATAAGGAAACAATGACATATGGTGCACATTCACCACAGAATATAGTCCACTGTCCATACTGGCGTCTCCCTGTAAATAGGTGAAATGTTCATACATGATCATTCATATCACTGTTCAAAATTAATGAACTGTCTGATCCATCAGTTCACAGCATTTAAGTAAGTGTACAGTTACAACGCAATAAATCATGTGTAGATTCCTTATGACGAATAAAGACAAAATATTAAAGTTCTAGTTTCTTCACAATTTGCAAATGTTCAGTAGGCTTGCTTAAGCTCTAGAAAGTGTATCTGCGATTATATTGTCCTTTCCTTTGATATGAGTTACTTTCAGTCCATAAGGCTGGAGATCATGCTCCGCTGACACAGTCTCTGATTTTCATTTCTGAAGCACTCAAGAAGAGTCAATGGATTATGATCTGTGAATATAGTCACCACTGAAGAGTTGCTCAGGTACCCGTCGAAGCGCTGAACTGGCAAGACGAGACCAAGGCACTCCTCTATAGTAGAACATCTTCGCTGGTGGGGGTTGAGCTTCTTGGAAAAGTAGCTAATGGGTTCCAGGAGACCCATGTCATCCATCTGTAGGAGAACAGCATCAACTCCTACATCACTGGCATCAGCGGCAAGCTGAACAGGCTTCTGGAAGTTTGGAGCGTCCAGCACTGGTTTTGACATCAGCACACCACATTTTGTGGAATAACACTGCGACACTTTTTCAGCTTCTCCTGCTGGTAGAGCAACATCACACAACTTCTTCAAGTCCTCTGCTGCTTTCTGAGCCTCAATCAAGGCAGGCTGACTAAAGATAGTCGTAGCATGACTCTGGTCATCTTGGCCCTCCTCCAACGTTCTGGAAAAAGTGTCACCCAAATTGACGTCACCATCCTTGTCATCTTCTTTCTTTTTCATAGCCTGGGCTCCAGTAACTACACACAAAGGGGAAAAACCAGGAACTTCACTTTCCAATTTCTCTGCCTCAAAATTCACCACAGAAGCGTCACACACAACTGGCGATGGCGACACTTTACTTCCGGCTAAATCATTGCCAAGCAACATCGAAATTCCCCTCATTGGCAACTTAGTAACAATGCCAACAGTTACTGGTCCAGAAACGAATCCACTGCTAAGCTCGATAGTATATAATGGAACCGGTTTCAAACCATCATTCACATCCTGAACCAAAACTTTCTTGCCAGTGAAATTTGTTGTGTCCAAGGACGACTCATCAGCAATAAGCAACGTTTTCACAGAACCAGTGTCCCTTAATATCGTGATAGGACACTCCTTATCATCAACACTGAACCTAACCGTGCCATAAGAAACAAAATCTAGAAATCCTTCATCAATCTCCTCATCATGTCCAACATCTCTTACTTGATCACTTCTTTCTGTTTCATTGTGATCATTCATTACACGCTTTTGCATGTCGACTGCTGCTATGCGCACAAAGCCACTAGGCTGTATAATTTCCTGTTCAAGATTGTTTTCTTTTACTTTTAGTCTTGAACATTGCGTCTTAAGGTGGCCCTCTTTCTTACAGTAGGCACAGAGATGTCTGCCTTCAGTTCCAAAACCACTACTCTGATTAGTGCCGGTGTTACCTGACTTTCTCTGAGTCGTAGGTGACCTAGATTGATTCCTACGCCTAGGAAGTGGTGAACTACTCCCTTTATGTGTCAATTCGTACCCATCTGCCAACATGGCAGCCTTTCTCACATCACTAACTACATTATCATTGACATATGTCCTTACCTCTTGAGACATACATCTTTTAAGCTCATCAATGAGCATAATCTCTCTAAGAGAATCATATGTGGCATCTATTTTCAAAGATCTGATCCACTGGTCGAAGGAAACTTCTTTTTTCCAAGCAAACTCTACACAAGTCTCTCCACTTTCTCTCCTGAGATTGCGAAACCTCTGACGGTAGGCTTCTGGAATCAACTCAAATGAATGAAGAATAGCATCCTTCATTGTCCAATAATCAAATGCCTGCTCATAACTCAGTGCAGACACAACCGACTGAGCTTTACCAGAAATTACTTGTTGGATGAGCAATGCCCATTCATCTTCTGGCCACTCCATCCTCTTGGCAACCCTCTCAAACATAAGAAAGAATGAATCTAACTCATTTTCATCATATCTAGGAACAAGCTTAACCCTAGCAGAGAACCCAGCTTCTATCGACCTCTTGTCTCTCTCACCAGACTGACTACCATGAGAAGTCATTTCATGATGACGCATCATTTCGAATTCCAACCTCTTTCGTTCCATTTCTCTCTCATGCTCAGCAGCCTTTATTCTATCTCTTCTCTCCTCTAGCTCTATCTTAGCTAAATCAAGGTCAACCTCGTCACTGGTAGCTTTGTCTTGGTTATTAGTACCACCATTATCATTAAATGTAGGCGCATCCGCTCGGGCCGCGGCCGTCGCAGCGCTCAGTCCTGCATGGGCTGTAATTGCATCAACTATTTCTGCCTTGCTTTTGTGACCAGTTAGATTTACCAATAGCTTTGTTCCTACAGCTGTTAAATCAACCTTTCGTAGCTGACGTAACCGGCCAATGGTCAAGTCCTGACTCAAAACTTTTCAATATCAAAGTCAGCCATTGTATAGATCTAGTCTGTGCAAGTTACACAAGTCTCACAAAGTAGGCCAATCGTCCTGACGACTGGAAGGAAAAACAAACAAAAATGTTGAATGTGAATCAACACAGAGTATAGTCAAACAGATCAACAAAAATTGACCAACTGACTAAGCAAAACAACTTGATCAAGCATCAAACTATCACCAATTCTGTGAAATTGATATACATGTAACCATGCTGCAGAGGGTTATATTGAGACTCCACCTCCACAACTCAAATCAATTTTTGTTAGATTCCATCAACTCTTACACTTACACATATAGACCTCTAGATCTAGATCTAGTCTTCATATCACACAAACACACGTGAAACATGGAATAATTTCCAAAAAGTCCAGTACCCACAGTCCCACACTACATCAGATGTGTAGCAAACTAGATTGCATGCAAACAACTAATCTAGGCCATTACCCTAGAAGTAGAAACGAAGCCGAGGCAAAGTTAAAAGTCAATCCGACTAACTCCTTCAACGACTGCCATGCAAGAACAAGCAAAACCAGGACCAGAATACCGGACAACCGCAGCAGATGTGCAGTGAATTTCATACCAATGAGACTACATCTAAGGGGCATATACCCCAGACAAGGCTCGAGCTATCATGCAGTACAAAACAAAATCAAACTGTGTAGGCTTAACCCTATTATGGACGCTACACTACCGTGACTACAGGCACAGCACAGACATTCCACAGTCATTAAATGTGTATGAGAACCACACCAAAACCCATGAATGGGACAAAAGGCAAACTCCAAACAATACGCATTACGGTTACGGATCGGAAAAGTAACAAAACAGCATATGTTACTATATCTAGCTCTTGAGACAAGCCCCCAATCTGTTGGGTCGGGGCAATCTACTCATATTGGCCCTTCCACAACTCAGAATTATTTTGATAAATAAAGAACAATCAAGATGATTTGGTTACCTTTGATCCGTTTATTGCTCTCCACTCGAGCCGCATCTTGGAATTAGCATACTCATCACCATCTCATTTGCATATTCGTAACAACAGATACAGTTTGATAATTTAAAAAGATGTTTTCATGAAATGATTGTGGCAAAAAAAAAAATATTTATCTTTGGTGGATACTGCAAATCATTTTGTATTCATACCTAAGCAACTCTCCTGTATAAAGAACGCAGAATAAATAAACGAATTAAGTTAATACCATCTCGGGGTTTGATTGGTCAATCTCAATGAACATTTCATGAAAAGAGGTGAAGAAAAATAATTCTAACTTCATGGGCAATAGTGTAAAAAGATGGAGAAAATTTACGCATTTACGTTTATTATAAGTAGATCGATCGGCGTTAAAATTATATTATAAGATGGGTAGAAGAATCCCTGCAATCTGATTGGTCAATTACCATGTAATTATTTTTACTAGATGCACGCGATATCGGCGATCGATACCACCGATATCCTCTTTTTAAAAAATAATTCTCATTTTTTTTTTTTTAATAGTTTTTGTTTTTATATAATTTTTTTTTTTTTTTTAATGATTTTTTTTTTTTTTTTTTTTTTTTTTTTGTTTGTGATAATTATTTTTTTCCGTTTTTTTTGATGATTATAATCTGTTTGAAAACAAAATTAAAAAATCTATTTTTAAATTTTTTTTCTTCTAAAGTTCATGATAAGTTAAAAATCATGCGTCCGGTAAAAAAAAAATTACCGGACGCATGATTTTGCCATGCATCCGGTAAATCTGTAAAATATTTTTTGTTTGTATTTTTGACAATTTTTGGGGCCCCATCTTATAAAACAGATGATGCACAGGTTTAATTCATGGGTCGGTGGAATCGTGTGCACGCGGTACCTTTGAATTTGGTCTAAAACCCACTCGGCTGCGCCTTGTGGGTTCAAACCATTCAAATGTACCTTGTGCACACAATCCCCACCGACGCACTCAAACCTGTGCATCATTTGTACAAACTAATTAATTTCCAGTGAAACAAATAATGCCCGAACATCTTAAAAAGTAAACGTATTGTGACTTCCCTTATTCAAGTTTGAAACAGAGAATGTTGCAGTATTCGGTAAAATTGAAAACAGCGAGAAGAGACAAATGCCATGAATTGTTTGATACTGGACAAAAATTTGAAAGGTTTGAAGGAAAACCGGTGTTTTTCATAAGTACGATGACTACTCTACTTGGTGGAAAAGGGGATGTGATGAAAAAAGTTAGCCAAAGTCCTATGATGGCTTGCGATGTGTGCAACGATTAATCCGCGAATTTGTCAAAATGACAACGAAACGGGAGTCGATGTGGAAATACGACTTTATGTGAGATTCTTTAAAGAAAATAATACTAATCCGTTTGAGAGCATCCGAGACAGGGCGTCATCTCGGATTACGTATCAACAGCTCAAGGGAATATGAATAATGAGAAACTTTTGAAAGATCAATCTTTCTGATGACTTACTTTTTTCAAATTCTTCAAAGGCACCTTAAGAAATTTCTCGGTGAAGAAGAAGAAGAAAGTAGGTTACCTGAAGCAAAAGTAATACGGATGTGCACTATTAGCACAATTTAACTTTCCTCATCAACTTCCCCGAGTGCGCAATACCCTCGTAAAAAGGAAGGGGTTATTTTATCATGAACCTACTAGATCCATGCTTTTATGCACCTATCAAATCTATGTGTTTTTCATACGCTTTGAAGGAATAAATAGCAATTCAACGGTCCCAAAGTGTAATAATTGTTTCATACTCTTATCATCATCCTAATGTCGCCAATGATATCCGAGATGAAAGCTTTTAAAGTATCGTGATCTTGATTTTTCACTGCCTTAAAAAGGAATATCTCTAGTATTTGTGTGACTTTTTCCTTCTGATTTTTAATATGGGGATTTGAGACTATTTGGACTTTCATTTTGTCATGAACTTTTGATAAATCAGTTAAACGGGGACAGTCTATCCATTGAATACATTAACATTTCAAGGATACAGAGTTCCTTTATATCATCCCTTGTATCGAGCAAGATTATCAATTCATATCGTCCACTTTAGGGATTAATCTTTAGAAGTTGCCTCGAAGGTTCATTTCATTCGAGACATGAAATTCTGATAGTCCCCCATCTTCCCATCTCAAATTTCAATATGCAAGCTATCTCTCTCACACTCTCTCTCTTCTTTAAAGGTATTCTTTAATTATAATCTGCTCGGAGTCTTCCCGTAATTTTTAGATCTCGCCTTAAAAGCAATATTTTTCATTTCTTTCTGTTAATATGTTATCCAAGTCGAAAGCGTCTGTAATGGTCTGTCTAAGCATCTGACGTTGATACAGTGAAATGTGTCTGCCTTACGCATTAAAGCTCTACATTAATTTCTAAATACATCTTACAGGGATTTACAAAAACATTATCGAACCCAACGCGGGTAACATCCAATATCTTCTTACATGCTTAATGCGCCGAGTGGTGTTAAAGATGAATGAAATGCCATGAACTTTTAAATGGTTTTCTTACTTTATTCAGGAGAGAAAGATTTACCTCCAGGCTCCACAGCTGGGAAAAAAAAATTGAAGTCTGTGTTATGTCACTCCAAGGATAATTATTAGCACGAAAATGTCCTGACTAGATGCCGGTTTAAGAGCTATCTTGGTGGATTACAGATGATAATAATGGTTGAATATTCATAAAAGAAAACTCTCTCCAACCTTTGTAATAAGTTTCTTTTAAAAGCAGCAAAAAGAAGAGAAAAAATGATAAGGAAGGAAGTTTGCAATGAATCGTAAAAATAATAGGAATGTTATGCAAGTTTGAAATTTTGAATCATGACATGCGGGCGAATCTCAAACTTAAAGTTTGGTCAATGGATTGTCACATAGTCACGAAAAACTCTCTCGTTTGTCGTGTACAAACATATAATTATTTTTTTTTCTTCTCAACACCTCATGCCTTGGGGTACTACTCAGAATATGTTTTGAATAGCATATTATTATGAACCTTCTAAAAAGAAAAGACTTTCTAATTTCATACATTTTGAGAAAAAAAATTGTTATTTTGTGTGTTGAATCGAATTGAAGAGTTGCCCGCCATATTACATTGACACTACATATTCGGCCAATTTGAAATACGTATAATGTTTATACCTTTCAAAAATCCATAACTTTGTTATTTTAGTCCGATTTTTTTTCAGACTTTGACCAATCTGCTTCTCTCATTTTCCGCTTTCTTTCAGAGCAATTTGTTATTAAAGTTGTGTTTTCCCCTAAGCCTGCAAGACGCTCATGTGTCTTTTACTTTTACGGTCTCCAATGCGTTCAACCTATGGTACGTAGTAACCGTGTCTTCCCTTCTATCATCCTTTTGAAAGGAATGTGATACTTTCTTCATCGTGATGGATATCTTGCCTTTAATTTCATCTGGATTTTCCCTGTTCTTCACCTTCATATTTATATTATTCTTGTCACGAAATCACAGCACCACTTTCAATCGTATTACTATGCCCGAAGAATAGAGCAATTAATAACCCACATGTCTCGATAAACAGTATTTTAGTTGTCAAACCTACTCATTCCCCAAGGTATGTAGACTATAGAAAGCCCGTTCAAATTTCACCAAAGTTAATCATTTTGGCAGCAGGGGTTTACAATCAATTTTGCTCCAACCGTATACCCAATTTTGATGTACCCCCCCCCCCCCCACCTCCTCCCTCATGTTATCACCGGTATACATTTTCAGAGCATCCCAAGTTCAATGCGGATTCTCCTCGATCAGTTTTCAAGAAGCAATATAGATATTAAGCCTCTCGAATATACAAGATTGTCTAAAGTAATTGAGTCTTGCAGGAAAAGAAGAACAATTTCACTGTCAAAAATGGTGTCAAGGAAAATGAAATAACATGAAAATAACCAGGTGTTACTTTTGATGTTATGTTATAAGTTTGGTAATTAAATTTACTTCAAACAATTACATTTAGTTCAAACAATTAAATTTAAGAATACAAATGTGTTACAAACACTGTAGCTACAGGGGAAGTTATTATTCGATTATTCTAAGAATGTTCATAACTAGTTTTTTGTAGTTCTATTATAGTCTATATACCAGGTGTATAATTAATAACATTAGTTTCTCTTTCTATATGTAGCTAAGGGCGAAATAAGGAGATAGATTCTGAACCTTGTAAGAAAATAATCAATTATGGACCGATGACCTTTTTCATGTCCGGGCGTAAATAAAGTATAGTCAAAATATTCAACGAAGTAGTTTGAGGAAATCTAAAAACATTAGTTCCCTAACATGAAAGTGAAATCGTCAACTAGGGAACTTTCTGCTTAATTCCACACAAGTAAGTTATTTGTTTCCTTTCACTTTCTTCAAGGATGTTGTAATAATAAATGTTAACCATTTTTTATAATTTTAAATCTTAAATAATTGTTGAAGGTCTTTTTTTGTAATCGTTGTTTGTCAAGCATCACCCATCCCATATGCTTCAGTGTTACTATTATAATTTGTTAATTTTATTTGGGAGGTGGGGGGGGGGGGGGTATTTTCCCAAGATTTGAACTTTCCACTTTTAGAGAGAGAAAAATGTATACAGGCGACCAAAGCGTGTGAAATTTTGACACACCATGAGAGTGGGCAAATAGTTGTGTCATCAAAATTATACAAGGGAAAGCAGATGAAGTACTAAAAGAATAGGTAAGCGGTAACATATTCTTTTGCCTCAGCCCAAATTTGGTACAGAGGACATTTACATCACGTTTTGAAATGGGAATCAACCAAAGTTGGGTATACTTTTATTTATACGCACTGTATAGTCTAAATCCTAGAAAAAATTATGCAAGATGTGACCAAACATTGGAAATATAAACAAAGAGAGAGAGAGAGAGAGAGACAGAGAGAGACAGAGAGACAGAGAGACAGAGAGACAGACAGAAAGAGAGAGAGAGAGAGAGAGAGAGAGAGAGGGGGGGGGGAGATAGAAAGAGAGAAAGAGGGAGTGAGAGAGATATAAAACGTGTAATCGTGAAGGACATTATTTCTTCACGTGGAAATAATTGTTCATCATCAGCTCCAACGATTCTTCCTTTGAGGCATTTAAGGGTATATTTTCATGATATTCTTAGAAGCAATAATTAGCTCTTTCCAAATGTATTTTCCAAAGATTTTAGCTTGGCGTCTGGCCCGGGGGACGATTCTCATGTTACCTGATCATGCTGATAGCAAAACATATGAATTCAAAGGTAGGAGTCATTACACTAAATACATTAAAACAGTCGATGGAGACAATATTATTATTTTAAAGACGCAAATTGGAATGAATTATTATTTTTCATAATTTTCTTTATTATTTGGCTCCAGGTGATAATATTAAACTATTCTCTCCTTTTTTAACATGATAAAGGCAAGAAATCGTTTACTCACAGCCTCATGATAGTTATGGATTTTATAATTTTTAAAATAATAAACAGACGATATTAAATGGCAGAAAAATGAATGCGGACATACCCGTTAAATTCTATCACCACCACCACCATCATCACCATCATCATGATCATCACCATCATCATTACATCTTCATCTTCATCATTGCCATAGTTCATTCAGGTTCTTTAGGAAACTTATAGAGAATAAAACGATAATGCAAGTAGTATACTGACTTGAGTTTATAAAGTCAAATCACGTACGTTACATCTTCCGCGTGCCTTCATAATCATGATCATGACAGCTCTGAACTCCAATTAAATCGCAAAGGATTGGAGTGACACAATTATTGACACAACTTCTCTCTGGGATTCTTTTTTGGTATTAATCAACGTTTTGTTGTGGCAGTTCTTTATCTCTTGGGAAATGGTCTTCCGTTGAAAAGTAAATCAATAGCAAACTTTCATTTGATTTCCCAAGACAAAGAATACCCTGAAAGTTCCGATAAATAAGCTTGCCACCTGCTCACGGCTATCTTTTGAATATGTTAAGCTACGTTGAATATCCGTTTATAGCAACGCTGAAATTGTCTGTCAACCATTTAGTATGGTCATTCACCTAGCAGATATTATAAGACAATAGAGAAAGAGAGAGAGAGAGAGAGAGAGAGAGAGAGAGAGAGAGAGAGAGAGATGAGAGAAAGATACAGATAAACATAAACATAAACATAAGACAAGGATAAAAACAACAGATATATTAAAATGAAGGAGAATTTGTATTAAAAAAAACGGAAAGGAAAAAAGGAAAAGAGGAGTAAAGAGGATGATATAAAGAGAACAAATTGTAAAAGCATCAATGGAAAAATGAAGAATAAAAAGGAAAAACAGAAATAGAAAAACAGAAAATAAAAGAAAAGAGAGAAAAAAAAGAATGATGTAGATATATGTAAGGAAAAAGAAATAATACCAAAAAAAAAAGGTAAGGATAAAGAAACAGTAAAAGGAGAAAAAGAAAAAGGCGGGAACATGCATGTGGGCTAGACAAGAGAGTGTTAAAAGGTGAAGCTCTCTTGGTGATCTCTGATAAACACCTTATAACCCCCGAGTGACTGAAATTACAGACGAGTGATCTAAAGAAGTGACCCATCGATTTGGCCTGATTGATCGCAATCCATGTAATCGTCCAGAATGTCAGGTATAGTGTGACGAAAGGTTTACACCGGGGCCCGGCTGAGACGGTCTTAAACGCACCAACCAGTGGCGTATTCAGTATATCTGAAGGGCGGAGGGGCGTCTGCACCCCTCCCCCGTTCCTTTTCAAAAAATAATGTCGGCGTGAAGGGAGCCATGGAATCTACGGCACATACGTATGAACAATGTGAGCTCATGTACAAGTTCAAGCTCAATTTTATCGATCATGCACAATGACATGGCATACAAATCATTTTCCTGCTGTTTCTAAATTCATATAACATTAATTAACATACATGTACTATCAACTTATACAAAATACAAAATTAGGAATAAATAAAATACACAATAGAACATGAGTACAGAATGGTATAGGCTTTGTTATAGAAATATAATAACACCAATTACAACCGTAGACACTCCAGAGATTACTACTGGTGATATCATTATATGGTTTAATAGGCATATTAACAAAGTATAAATAAATGTGCAGTAAATCTATATATCCTTCGTCTGTAAGGATTCTACCCCCCCCCCCTCCCTGGTACAGGGCAAGTTCTGGATAAGCCACTTGAGTACAAGGCAAGCTCAAGTTTTTGATCAAGAGGGGAAAAATTATTATTCTATTTCAACTCAAGTTTTACTATACGTGGTCTGGACCCTGCTGAACTGCCACTCATATAATTTTCTTAATGTGGCATTCTTTAAAAAAAAATCATATATTAGGCTAGACAAGGTGGGTATGTGTGTTTGTATGTGTGTTTGTGTGTGTGTGTGTGTGTGGGGGGGGGGGGCTGATAGGTATAATACCCACAGGCAAACTGTTAAATTAATGTGCCGTACGCGTTAAGTGTAACGGAAGGATTACATAGGGGCTAGAAACACTCGCTATCCCTTCCAGTGGCGTTTCCAGTGGAGTGCTCCTCCCCTGTTTGAGTCTTCGGAAGGGAGACGGTGTCCAGAGCTTCGACGGTACACACAGTGGCGTACGCAGGACATTTTGAAGGGGGGGGGGGGAGGTTAAAATCGGGCCCAGAATTTCGCAACGACTCAGCCAGCCGCTGAATTAGCGGAGGGGGGGGGGGGGGGTGTAAGCGGTCTCGAAATTTGAACATTTGACATTTTGTTCCGTTGGGGGGGGGGGGGGGGGTAAGGTCACCTTTTTTTAGGTCAGCCATTGGCATAATTATTATTTTTTTTTTGTTGTTATTATTAAAAAAGCAAAACAAAAACAAAACAAAAAAAAAAGGGGGGGGGGTAGTCCAAGTTTAAAAAAACACACCACTGCATTCTTTTAGATCAAATTCAATTTTAATGATTAACTTCAACATGAAAGGATCAATACAATTTTGTCTCCCCTTCCTAACAGACCGCTTGCTCCGAGCGTATTTTGGGCAGCGAGTGAAAAGTGAGCAGGTGCCGCCGAATTTGTACAGATTAGGTGCTATGGTACGCTGACTAGTATGAAATTACGCAAACAAAAATCTATTCTCGCCCGATGAGGGACTTGAACCCGCGACCCTCTGATTAAAAGTCAGATGCTCTACCGACTGAGCTAACCGGGCTTCGACAAGATGTGTTAACATCTAGGAGAATAATATGGTAATAATCAGTTTTAAAAAAATATAAATATCAATGGTAACAATAATCTTCTAAAAAAACTTTTAGGGTGACATTTACCGCTTATTCTGGGTGATTTCTCCACCCGTCCTAAACAGACCGCTTGCTCTAATTTTACATTGAGACAACGTCCGCGAATATGCCACCATGTAATACAAGATGTGAAGCAACTTGGCGCCATATACATCGCGTTTCTTAGTGCATACATCCGTTTACTAATATGTTGATACAAATGTAAACCTTGCTAGTAATAACAGATTAGGTACTATGGTACGCTGACTATGAAATTACGCAAAAAAATCTACTCTTGCCCGATGAGGGACTTGAACCCGCGACCCTCTGCTTAAAGTCAGATGCTCTACCGACTGAGCTAACCGGGCTTCGACAAGATGTGGTTACATCGAGGAGAATAATATGTTAATAATTAGTTTTTCAATACAAATAACAATAATAATAATGATCTACTTAAACGCTTTTATGGTCCTATTTAGTATTCTGGATGATTTCTCCCCCGCACAAACCCCCTCCCCTCAGTTAACATATCCGGATACGCCACTGAAGGACCATATAAGTTCAAGCCGTATAGATCAAGAGGGAGAGGACATTTTTTTTTTTAACTTTAAAAGGAGTGTAGCCTGACGAGACTACGTGTGTTTCCCGTGGCCTAAAGCTATGGTCACAAATCAGAGCAGCGACCAACCGATCAGTAGCCTGCTCGGTCGCTGCTGGAATTAGGCATCGACCAGCGATTAGGTCGGTGCCCGGGCGGCGACCGCCCAGGCACCGAGCGTATTTTGGGCGGCGAGTGAAAAGTGAGCAGGCGCCGCCCAAATTTTAACTCCGCGCTTAAACTTCAGCGGCGACCGAGCGATGCCCTAAAAACGAGCGGTGCATGGACGGCAGCCGCTCGGTGGCTGGGCAGCCGCCGGGTAGAATTGGATAAAAACTCGCCACTCGGCCGCCGAGCAGTCTACTTTTGGGTAATGTGACCATATCATAACCTGGGGGCCATCAGGGACTTTAAGATTTGCACGACGACAATGTGAGTTCCTAATAAAATACGACTAAGGACGACGCGACCGCAGCAATCACGTGCGTGCAATTACCTACGCGAAACCGAAGCGTGAGGAGAATTTCGGTCTGTTTTGAGTACGCTGACTACGTAGAGATTGAGCCGATGATAATCAAGTCCATTCGTTGACGTGCAGTTTTCCAAAAGAAAACGTGGATGGCGTTAACCAGTATTTGCCAAGTTACACTCCCTTTAAGCAGAGCCGCCAGTTTGACGTTCTCTCTTACAGTCGAACTGCGTAACCTGCGTAAATAAGAACAAATTTGGAATCTGTAATCCTTTCAAATATATTCAAACTGTTAGAGGACAACATTGCTATTGTATTCTGGTCATCGGATTCAGGCTTACCCGCACACAATGTATGCACATTCTCCACTCCCTGGGGAGCATTCCGGCCAGTCGCCATTTTACAAGCGCACACTTGCTCATCCAACCACATTAACTTTCGCATCCTACAATACTGCCATTTTAGACCAGCATTCACCTCCCTCCCCTTCATTTCAGGTATCACAAACACATATAGACACGCACAGAAAGAAAAGCAGACGAAATAAAGAAAGAACCAGTGGTCACTTTTATAGAGATCATCTCTCGACTGTAATTTCAGATATTAACTTTGTTGAGTACTATATGAAATTGGGACAAGGGCTATACATTCCTCCCTTTCCATACAAAAAACAAAACTATTTACGTGAGCTCCTGTATTTCCCTTTCTTCTTTATTCCATAAGCTGAAAATTCTATCCAATCTACGAAATTTTATATTTCCGTTTTTTCTCCCCGGCCGCCTTTTCGGCTTTCTTATTTTTTTATAGATGGATTTACGCTTGGGATAAGAAAGAGAAAGAGAGAGAGAGAGAGAGGGGGGAGATGGAGAGAGGGAGAGGAAGAGAGGCGAGAGAGAGAGAGACAGAAAGAGAGAGAAAGGGAGAGAGGTGGAAAGAGGCAAGAAAGATGAGAGAGAGAGAGAGAGAGAGAGAGAGATACAGACACAGAGAGAGGTAGAGTGGGAGAGAGGGGGATGCGTTGTGTATTGCTTATAATAAAACCGATTCGATGATAAATGGGTGATTGCTTTGCTGAATTACGTAATTTCGCCTGAACCTGTGAAACATTGTCTAGTGAAAAGGAGTTATTTTCATATTTGTCATAATTCCCAATCTGAGAAAGATAGCAGGCTTTGGTTGAGTCCGTCTATTCTTCTTCCCCTTTATCTTTTCTTCTTCTTCTTCTTCTTCTTCTTCTTCTTCTTCTTCTTCTCTCTTTTTCTTCTCTCGTTTTCTTCCCCCAAGGATGAAAACCTCGCTTCACTCATTTCAGTTCAGCGTAGTCCCTGAGAGACACTTTCACGTTATCAGCAAGACGAATCAAAGATCGTTAAAAGATCTAATGACTTAAGAATACTCGGCAAAAGAGTTAAACATGTTTATTACGAGGAGCACGAAGATTTCCGTGAACACATGATAGAAAGACACGCAGTTACGAGGCTGAATCTCCCTTGGAAAGTGTCAATATGAAATAAGTCAATGATATTGGCATTCATTATATAACATTCTTAACCAACAAAATTCCCTGAGTCAGAAACATGATTCTTCTTCTTCATCCTCTTCTTCTTCTTCTTCTTCTTCTTCTTCTTCTTCTTCTTCTTCTTCTTCTTCTTCTTCTTCTTGTTCCTGTTCTTTTTATTGTTCTCTTTTTTTTTCTCTGTCTTCTTCTTCTTGTTCTTCTTCTTGCTCTCCTTCTGCTTCATCATCAGCATCCTCGTTTCGCAACTCTCATTTAAGTTCACCATAGTCCCTAAGAGATAATTTCATGTAATCAACAAGGCGAATCAAAATCGTTAACCACTCTTACTGAGTGAAGGATACTCGGAATGAGAGAAGACCTCGAAGATTTCAGTCAAATAGAAAGAGACGCAGTTACGATGCTGGTGATATACTTGTGTAGAGATAGAATATTCACCAACGTGAAATTAAGTTTTTTTGTAAGATTGAATATACCTTACAATGCTTTGAAAATAGGGGATAAGAAAAAAATTAAGTTTCAAGAAAAAAAAATTATCATTTAGAAATCATTATAGGATTAAAAAATTTAGTTTATGTGAGAAGATTGTTTATTTTGTTCTGTATTTTGTTAATGCGCATTGCTTTACTATTTTGTAAAGTATAGACAACGGTTGTTGCTCTGAAGAAAGCGGAAATAGAGATAACAACACGGTTAATAATATCAATACTCATTTACAAAAAATGGCGGTTGGTTAAAGTAGTAGTTTGGATATTGATTTGATTTGTAGCAATGCATAAGGGAAGGTAAAATCGAACACGATTATCAAAATTCCCTCTTGGAAACATTCAAAGGATTATTATCAATTTAAAAACGGTAAAATACCGTCCCAATTTCGCACTTAAATCCTCTCAGAACACTATGAGATCTGTGACGTCACTAAAGGTACCGAATTAGCATAAGCAGATGATGTCCCAAAACATTTGCACACGATAATTTTCATTGCCAGTTTCGTCGTCTCCTCTCATATCACCAGCGCCAATGTAACTGCTTGATCTGTTGCCTCGCTATAACTTTCGGACATGGTTTAATATTGATGAAAAATACAGCGTTATGCAAAAATATGGGAATCAGTTAACGCTTCAATATGGCTTGTATAAAAAGACGCCGTTATCAATCAGCTGCATACACCAAAGCATGTGCAGCATTTCAATGTGGAAAAACACCGTCCATTCTATAATTCAACGGGCTCTTTAGTCCTTAAGTAGGCTGATATTTCAGCGGTGCTTTAATTGATCAGTTATCCTTGCGCTGACTATTTCTAAGCAAAAGATTCTAATAATTTATAATCAGCATCACTTCCTTGATGTAATACGTTCATGTTTAAAATCAATCAAACTCTTATTATTAAGAAATAATTGCACTGAAAAAATAGTTGAAGGGCGTCGCCTGCTTACGCAGGATTGGTCCCTGATGTGACGTCATCGACATCGCTTTTTCTGGCGAAGCTCTCGTATATCCGGGATCCTGTGGGGAGCTTTTATTTATATGTAAATTCTTGTATTGTCCGAAACTTAGTTGACCCAAAGCTTATACGATTGTCTTCTGTAAGCTTCCTGGTAATTAATGACACAATATTGACCATATTTGTGATTTTCAATGAATGTCTACTTTAAAGGCTTCAATTTCGTATCACGTTGGGAATTGTAACCTTGCTATTATGAAAATTATTCAATTAGTGTGGTCCTTAGGCATACATGATGTGAAATTGAGTCTATAATTGATTCATCATTTCTCGGGAGTAACATCATTAGCGTTGGATCTGCTTTCATCCATTCAAATACAACACCTACTGTTCAAAGTCATATCATCCCGACATCTCTCTCTCTCTCTCTGTCTGTCTTTCTCCATCTTTCTATATTTCTTCGATGCAGTTTGTCTTCTTAAGGTCATATCTTTTTATCGATATTCTGTCTAAAAAGTAGAGCCACAAATATCGCACGCAAAATATACCCCCCCCCCCACTCTCTCGGTACCTGACACACGTATACCCCTCCCTCTTCCTCTCTTATAATTTATTTTATAATATATTGTAACCTTTAACATTACACGCTTTGCTTATTGATATGTTCCCCATATGACACATTGTTATTTTTTTATGTTACATGTCTATCATCATCATCGTTTTCTTTACGCGTTCTCTTGTTAAATATGATATACGAGACAACTTTTTTATGTTGAAAGTGGATAATAAAACAGACGCTGCAGACGCGCACAACACCTTACTGTTTGCTGTGCCACAGTGTCAGTTATTCCATCGTCATCAACGAAGAGAAAGAAAGAGAAGAAGGAGAAGAAGAAGAAGAAGAAGAAGAAGAAGAAGAAGAAGAAGAAGAAGAAGAAGAAGAAGAAGAAGAAGAAAAAGAAGGAAGAGGAGGAGGAGGAGGGGAAGAAGAAGAAAAGGAAGAAGAAGAAAAGAAGGGGAGTAGAACGGGAGGATGATGAAGGTGAAGGGGGCGGAGAAGGAGAAGAAGAAGTAGGAGGTGGAGGAGAAGAAGACGAAGAAGAGAAAGAGAGAGAGAAAGATAAATAGAGAGAGAGATAGAGAGATAGAGAGAGAGAGAGAGAGAGAGAGAAAAAAGAGGCATATGACTAGCAATTATTAAATGAAACCTTGAAAACAATTTCAGAAAAAATTTCAGATCATTTTTTTGTTTTTAATTGCAGCATATCAACTCAAGAGGGCGCCAAATGATTTCGCCTTTTTTCCAACTTTTTGCAACAACATTAGTTTATCCACATTTGTAGAAAAGTAGACATGGTAATTCTTTTCATTTTCCTCCATTTATTTTCAACTAGGCCTATTCGCTGCCATCATCTCTCAGTTCATTGGTGTGATATCGTTATTAGCATGTGAACCCCGGGAAAAAACTTTAATGCCAAATAACAAGTTTCATGTAAGCAAGCGAATAATGAACTATGCTGTATAGGAAAGCCAAAACAATTGTTTTCAAATCTCTTAAACCACTTCATTCATAGAATACACAAAAGGACGATTCTTTATTCCCATTCTTTTCCATCGAATAATCTATTCTATATTTGAACATCATCAGCAGCAGAAAAAATAATATAATAAAAAATGAATAACACGTGAATAAAACATCAACAACAAAAAAGAGGGAAAAAAAGATAAAAGCAATCGTCACGTATATAGGCTATATCAAAGCCCACATGTCTCACTTGAGGCAAATCGTCGGAGCCATCTTGAAACGCAGCGCCCACCACTCGACCCTAAGACATCACATATACTCATCTTATCCCATCCACTCAAAGAAATCGATCAGTTAAGCTCCGGATTGATTCCTTCAATCATGAACGCATGCATTTTCCATCCTAATTTCCCCCATAACAGCGCTGATCGCAGCAGTCTGCTGAACCACCCAATGCCTAGAAATCAAAACACGCAATCTGTGGGTTTTCCCTTTTTTGGCCATGTTTTTGGTGACGATTAGATACAGAATTAGTACGGAACTATATCGCATGGCAGAATTTCGTCTGTTCCGGGATCTGCAAATGAATAACGAAGAGGATTTATAAACAGTTTTTGTTACGACACAACTCATGTCGAAAACAAACCAAAATAAATTGATATCGGTTGGCTTTCGATACGGATGCAGTTGCGAAAGTTTATCTGATTACATATCGTTGGCGACATGAGAACTAGAAAGTGGAAATTGCCTTCTGTTTCTTGAAACTTAATATTACTACAATAAAGCATGCGTGAGAAGAATTAGGTCCTCACTAGATTTCCCGAGTGGGTCGCTCTAAATTTTATTCACTCTTTCTTGGACAAAATAAACCTAGGTTTATCTTTACATAGATGTACATCCATATTATATATTCCCTTTTCCCGCTCATTTATGTATATAATATTGCTTTATTTGTTTATTTATGTATTTAGGCCTATCTTTCTTTTTTCCCCTTTTTTTTCCATTTGTTATCCTTTAATTCATTTAAGCTAGTTAGTAGCTACGTATTTACTATTCATTCATTCATTCGTTCATTCATCCATTCATTTCTTGTTATTCTTTCATTATTTTTCTATCCCATTACTGTAACACTAACCGACCCGTTTTGGTGTTTAATTGTGATACCCGACAGGTTGGATGTTGGACCCGTTAACAGGTTAAACAAGACAAGTAGCTTCTCTCAAATTCAGATTTTATACAATATAATGCACGACCAACAAAACAAACTCGGAGAGGCGTAGGCCCCTTACATCCGCCTTTATCTCGGGTATCATAAGACCTTTTTTTTACATGACGGTGGGACGAAAAGAAAGTCTGACTATCAGGCTACAGGGAATGTTTGATCATTATTGCAACTACCGTATTGGGTTTTTGCTCGTAAACTTTTTAGATGATTGTCTCTATTATTATGAAGAGTTTAATTCCAAAATGAGCTAAATCCCCTTTTTCGTATTTCCGAGTAAATCACCTTTTTTTTTTATTCTGCCACTTTCCCTTTAGCAATGTAATGTTCATATTTGGATATTATGTTCAAGGTGTTTTACTCTTGACCAATAATATATGGCTTAACAAAATCTACCAAGTATAATATATTTCATTTTAAATTTGCTGAATTTTTCAAATATTTTTTTCATGGATTCAGCTTCTTTTGGAACTAAACATAATTGTGTAGCTAATTTTTGTTTATGCTTCAAGATTAAAATTTCAGAATGTGATAGCGCATTTATTTCCTTGTAGGAAATGAGTATTTTGAGACCCCAAAAAATGGATTAAGCTCCTTTAGAAATCAAGCTCTTCAATTAAGATTTCATCGTGTCCATAATTTTTTCTGATATTTTCCCCATACACAAGATTTTGCAAAAATTGTGATTGAGCATTGCGAATTATAGATATTTTCGGAAATGTGTTAATATTGTTTTAACGTAGTCGGTTGGATATATTCATGCCCAGCCCCTCCCCGAAAAAAGGAAAATTTTGTTTAGACATGACAAAAACAAGTCGATTGGCAAGTTCTTTTTTTCCAGCACGACTATAAAAAAAAAGCTCAATTCCAAGTACAGTAAAAGTACTATCTGTCCGATCAGATCGCATTTTTTTTACCGTCCCTCTGGAATATCAGGGGGGGGGGGGCACATAGGATTGCATCGTGGGATGTTAACAGCATCTTAAGAAGACGTAATATTAGAAGAAGAAAAGTCCACTGAACGTAAGAGGTGTCCTGTTGGGAATTAGCGTTGCGGGCAATTTAGCCAGCTGTCATGATAATAGGACCAACAATGACGTCATCAATGTCAATTTCAGAGAATCGCAAGTGCTGTCGGAACAGGCTGAGTAAATACATTATTTCCTTAAATCTAATTATTGCTTCCATGATTATATATATTTTATTTTCCGGTTTGCTTGTTTGTTTGTTTTTGCTAGGATCAAATGAGTGTTTTGTGTTTACAAAATCATCGGGGAGGTACGATAGCCTGGTAACTATACCCTCATGCCCCCCCCCCCCCCCCCCCCCCCCCCCGGTAAAGCCACCTCTGCCTTTTTGTAAATGCCGTCTGTGGGGATAAAGACTCTGTGAAATAGAAGACAAAACGGTAAAAAACAAACAAACATGTAAACAAAAACGGTCAAAGAGTGGCTATGGCATTTTTCTGACTTTTCCAAGAGAGATTTCAATTTTACAATATAGTTTTCCAACCATTGCCTCCGGACCGCGCTCATCCGGGACAACCTGCTTGTCTTTATAGCTCCCAGAAAATACTATTATCATAGCCTGGTTAGTATTTACTATTTCGCTAAAACCATCACTAATTAAGACATCATTGTTGTTGCTTTTGTAATGCATGGGCTACGGCCAACTATATATCAGTTAACTGAAAAAAGAAGTACCGAAAAACCTCACCCCATGGAAAAGAAATAACCTAACGCGAAAATCCTGTATATAATAGTGACCATTAAATTTTTGCATGAATTAATTGTAATATTAAAGGACAGCTACATACATCTTAGGCAAGTTACTTTTTCCTCGGTAATTATTTATCTGGTAAAATTGTGACAGCCTTTCGAAAATTGAAATCTCGTGCCTAGCGCATTCCCTTGAACAAAACAACTAAATTGGGGGGGGGGGGGGGGGGGGAGTTTACGAACCTTTAACAAAACACCCCATCCTATTTTTATACTTTCATTTGCGAACCAAGTTTAGTAGAAGAGCCACACAGAAAAAACTATAGTTTGATAAGTTGAAGACATAACAAAACAAAATCGAATTTAACATTCTGTTTTTCGTGATTTTCTTGAAAGGTGCCTACATTTTCTTATCATTTTTTTTTTGTAAAATGAATTTATTGATAAATATATGCTTTTGAACAAATCAAACAATCATACACAATCAATTGAAATAACATCGTAGCATCTTAACATAGTTCAAATAAAACATGTTTCGTTTTCTTGAATAACAGTGTTTTAAAAAATGCATAGCTTTTTGTTTTACAGTTCCTTTCTATCTTTAATCATTTTTTTAAAAATATATTGTTATCATTATTACTATCATTGTTACAATTATTACAATGTAAACCATTTTATAGATAGTTCGGTGAGCCCCTCGGTTAGATACACGATAAACCTACCCATCCACATACATTGACATACATCGGGTCCACTTAGTAAATAGATATTATACCATCACATTTGACGACTGGTAACTACTATTTTTTTCACTTCAAATTCCGTACAATTATTGTAGTAATCAACCAATTTCTTACAATATAGAACTGGTAGTAGCTACAGAAATATCCTATTTTTTTTATATTTCTCATATTGTACTGGAATATATTCTTCATTTTCGGACCAAAACGGTCAATGAGTGGTGATGACGTAAGTATCAGACTATTCCATTAGAGAAAATTCAAAGTATCAATGTGGGTATATGCCATCACCTCCGGACCGCGTCTGCTTGGAGGATAGTACATGTTAATATACTCTCCTATAGTGAAAGTTCTTTATATAATGGTTAGTATTTTTAAATCCTTAAATATTACCCGGATTCTGAGCTCATCTATTTATGATACCTTATATACAATACCATATTTATATTGTAGTAATACATTGTTAAAAAAAATGTGCTTACAGCACGTAATATTGACGATATAATTTGCAATTTAATCACATAAATGTGTTATCATTGTACAATCGGCGATGCTCTAGTTCAATGGATGCATATGCATGAGTGTGTGCGATGGTGCGCGTGCGTAGTGGCCAGCGGATCGGATGCATCCATAGAGATCTATATAGATCTCTATGGATGCATTTGTTCGTATCTCGCTGTGTATACAATGATTATCTTTTCACTGATGTGTATTATTTGTATAATATTCTACGACAATTCATAATGAACCTACGGCATGCTTCGATTAAGACATTTATGATAGCTGTATTTAATGAAGAGGGAATCTTGCTGAAACAGACAGATTTAATCTGTCTCTCTCTCCCACACACTGTGTAAATATATCACATACTAATTCTCTCGCCTAATATTTTTTGTCGGGTCGTGTTTTTCTTTGCCTGCTTCTCGATCTGTTTGTATTACTATAGTACGTACACGTTTTTCCTTCTCATTCTCCGTAGCTCTGTGGCCTATCTGCCCTTGCTCTGTAGCTGGCGTCCTTCAAAATGGCACTTGTGCGCAGGTTGAATTGCAATGAGAGGAACTAATCTGTTATTCCTCGTCTTCTTCAAATTAATCTATTAAAAATAAATAGCAGAATAAAATCAAAAATAGTTACTAAGCAATGAAATCCGACTGTGGTCTGTGATTATCAATGACTGTTGATTCATCATCTATAAAGCAATAAATGATTGAATTCAGTAGTGAATCGGTAGGGAGGGGAAGAGGGGGGGGGGGAGGCACTTGTGCTATCCCCTTCTAAACTCCTATTCAGTTAGAAAGCTGCCCCAAAGCTTTGCAACTTAATATTGATTTCTCACCTACTCCTTCTCTCTCCCATTGTTTCTTTCTTTCTCGCTCATTCTCCCTCATTCAATCTCTGTCTTCTTCCTCTCGCTCTAACTACCTTTGCTCCTGTGAAGTCTGGTCCTTTCAACTATTAACAGTGGCTAAAAAAGTGAGATTTGAATCGCGATCACATAATCTTCTGTGTTTGAATAACACCCAACACCCTACATCTTTTCAGCCATTATGACACTCGCTGACAAATACCCTCTTATAAATCCAGACATTCACTCACATCACCCCATCACATAGGTTCTAAACAAAACAACGGTCCAACTCTCTGAGAGTTGCTATCAAAATATGATACTCCATTTTATTAATACCCATACAAAATACAACTTCACTCAAAAAATGTGAGATGCAGAATTACAATCAAAATTACAAGGAAAACCAGACGAGTACAAGTTTTGTTTCTTAACTACGAAATGCAGCAAGACTAAATATCATCATTATTCAAAACGCAATACTATTCAGACAGGTGGTTTGGACATCTCTATCACTGAATTAAAACTGTTGCGCATAAAGTTAGAATAAATTTGTATTTCCTCTTTTCATGAAATAAATGTGATCTTTTTTCCTTGACATATAAAGTTCTGCCATGTGAGGAGATATAAACTTTATTTATCCAGAATAAATCAAATTGTCACAATCAATTCATAAAGAGGTTAAAAACAACAATTATAGCTTTACGAGCAAGTGTATATGAATATGGTTTACCGGTACACATTTGATCTTCAAAAACATAAAATATCCCACAACCCCCACAAATATCTCACAACTCATCAAATATCCCATAACTCATAAAATATCATATTTCCAAATTTCATATTCGCCAAATCAGATATTCATTGATATATAAATCACCACTGCACCCCAAAATAAAGCTCATGAGATGTGAGAATTTTGCGTAGGCCTACAAATTGTGAATACTCAGGCAGTGTTTTCCTTTCCTACCCTAAATGCTACTTAGTTTTTGCTTATCCATCGTACATACTTCTAGATTAACTTGGAATTTATAGAAAAACTGTAGGTAAAAGCAATAGGCTACAAATGATATCCGACTTTCAGCAATTTGTTTCAGTAATTTTTTCTGTTTCAGTGCCTGCAATTTATAGTTTATTTCCCCTTAAAGATAAACTTGAGTTCTGGTAAAAAAGAAAATGACTTCTCACAGAATCTAACGAAACTTACACTGAATGTTCAAGATTACAAATAAATGTCATGTGCCAAACAATGTTGGAAGAAAATGTATACTGGCTGAGAAATGAGCATAGAAAGATAAGGAAATCAGGGTAGTACTAGCCCCGACACCATGTGTGTTGTCCCATATACATCTTTCTGTGTAAGCGATTGTTATTTTACCAAGACTCTGCCAAATTTATGATGATTTTGATGACTCCAGAACCTTGCATTACACACCATTACTTGTATGATCAACTTTTCTGATCCATTCCACACCTTTTCTTTCACAATGCAATCGCATTACCAGAACTCAAGTTTATCTTTAATGATACTTGATGAACTCATAAACTTTTTTAACAACTTCATTGAAACTAGCACAAACATGCCACACATTGATTAAAACTTGCTGTCCGCAATGGGAATTGCTTCCAATGGCTGGCATTGTGACACGTTTTCTTGATAAGTGTAGTACCCCCTCCCCCCCCCCCCCCCCCCCCCCTTCCTAATTTTTCAAGTTTTACAATGGAACCTTAACATGTATGAAAAGACTCTTAATTTTTGTGCTTCATTTGTTAACCTTACATAATTTAAGTATGTCTTCCAGTTGGGGAAGCTGTGCAAATACTCATACTTCTCAACAATTTTAACTCAAACATTTTACAATAAATTGCTCTCTGGCCTTAGAAAAGATACATAATTTTTAAAAATTATTTAACACTGAATATCAGAAACCATTCTTTGGCAGTGTGTAGGTAATCATAGTATACCATATTTTTTTGTTTAAAACAAAGATATAATTCTGCTTCATATTGAGTCAAAAATATGCAACTAATCTAATCCACTAACCATAAAAGAACATCTGTGGTGGATTTTCCCGTGAATTTCATTCATAAGGCAGAGAACATTGTAACCTTTGGAAAGAATTATAAAAACAATATTCATGAAAATATACATGTTTTAAAATCGTACACAATCGCACCATACCTGAAAATTAAATCATACCAGTATAATGCATGCTCCTGTGAAAAATATAGCTTTATAGTATCATTTAGAAAATAATATCAAACGTTTGTGAAATCCACGAGTACAACATCAACCTGAACATACAACGATGCTTTGGAGTGAGCAAAATTTGATTCATCACAACGATATAAATATATACATGCTTAAGTAAATATATAATACTTTTATAAAACACAAATAGATATACATGTACTTCAGGCCACCGAACGCTTTACAAAACATGAGTACATAATATAGATTATTGAGATTGGTATGGTTAACATTGTCTCCCTGAGCTGTTGACACCATCATAGTTATGCATTTTCATACCAGTCATTGGTGGGTTGTAACAAGAATATTAAAACTTAATCAACTACAAAAACTTTCCATCCCTATTTGAGATTTATAACAAATATGTGAATAACAGTTATAATTTTTGTGTAGATGACATGATTGTGCATCTCTGATATCTTGACATATTGCTTGTTGAAAGCCAGAAAGGCATACATTTCTATATTCTAACAGAGAATACATGCTTCTCTGACACACACTATCTCTCTCCGTCTGTCTGTCCGTCTCTCTCTCTCTCTCTCTCTCTCTCTCTGTCTGTCTGTCTGTCTCTGTCTCTCTCTCTGTCTCTCTCTGACTCCCCCTCTCTCTCTCTCTCTCTCTCTCTGACCCCCCCCCTCTCTCTCTCTCTCTCTGACTCTCTCTCTCAAGCATCTCCTAGGATCAATATGTGTGCATTACAAATGCTGTGTCATTATCACTGTTATTTTACTTATTATATTGTTGTTATTATTATATAATTCATTTTGTAGTTATTTATTCAATTTTTCTTGTTTGCATTGCCAGCATTTTGAAGGCTTTTGTGATCTTGGAACAAATTGAAAATTTACTGTTGAATGAACATCTTGCGGTAGGGCTAGTTACAATGTCATATTGACAACTTGACCTACCTGTTCATAAAACTTCTCTTATAGGAGACATGGAGCAAAAGTTCAAAATACAGGTATACAAGAGAAAAAGAAAAAGAATTAGCAAGATTAAATTTTGTTTGGCAGTAATGACAATGACAGATATTATCAGTAAATCAATGTTAGAATTTCAGTTACTTCAATTGCTTTCATTGCCTCAAAAACCACAATTCTTATTTAACATATATTTTTATGAATTTGTTTTTTTGTTTTTTTTGTTGTTGATTTTTTTGATTTTTTTTTTAAATAAAAAGAGTATGGAATCTTGTGAAGTAAGACATATATTCGTGAAACAAGTACAAGTTTTTTTGAAAAAAATGTTCGAATCATGTGGACTTGAATCTGAAAATATTGCAATCAAATAATCGGTAGTGCTTTAATTTAAGCATTTCATTAATGACTGGAATTTACATTCATGTCAATCAATACTGTTGTTGTTTTTTCTCCTTTTCTACATTTAAAACATGAAACACAAACCTCAATGAAATACCATAGCATAATGACAAGATATCAGTCAATTGTGCAAACTGAAACAATTGTAATAATTATACAAGATTAAAAAGACCTGATCTCGATTATGAAAAAGACACAATCTCCTTGATATTAAAATCAAATGATACCCTGTATTTTGAGTATGGTTTCATGCATGTAACAAATGTTGAATAATGAATATTCACTTTTATTTCAGCTATGATTAAGCTTGGTAAAATCCTGTTCACCTGCACAGTGGCCAGGAATATTAATCAACTGTGAAGCAAAGTGTAGAAATTATGGCACAATGTATTTTCATTTTTCCGACTAGGAATTTCAGGAACCATAAACCACATAAGACGCAATGTGGAACTGAAAGAAAGACACTGCATGCAGCCCTCATCAGGAAAAAAAATACAGCGCAAGAACTTACATTAATATGGCAGCTTTCTTCACCAAAGTTAACTTTACAAATTGAAAGATAAGCAGCAAAACACACTAATGCCTTCATAGAAATTGATATTCTAAGCATCATAAAAAGTTATGACTTTTGTAAGCACCTCTTGTTTCTTGTAGCTTTGCCCTTTTTGTTGGTGATAATGTTCAATATATATAAAATGAAAGGGCAAAGGGACAGGAGAGAGATCAGTAAAAACATTTTTGTTTGTATTTCATACATAAAGTATTAATTTATTTTATTTTTATTTTATTTTATTTTATTTTATTTTATTTTATTTTATTTTATTTTATTTTATTTTATTTTACCGTTACATGCCGTACATGATTGTTATTTTCTTCATGCCACAAAGTTCAACATACATGAAATCATTCTATTAGTTAATATGCTTGATGAATGAACTTGAATTATGTTATTTTATTTTACTGTTACATGCCGTACAAGATTGTTATTTTCTTCATGCCACAAAGTTCAACATACATGCAATCATTCTATAAGTTATTATGCTTGATGAATGAACTTGAATTATGTTATTTTATTTTACTGTTACATGCCGTACATGATTGTTATTTTCTTCATGCCACAAAGTTCAACATACATGCAATCATTCTATAAGTTAATATGCTTGATGAATGAACTTGAATTATGTTATTTTATTTTACCGTTACATGCCGTACATGATTGTTATTTTCTTCATGCCACAAAGTTCAACATACATGCAATCATTCTATTAGTTATTATGCTTGATGGATGAACTTGAATTATATTATGTTATTTTACCGTTACTTCTTAAATCTATTTATATGTAACACCAGTGGATGTGGAGAACCTCATGAAAGAATGGAAATTCTTTTAGGTAATCCTCAGGCGTCTGCTCTGTGTTGTCATTTCTATTTTGTTTATACATGTACCTGGAAATCAAATAAATTTCAAATTTCAAATTAAAGTGGTCTCATTTGCAGTACTCCAACACATCAAGGAAAGATTAATTATGAAAAGATGGATTTAGAAATGTCCAATCTCTCAGTCCTGGTAAGTAAAAATCTGCAAATATTAACTGTTTGATTAAGTCAGTATTAGAAGGAAATTCAACCTGAAAAAGGTGCATGTCCACTCAAAGTTTGTAGCTTTGCCTCTGTATACTTTCCATGATGCTAGGGTTTATTTGAACGTAGGAACCTTTGACCTTGTCGACAACGTAGAGGTCGTCAGAGATCATCTCGAGGTTGAATCCCTGGCTGACCAGCTGTTTCTTCTTGTGCTTGAAGGTGTTGGTGATGTCCATCTCCGTCATGACACGGATAAACTTGGGGCATGCGTAGTCCGGGAGGTGGTTGATAGCGTGATCAAAGAAGTGCTTGGGATCTAGACTGTCACCGTCGTGGAGGACGATCGCAGCCATTCCTGCTCTTCCCTCACAACCTGAGAAATTAGAATGGAAAATGATAAGATTATAACATGCAAGATCTAGTTCTAGACGCTTTTCAAGCTGTCAACTCCTCCTCCTTCTCCTCCTTCTCCTCCTCGCTCTCTCCTCCCTCCCTTCCTTCCTTTCTCCCTCCTCTCCTCCTCCTCCTCCCCCTTTGCCTTCGCCTCCCCCTCCCCTTCCTCCTCCTCCTCCTCCTCCTCAGCGAAAAAATATTCCAAAAATTTGGGGGGCTACTTTTCAAGCTTGCTTGCATGAAATACTACGCTTTAATTTGTTTTACATTGAACTCTATGGAAAATTTTTTTAAATTTTTTATTTTTTATTTTTTTGGGGGGGCTCTTTTTGGCATTTCAGGAGCGAATTTGCCCCGAGCCCCCAGGTATTTTTTCCCTGCTCCTCCTTCTTTCTCAGGCTTTCCAGTCTCCACTATACATGAATCTTGCATTTAAATTGAAGTTTAAAATTCTGCTTCATTTCATGTACACGTATGAAATAAAAGGAAGGTGTCAAAATGGACAAGAAAAATATAAATTGTGGTCTGTAGTTACCTGGTACCTCTACACCATACACGTTGCATTCCATTATGGATGATAATCTACTCATGACGTTTGATACTTCAGTCGTCGATACATTCTCTCCTTTCCACCTGAAAGAAAGTTAATAAAAGTATTTAAGACAAAGGAATAACTAAGAGAGGGAGGGGGCAGGGTCACTGGTAAAGAGCGAGAGGGAGAGAGGGAAAGAGCAAGAAATAGATGAACAGAGAGTGTGTGGGAGAGAAATAAAGAGATAGAAAGTGAGTGAGAGAAAGAGAAAATATAGAGGTAAAGAAAAAGAAAAAAAATAGAAGAAAACTAGATGGAATTTTGACTGCGCGCAGTCGAAAATGATGCCTCCGCCATAGAGCAATTTAAACAAGTTTGGAGTTTAAATCTCCAGTGGTTCTTGAGATATCATGATAACAATCTCAATGTATGGAATTTCATAAGTTGACCTCTGTGACCCTTGACCCTTGACCTACGTGCTCCAAAATCTAATCAGATTGTCTTCCTATGGTGATACACACTATCATTAAGTTTGAAGTTTAAATCTCCAGTGGTTCTTGAGATATTATGATATGGTGATACATACTATCATTAAGTTTGAAGTGAAAATTCTCCAGTGGTTCTTGAGATATCGCGATAACGATCTCAATGTATGGAATTTCATAAGTTGACCTCTGTGACCCTTGACCTTTGATCTACGTGCTCCAAAATCTAATCAGATTGTCTTCCTATGGTGATACACACTATCATTAAGTTTGAAGTTTAAATCTCCAGTGGTTCTTGAGATATTATAACAATCTCAATGTATGGAATTTCATAAGTTGACCTCTGTGACCCTTGACCTTTGACCTACGTGCTCCAAAATCTAATCATATCGTCTTCCTATGGTGATACATACTATCCTTAAGTTTGAAGTTTCTACATCTCCAGTGGTTCTTGAGATATCATGATAACAATAATAATAGCTAGTTCTTATATAGCGCTTTTCAGGACCGGAGGCCCTCTCAAAGCGCTTTACAGATGTATATATTATTACCCCGGTCATAGGATTCAGGCTTACCCGCACACAATGTATGCACATTCTCCACTCCCTGGGGAGCATTCCAGCCAGGCGTCTTTTTTACAAGCGCACACATGCTAATCTAACCACATTAGCTTTCGCATCCTACCGGGTACCCATTTAACACCTGGGTGGAGAGTGGCAAATGTAGATCAATGTCTTGCCAAAAGACATTAGTGCCGCGGTGGGACTTGAACCGCGAACCTTGTGATCCACAGTCCGGTGACATATCCACTCGTCCACGACACCTCTACGACACCTCTACAATCTCAATGTATGGAATTTCATAAGTTGACCTCTATGACCCTTGACCTTTGACCTACATGCTCCAAAATGTAATCAAATTGTTTTCCTATAGTGATACACACTATCACTAAGTTTGAAGTTTAAATCTCCAGTGGTTCTTGAGATATCATGATAACAATCTCAATGTATGGAATTTCATAAGTTGACCTCTGTGACCCTTGACCTTTGACATACGTGCTCCAAAATCTAATCAGATGGTCTTCCTATGGTGATACATACTATCCTTAAGTTTGAAGTTTAAATCTCAAATGGTTCTTGAGATATCGCGCTAACAAACTCAATACAAGGAATTTCATAAGTTGACCTCTGTGACCTGTGACCTTTGACCTACGTACTCCAAAATCTAATCAAATCGTCTTCCTATGGTGATAAATACTATTCCCGAGTCTTAACTTTAAATCTTAAATGGTTCTTGAGATATTGTGATAACGGTCAAACGGGACGGACGTACGGACGGACAACCCGAAAACATGATGCCTCCGGCACCACCTTCGGTGGCGGAGGCATAAAAAAAGAAAGAGAAAGCAAAAGAGTGAAAGACAAGAGTGGGAGAGGTGGAGAAGAGAAAAGTTGTGAGTGGGTGGTACGCTAAAATATAGGTGAATCATCCTTCCCCTTTCATTATGTACAGGACGTCCTTATGAAATAGAAAGAGGTTCAATGTGCATACTATACATAACCTCAAGATAACAACTATTACATCGATACTTCAATTGACAATGTACATATTTCAAAGATAGCCACTTCGCAATGCATACATGTACAGTACAACAATGACTTGCAACCCTTTGACCCCTAATCCCAATAAATGGTCGGATTGATTGTACAATGCGAACTCTGAGAGTTCACATCACTGCACAAATATTTAAATGAAATGGTTGGCAAAATATTTACACAGTACAGTAACCTCGCCTTATCACTATCAGCTACACATATGTATTGTTATAACAACGTCACATACAATCATTTGCAAATGTTTAGACTACCGGGAACTTTGCTGATACAATGTATTTCTGTCAATGGGCCTGCATCACATTGTATTCTTGAATGATTACACAAATGTACACGTATTATTCAAAGTGGTTCTTTTTATATGGTAGATCTATGATCTAATGCAGCATATCCAAAAGAGAACCCCCCCCCCCCCAAAAAAAAAAAAAAATAAATAAATAAAATAAAATTTAAAAATAAAGACATTTTCAGGGGCCCCCAAGTGCCCCTCCATTAGAGGATTGGTTCCTTAAAGTCTGCTGTGCTCAATGATATTTCAATATTTAAAGAAGATGGTTCATTATCTGATGAGGGCCGGGGGACATATATTATACCACTGATGGTAACTTTGCCATCAATACTAACTACCATGGCAACATTGCTAAACAGCCAATCAAATCAAGGTTTCCATAGTGGCAAAGTTACCAACAATGAGTAGTTTTATGCAAAGGGGTGGGGGCAGAAAGGTACATACATGTACATGTATGGTTGCCTTTATCTGACAAAAGTACCCCACCCCCCACCCCCTATCCCCTTTCCCTCTGTGATGACAAGGTAATTCAGAGATTCAGAGATTTTCTAAGAATGATCTCTCCCATTCTTATATGAAAAATCAAGGCATCTCTGACAATCTGCTATGATTACTGTAATTGGTTCAAGTTTGGCGTATATTGTTCTGCATGTACAAGTGGTTTTAAACTTTTGCAAATGACAGTACTGACATCTTTAGAAGAGTTGTTTTTTTCTCTCTTCCTCTTTTCTCATATGGTTAGGGTTAGGTTTTGGGATTTATATACACAAACACATCTTGAAATACAGTGTAAAGTGATTTGTTGGTGAATTTTCAGCTAGCATGTCACACATGGATGTGGATGTGGGTGTGGGTTACTTATGAGCGCTAACATTTACAAACAGTATCACCATATTACAAGTGGGGAGCTCATCATAATAGATTTACACAGAATTGATACAAATCTAGTTCACTCAACCTCAACCCTTTCATAAACAAAGCAAACAACGGATAATCTAATCCAAACACTTGATAAGGCAAAAACAGATTGAAGGTACAGTGTAGCTACATGTTCAAGTCCCGCTTTGTTACGCATTATCATCAACACAATAGGAATTCACTTAGGCTTGCATCAATGTTATCTCTAGTAACAAAAGTTTGAATCAACAAAAAACTATTCATAACAAATGCGGTCTATTGAACATCAAACTTATCTTTTTCAGAAGATTTACTCAAGTATTGAGTCAACTTCACATAAGAGGGTAACATTTATAGAGGAAGAACTCAGTGGGTAACATTTACAGAGGAAGAATTCAAAGGACTGCCGCTGGTTCAATGCCCGGTAAATCGTCTTTCATGTTTACTCTTCAGAAAAAGCATTTTTTTATTGGTATTCATCTTATTTCATAACTAATGCCGTTTATTGAACATCAAACTTATCTTCTTCAGAAGATTAACTCAAGTATTGAATCAACTTCACATAAGAGGGTAACATTTATAGAGGAAGAATTCAAAGGATTGCCGCTGGTTCACTGCCCGGTAAATCGTCTTTCATGTTTACTCTTCAGAAAAAGCATTTTTTTATTGGTATTCATCTTATTTCATGATTGCTATTATTTCTCAATATCATGATCATTGAACTTTAGAATGTAATCCAATGTGACCCTGCCCCACAAAACCCCCAACAAGTTGCATAGCGCCTTGAGTAAGTTATTAGATAAGTGCGCTTTATAAGTATTTATCATTATTATCATAGTGTGGTTTTCGGTTAGAGCTCAACAAAGATGTATTTGGTCAGAATGGTCAAATTTTAGTTTCATTTCAACATGTAATTTTTGTTAATGTTATTTCAACATTTGGAAGCACAATGCAATATAAATGTATTTCATAGACCTATGCTTTTCTGATTTTGAGTTTTTTGTAATAGTTTTTATTTATATACAAGCATTGGTGCTCATGTTGATCTCCAATAACTTTAAAACAGAGTAAGCTATTAGATTGTTTCCTTAAAAAAAGAAAGAACAGGATCTGCTGAATTAGTGCGCCAAGTTTTAGGATGATCTGATTATCCCTTCACAGAAATTTCTATAGAGTTTTAATCCTCCTTTTGTCACCTTTCCCATGACCTTAGAGTGAGAGTGCTTAAAAAGATTACAAATTATAAGCACCCTTTTCTTTGAACTAAATTTTTTTCATGGGACTGGAAAGTCAAGTTGAATAATAAATTCAGTGTCATATGCTTAGAATTGTCATGTATTTTCCCAATCAAGCAATTTTCATTCATTAAAATATGATAATCAGGATGTACATTGTAACACTATCGTTTCCTTGGTACTTGGTACTTGGTTGGGTACCGGTAATCCCTTTGGCAGCTCACTCAGGAAGCTATACTGGGATGGTAGGTCAGGCGAGTAACTACAAGGAGTGTCATGAATTGCTGGAATGGTGAGGTATGGTATAGCAGTTGCCACCCCCCCCCCCCCAATGAATATGTGTAGCTTGGATTGGACAGTAAATAACTAGTGACCAACCCAGAAAGTCTGGGCTGCATCCAAAGAAACCAAAAGCAAACATATTGGTATGGTTCGCCTCTTGACAATTTTTTCTGAGGGTTCATTAGACTGGCTTCAGTTTTGCTAGCTGTTGGACTTTGTCCTGTTGAAGTCGATGGCTGTTGATCTATTGACTGGGGTGTTCTGAACAATCTGTACCCACTTGGCTGACCAGTCTGACTCATGTTTAAAGCCTGTCTGCACTAGTTTGGCCTCAAGTGATTAGACGTTCCTGCATGATCACCGACAGGTGATTATCTCATCAAATCAGCTCTCAATTGCCATAAGAAAAAGGGGACCATGGGGGACCAATGGTCACCGCTTAGGCATTGTTTGCTATATATAGAGGATGCAAGTAGCTATAAGTAGTGCAGTGGGGCTTTAAAAGAGAACCCTGAATATTTACCTGAATGTATCACCTAGCCTGTCCTTGAAGTAGACATAGCCATCTACATCAACCATCATCAGGTCACCGCTATTGAAGAACAGGTCACCGGTCTTCTTAACGTCATGGACCAGTTTGTTCTGGGTCTGCTGCGAGGGACCGCGATAGCCAAGAAACTTGTTGAAGTTGTCCAGTTTGAACAGCATCAGCCCTGTCTCACCTAGGGGATATTGTTACAAAAAAATTATATGGATTCTTTAAAGACCATCCTAAATGTTTACTTAATGAAAACAGAAAAAACAATTTATAAACTTGTTTTTTGCACATTAAGGAAGTGATTAAATCGGCCTAAACAAAGTATATCTTATTAATATTCATCAACATCTACTGCTAGCCTACCTGAAGTGATATACACAAACATGTACATGTCTTTAAATAATGGAGAGAAAAAATTATAAAAATAAGAAAACAATCAATTTCACACACTTTCTTTTCTAGTTACCGGTATGCTAGTTAGGCAGAACATTGGCTATAAGCGTACACATACAGTATACAGGGCGTATCATAATAAAGGATATTGAAGTTTAATGACGATTTATATGAAAACTACTGATTTCATAATCAAGCATTTTATGTCTGTTGTAAAGGACAGAATGTCCTCTTGTTAATGACACCCCGATCATACTACTACTGTCACAGTTGACTGAATAACAAAGCATTGCTGTCCACCATGTGAAAGGTGCACTGTGCCAAGTTTGATAACATTTCCTTCTTAGACACATAATCCAGTCATTGTTCAGCATTTCAATATGTCTGGGCTGACACAAGCACTGATCTTTAGAATTTATCTGTGAATGCTAACTTGTCACAGTGCACCTTTCACATGGTGGACAGCAATGCTTTGTTATTCAGTCAACTGTGACAGTAGTAGTATGACCGGGTGTCATTAACAAGAGGACATTCTGTCCTTTACAACAGACATAAAATGCTTGATTATGAAATCAGTAGTTTTCATATAAATCGTCATTAAACTTCAATATCCTTTATTATGATACGCCCTGTATATGGCATTTTCAAATGGGAGAATTGTCTGTGTCTAATGTCACAAGCTCAATGAACAAAATCCCAGCCCAACTTTAGGTTCTCATTCATTTTAGCTCGATTTATTTCATACTTGTGCCATTCTGTTTCTCTTATTTTTCTGCTTCCATATTAATCAGCTTATGATAATGGAAACAATGCAAAGGTTGGATTGCCTTTTAAGCGGAGAAAACCTTGAAACCTGCTGGGTACAGACTTATTTTATAAGTGTGGTTATCAACAGTACTGTTGCTATGGCAATATGACTGTTAAAAGGTTCAAATCCCCTTGAAGCTGAACAAGATGAGTGGCTTGAATTATAATAACTATGTGATGTTTAGTACATTATTGTATATCATCTATTTCAACTCAGATTCATATAATGTTAGAGTAATCAGGTAAATGTTTTGTACATACATGTACATAAACTGATGGCTGATACGTGTACCGGTAGGTGGAATTAGTCATTGTTACATTTGAAAATTGTATTGCTTATTTTCACTTTATATTTTCTATACATATTCACATAAATTAAGGCTATATGCTATATATCAAGAACTGACCCGCCTGGGCCAGTTACAAAGCTTTAATAGTAAATGATTGAACAATTGATTTTTGGAAATTGATCGCACACATGGTGATCAATGCTACGATAAATTGCTAAGCTTTGTGTTACGGGGGCCTGGAATACATGTACTTACTACTTTTCAATTTCAAATCAATTTCATATTATTCAACCAATTCAAAATCGTACATAAAACGTAATCATATACAAGTAAAGAGGGGGAGGGGGGAGAAGGGTGGTGATGGCTAGCCCTGACATGGAACATGTACATGTAGATTTCAGTGGTTAGAAGTCAACAAATTTGTTGTAATTTATGTATAAAGAGCTAAATAACACTATAAGATAAACATTATGTATAATATATGTACATGAAGAAAGCATGTAGATAACTGTATCATTGATTTCAGGGAATTCAGGGATGGCTATAATCCTTTTATAATGTATAAGTCAAACATTACTTTGCCTGGTTCTTAGATTACATTTGAGCCTACTTGAATGCCATCCGGGTGAAGGTCATTAAAGTAACATGTCCGGGTAGATGCATGTCTTAAAGCTCACTTTAATACTATCAAGTTCCAGTATCAGAACAGCAGAAATCCTTGACCACTGTGTCCTTACAGACATAGCTGATAGAGGAGTATTGCCTATTAAACATAATGTGTGTTCAGCTAACAACAAATATTATCTGGCATTATATGTGGATCATCAGTTTCAGAGTAAATAGAAATTAAAGGATAACAACAAAATCTTGCTCACAGAACCATAAGGGTGAAGGCCGACTTTAGGTTCTATTTGTGTCCTTTTCCAGGACAATGCATTTACAAAAATGGTGCACAAGGAACCAAAGTCCAGCTTGTGTTGCGATAATTACATGTTATCCTTTATTTTCTTCACTGTCAAGATGGCAGACTGCCGAGTGAATGCTTTTTGAGCTGATTTTATACATAGGGCCTACTACATAAGAATCTGTATAAACACTTTTGTAGAAGAGGTAGGTGGTTGTATCCTTCAACAAACATATCCCCTCCAACCCACGCCCATCCCTAAAAGAGGGAAATACAAAAAATCTCCACAAAAACAAGATCATGAGGAGTAATGGCTGTCAGTTGGAGGTTTCATGTTTTTAATGTCAACATCTGGGAATAGAAAGATGATTCTTCTGTTGAAAGACAAATTTAAAGCTACCATCCCTCACCCACAAAACAGATAGAACGACAGACACAATTTGAGTCTAATAAACATTTTTCTAACCCCCCCCCCCCCAAAAAAAAAGAAGTGGATCCCTCATCCAGAAAACAGAGAGACGGAGGAAGTCATAGTGAGCAAAGAAATATTCCACATTCTTCTCAGAAAAGAAAAAAGTTAACCCTTTTTTACTTTGCATGTTTTCATGAAAATGGTGAATAAATTGAACAATTCTATCTTTTACCAACAAAAGAAAGATAAATTGGAGCTGAATTTGAGTCAAATACTCTCTCTTCTTATGAAAGACAAACAAATATATAAACAAAATAGATAAATAAAAAAAAATATATATATATTTTTTTTATAATCAAAATTATTCTGATGAAAGTCAAAAGCTATGATCCTTCAACCATAAAACAGACATGATGAGGAGCACAATTTGTGTCAAATAAACAATGTCTGACTCACCTCTAGGAACTGGTTTGCATTTCCCATCAGGCCCTCTGACAGGCTGGGCCGTGGCAAAGTCACATTCAACTACCACACAATTTCCTGCAAGTTTCTGAATTCAAACGGGAAATGACAAAGAAACATATTGAAACTATATCAAAACAACAAGGCCAAACATGCATTGTTCATTGTTTATTGTGGAGGTGTCGTGGTTGAGTGGATATATCACCGGACTTTGGATCACAAGGTCTGCGGTTCGAGTCAGTGAAAAAAATACACGGGGGCTCAGGGTGAATTTGCCCCTGAAATGCCCTAAAGAGCCCCTGAGAATCAGAAAAGAGCCCCTGTAAATTTGCATAGAGTTCAATGCAAAACAAATTTTAGAGTGTTATTTTTATGCAGAACAAGCTTGAAAAGTAGCCCCCGTAAAATAAATATTAATTTTTTCCCTGGTTCGAGTCCCGCCGTGGCACTATAATGTCCTTTAGCAAGACATTAATCTACAATTGCCACACTCAACCCAAGTGAGGTAAATGGGTACCTGGTAGGATTATTTCTTGACATGCACTATGCACTGATAATGACTGCCAAAGCTAAAGTGAGGGTAAACATTTCCAAAGCTCTTTGGAAGCGCATACATGTATGGTCGTTATATAATGTGATATGCGTGTTACAAGAATTTAATATTATTATTATTATTCATCATGAGATAGTAACAAAAAGTTACAAGACTCGACATATACATGTATGTACATGCAAGAGATACCCTTCCAAAAGTTTCACTCCAGAAACTAAATTACGATTTAATTATCCGATACCAATCTTTATCGGATCGGGTGTCAATTCAATTTTCGTTTTCATATAATGAAATCACAACATCATAATTGTTCACCAGACAGATTTATAGACCAATGCAACTGTTGTCATGAACCTCAAATTTCAATTGAGTTTGTTTACTAAATGCGGCATTAAAAGAAAGTATACAAAAATCCTAGTAAAGACAAAAGAAAGGAAGAGAGAAAGAAAGAAAGAAAACATGTATTCTCTTCAATCTCAGAAAATGTGGCAAAAATATTTGCACAACTCATTTCATTATAACTTGAATGAATTATACAGTTAATATCACTAATTCTGCAACATGTCATATGAGAATTGATACATACTCATGATGCATGCATAAATACCAAGAGAAATGTGAAAAAGAAAAATACATTCAATCATTACAGTTGTCACAGATAGTATTTCTCTACAAAGAGCCTGCTCAATAAACAAATACTCAAAGAGGCTTTGTTTGAAAACAAAATGTTTTATCAACCATGATCATATCTATTTGTTATCATTCACCACAGGAAAAGCCCTTGACATATTTGCTATCCTGAATTTCCTACCCTACCCTACTAGTGAATGGAAGTTATTCTGAACTAGTCAAGTGTGAGTTGAAAAGAAAAACAATGATCCAAATAACACCAGGGTAGAGATTTGTGCCTCCCCCTTTGAATGTTTTTTTTTTCTTCTCCTTCTTACAACGCTTGTACATGTATGTGCTTTGCTGCATCCATGGGAAAATGTGCATAAAACGTTTACCGGTATACAAAATTGATTTAAACTCACTGTATATGAATCATACTTTATTTGTGAAACAAAACTCTTCATAATGAAAAGTAAAACAGAAATGGTATGAACCTCAATGGCAGAAATTAAGAACTCTTTTTCTTTTCTTTAAACATAAAAACTTACCAAATTATCTGAGTAATTTAGTCATTATTTTGATATTTAAGCATTCTATAGTATGTGCAAAAATGCTACAATAGTTTGTTTGGGGTTCATATGATTGATAGCAAGTGACCTAAGGTTATGAACCAGATCACTATAACACTGAGTTACCATAGGGCATCTATTTATTCAGATGGTCATATCTCAGCCAATACTTAACATATTCAATTAGTTTTCAACAATTTACATTATTTTTGATGCTCTTTCGGAAAATGAAGAAAATCTTGAAAAATTCTAAAAATTGATTTGTTATGACGTCACACTTCACCACTCTATAAATGCTGGGTTATATCGGTGCTTTTTCAGAAGAGGAGGGGGGGGGGGTGAGGGAAGAGCAGCACAACAATTTTTGAGTGTGTGCAATAGTTTGAAATTGTGTAAATTTGATATCAAATGTTGCACATAGATCCTAGTCCATAAAGTCTAGAAATCTTGCGGCAATAGAATTATCCTCAAACATATCGCAGTGTGGCTCAGGGAGGGGTGGATTCTGCCCCGCCCCTCCAGACCATTTTAGGCACATCATGCCCTCCTTACCTCTGCCAGCCAGGAGTACCTCCCAACAGATCCGACCTTCCCGTCGGTATTGATGAAACCTCCAGACGCCTCAGTGGCAGTGTACCACTCCACGACCCTCTCAATGTTGAAACGCTTCTGGAAGCGTTCCCAGATGTCTGCCCCTAGGCCATTGCCATATGCTAGTCTCACAGGGCTGGGGTACTTGCCATCATCAGGCTTCTGCAGGAAAGAAAACCGGGGGAAATGAAGAAATCAGTGGAGTTAAAGGTATGATAAAAAGTCTAATGTGCAGCATAGATATGACTGTAACAATGGAGCAATAACCATTGACAGCCAAATAATAATAACTGAAACAAAAAATAAGATAAAAGTGCACTTTGACATCTCTTATATCTTAAAAATGTTCATGAGCCAATAATGAGTAAAGCTACAAGTATATATTTTCTTTCCCCCCAATTCCCAGTCATTCAAAAGAAAAGTGTATCTATCCTACTGCAGCACTTTTTTTCTTCTTCTTCTTAATCTCTTTTTTGGGGAGGGGGGGGGGGGATGTATGGGGATGTATGTGATATTGTTGGATTAACATTATTCATGGTTCTCTTTGATAAACACATGTTCTAATTCCCTTGGTTCCCTATATTGTTCATAATGACCATTGCAGTGTAGATACTTTCATGGGAAATCATACATGTAGTTTGAATCAGTATTACAATGCTTTTTCACACTGGTAAAATTTTGCTTAGCACCAGACTATACCATTTAGGTGGGGCTAAAGGGGGGTCTTAGCCCCGCCTATAGTCGTGTGCTAAGATTGGCCCACTTTTTATCCAGTCACGAATTTACCAAAGTGGGCTAGCCCCACCTAAAGTAAAAAAGAAGGGCGAACTCCGAAATTGTGGTGCTAACGTAAATTTTCTTAACCCAGGATAGGCACTTAGTACAGGACTAAAACAGCGTGTGTGAAAAGCCAAAAAAAGTTGATCCTGGGCTAAGGAAAGTACAAAGTCCCATGTTCTCTATGTGCTGTCTTGTGCAGCAGAAACTTACTTCAGGTTGCGCCAGGAGATATCTGCACAATTCACCTATGTAGAGAAAGGCCGTGGCTTTGTGCTTGCGCATGTCATCCCAGAAGCGCGACGCTGAAAATTTGGGTGCCAAAGCTACTGTGCAACCTAAAGGATTGATGATAAGAAAATAATGAATATGTGTTATAAAAAGAGAAATAGCATACATTCATACAATGGAGACAAGCTAAAGCGTACATATAGGATTAATATATTCAATTTTGGTAGTGTTACCTACCCAAAGCTCTAAAAGGACAAAGACAACATGTAAGTTAACTAAAGATTGCTTTGCAAAATGTAGTGGCATAGAAATATATGTCCGGATACTCCGGAAAGCATAATGCAATAAATAGAGATGTTAGTTAATTATTGTTTCTTTTTTGACATATATATCTCATTTGAATGAAATTTTAGCTAACATTAGGCCTCCTTGAGATACTAAGAACCCAAATTGCATTAACCAGCTTTTTGTGCCAAGGGCTTTTCCCTAAACTGGCTTTAGAGTAGATATAAACATTTAGTGCAATAGTGACAAGATCACAGAAATGAGAAAAGATCCCCAATTCCATCAGAATATATTCATACAGTACATTTATAGTCTTTTACACACATAGTTTTTTTTTAAATCAACCATCACAATGTTAACCAGTACCTTTGACCGCCGTTTTTCAGCTTCTAATATAATTTGCTTATACACTGTATTGGAATAAACAATTGATTGTTTGTATTAACCCACTTTATATTGTGTAAAGTTCTGTCAAGCAAGCAGAAATCAATACATTTCATTCAGAGGAAAGGTCCTTGTGGGATTCAAAACAAAAGAGCACATCTGGTGAATCACCTTTTGGTGCAGCTTAACAAGAAGGATTTTCAATAATAAGAAGGCTTCCCTGATTGAGACAAGTTATAACACACATCCAGTACTTTCCACAATATCACTATGGTTGTGGTTACATGTATACAGGTTATTGTTGGTATTATTTCATCATTATTATTATTACTATTATCCTTATTGTTATCATTATCATCATTATTATCATCATTACCATTTTCATCATTGTCATTCATCACTATTATCATTGTTATTATTATCATTATTATTATTATTATCAATTGTATTATTATTATAATTTGTGTTACATGTATTATTATTTTCATCATTATTGAATCACTAATATACATTTGTAAATATTATTTCTTCATTATTATCATTATTTTTATTATCGTTATCATTATCATCATCATCACCATCATCATATACCATTATTATTAACATTTAATAATGATCATCATCATCTCTAGTTCTCTATTTGTGTAGGTGGGGGAGGGGGATAAAAAGCCTAAAGTCTCTGTGTTTTGCTAAATTATCAATCTACTATTTAAAATAGAGCAGAGAACACAAAAGTAATACACATTCTAGAGGGAATGTTTCAAAGCACCAGTTAAGTTTCAGTACATTGTAGTATAATTTGCCGCTCTAGCACAAATATGTCCAAAATCTCAGGAGACCTCAACCACAATTTCTTTGGGATGAACAGGGCATCACCATGGCAACAGGTCTATTAACCTGACCTACATCTTACATTTCTATGAGGAACGAGGAACTAAGTTGAAATCAGGATTTTCTGAGCCTGAGGTAATTTTAGAAGCTCAAGAACTTGGCAGGCTGCCAACAGTGCTACGAACAACAACAAACAGAATATGAAACTATACCACATGCTAACAGAGAGAGAGAGAGAGAGAGAGAGTTGTGAAAATAACAGATAGATGAAAAGAGTCGAAGGAAAGAGAAAGTAGAATGAAAACTAAAGCAAAACAGAAAGAAATATACCCAAATATCCCCCAAAAGAACATACTGTACGGTACTGTATGTACTACAATGTACTACAATACTACTTACAACATAAATAAATACTGTAAATAAATAACAAACACGGGAGCCTACAGTAGGCCTACATGTACGTACATGTAAGCTGGCGGATAATGATGCTATAGAAGACATTGCTATTAATAAAAATGTTTCATTTTTCACTTTTTACATACAATGCAAAATATGAAAAATATGCCAATAAGTACATGTATGCACACATCTCCCTGCACACATGTTTGTTTTGTACATCCATGTACATGTATTCAACCTACTGGTAATATTTTAAACATTCGGACAATTTGTCATCGTCTTTGTTTTTAGTGTTCTGTTATTTATCAAATTTACTGGTTTCATTTCATAATCTACCACCATACATGTGTACATGCAGGTTTACATGTACAGTATGTGTAATGCACACTTTTCTTAACAATTACGATATTATTTTCTCTACATTTAAATATTCTATTGGGTCAGCCACTTGAAAGGGGTTCTCCTTTCTGGCTGCTACCCTCTTTTGCAATATCATGTATATATTAGTTTACAAATGTATGTCTTTTTAACTGTAATACCTCTTGATGTACATTTATTGTGAGTGTGTTATTGTTTCAAATTGATGTTTTGTTTAAAAATCATTTAAATTGTTTTAATGCAAAGTAAAATAGAGTAGAACTGAATTCTATATCAATTAAAATAATTACCTGAACTGAGACAGCTAAGGACACCGTTCAGAAGGCCTGAGGAATGGTAGAGAGGTAGGGATACATACAAGACATCTGTAGGCTTGAGACCCCCGCTTAGTGTCCAGGCATGGTATGCCTTGATGGGGGTCTTGTGGGGCACTTTCACTGCTTTTGGAAGACCTGAAAGAAATAATAGAACGAGAACAAAAAAATGAAGCTTACACTGTATTAGATATTCCTTTTAATAATGATAATCATATTAAGCGCTTACCACCAAAGTCTCTAAGCACTATTATATTAGTCTCAAAGCGCTATTTTGGTGTACATGTACCGGTACGTTCTGGAGAAGTGTGTGTTCATGCTTTTTGTTTGTGTGTCTGTTCGGTTTCATCTCAATTATTGTTGTTTTGCTTTAATTTGTCTGTCAATATAATGATTAACCAACCCATTACCTACTGCTACATGTAAATAATTTATCCAATTGCAAAAAAGAAAAACATATAAATGTAGATTTCTGAAAAGTAAATACTGTATATTCTGTCATATGAGCAATCTCCCCCCCCCCCCCCCCCCCCCCCCATAATGGCGACTGGCTGGAATGCTCCCCAGGGAGTGGAGAATGTGCACACCTTGTGTGCGGGTAAGCCTGAATCCGATGACCGGGGTAATAATATGTTCCGCGCCTAGAAACGTAGTATTAGGCGCATTATAACAGGAATTCACAAAGCTCACACACACTCACTAAATTTACCAAAAAAATGAATGCTATAGAGACATATTGATAAATGTACTTCATATCATATCTATTAACAGTAAACAAATCCTGAAATAGACATTGTTTGTTCAAACTTTGTCATATCGCAGGATTATGACATACAATGTCAGTAAATGTAAATGTGCTGCGCCATGCACTTTTGTAGAGTTACCATTACTTTAATGTAGCAGCACATTAGTCATCTGTAAACAATAGCATCTCTATTCTTCAAATTCCCTGATTTTCCCTCTAGGCCTCTACTCTTTTCATGAACATGAATGTACCAGCATGTCACATCTGTTCATGAACGATACATGCTATTAACAAGGCACTAATCTGCACTACTATTGCATGTCAAGGCTAGGATAGTATCATGTGACTTTAATCATGTGACTTTAATCATATGACAACATTTCAATCAGTACATTGGAAAGGTCATCAAACTTTGACTGATAATTGTTGACGACATGGGCGAAATGATATTGAATATGCCAATACTATACGTACAACTATTAATCAACCTTGGGCAACAACTCTTTCAAAAAGTTCTTTGCCCTTTCTCATAATTCTTAAAGTGTTAAATTTTGTACCCCGTCCTGCCCGCTATTAAACTCCCTTGCCAACAATTCACATCATTTCTAACGGTGTGGTACACAAAGGTAGAGTGAATTACTTAAACATAATGCATAAAAACTTCTGAATGAACTTGTAAATAAAGTGGGACCGCTATCTCGCTGTTATCTCTAGGACTGAGTAAATAGTGATATATTTGTAGATTGTAAACTACATGAGAAGTTCACATCTGGTTCACGCATGGAGCAAAGTCCTGCCCGCTTGGACACTGCTCTTGCGCTCACAGCACTAAACTCTCACATGATGTAACATACTACTTTTGGGTGAGAATGCTCATAAAATGCAGAAGTTTGCCAAGTTCTATTAATTTTTTTGGCTCAAAAATGGACTTTGCTAATCCCTATCAACAGCACATATGTACAGTACACGTACCGGTTCATGTTTATGGACATTTCATAATCATGTATTGTAATTTGTAGGTTAATTTGTAATTTGCTTTGTAATTGTTTGTCATTGTATGTTGTAGTGCTGTAGCCGAACCGCCGAACCGAACGGAAGTTCACCGAACATAGCACTTCCGAACCGAACCGAACGCAAATGCCTGGTTCGGATGTTCGACGTTTTTGCAAGCTAATTAACTTGCCATTTTGTACCTAATTTTCATGTCATGATTGCTCATTTTATAATTACTTTTTTTCCCATTTTCCGCCTTTGTGATTTATTTCTATCCAGTCGTGGGCGCGACTTCACTGGCGCCATTTTAAATCCCAAATCCTGACCACGCTACATCCCGATCGCAAGCCATAAACAAGAATACATGTGCGTGATCAAAACAAATATATTTTTCCTAATGAAAATAAAAAATTATAAAAAACAGTTATTGACAAGCCTGAAACTCTATTTAAGATGGCAGCTTTCATGACTCTAACATTAGACAACAACCGTCTTGGAAAATCTTTAAAAAAATATCATTTATTGACAAATTGAAAACATGATTCTTTTAAAATTGAAAATAAAACACGATTCAAGATGGAAATACAAATGTAAGTAGTATTTTTCTTCACAAATAATTACGTTTAGAGCAGTTTTTTAATGTAAAATTCGTGCTGGTTGGAAGCAGTGTGCAGACGTCTTCTGTATTATTCTTTATGATTATAATGGTATGTCTCTAGGTTTACATTGAACATGGTACTGTATTTGTTCTTTTAAACTAGAATGTAAACTTTAAATTGGGCACACAATAACTGTAGTGTGTTATTTTATTCAGTGTAGGCTGAAAAGGGAGATGAGTACCACTCTTTGAAACTCAGCTTCAGTCGTAAAAAGTTAATCTGGGCCCTGTCTAATAAAGAGTGTCAATCAATGTCCTCCAATCAGTCACACGTTTGCAGTCTTCTGAGTCCTATGATCTATCTCTTACATGTACAGTATGTACTGTTTTTCAAATCATTTTGTGATTCTGGGTAAACCTATAAATTTTAGTTACTTTACAATACTTATTACTTATATTAGACTTAAGTAACATTTACATTTTTCTCACATTCCAGAGTTTCGTTCAAAGGTTGCTAGGCGACTACCCATAAACATAAAACACCCACCTCAGGAGTGTGGTATTTTTAAATGCAAGCAGAAACTCTACTGATGATTTTTGCAGTGTAAATTATGCTCCCTCTTAAAGGGATCCGGTAACTTTGTCTCAGATTCTGAAATAAAATTCTGGATTTAGCTCATGATGCAATGATAATTATAAACCTTTAGGTCAGTCAGGAACCCCATGAATTTTACAAGCCGATCGCCTGTCTGATTATCAAGATATTTATGATTGGAATTACAAATTTTGAAAACCGTTCGCCTGACGGTTTTCATAACACTACAGTCTATTGGGAAAAACGAGCATGGTAAAACCGGTCACTCAAAGATTTTTACTTTTTTGAGGCACTTCTTGATCATTTTGAAGCGCAATTTGTTTAGGGCTTCAATATTACACCATATCACAGACACTGATAACACGTAGAGCCGTGTATCTCAGATTTAACAATGTTAAACGATCCCTTTAAAACACTAGTGAATTATTAATTTAAAACAAACAATGTTTTTTCTTCAAATTGTTCCTATTTTGCAATGTAAATTAGCCTAGGTAATCATCAAATAAATGTACCTCTGCACTTTCGAGGATAAAATGTTTACGGCAAGTTCTAGGCCACTTTGGAGGTTTGTTGACAGTAATTACAAGGGTTGGGTACTTGATATCACCAAATACAGAAATGGAAGGATGCCAACTTCCTCTATTACTCAAGATGATATCACGATTCCGGACAAATGTCCTCGACCTTGGGTCGCTGAAACAATGCTTTCGTAAGCAGTCAATGTTGTTGAAGGAAATAAAATAAACCCAAGGATAATACGTTGGTCAATTGCTCTGTATTTTGATGAATAAAACTATTATTCCTCATCGGAAACACGATTCCAAGCTTCCAGTTTTTGAAGTGGTACCGTAAGTGGCAAAATGTGTCTTTCAGGGCATACATGAGCCATGATGCTATAGTAAACAAAATGTGCTGTCAATTGCAAACACTAACATGGATCCACGTACTCTTTTTCTTTTCTTTTTAATTAAAAAAAAAAACCTTTAATCTTTAATCACAATGTTTCAAAACCCTCTACAAATTCCAAATGTGGCAGGCAGTCCTCTGTACCACTGGGTCGAGCAGAAACTCAAAGGGAGAGTAAACAAAAAAAGGCTGTGTGTTTTCTCCCCCCCCCCCCCACCACCACCACCACCTCGCTTATTGGGCTAGAAAACAATTGCAAAATGCATTGAAACAAATATAATAAATAAATATAAATAAATAAATAAATGAATAAATAAATGAAAGAAGGAATAAATGAATTTATGGAAGAATGGAAGGATGGATGGATGGATGGATGGATGGATGGATGAATGAATGGATGAATGAATGGATGGATGAATAAATTTGTTCATTCATTCTTTCATTCGTAGTGACAAAGTGGCATGTTTTTAACTGAAAAGAGAAAGAAAGTGTGTGTTTTGCCTTTGAGGAGTGGGAGGATGGCAGGAGATGGGGATGATCAAAACAAAGACTGACGAGTCTCACCTGTAGTCCCAGAGGTAAAGATCAGTGATGCTATGGTACTGTGGGTGATGGGAGCTAACTGATCGGGTGGAAGCGGATTTCCAGTCATCTGACTGGTTTCCATAGCAACCATGCCATCTGGGATTACTGTGCCGTTGAAGGCGCTACCGAGGACCCAAACCTTGATTCCAAGTTGCTGGAGCTCAGGAAGGAGTTCCTTGGCGATGTCGATGAAAGCTACAGGAAGAAAATAGAGAAAATATTATAGATACTGTAAATCGACTGCTATGAGAGGAATGGCTGTTTTATAGGCTCAAGGGGATGTTGCATCCTCCCATGACCCCGAAGATCTGACAAAAAACTTAATTGAATAATTTGCAAGTGTACATTGCACATTGTACAATATTTTCATTGAAAATATTTTTTCAATAGAACTATTTGTTTGACAATGGACCCAGGCCAGGCCAGTGGTCCTTCTTTCTCTTTTTCTTCTTCTTCTTTCTCTGTTTCTTCTTCTTCTTTCTCTGTTTCTTTTTCTTCTTCTTTCTCTGTTTCTTTTTCTTCATCATCAAATCAAAAGACTGTGCACTTTGTATGCAGTCTATCTTTGCAAGTATCTTATACCATAGTTACTGTAAACACCACATTCATTTTCTCGCTCTCTCATTTCTCTTTCTCTCCTTTTTGGTTCTTTCTTTTTTTTTTTTTTTTTTTAGTTTCAATTGTAGTTTTTGATGACATGCAATAATGCAGATGACTTTAATTGTCTCCAAAACCCCCCTCAGTCATTACCTCTTGACATAATCAAGAACCTTGCATTGCTGACTCGTATGCAATGCATCAAGCTTTCTGCTTTCAGGTTATGATTGAGAAGACTGGTTCCAACACCTAGCTTGGCAAACCCCAGCCAAACCCAGATGAAAGCCGGTTCATTCCGCATAAGAACAGCCACAGTTTCCTCCTGGACGAGGTCAGAGTTGGTCTTCACCCATCGGGCAATGCGGTTCGACTCAGCCTCAGCGTCTGCATACGTGTATTTCTCATCTTGATACAGCAAGAAAGGCCGATCTGGATAACGTGACGCTCCTTCTAAAAGAGAATGAAGAATCGTCCTGTTCTTTCTCCCTGCTACTTTAATGCCCACAAGAGCTTTCGCTAAACTTGATACATCTTTGAAATCCTGGATGAAATTCACAATCGAGTTCCTCTTCACTCCAGCCACGATGAGACTCACAACGAGGGCTGAAAATCCAAACACTTCCCAGTCTCCCATTTTTGTGCACTGATCATAGATGCCTGCCTCTACAAGTAAACTGCAACTACTACTGGTAGCTCCCTGTATACAAAATATGCAGCAAGTTACAAACAAATGTTATAAGACATTGCACTCCAGCTCCACACAGCTCACAGCTAGTAGCAGAGATGCAGAATGGGAACGTCTTCAAATCACACCACGGCTACGGCCTACGCGGCTAGGCTAGGCTGGCTGGCTGTGCAGTGAAGCTCGTGTCTGCATGCCTCGTGCGATGGGGGCCGGAGTGCGATGCTCTGCCAGATGGCCTCTGTTTGCCTGCTATAGATATCCGTGGCTCTTTCTATCTAATTCGGGGTTTGACCTTGTAAGATAAAAAGTGTGATCAATAATTGTGAAGTGCTGTCCCTTTGTAGATTCAGAAATATCCGCAATAGTAGTAGACAACGCGACTTAAAAATTATTGTTATGAAACTAGAGCAAAGAGGCGGGGCTAGTTATATATCGTACAAACGCATGTAAACAATCAAATCGCGCGCTACGATAAGCTACATAAGTATTATCACACACGTGTGCGTACGTGCGCGAGCGTACTTACGGAGAACGTTCAATGAATGTTTGTACCAGCACACGCATCGTTGTTTGTTTTCGACATTTTTCCTTTATAGCACATTATTAAAAAAATAATGAAAATTGGGGGGGGGGGGGGGGGGCCGGGGGGGGGGATCAGTCTCGGATCAGTCGTGAACGTTTATGATTTTCTTTTAATGACGATGCCAACGACTTACCGACATGTTTTAAGGGCGGGTGGGGGGGGGGGGGGGGGGGGGGGGGGGGGCGGCGGGAGGAGCTATAGGGGAGATGACGATATTTCTAGGTTTCATAGGCCTATCATGGCCTGAAAAGAGACGGAAAAGAAAGCAAGCAATAGGCAAGCAAACGAACAGAAACATCTTTAAGATCAACGAAACTAACAAAAAAGCAATAACAAAACAAACACAAAATGGAAAAGGTCCTTAATTCGCATTTTAGTAGGCATTAGACGGAAAATTTCTGTCTCTTTCGTTCGTTAGCTTCTTATTTGAGTAGGGTCCGCTCCTCTCTTTAGAGACATAAGCAGACCATACGGTCTGCTCTCAGTGCTCTGCAAACTTTAGTGACACGATCGAGCCACCAAACTCTTAGCGGATTAATATCTGATGCATTTATTTTTGAAAATTAGGCCTAGGCTACTTGGTAATAATTATAACTTTTAACATGTATTTTCCTTAATACATTAAAATACATATAGTGGTTTCTCAAATTCTATTTTTTTTTTAAGCAGAACTTTTTTTTTCTCGCGGCATCCCGTTTGAAAAACGCTGCTTTAATAATGTTTTAAGACATATGCCTATAGTGACGCACCTTTGAATATACCTATTTTCTTCAGGGACTGTATAAAAATAACTCGTTGGCGTTTACCCCCGCATATTTTTGATAATGCCAGATATGCCCCTTCTGAAACTGTAGCAGACTAAACCCCACCGCACACAACGCCGATTCTATTACTATACGATCCGATTTTGAAAAAAAATTGGAGTAGCATTAATTTTGTTACAAACATTCAAACAAGTAAATTTGTAATGACTGAGGAGCGGATTAGTCATATGATTAAGAGAATGTAAATTTCAAGGAATTTCCTGCTTCCTCAGTGAATCGTAGTGACGTCAGAACATCAGTATTATAGTGCGATTGTACAATAAATATTTGTAGTCGACGCAGCTTTTATTATGACTAGAACTAAAAGAGGTAAATGCACTTCAATTCCGGTTGTTAGTGATTTGTTATCATTATTTAGAAGTTAATTCAGGAAGATGATGATTTTTCAGATTTCCGAATTTAATACCATTGTTATTTCTTCGAAAGTATAATGTACAGCCAGTATGCTTTGATAATGAAGACACCTCTTTTATATACTCTACCCATTACCCCCCCCCCAGTTTGGACATGACTGATTTGTTTCATAATAAGTGTCGGTGACCGTCGGTCTATCTCCCTCTACACTCTTAGAAAAAAGGGTGCAAAAAAAGGGTGCAAAATAAGAGTTTGCACCCCCCCCCAAAAAAAAAAGGGTGCAAAATAAAAATTTGCATATGCATGCATATTCATGATTACTTTCCACGTGTTCGCATAAAAATACTTTTATCATGTTTTGTTAAGCAAATTATGACAATGCACATCAATTTTGTGATTTGTATTTTCCTTTGGCAATCATTAACCAATAGATTATTTTGTCTGATCATGTTACAATTACATTCACGTTTAGCAATAGATAATTATGATTACTAACCAAGAAACATCATGCATGTTTATTATGTATTTGTGTACGAGCAAATTTTACCAGTATTCTTCGATGATGGGTGCAATATTGTACCTTTTAAAGGGTGCAGGATTGAACCCCTAAAGGTGCTGCTAGTGTTGCATCGGTTTGCACCCCTTATGGAGCAGGATTGAACATGTCTCCTAAAAAATGCAATCTTGCGCCCTCTTAAAGGGTGCAGGATTGAACCCATAAAGGTGCTGCTAGTGTTGCATCGGTTTGCACCCCTAGAGGTGCAGGAATGAACCATAAAGGGTACTATTTCCCCTAAAAGGTTCAATCTGGCACCCTTTTAAAGGGTGCAGGATTGCACCTTTAAAAGGGTGCAGGATTTAACCCCTAAAGGTGCTGCTATTGTTGCATCGGTTTGCACCCCTAAAGGTGCATACTTGCACCAGTTTTTCTTAGTGTGTAAAGTAAAGTTTTGCTTATCATATTTAAACAAAATCATGGTAATCTTAAAAGTTTGTTTCAATCAGGGTTACAGTTCTTATTTTTTGACGTGTTGTTGTTCTCGGTCAGAAAGCAAAACAAATAAAAAAACAAAAAAGGGGAAAATGCGATGAAATATATTAATTATATGACTTAAATGTGTCTCATATTCTTTAGTCATCATTATAATCAAGGGAAAAAACATGAGTGAGAACAAAGCAACCGGAGATGATGAAATAAGTTGCCGTCTTTTAAAAATGTCAAAGCATATCATTGTGGACTCCTTAACAATGTATTATCAATAAGTCAATTACAACAGGACATGTACCAAAAGGCTTGAAAAAGCAAGGGTGATTCCAATTTATAAGACTGGTGATATGTCCACTTTTGAGGAACTCTGTTCTCTGTTGGACAGATATGATACAAACCACTGAATACAAGTATCAGAACATCCAATGGCTGTGAATTTATGTAACAGAATATCGTGATCGACAGTGTCAAAATGCTTTCCTCAAATCAATGAAAGCGACACCTATTAACTTATTGTTATCTAAATTCAAAGCCCACTGGTTTACAATTTCATTAGAGCTGTTGCACTAGAGTGAAGAGGACGAAAGCCTGACTGATTAGGATACAATATTTCATCTTTGTTTAGAAAACCACATGGTTGAAAATGCACAGCTTTCTCTAGAATATTGTTTACAACGGATAATACCGAAATTGGTTTGTAATTATCGGGAGTGGACAACCTTCAGGTTGTGTTATTTAATCGGACTTTGCTCAACCTATTTTTCTGCTCATATCACATCCAGCTAAATATGGAAGATGGGTTCCCGCCCCCCTTGCAGATTGTAAAGAAACGAAACTTACCAGATGACAAGATAAGAGCTTTGGCGTGGCTGACTTTGATGCAGTGCATCAACGCTTCGTGCTTCAGATTGTGATTTAGAAGACTCGACGTGATTCCAAGTCGAACCAAAGCAAACCAGAGCCACACGAACGCTGGTTCGTTCGGCATCAAAACGGTTACGGTTGTCCCGCATCTTCCGACATCGTCCTCATCATCGTTGTGATCGACGACGGCTGATCCATTCGATGCCGTTTCCGAGGCCGATTCCCCAGTCTCATGATAAGTGTTCCGAGACCAATGATCACCCTGTTGAAGTATCCACTGGGTTACCTGGCTGGACGCGTGGAAGATATCTGCGTAAGTGTAAGACTCCTCTTCGAAAACTATCCCCACCCTCTCTGGAAATTTTTCCACATTTTGAACGAATCTGTGATATACACTGACACCATCGTCTGCATCACGCTTCATTCTTGAAACCAACTTGCCAATAGAGTATATCTCCTTAAGATCGCCAAAAAAAGACGGACCGGCCATGGCGATTGATCATTTATCGGAGTATGATTATGATCTCAGCATTTAGGGTGCCATAGGTTTTGAACTGCAAGCGCGACTAGACTACTCGAAATGTTAATTGTTATGAGTTATTTTGCGACCTGCGTTTGTAATAACCTTGACAGTTTCTTTCATTGAATCTATTCAACCATAATTCGTATTCAGGACGAAAGAGGAAAAAAAATATGTACAGATTATACAATTTGGTGTTCCTTTGTTCACTAGGGCCTATTGTTGCCCATATAGATCGTTGTATTCTACAACATGGCACTGGAGAGAGATTGGAGAAAAGGGAACGTCCAGCGCCGTACCCCCATCCCACCCGTCGATGCAAAATAGGACCACCAAATGTGAGTTTTTTGAATAAAATACTGGACTTCACCATTGGCTCGGACTTTTTTCTGCAATTCTGTGTTATAATGAGCCAAAACAAACGTACAAAAACAAACACACTAACAAGAAAAACAATTTAGATATGCGTTTATGCGTGACAGACAGAGAGAGAGAGAGAAAGAGAGAGTGAGAGGGGGTGGAGAGAAAGATAGAGAGAGAGAGCGCGAAAGAGAGAGAGAGAGAGAGAGAGAGAGAGAGGGGGTAGAGAAAGAGAGAGAGAGCGAGAGAGAGCGAGAGAGAGAGAGAGAGAGAGAGAGAGAGCGAGAGAGAGAGTATAAATTAAAGCACTTTTCGAGTGTCGATGTTGCTTTGTTCAGTAGGACCTATTGAGGTGTGTGATTGGACAGTATCGATTCTTCCCATATCATTGTTGTTTTTTTATAACCAAAATGGCACTCGGGAGAGATTGGAAAAAAAGGAACGTCCCGCGCCCCCACCCCACCCCCGTCGATGCAAATTAGGGCAACCAAATGTGAATTTCTTTAATACCGGACTGCACCGTTGGCTCGGAGGTTTCTCTGCAATAATGTGTAATACTGAGCAAAATCAAACACACTAACAACAACAACAATTTAGATTTGCGTGTATGCGTGACAGAGTGAAAGAGAGAGAGAAAGAGAGAGAGAGAGAGAGAGAGTGGGAGAGAGAGAGAGAGAGAGAGAGAGAAGATCGATCACTTAAGAACTGTTAATGGCTCATTAAAAGTAAAAACAAGACTGATTGTCTATTGTCTATAACTCTAATCAAAACTGAAAGAGAAAGTATAAACTCATTTAACAAAGACTTGACTTCTATAACGAGGTGTTATTTCCCATGTTGTAGCTAACTGAAATAAATAACAGTACATTGATGTATACGTGTCAAATATTGCCTGGCTTTTTATTATATGTATTTTTAATGCGATTATAAATCAAACAGCCTGTTTGAATTCTCAATTAGGATTCATTCAAAGTATACATTTTATGTTAACAAATGGCCAAGATGGCTTTATGTAGTGTGAACCTTACTCTAATCATAATTCTGACAGTTACCATAAACACAACAATAACCGTGATATGACCTTAATCCTAACTCTGACACTAACCCTAACCCTATACGCTCTAACCCTACGTCACATCACCTTTTAACATTCCTCTCAGCATCTGCAGGTTTTTGAGATGGGAAATCATTATGATTTTTTTCTTTATACTTCTCATATATATTTCCACCGACAGCTCCCTCTTCATGCCTTGTGTTTTCCAGCTGTTTCCTCGTTATCGTCTGGTTGCATAAAGGCCCGTTCAGACATGACGTGGCAAAACCGCGTTTGTTTGTTTTTAATTTAAAAAAAAAAAAAAATTGTATGATTTGTATCTTTCAAAACAATTACTTGTAACATAAAGCTCAGTGAATACGCACAAGTCATTTGTTGCACGCACTTGCCATTCATTTACATTTAACCGCACCATATCTGAACATTTTAATTGCTTTTTAGATACATTTCCGGCTTGTACCGTCCCGTGTATTCAGGCAGTAGCCTAATGCTTGAATGTTTCTTGTATACAATGACACATAACAAAATGATATGAAGGCAATTGGTGCGTGCGCCAGATGATTAATCGCAATGCTTGAATTGTTCATATTGCAATCTCTCTTGTATGTTAGCACTAGATGGCGCCCCAGAGAAAAGACAAGCTGCGTCAGGCTAATGACGCCATATGTGTAAGTCTAAGGGCATTGCGTCTATTGCAGACGAGGCGTCATTTATATTGCGCCATTACATATCTGCGCTAATAAGCCCGTACGCCAGCAATCCAAAGCAATGTTTGCACTGTTTTTTTGTTATAAACTTGTTGTAGAAATTAACAGCTTCACATGGTGCGTCAAAGAACGCCGTACTTGTTGCTGACGGAGTCTTACGTCATCATAATGACGCCTCATGTGCTACAGGCAAAAAATATTTCTGACAGGAAAATGGACTCAGATACTACACTATTAATGCAAATTGAAAAGATAATGTGACCATATATTTACACATTTTTTATTCACGATATTTCCTTTAAAGCGAATGAAAAATGTTACATACAATAAAGTCATTATACATAATGTATATAATTCAAAACTCTTAAGTAACCCATATCTGTTAAGTCTTTGTCATATAATGCAGTCCATACAATATTCATTTATCTTAGTCCTGCTCTGAACAATTGTGTTTAATACAAAATCTGTTTTGCATTGAATGAATATCTTCTTTGCATCAGAACTCCTTTTGTAAAAGCCAAAACATACCCTAATAATCATTACGCAGCCCATACAATGATCCTGCAATATCCAGTTATCTTTGTATTATTTTGTTCAAGCTTTAATTACCGTGGCTTTATACGTACAAGTGAAGTATTCTTGCATGGTGCGACAATTTTATGAACTTATGAAAGTAATTCATAATGTACAATTGGCCATAATGAAGAATGATCATAAAATACAACCCCATGGCAAATTATGATACGACCATATTCTCAACAAGCCTTCATGATGGATGATCATGTAATTTCAACCATATCGTTATTGTCTAAGCTAGTGATAATTAATTTCCTTAATGTACAGAAAGTGAAAGTTGATATGACGATAATCAATATTGAGAATGATATGAAAATCCGAAAGAGTGTACTTAACCCAGACGGTATCACAAGGTCATAATCGTCCTGGACAAAGCAACTTAAAGGTAATATGTCCCATTCGCAGGCCAAAAAAATGAAAAGGTTAAATTCCAACGGCATTTGAAGATAATACTTATTTAGAACTTCCCTAAAAAAGGTGGGGCTTGAAAATGTCTTTTAGTGGGAAATAACAACTACTGTATTAGTTGTCAAATCGACTTAGGAGCTATAGAGCCAATAAGTAAGAGTCTTGATTTTTAGACCATTGTACCGAATGGTCGTTCGTTTTATGCCGCGCAAGGATTCAATCAGTTTAATTTTGGCCATCACAAAAAGTGGGTTATTGATGTAGACAAATGATCATTTACCCTTTAGAGCTCATTTCATGTATGTTATACAAAGAAGAAATAAGCCAGTCAGTCACTCAATAGTGTCTGACAGTGAAGTCTAGCAAGTAAACTGGTTTCCTTGCATAATTTGAATATTAGGACATTGCTAACGTTTAAATGTTAAAGATAGGACATACATGACATATTCATAATTCCTGCAAAGTTCTACAGCATTTGAAGTTGACTGCAAAAGGGACAGAGTACCTTTAAATTTCATTAGAATGAAAAAAAAATAAAGTTAAGCATTGTACTATTTATGGAACACGAATATGTCACATTTCTTTGAAGTTACATGTACTTTTACAAATATATTTACAATTTTATACCGGAGAAATTCAGAGAAAAAAACATTCATAACACATGGCATGGTTTTAAATTTGGCTTATTTATTAATCCATTGTGTTGTAACTTCTTCCAAATGTTTATACCAAGAATATAAAATCCCGGTTTTTGAGGTTATCTAACATGAATATTGATATGATAAACAAAATCAGACATGTCAGTTACTGCTGTAATAATTGCGAGAAAGTCAAATCCAAACGTTACGGAATGACATTTTCACAATTGTTTTTGTAATTTCTTAAATAATAACGTTTTTTTTTAAAGGTAAAATATAATGATATATAACTTACAAAGTTACACGAGGTACTGACATTTCACCACAGCTCAGGTCCATATAAAACATTCGTCAAATTTATGAAATATTGTATTTTGAAAAAACTTTGTTACGGAATAACCGAAAAGTGACCTCCATGACTATTTACATGATAAACGAAATGAGCCGTGTCCGTAAATGCCGTAATTATTGCAAGAAGGGCAAACGGATTTACATTTTCAGAGGATTTGTAATTTGTCAAATGATAAGATATATTTCATTATTAATATACAGATTAGTGACATAACAGAACAAAAATTTATATGACGTATTTCCACAACAGGTCAGGTTCCAATTACCCATAAATCAAATTCATAAAATATTGTATTCTAAATAGCCTTGATACGGAATTACCAAATAGTGACCTCCTGTGTTATTCCGAAACAAATATCATAACATTCAATATTTCCTAAATTTGATGAATGGTGGTTGATAGGAAACTTTAATATGTAATTGTGAACGTACTTCACATTAGTTAATATATCGTATAATCAATTTGTATGATTTTATCAAAACGTCAGATGAAATCCAAAGTATATACCATACTCTGGAAAGACCATTCCGTCACGATTAGACTTGACCAGAAATTATTGTAGGTGAATTTTGCCTTTAAGAAACAAAATGTAAACACTGATTATAGCTCAATTTATGGGGCATGCCCGATGTAGGTTATCATTTTGTAAACTATAAGTTAACAGGTATCGTGAAATATTATGTATAATCTATATCCAAAGTATCATCCCTTCATATTTGGTTCCATCTTAGCTCAGTAAGGCTATCACTTTTATGCCATTATCAGGTACACGGAAATCGTAGGTGTAGTCGGTCTCCGTATGGGACAGAAAGTCACAAAATACGTTACACAAATTGGCCTACATTTTTATCAAACTAATGTTTGGAACTTTACATCAATTCCACAACTCGTCGGTGTGAGGGTTTTATAACATCTGACAGAACGTGTTTGTTGTTGTATTGGGTTGGCTTTCATCAATACAGACCATCTTGTTGACGATGGTGTTTCAACATTTTCAAAATGTACAGTTGACATCGTCTAAGGTTTTTATCCCCACCAACCCGAATCTTTACGAAGTTGCTCGTCTTTTCTTTCTTTCTTTTTCTTGACGATCTTTAATAGCATTTTGCTTTGATTCCTTGATGACGCTTTGCATGCGTTGCTCAGGTACCCGGGTTGTTGAGTCCTATGTTGCTGACTGCCCAATGGCTACATCCTGGAAGTTCCTATCTTTCTCAGACTCGAGTGTGAAATAAAACGTAGTCTCGGCTGAATCGGACTGGTTATTGACCTCTTGAGCAAAATCATCTACTGGGATTTCGTAGATATGACGATTGGATGAGACACTATCCCTTTTTGCAGAAGTAGCATCGTCAGCACGTTGGACAGGCTGCCCATCTGCAGATAAAAGTGTACCGCTCCTCTCTTGGTCGATTGTATGGTATATCGAATTGGCCGACATACCAGCAATGTTCTCATCAGCATCATTGCCTGCTACGGCATATGTATGGCAGTCTGGAATCATACTGCTACCTCTTCTTGAACTCTCAATTTCTCCATCAACTAGAATTTTTCGAAGATTCTCATTTTCATAGGTGTACCCAGTATATCCCTTGTGAACGTTATTGGTTGAAGTGGTAGCAGATTGGCTATGTAGTCCAGAGGTATCCGGCGTTGACAACCGTTCATCGCCACGGACCTGCTGGTCGTCCTGGATAGACGCATACCCGTGGATCATTGGCTTGATGACGGCCACTGGCAATTCCATCGACAAACGTGATTCCGTGATAGTGTCTTGCTCATCATATGATCCTGGTGATTTCGGAATAGTGGGCAGGGGCTGGTCGGTTGCAGACCCCTTTCTGGTCAAAGGGATGAGTGGCGACCCCGTGCAAGAATGATGAGAAGTCTTTTTCGATGGGAGGGAAACTGAACGATTTATCTCATATGGAGGCAAAATCTGAGTCGTTGAACTTTTTCCGGACTTAGGCGTCTTTGTTGATGAAGACTTTGATTTGATTGGGCATTTGGGCATTGAGGTGGCACCAAAACTGGAAGTAGACAAGGGACGATGTTCATCTTCTAAACTCTGATACACATGATAACAATTAGGTGCGGACGTTAAGAGGGCCGATAAAGGGGGTGACTGACAAGGACTTGTGGGTGAAGGCATGGTTTCTGAATGGTCTATCTGCTGATGCGAAGATTCAGGTCCTCCGAACATTGCTCCAGGACATAGCTCAGAGCTCTCTTTGGGTGACGGAGTAAGAGGAAGCGGTGATGACGCGGCGGATGGTCTTCGCGGGGTTGGTGAATGTGCTGTGGGTGAATGGGATGACCTGGCATCTGATTCCAGTCGTGTCAACCCAATGGCACCCTGTATGTTTGAGTCTTTATTCGTCAACCGTCTACACCGCTGTCGTGTTTTTGAATTCGCTGCTGCAACAAGAGTAAGGATACACAGCGTGCAAATAAAAAGTACAATGACTACAATAATTAATATCAAATATGGCGGTGGGTATGGCGGTAAGGACTTAGTTGTAGAACCACTGCTTTCCAACTCAGTTTTAACGTCTTGTGATTCAGTTGATATAGTTGAAGTACTAATTTTAGAACGAAGTAGATTGGTCTTAACTTCAGATGAGTATGATGCCGTGGTTGAAGACCTTTCCTTAGTACGGATTCTTAACAAAGCCTCTGAGTAAAAAGAAGTTTCACTAACATCTACAATACACATCACGATAACACCATCATCCTCAAACTTGACATCCGATATCTTCAACGTCGATGATATAGTACTTGCTATTCTGGAGACCTCAATGTGACGTGAAAGTCTCCACTCATATTTCACATCTCCCTCATGTCTATCCTTAAGAACGCTTTCAAAGATAGCATCACCTCCCTCTGTAACTAGGTTTACTATCGGTGTTATGCCTATTTGATTGCTGAGCGTATCGTTATCAACTACACATGATGACGAGTGGTTCTCATCGACACAGTAGTATTGGGATATGGAGCCGATGTTCTCAAGCCTTATACGGGCTACTATCCTGTTGGACAGAGTAATGTCAGGAGTGATCGGAACGCCGTTATGCTGAATGAATAGTACACTATCATTTGCATCTTTCATAAGGCAGCCTCGTTGATGAAAAGTTATACAGATAAAATCAAAGATCAGGTTATGTGATGGAGGCACATATTTTGCAAGGCACGGTCCTATTGATGAATTGATTTCTATAGAAATCATGAAAATTACTTCTTGAATGGGGTCTTTGCCGCCTCTATACATTTCTTGACATTTGTAAGTGAAATTTCCTGGTTCTGTTGCTCTCATGTAAGCAAGACCATCGTCACACGCGTCATCATCGCCTTCCAATTGATGTCCTTTTAAAAGATAGCTCCAAGACCCTTGATCACATCTGGCGAACTGAACAAACGTTGGGTTACCATCGCATTCGTCTTGAAACAGATACATCCATAAAACATCTGTTGTTTTCCCGTGAAGGTTGGCTGATATCGATCGATTAAAGCATCTCAGTTCAATAGTTGTTCCCACATAACCGGAGATATTTACAATACTCTCCACGGTATCCATTGTGACCAAAATCGGCTTGGTGATGATCACAAACATACACAATGCTAACATCATGAACATGCTTGTAGTCTCCTGGATATGAAAAGTTAGCATTCGTAGCAGTTGATTTCGAGGAATAGAATTGTAGCCACACAAATACAACACTTCTAAGTAACCTAAGCATATTAAATGCGCTAGCACCAGCAGCAGTTCACTGCATCTTTTGTTGCTATCTTTATAACAGTATAATTATTCATTTGGACATCGAAACTTGAGTAATGGGGTGATTGAAACTAAGCGTGTGGCAATGGCTTTTATCTTATTATTAATTCATCTAGTTGGTTTGGTTGAGAGAGGTAGGGAAAAGCAGAGGACAAAGCAAAGTGGGATAACTATAAATATATAGAGAGAGAGAGATAGAGAGAGAGAGAGAGAGAAAGAGAGCGAGAGGGAAAAAAGCCTACTAGAGGGGGGGGGGGGGGGGGAACAAACCCAAAACCAAAAGCCACACCGTGTACATAATCAATCCTTATTTATTTTGTTGGATTAAAAATGATTTATATCTCCTTTTAAAAACGTTAATTGATGGACTAGATTTTATTTTGAGGTATATTGTATATTATTCCACAATTGTGGCCCTTTAAAAAAAAAAATTATTTCTTAGTTATATTTAGTCTTATTTTATTTAAATGAAAATTAGATGAACTTCGAGTATTATATGAATGTAATGCAAAATTTGCTGGAAAGACTAATTGGTATGAATTTATTAAAACACAAGTACATAAATATTGCAAAACTATAATTACAAAGATCTAGGACATTCAAAAGTTTTAATTTTAGAAATAAAGGTTTAGTATGAGCAAAATAATCGGCATGTAAAACTAAACGAATAGCTCTTTTCTGTAAGCATAATAATCTTCTCATTGCATGATGAGTTGAGGATCCCCAGGCAAGGTTACAATAATTAAAATAACGAGATATAATGGCATTATAAATCATAATCAAAATATTTGAAGGAAAATGTTTAATTTTATTTAAAATACCTATACCTATACCTTTAGAAATATTCGTGCAGATAACATCAATGTGCTCCTTTCAAGATAATTTACTATCAATTGTTACACCTAAAAATTTCGGGGAGCTACAACAATCAATGAGTTTTTTTTTAGTATTTACAATTAATTTATTAGAGATCAACCACGAATTTATTTTCAATAATTCCTCATTAAAATCACGAATCAAATTATCAATATTGTTATAGGATAAAAAGACACTGGTATCATCGGCATATAAAATATATTCCAACTTTTGAGATGATGCACAAATATCGTTCATATAAATGAGAAATAAAAGTGGACCAAGAATGGATCCCTGGGGCACTCCACATCCTACAGCACTCAAATAAGACTCATTACCATTGACAATTACAAATTGTTTACGATTAGTTAAATAAATATAAAAGAATACCACGAATACCATAATTTTCTAATTTATGAAAAAGAATTGAATGGTCTAGAGTATTAAAGGCCTTACTTAAATCAAGAAACAAACCAATTAAAATTTTCTTTTTATCAAGAGCATTGGTAACTTTATAAATCAGCTCAACTACAGCAGAGGATGTAGAGTACCCTGGACGAAATCCATACTGGCTTTCTGTCAATATTGTAACGAACCAGTCAATAACAATTAGTTATCTTGCAGAAAACGTAGAGGGCGTAGTAAGCTTTTGGGGCGTAAGGGCTCAGAGCGCGATTACGGACGCACCATGCGTAAAGCAGCTCTCAGAGCTTCTCAGAAGCTATAAATAGCAATATTTCACGGAGATTCCGTCACCTCGACGCTGGCTCTCGTCTTGGAAAGATAGCGAACTCTCCGCTTTGCTCCAACTGAGCTAAAATAAGGAAAAGGATTGGAAGCGAGAAATAGAGTTCCTACAAAAGGCAATCCCTGCCTTTACTACTTGTTGAGATTAATCCAGGTATTCGGTGTCGGTGTTAACTATGATAACGTGTTGGAGATGTTGACTTATGTTTGTATTATTAAAGTATACAGTTAAACAATCCATCGTTTCATAACATGTAATTAGTTGAGTCTCCATAGACTGATGTAATATAACCCTCTCATAGAGAATACACGTCCAGCTATCCAATACACCTCTCATCTCCACACCCATATATTTTGGGAAAACGGAGCCACGTCCGGGCCTCTAAACTACAAGCCAAATAGAAACCGCTCGCATTATTCAGGATGGCAAATTCTTCGTCAGATGACGGTGATAGAGGCAAGGGACAGGCCAGCCCCCAGCATCCAGGACCCGTTCTAAGATGGAGGGCCGTAACAATATTGCACTGATCAACAAATTTTAGAAGTCGATTAAAAAGAAATTTTTCAAATTTTTTAGAAAATATAGGCAGTACAGAAATAGGTCGATAACTATTTAAACAATCAGACAATCCATTTTTAAAAACTGGTATCACTTTTGCTATTTTTAACCCGTCTGGGAAAATACCCATACTCATTGAAAATTTAAAATATCACATAGTGGATAACAAATTAAATGAATCACTCTTTTCGTAATCGATACATCAATTTCATCAAAACCAGTACTTGATCGATTCTTTAAATTACAAACGATATCAATAATTTCTTTCGCTGATATTAGAGTGAAAAAGGCAGATTTAGGATTCCATCAAATATTGCACATTGTTATTCTTACTACAAAACTGAGGATCATGTATATTTTGTGTCAATGAAGGACCAATATTCACCCAAAAAAAATCATTAAATTCGTTAGCCATATCATTACCAAGAGTAACAGATCGATGTGAAGACGTTCCTTTTATCCGCTCCGCTCCTCCCATAAGCTTACTGTTGTCTCTCTCCAATTCTACGTGCGCATGCACACATGGCGCATAAACAACAAAAACGCCAGCGTTCAAGCCCAGAAGGGCCCGCCCAGTCGAAGGCCAAGGACCAGCAAGGGTATGGATTAGATTTAGAGCTTCTTGACGAGAGACTGGATATCCATATGAATAAGATGTGGGACAAAATTCATGAAGAGTGTCGTGGACTGGAGAATAGAATTACAACAGAGATGAGACAAATAGAATCCAAAATATCTGATGTCATTGCTTCAGTCACTTTTAACGCAAACAACATAGAGAAAGTGATTAAGGACACAATTCCGACGCTAAGGAAGGAAATGAAGGATGACAAAGAATTTTTGGAGGAGGAAATAGATAGGTTGAACGCGTATAATTGACGAGAGAACTTGGTATTTATTGGTGTACCTGAAGAGGCGTCAGCCGAGGGGCCTGGTGGAGAAGATGTTAGAAAGACCTTGCAAAAGTTCCATAAGGATCAATTGAAGATGGACCCGGAGTTGGTGAAGGAAATGAAATACCAAAGAGTACATCGACTGGCCTCGACTTTGCGGCCGAGGCCAATAAAGGCCCGTTTTGTTTATTACGGAGATAGGGAGCTGATAATGAGCAACGCTAAATATTTAAAAGGCTCAAAGATGTATATATCAGAAGACCTACCAATCCGAATCAGGCAGAAAAGGAAAGCTCAGATGGAAGTTCTGAAAGTGGCAAGAGGAGCCGGAAAACTGGCTTACTTCTCCAGAACGGAGCCTTCGAAGCTCTTCGTAGATAGGGTTTATTTACCCATTGATAAGCAGGCCGAGTTCTTGGAAAAATGCAGAGGACCAAATCCCGGGCAGACCCCCAGGCCGACTTCCGGACCGATTCCCGGACAGCGTGACCAGCAGCCGCAACCTCAGCCAGAGCATCAAGAAAGGCCAATCCAGCTACTTCCAGTTGCGTAATAAATTAGGTAAGAAGCCATCAAATAAGATATAGAACCAATAACAATATCTTTGAAAAAGGAAAACATGATAGAAATGAAAGAAAGCTGAAAAGAAATATTATCACAGGCGTACAGGCAAGAGATGAATGATGTTTATCAGAAGAAAATAAAAGCTACAAGAAAGATGCAGATGAAGAAATTATAGAAAAGAGAAGCAGACTACATAAAGAAAAAGGAAAACTACAGGAAAGATAACATTGTAGTAACTAGACAAGAGAGGAACAGACTACATATAACTTTTCTGTCTTGAACTGTCTACTATATGCTAACTTGTTTTCTTTTGAAGAGTATGAAAATAGGATTTGATATACAGCTTTTGTCTATTTCATAGGTGTTACAGTTTTGGTTGAATTTATTTAGGAACCAATATTGTATTTGAGGCTATATTTAAGGCAGGCACCTGCTAGAAAATGGTAAGCTTGTCTTATATAATGTGAATTTCAGTTGGCAAGAATGGCATCTGAATAGAGTAATGTCTGGTTGACTTAGGCTTAAAAGAAAGAAAGAAAGAAAAATGAGTCTTAAACAGGTTTTGATATTAGAAAATTTGAGGTATATTCCACTACTTCCCTGTTTTGTTGCACTTAGTTAGAAACCCTAACTGCATTTGTTTTCAGATAAGGTAGATACTTGCTTAATATCATGTTGTGATGTGCTATTATAATATGTAATTCTTTTTTTCAAAATCGAGTGACTGTTCTGACTGAAGTAAGGTCATGTTACTAAAGTTTAATGGAATTATGTAGTGCGATATTACTTTATGAAGAAAATGACTGTGGTAGCACCTGAACCATGTAAAGAAATGTTGAAGATAAAAGGATTTTTTTTTTTTTTAAATTCCAAAAGCTTAAAAACAGAAATTTATATAGAGAACTGAAAAGGGTATTTTGGTTTTTATTCTACGTCCCTGTGTAGCAGACGAAAACAGAGTAAAAACAAATGATTGATATAAATTCTTTTTTTTTTATAATCAATTTGAGTTCATATCAATCAGTGAGTTCATATTAGGTCAAGCTTTTAGACCAAATGCATATTTTTTTCCCTTCTTGTCTGCCCCTAGGGGAACATAGATGCAAGATGTACAATTATAAAAACAAAAGAGATTGAAAAGAAAAGAAGACCAATGATATACATAAAATGTATCTCACTAGAGTATGTTGGCAAATTTATCATGCCAGTTTCATATCAGTATAGAGTTACTCTCTATTTATGAAAGTGGTAAAGATAATTGAGGTTTATCTCACAGCGTGCCCAGTTTTGGGGTATTTAGTTTAAACCCCTAACTGCATTTGATGCTACGTAAGGCAGGCACATGTTCAATAATAAGTTGTGATTGATATGTCTTTTATATAACTTGCAGTCTGATTGACTGCCTTGAGTGAAGAAATGTTATGTTAACCAAAGCTTTAATGATAGGTAACCATTGTAATATTATTGTAAGTAAAGGAATATGATGGAAAAGGATGCAGTCTCTAAAACAGTGTGAGGGAGAAGATAAAGAAGATAAAGAAAAGATGAGAGTCTGAAAACAAAATTGATATATAGAACTGAGAGTATTTAAAGGTGAAATTCAAAGAAAATCACAAATATGTCAACTAATGTATCACTAGAAACTGGTAAGCTAACAGATGGCCATCGTATAAGTTTGAGGTCAGCTTCATATCGGGTGAATTATAAAAATAAAAATACAACCACCTCCATAGCAGCTGGGATATACGAGAGATTCGCCAGGAAAATAACGATGTTTTAATGACGTCATAACAGGGACCAATACTGCCCAAGCAGACGACATCCCATAAAGAATAAACATAATTGCAAAGCTATTATTTCTCAAATTATAATGAGTTAAGTGTATATAAATGTAATGGCATGTCAAACCGATCAAAAGGGGACATGACCTGATTCTGATAACTAAAATCTTTTGCTTGTAAATACTCAGGATAGGGGTTAATTAACAATCAAATAAACCAGAATTTCAAATTGAAAAGCCCCCGGATTTATATTAAGGACGGCATGTGTTCCCTCTTGAAACGCCGAACATACCCCGGTGTGTGCAGCTGAATATACAATGGCGTCTAATTTTGTTTACAAGCGACAGATTCCTTTATTTTTGTATCGCTGCATTTGTCATCAAAATATAACCATGCGCGGGGTTTAGAGTGAGGCAATAGATTATACATTTAGCCTGACGGTAGTGAAGTAAGAGAAATAACTCAAGAGCAGATGAAAACACAGGCACTGAAAATGTGTGAGATGTCATGGGACATCGTCTGCTTGTGCAAATCATGTCCCTGTTGTGATCTCACACATCTCAGCAGCGTTCGGAGAGCTATTCAGGTGCTATGCCGGGGCTGTATTTAAGCGTTTTGTAACTTATAATAATCATTACTTCGAATGTTTCCAAGCATTGAATTTTGATAACCTTGTCGAATCAAAGTTTCAACTTTGCAATAATGAAAATAACGCTAGATTTAAAATCAATGAATATCTACTTTAACAGTTTTGGTTGTAATTTATGTACATCATGCCTTCTATAGGCTATAGCAGATCAAAAGTAGATCAGCATTTTGTATCTATTATGTTGGGAGAAGCAATACACTTATTAGCATACTGGAAACGCTTCTGTGCACCTAATATCATTGTTCTCTCAATGGAAAATCTATTGACAGTTCTAGAGGACAGGGAAAAAAAAAAAAAAAAAAAAAAACCTTTTTTATATGCATGAAAATTCCAAGAGTCTGTAGTTTCTATTGTGAGACTGTTGATTGGGTGAAATGCATCACTCCTTAATAAGAAAAGAAAAGATGTAGCTTCGGAGAGTATTGGAATGTAAATGGATAACTCTTATTCTTAGTCAAATAATTGCTTCTTTTTTTTTCAGGGCTGTTGCCAAGTCAAATTTCCTTATGTTTGAGGAGTATTTAAGCTTAAAACTACATGCGTCTCAAGAATATAATTTTGTTTATCTGTGAAATTTAATATTCTTAGAACACGTCCATCAATTGGTGAAATTGAAATTCCAGTTGCTTCAAAAGCCTCGAAGGAATAGATTGTCAAGCATTTCTTTTCTGTGTGACTAAGAAAGATGAAAATAAACAGAGTGAAAAGGGCGCATAGTAGAACGTTATGCGGATAATTCTTATCCTAAATCCAAATTTAAATACATTGGTTGTTCCCAGGTGTACTTATATATTATGTCAGGAGAAGCAATACACTTATTAGCATACTGGAAATGCTTTTGTTCTCTCAATGGAAAATCTATTTGACAGTTCTAGGGGAGAGGGAAGGAAGAAGAAGAAAAAAAAAAACTTTTTTATATGCATGCAAATTCCAAGGGTCTGTAGTTATTATTGTGAGACTGTTGGTTAGGTGAAATGTATATCTCTTTAATAAGAAAAGAAAAGAGGTAGTTTCGGAGAGTATTGGAATGTAAATGGATAACTCTTATTCTTAGTCAAATTTAATTGCTTTTTTTTTCTCAGGGCTGTTGCCAAGTCAAATGTCCTTATGTTTAAGGAGTATTTAAGCTTAGAACTACATGCGTCTTAAGAATGTTATCTTTTTGTTTATCTGTGAAATTTAATATTCTTAGAACACGTCCATCAATTGGTGAAATTGAAATTTTAGTTGCTTCAAAATCCTCAAAGGAATAGATTGTCAAGCATTTCTTTTCTGTGTGACTAAGAAAGATGAAAATAAACAGAGTGAAAAGGGCGCATAGTAGAAGGTTATGCGGATAATTCTTATCCTAAATCCAAATTTTAATACATTGGTTGTTCCCAGGTGTATTTACCAGCTGCATGTTTTTCATGTTGGTATTTACTTGGTAGTTAAGCTATTATATGGGTAGATACTGGTTTACAACCCTGTGATTATTAAGGATGTTCCCTTTTTATATGTTGATTATTGAAATGTAATTTACTCCTGAATACTTAATCAATTTGTGATTAATAGATTTAAGAGCCTTCAAAGATTGTCGTACATGACATGTTTTTTTTTTATAATTGCAAGGAAGTATTTATTTTGTGTATTCTGTAAGTCAGTCCATTATAGCACCTTCAATGTGGAGAGGGTACATAATCCTTTATAGCCTTATTTTCGGGAATGTTACCTTTAAATAGAAATTTTTAGAGTGGGAGGGGTGGGGCGGGGGAGCTGCAATATTGCATGCCTTACATGTATCAGTTTCTTTCCCAGATGACGGGGTTTCGTTCTTGCTTTTCGTGGGGTCCTTTAAGGTGGGGGATTGGCTCTGGGACTGGGTTAAATTTTCTTGTGTGTGATAGGTTATGGATGTTCTGATTAATTGTAAATTGTTCTCCCTCAACGTGAAAGGGATCAGGGACAGAGATAAAAGGGAACGCATATTTTTCTGGTGTAAAGATAAAGGGGCGGACATTGTTTTCCTACAAGAAACATTTAGTACTAGCGATTGTGAGGACAAGTGGGCTTCAATGTGGGAGGGTTCCAGTTATTTTAGTCATGGTTCTAATCACAGTAAAGGAGTTCTCGTTTTGATTGCGCCGAGGATAGATATTGAGATATTGCAACTCTTAAAAGACAGTGAGGGTAGATATATTTTTATAGACTGTAAGTTTCAAGGTGTTAGGTTGATTTTAGGCAATGTGTATTTTCCAACAAGAAATTTTGAGAGTGATCAATTGCAATTTCTTCGAAAATTACGCAATCATCTGGCTGAGTTTAATAAAGATAACTACCCGGTTATAATAGGTGGTGATTTTAACATGATTAGGGACATTGAATTTGATTATAACGGGAAATCTTCAAACAGGATTTCGAAAAGATTTAATCGAGAATTTGAAAAATTCATGGAAGATTTGCAGCTTTTGGATATTTGGAGATATAGGCATTCTTTAAAAAGGCAATTCACTTATATGCAAAACAATCCCTTTATGCAAAGTAGACTAGATTACTGGATAATATCGGAATGTCTAGAGGAAATGGTTATGAAGTGCGATATAATTCCATCTGTTGCCCCTGATCATCATTCAATATTTTTACGTTTATTTGACAAAACAGTCAATAAAACGAATGGAAGAAAAGGGTCATATTGGAAATTCATTAATAGTTTATGTGAAAATGAAGATTATGTTAGAGAGTTAAAAAAGAAAATTTGTCAATTAAAAAACGAACTGCAAACTGAAATAAAAGACAAAAGGTTGTTATGGGATTTAAAAAAATGAAAATTCGGAGCTTTACACAAAAATTTTCAAAAAAATTGGCTGATCAAAGAAGAACAATAAGAACAGATTTAGAAAAAAAAATACAATGTTTAGAACAACAATTGACGGAAAGCACTAATGCAGAAATTTTAGAAAAATTGGAAACTACAAAAAAGAAATTAAAGGAAGTTTATAGCTATGTAAATGAAGGAATTAGGATTCGATCACGAGCCTCGTGGTACGAAAGCGGAGAAAGGGATTCGCGTTATTTCAATCAATTAATGCAAAATAACAAAAGAAAGAGTACTATTAAAAAAATTAAAACCTCAGATGGTGCTATTTGCTGCGATGAAAAAAGGATAACTGAAGAAATCCGGAAGTTTTACAGCATGTTGTACAGTAAAGTAGAGTACGAGTGCTCGGATAATTGTTATAATAGTTTCTTTCAAGGTTTACCGAAATTGACTGAAAAATCTCGAGAATACTGTGAAGGATCTATAAGTAATAAAGAATGCCTAGAAATCTTAAAAGAATTAAAACAGAACAAATCACCTGGAAATGACGGTTTTTCTTCAGAATTTTATCGTACCTTTTGGCCGGATATTGGAGATTTAGTTAAAGATGCCTTGAATGAAGCATATAGATTAGGAGAATTAGCATCGTCTCAAAAACAAGCTGTAATTACGTTAATCGCTAAAGATGGGAAAGATCCCTTTTCACTGAAAAATTATAGACCCATTTCCCTTCTTAATGTCGATTATAAAATCTTAACAAAAATTTTGGCTAAGCGAATCAAGAAAGTATTAAATGAGATCATTATGGGAAATCAGGTGGGCTACATGAAAGGGAGGAATATTGGTGAGGCCATTCGCATTATAGATTATATTATTTTTCATACATACCGTTACAATTTATCTGGTTTTTTGTTAGCTGTAGACTTCGAAAAAGCTTTTGACTCAATTTCACATCAATTTCTTCAAAATGTTCTGTCGTCATTTGGTTTCGGTCCGTCCTTTCAAAAGTGGGTTAAAGTTTTATACACGAACACTCTAAGTTGTGTATTAAATGAAGGAGGGTCCACTGGTTATTTCTAAGTAGAAAGGGGAGTAAGACAGGGAGACCCTCTTTCTCCGTACCTCTTTATCTTGTGTATTGAAGTAATGGCACACAAATTACGAATAGATAAATTGGTGGACGGAATTAATTTTGGAGATAAGGAAACTAAACTAGTACTTTATGCGGATGATATGACAATTTTTGTTCGCAATAAAAAATCAATTAATAGGTTAAAAGTATTATTTGCAGATTTCGAAAAAATTTCTGGACTGAAAATAAACAACGACAAGACTAAAATATTAAGGTTAGGTTTATGTCAACGTTTAGATTGTGATTTTTCTTTTGGCGAAATAGTTGACTTTCTTAAGGTTTTAGGGATTTTCTTTTCCCTCGATGAACACAAGAAAGAAGATCTAAATTAAAAAGAAATCTTAAGTAAAATAAAAACACTTTTAAATTTTTGGAAGCAAAGGGATTTAACACTTATGGGTAAGATTCAACTATTGAAGGTGCACATTTATTCTAAAGTTCTTTATCGGGCGTCACTTACTCCTGTTCCAAAATGGGTTTATGATTTACTGGATGAATTAACTTTTGATTTCATATGGATAGGAAAAACAGATAAAATCAATAGAAACACCATGTTTTTAGACTATAAGCAAGGGGGTTAAAGATGTTAAATTTTTCTGCACAAGTTAAATCGCAGCGAATTATGTGGATTCAAAAACTTCTAAACAAAGATGAAGACATGAAATGGAAACAATATTTTAACTTTGTCACTGAACACGTGGGTGGAGATTTGATATTTTCATGTGACTATATACCAAGTTTATTAAAAGTGACAGCTCCACAATTTTTATATGGATTTATTAGAAGATTGGGTGAATACGAGACATATAAGGAGTATAGACATTGGTGATGTGGTAATTTTCAATAATAAACTTATTCGATAGAAAGGAAGTTGTATATACGATAAGAGGTTGTATGACAAAGGAATTTACAAATTAAAACATATTTTGGAAAACGATGGTAAACTAAAATGTGACAGGCATTTCATCGATTTAGGTCTTGAAGTAAATGAAATTGAAAAGATCTAGCACTTTTATGCCTGTTTACCAGTTTGTTGGAAAAATAACTTTAGAAAGGGAGAAGAAAAAAATAATTCTGGAACTGATTTCACTTTGGGGAAGAAAACAACTAATATAGCTGATCTAAAATTAAAACAAATTTATGTACAATTAATAAAGAAAGATGATTTTAAACCTTTGGTTTTTGAGAGAATTGGAAGGAACTATGGTTTTTCCTTTAAGGAAATAGAAAACATATTTTTAAGACTAAGACAGTGTACACTTAACAGTCGATTAAGAGAGTTTCAGTTTAAACTTATACATAATATATTATATACAAACCATCACCTCTTCCGTTTTGGTCTTGTCTCGACTAACTTATGCTCATTTTGCGAAAAAGATGAAGAAACATATAAACATTTATTCTATACTTGCGAATTTGCACAATCAGTGTGGGGAATGTGCACGAGATTTTTAGACTTTGAAATACATAACTGTAGTTTGGAGGAAATTCTGTATGGGAAAGAGGAGAGAAATAAAGGAAAATATCAATTAATGAATCATGTTTTAATTCTTGTTAAATATCTGATTTATAGAAATAGAGAACTTAAAAAACCACCCTCTTTTAATGAAATAAAGAATAGTATAATAGGGGATAAAGTAGAAGAAAGGAAATTGGCAGCAATGAGGGGAACTCTCACTATTCATTTTTCTAAATGGGAAAACCTGAGTATTAGACAAACAATTGGAACCCAGAGCCAGTCGTCCACCGGTTAAGAGGGGGGGGGGGGGGAGGGGGATAAGGGAGAGGTCGGGTAGGGTAGGGTTAACAAAAAGAGAAAACTTTTCTCTCAGGACAACAGTATAAAAAGAAGTATAAGTTGCTACATTGTTAAAACAACATTTTTGGATTATACAACTGCATATGTTTTCTTTGAAAATATGAATTTTTGTTTCAAATATGATGTATAGGAACTAACTATGTAAGTTTCTTTTGAAGCCGTTTGTAAGACAAAAAATTATACTGATTTATAATGTCATCACATTTGCAGTGAGAGTTACATATGATGATTGTAATTTGTACTATGATTATAATTTGTTTCAAATTTTTGTTTACCCATAGCCTTATTTATACATTTCCAAGTTTGCCTCATATCATTTTTCACATTTATAAACATATCACGATAATATTTATTCTTTGTCTTTTTTACTCCACTGTAACATTTATTTTTCAAAGTTTTATATGAGATACCATTATTAAAAGTTGGCTTATGAATAAACCTTTTATAATAGGCGACATTTTTTAATACACATTTTACGTAATTGTTCATTAAACCAAGATTTATCTTTCTTCTTTTTACAGGATCTACGTACAATAGGAAAGCATTCATCATACAAAGATTTGAATTGGAATAAAAAACAATCATAAATTACATTGGGATTAACATTGTCTATGCGCCAAGATATAGTTTCAAGTTTACAAATAAATTTTACGAATATTATTTTCACACCTGTCGCGTTTAGTATATACAAGTTCACAATTATTTTCAATTGAATCATTATGAATACAACATATAGGAAAATGATCACTTATAGCAACAAATAGAATCCCGCTAAATATATTTTCAATATCATTAGTGAATATATTATCAATTAATGTCGCAGAATTGATTGTTACCCTATAGTTGGGTAGTGAATCACAGGGAACATAAAATTAACCATAAAGACATCCAAAAAATAATTTATTTGTTGGCAAGAACTGTCATTCAATAAGTTGATATTATAATCTCCAGCAAAATATATCAGTTTATTTTCTTTATTTACTATGTTAAGTATTAAATTCAAAGACTCTAAGAATGATGTAAAGCATGTAATAGGTGGTTTATATATAGTTCCAAATATAATACTTTTCTTTTCTGTTTTAATTTCAATAAAGACAGATTCAAAATCATTATTATTTATGTCTAGATCAAGCCTACGATTATAATTAAAATCATTACGCACATAGATAACCACTCCGCCACCATTGCGATCTTGTCGTTCATTTCCAACATATTCATATCCATCAAGATTATAAACGGGATCATTTGGTTTCAACCAAGTCTCTGATAATCCTACTGCACAAAATTTATGATCAATTGTATTTACAAGAGAGACAAGATTATCATAATTCCTTTTAATGCTTCTACAATTAATATGAAGACAGGTAAATATTTTATTCAAATTATGTGTATTAGCAAAATCATTAAATTCATCAGGTAATAAACAACTTTGATTCGGACCATATGGAGTATTTTCCTCATTGATAGGAGATAACTTTTCGGAGAGTGGTGTAAAATCTAAATTATTTATGGGTCTATTTTGTCGCCTTGCGTGGTTGACATGTAGTTTTTGTGCTCTGATATTTTGTGTAGTTTTCACATTTATATTGAATTTTAATTGTATCATGCTAATTTTGTTATGTGCATGGATACATGTGGCCAAATCTAAATTGTATTGTGCAGTAGAAAGTGAGATATTTGATGTGATATTTTTGCACTGGTTTCTTATTTTTGAGCTACACTGAATCTGTATGCCATTTGTACATGTAGGCTATGCCTTGTATGTATACTGTGCCTATGCACTTCACTTCATCTGTTCAACATTCATGTTCACTCAACTATAGACCAGTTGTATAGGGGCTTTTATTCTGTAAGTCATTGATGCTCTGGTAGTACAATGGATCTATTGAGACTTTGGCTCATCATTCACATTGTATCTGCATTTCAAGTCTATTCTACAGCTGTTCACTATCATGTACGTGAACAAGGATATTCAAATACTTCAGTATCCTTGATTCATTGTAAGTACTTGAAACACCGCCAGCTATGCTACAAGAATTCATCAGCAACTTTTCAGCTCCAGTTACTAAAGTCCGGCGATGTCGACCCTAATCCAGGACCGAACATGAACATGTACACAGGGACCATGGTGCTACCAAGCATTCTACATCCTGTAATAGAAATGGAGAACGTACGGGGTATGGCAGGGAATTTCTGTTGCAGTGCAACCCTGCATGGAGACATTTGAGTTTTGAGACAGTGACAAATGGATTAACAAATATACTTCACAAAACAGGTAGGAACAGAGGCATGCTCCACGAGAATGTATGAAGAGGGATCAAGGAACAAGGTATCCAGACACATCTCCGAGGGAAGAGAGGGGGACAGAAGAAGAATTTTACAAATGGGAAACTGAACTTCAAGAAACAGAGAGGGAGGAACATCGACAAGCTAAAAGCAGTCCAATACGTAAATAATTCTCCTGTTGAGTCTGATTGTAATGTTTGTTTATGGAATTCGCACTCTGTCAGGAATAAAACTACATATGTTACTGAGTATGTCAGTGAACATGATATTGATATCATGTTTATTACTGAAACCTGGTTAAATTCACAGGATGATGTGGTAATTTGGGAGTGCACTCCTATAGGGTATACTTTTAAAAATTCACCAAGAATTGCAAGTACGCGTGGGGGTGTCATTGGTGTATTGTATAAACACGCTCTTAAGTTGATGATAAAAAACTCAGTTTTGACTTTTTCCACTTTTGAATGTGCACACATTACCGATTTGTCATGTTCGATCATTTTTTTCATTGTGTATAGACCACCACCTTCTTCAACAAATAGATTTACAGTTTCTGATTTCCTGAAGGAATTTGATGAATATATAAGTGAGATATCACTATATCCAGGAAAATTGATGTTATTGGGAGACTTTAATGTCCATTGGGAAGATATGACTAAAAATGATGTGCTCCAAATGAAGAATATCATTACATCTGCGGGGTTTATCCAACATGTTCAAGGTCCAACACACAACATGGGTCACACTTTAGACTTAGTTTTTACCCGAGATGATTCAGTGATACTAGGCTTTCATACAGTCGATACATGCATTTCTGATCATTACCTGATCTGCTTTTCGCTGGCTAAACAAAAATCAGAGCCAATCTCTATTAATTCTTCCCTACGCAACTATCGCAAGATCGATAAAGTTCAATTCACTAATGCTTTACATGAATTAGTGTCATCTCAACCTGCAGGATTAGATAGTGAATCCTTATTTGATTGGTATGTTTCTGAAGTCACTAAGGTACTTGATACCTATGCTCCATCGGAAACCAAGTCTCGCCCTTTGAAGTTACGTAGACCTTGGTTCAACGAGTCTGTGCCTGTGGCACGCCAACATCGCCGTAAAGCAGAACGGAAATGGCGAAAAACAAGACTAGACTCAGATCGGAAATTGTTCATAGAGGTTAATAAGAATGTATGCCAAGTCATTGATAACACTAAAGAAGATTTTTTGAAAGATAAGTTGGGTTCATGTACTGTCAAGGAGGTATATCAGATTATCCATTCTCTTTTAAATAAGAAGTCCAGCCAACTCCCCTTGTATGATTCTGCATCCAGATTGGTTAATCAGTTTTCTTCATTTTTTATCGGTAAGATAAGAAAGATAAGATATAAAATAGATACTTGTAATGTACCTGTTGATACCCAGTTTAGTGACACTCTAAATGAAAACATTCCTCTTTTTGAAAATTTTCAGTTGCTTACACAATCAGATTTGTCCAGAATCATCATGTCATCGGCTACTAAATCCTGTCGACTTGATCCCATCCCAACATGGCTACTGAAAGAGAACTCTGATTATTTATTACCATTGCTTACAAACATAGTCAATCAATCTCTTTCCACAGGTACTTTCCCCAGCGGAGCACACTCAGCAAAAATTAGACCACTTTTGAAGAAACCAGGCTTGAACCAAAATGACCTTAGAAATTATAGACCAGTGTCAAACTTAACATATTCAGGTAAACTCATCGAGAAAGCAGCATGTACACAATTAGTTCATCACATTGAATCTAACTATCTTCTGATTCTTTTCAATCTGCTTATAGGTCATGTCACAGTACCGAGTCAGCTCTAATTAAAGTAAAAAAACGACATGTTTGCTCTTGATTCAAACCAGGGGGGTGTTTCACTTAGCCCTAAAATCGATTTAAAAATCGATTTGATCAATTTTAAGGGTCTAAAATTGATTTCGATTGTAGTTGATGAAACACCGCCCAGGTAGTTCTAATGGCACTGTTAGATCTATCAGCCGCATTCGATACGATTGATCATCAAATAGTTATTTCCCGTTTATTCAAAAGAACAGGTGTTAGGTCAACAGTTTCCCCTGGTTTCAGTCATACCTCTCTGGATGGTCTTCCCAAGTTGACATAGCCGGCAAATTGTCAAACCTCACAACCTGAGAATTTGGACTCCCCCAGGGATCAATAGCAGGACCCATAGGATTCTCAATTCATACTCTTCCTATTGGAGATATCGTCCGGCATCATAGTATTAATTATCACCTCTATGCTGATGACATACAGTTATATGTTTCCTTTAATCCTAAGACTCCAGGAGCTCTTGATAGCGCACTTATCAAACTTCAAATTTGTATATCAGATATTAGGCAATGGATGGTAGTAAATAAGTTAAAATTAAATGATTCAAAGACTGAATTTTTTGTTGCTGCTTCAGGTCACAATCTGCGCAGTCTTTCCAGCAAATTTTGCATTACATTCATATAATACTCGAAGTTCATCTAATTTTCATTTAAATAAAATAAGACTAAATATAACTAAGAAATCATTTTTTTTTTAAAGGGCCACAATTGTGGAATAATATACCTCAAGATATAAAATCTAGTCCATCAATTAACGTTTTTAAAAGGAGATATAAATCATTTTTAATCCAACAAAATAAATAAAGATTGATTATGTACACGGTCTGTTTTTTTGTTTTTGGTTTGTTTTTGTTCCCCCCCCCCTAGTAGGCTTTTTAAAATAATTTTGTTCAATCACCCTCTCAAACAACAATATAATACTCTATTATACTTTATTACTGTTTTGGTGGCAACACCAATGAAGCTTTTGGCTTTCCTAGCTGTCTCCACATTCAAATATATTTTTGTTGTTGTATTGTAAATGTTTCTCTTTAACTTGTACGCTATGTTAAGTATTTTATATGTTTGTTATGATGTTTTTATGATGAATGAAATAAAGTTCAATTCAATTCAATTCAATTATTGTTATTATTATTAATGTGACTTCTTATCGTATAGTTATTATCACTAGGTCTATTTAAAAATAACTATTTTGTTATATTATTATCGTTGTGGTTATCATTATTTGTATTATTATTATTATTAATATTTTCATTATTGTTTTCAATATTTTCATCATTATCTTCATCATCATAATTAAAGCACAATTATTGTCTTTCTTTTTTTCTTCTAACGGGGATCTTATCACGCCATAAACAGGATTTGTATTAATGTACCTTCTCATTTGAAAAAAAGGATCATCTTGGAATGGGCATGCTCGGTTCTTCCTTGACCAGTGTAAAGGAAGCCTATCCGATATTCGTCGGGCTTTATGGCAAATATACTGATCGCGTTATGGAGACTGAAATCGGCGATGGCGTCAGCCCGAGCTGTCGCCCGCGCCTATGTCACTCTCCATAATAAACGCGATTAGTATACTTGTAAATCCCGACGCATATCAGATAGGCTTGTGTAAAGGTGGCAAACAATCTTCAGCCCCCCCCCTCTCTCTCTCTCTCTCTCTCTCTCTCTCTCTCTATTTGTCTCTCCCCCCCCCCCCCTCTAGTAGGCTTTTTCCCCTCTCGCTCTCTTTCTCTCTCTCTCTCTCTCTCTATCTCTCTCTCTCTCTATTTATAGTTATCCCATTTTGCTTTGTCCTCTGCTTTTCCCTACCTCTCTCAACCAAACCAACTAGATAAATTAATAATAAGATAAAAGCCATTGCCACACGCTTAGTTTCAATCACCCCATTACTCAAGTTTCGATGTCCAAATGAATAATTATACTGTTATAAAGATAGCAACAAATGCATGCAGTGAACTGCTTCTGGTGCTAGCGCATTTAATATGCTTAGGTTACTTAGAAGTGTTGTATTTGTGTGGCTACAATTCTATTCCTCGAAATCAACTGCTACGAATGCTAACTTTTCATATCCAGGAGACTACAAGCATGTTCATGATGTTAGCATTGTGTATGTTTGTGATCATCACCAAGCCGATTTTGGTCACAATGGATACCGTGGAGAGTATTGTAAATATCTCCGGTTATGTGGGAACAACTATTGAACTGAGATGCTTTAATCGATCGATATCAGCCAACCTTCGCGGGGAAACAACAGATGCTTTATGGATGTATCTGTTTCAAGACGAATGCGATGGTAACCCAACGTTTGTTCAGTTCGCCAGATGTGATCAAGGGTCTTGGAGCTATCTTTTAAACGGACATCAATTGGAAGGCGATGATGACGCGTGTGACGATGGTCTTGCTTACATGAGAGCAACAGAACCAGGAAATTTCACTTACAAATGTCAAGAAATGTATAGAGACGGCAAAGACCCCATACAAGAAGTAATTTTCATGATTTCTATAGAAATCAATTCATCAATAGGACCGTGCCTTGCAAAATATGTGCCTCCATCACATAACCTGATCTTTGATTTTATCTGTATAACTTTTCATCAACGAGGCTGCCTTATGAAAGATGCAAATGATAGTGTACTATTCATTCAGCATAACGGCGTTCCGATCACTCCTGACATTACTCTGTCCAACAGGATAGTAGCCCGTATAAGGCTTGAGAACATCGGCTCCATATCCCAATACTACTGTGTCGATGAGAACCACTCGTCATCATGTGTAGTTGATAACGATACGCTCAGCAATCAAATAGGCATAACACCGATAGTAAACCTAGTTACAGAGGGAGGTGATGCTATCTTTGAATGCGTTCTTAAGGATAGACATGAGGGAGATGTAAAATATGAGTGGATACTTTCACGTCACATTCAGGTCTCCAGAATAGCAAGTACTTTATCATCGACGTTGAAGATATCGGATGTCAGGTTCGAAGATGATGGTGTTATCGTGATGTGTATGGTAGATGTTAGTGGAACTTCTTTTTACTCCGAGGCTCTGTTAAGAATCCATATGCGGGGAGAAGGTTCTTTAACCATGGCATCATACACTTCTAAAATTACGACCAATCTGCTTCCATTAAAAACACCACAAGTTTTCGACCTCACAACATCAACCACCTCCACCCAATATATATGCCCAGACAGTTGTAAGCCCATAATGATGTATTTCCTCATTCCTGTTTTTGGCGTTCTTCTGATTGCCGCGGTGATGGTTTTGGCAGTTTATTGCTGGACCAGAGACATCCCTGGCCGGCCTTCAGCAGATGCTACACAAGAAGTTGTTCAGATCTAACGGGTCTTTTGGCCAAGTTGCCTTCTTGGCGTAAAAGTGACACTCTGCCGTATTTTTGCCAAAACGTCTTTACCAAAATTAAAGCCAGAATGAATTGCGATGTTGGTACCAACTGGTTCGAACTTGATGTACATGCCAGAACTAAGTAATTTATACGATGTTTGTGACGAACGGCATTGTATCCGTTTAAACTGCCAAAGTCTTGTTAGGCAAATTGGCAATATTTGTGACTTTGCTAGAGTTTGCAGATTTAAGACTTTGCCAGATTTGGCAGATTTTTAGGTCTTCGGTCAATTTGGCATATATTGTTATAATACATGTATTTGGGCATGTTTAGTAATTTGTTGAAAAGAGACGCAATCGTTTGCCATCTTAAACTGGCAGGGTGAGTTTGGTAGAAATAAATAGTTTTAGATTTTGACTGGGTGCCAAATTTTAAAGTTGGCCAACGTGGCGAATTTATAGTGGTTGAGGCAATGTGGCATATTTTAGGGCTTAACCAAAGATGGCACCAATTTGATATTTCGTTTATTGGTATGTTTCTTATTAGATGTGTTGTTTCCGTGACCGTAGACCTTAAAGATGTAATTTCGTGAAAACTCTTTATTAGTGGTAAACATTTATTTCTCGATTAGGTGAAGTACTACACTGTCGCTCATATAGGTGGAATATTTTTGTTTAACCCCAATTTCTGGAATTATTTTAAAAATAATTTAAAAATAATAGCTCTAGATAAAAGTATACATTCTCAGATTTTATTGAATAATAATTTGCCAATGTGTGTTTTGCGTGACTACTAAAGCATGTGTATGCTTCTATGCTTATCATATAGGGGACCTATGCCCTTAAGTCATAAATGACAGTAATGAGGATTAATGCCCCACAAAAGGGCACTTATATAGCACATCGACACGGTTTTGATCCTGGGGCCTCACAGTTACGAGGCCATTGCTTTGTCACTGAACCATGACTGTACGCAGCGGGGGCTAGGGTAGGGGGCAGTTACCATAAATAAAAAACAACACAGAAAATGCAATTAATTTTCAATATTTTATTGCATTTTACCCCGGTCCCCAACATAAACAAATACTCTGGATGGCCATGCATGAAGGCTCAAGTAGGGGCACACAGAGGATTTTTTTATGATGGGATGTATGTATATATAGACTTCTATAAACACGAACTTTTGGACAGAGAGGCTTCGGGTCTGTAACTTAAAATATCACCAATGCCTTGTAATATATGAGGCATCATTTATAACTCTTTATTCTTAGTACAAATACATATATAATTATGTACATACAAATCATGAACATGTTATTCTAAACCTGTACCTAGTAACTTTAGGTATAATTTTAATTAAATATGTAAGATGGATGCCTCATTAATGTATATATAGAGGACAAATGGTCTTTTACTTGATTTAAAAATGCCTTTGCTCCTCTTTGTAAATAGACTGTAAATAGTTGATCTAAATATGAGTGAAGCCTGGATTGACAGTAAGCTACCTCACACACTCTCTCTCTCTTCGCCCTCACTAAGTTATACAGTAAGAAACGTTGATTACAATTACTTAGAGTATAGATAAGATCATACCAACCTGTTATACATGTACATATCGATATCGGACAGTGAAATGTAGGTTTAACACGTACTGTATTAAACATAAAGCAAGGAACGCAGTCTTAGATAAACTGATTGTCTTCGGATTGAAGTACGTTTAAAACTGATTAGTTGATATTGGAGTTGGCGATAAGTAGAAATTCGAAATTTTATTAGAGACCTTGTATTTTAAGTCACTAGGTTAGCCCAGAGAGAGGGCTCGCATGTTAAACTAAGGGCAGAGAGACCCATTAGTGAAATTCCCTTTGAGCGGTGATTATGAAGGTAGATTATGCAGTTGACAATAACAAGATAGACAGTTGAGTATTTTGACTAAAATCTGGATTAGAGTAATAATTGGATTGCTGCCGGTTAGCCTATATTAAACGTAGTTGGGAGGCAATGTTGTGTTTAGCTAATAATAGAATTACTTCTCATGTTTTTTGTGGGAAAGTAAAGGTACACTTTTTAGTAGAATTCAGTTGTAAGTGAGCTAATACTGTTACATCATAATCCTGTCCCTATTACTGTTAACATAACACTGCATATATATTATCCATGATTTTTGCTAGTATTACTTAGGTAAAATATTTGTCGTCGGACAGCACATCTGTATAATGTACATATAAACTCTTATACTATTTGCATTGCATACGTATTTGAATTAAATTACATTTGCCATGACTTGCATATAAATTAGGCTCTAACGCCACATTGTTCGTTGAAATCTAGTAATAAAGTGTTACTTGTTATTTGTTGACTTGAACAATTTAGGCTGACAGATTCATTCTTATAGTAATACATGTCTATTTACACATTAGTTACAGTAGTTTAAGTGCGAATGGTGATTGGTACTTTTACATCTTCTTTAGATAGCGTGATTGAGAATTTAGAGAACGAAATCATCGTCTGGTTTTATTCAAACACTTAACTATGTAATTGTGCCTTCAGATTGCTCGCTACCATATAGGTTTGTGATAGAGGATATGAGAGAAAGTGACCCAAGATACGAGTGTGAATATTGTGCATGTTTGGCTGCGTGTACAGGTCGCTGAGTGCGCCCTGTCATATGTTTGCAGTATGTTGGGCAGATCGTAAGATAATTTGAGTTGTACAAGTCTGGTATAAATCTTAAGATTGAATAATGCTTACAGAGTACTGCTGAAGAATAAATCAGATCTTATAAGGATGATTTAACCCACCTTATTGAGAAAAAACTTGTTGTTTGTAGTGATGAGCAATTGGGAGATAAGAAAGGATGTTTTTTCGGCGTTCTTCTGCTTGCAAAAATAATAATTTTTGGAATTTACTGCTCGACGTAAAATGTTAATCTCGAAATTGTTCGAAGATCTCACGAGCGATAATCTTCAAAATAGAATGTATTCCCACTGGTTTATAAATTACAAATGCATCCGCAGTCCCAAGTTAATTTAGAACAATATCTGCACCCGAGTGAAAATACTTCAAACTCCACTCCTTTGAAAGGTTACATTTTCATCATTCTGTTCCTCCCACAAAAAGGGGTGCACATTAATAGTAATGGAGTTAGAGCAAACTCTAATGTGGGTTGGAATCAATTCGACATGACTTTATATAGTCTATCGATGTCCATAATTTCTGACTTTGTTAATATGTGATATGTGTGGTGGTTATTTTACCTGGCTACTAAGAAAGCATAAATGCTTGTTAGTAAGCAACCGGACAGCCAACGGCTTTAGGTCCTCTCCGAGGGACCTGGTAATAAGGATTAATGCCTTTCGAACCCGGGTCACCGGATTACGAGACCACTGCTCTACCAACTGAGCTATCGCGCCTAATAGACATGCACTGTACACATGTTAAGACACAATTTTAAAGAAAGAGGAACCTCCTCGGTTCTTCGTAAATTGCGATTTCAAGAAAGCATCTCCTATACCTACACATTATTAAAATGTCATGTGTAACCTTTGAGAAATCAAAAAGTGAATAACATAAACTTTTATTATCGTCAGACAAGTGTCTCAATCTAGAAAAATAGTGAATTAAAATGGCTCCCTCTGCTGATACCTAAGGAGCTTTTTGCAAAATCACCGTGTACTGTACCAGCACCTGCAACACCAAATGGACACAAAAAACACCAAAGATAAACGTTTTAAATGGTAACATGGAAATTCTACGATTGAATAATAGAGAGCGCAATGTCAGAGAGGGAGGGTTGGGGGGGGGGGGAGGGAGGGGTCATCGGGACAATTTTATACAAGTAACGAATCCAGCATTTCCCCTATAAACATTATGAGAAATTAGAAAGAAAAAAACACTGAAGGATGTAAACGTCAACATCAAAGACAGTATGCCAAAAGTAAATGAAGTTATGGCACATAGTCAAAGAACCGGGTAAACCTGGCATTTAATTAAACTTAACATCGGGGATTAAAGAGGAAAGTTATAGGTTCCCCCAGATAGCGCTTACAGTATATACCAGAGTTGCTTTCTATGCTTTCTTATCCATCCCATCTCTCCCTCTCTTCTTATCTTTCACTCCTATGAATTAAATAACATCAATATTTTATCCGTGCGCGTTTAATTGCTCATGTTGCTTTTCGACATTTTCCTAAATGTCCCTAATGCCATTGCTATTTCTAAAAATGTATAATTTTCTTCAAATACGAGGCTTTGAACCGCATGCTTGGCATAGTTAAAGTACCATCTAGGACTATCATATGGGAAGAACTGAAATGAGAACTTAAATCAATTCAGATGCAATTTCAATACCGTGTTGTATTTCACAAAGAAGTCATATTCGGATCACTTAATGATCATTATTATATGGGCATTTCAAAAGGGCATAGGCGAGGCTTTTGTATTTTCCTCGAGACTGAAACTTGATATGACAATCCCTTTGGGCAGCTCCTAAAAGATTTCCCTGGATGATTTTTCTGTGTGTCAGAAAATCTAAAGTGCGATTTTTTTCATATTTCTTATCCTTATTTTAGTTTTGATGGGAATTAACAATGAAGTATTGCAACCCTGATTGCAACTCAAAGCATACTGTACTTTAAAATCACATTTCCACTATACACACATCCAAAGTGTTAATTAATCTGTCATTTGTTTAATAAACAGAAACTAACTGCACATATACAGAAATTTACTTCTCATATTATCTTCAAGTCACTGAGGGTTATACATTCAGCATGTTCATAGGTTTTTTGACATATTTTAGACGTTTTAAATATTACAAAAAAGTGTCACGTTAAGAGTGCCTAGTATAACTGAACACTAGACCATCTGTGCCTTTTTACGTTAGTCAGACAACTTTTATTGACTGCTCAGTTTTCCAACCATTTTGAAGGTAAAAGTGTCATATTAAGTGAAAATATGAACATCGTCAGGGTGTCAGTATTTTGTCTGTTTGTGACCCTCACCATTGCTACTTTTGTCACAATGGAAACAATCAGAAACTATCATGGTAATGTGGGAGAAACGATCGAATTGAAATGTTTTGATCCATCGTCACCCATCGAATTTACACGGAAAACAAGAGTAGTATCATGGATGTATCTGTTACAATTCGGCTGCTCTGATAATGCAACGTATGTTCATGTTGCAAAATGTGAAGACGGTAGGTATTGGGAATATCTTTTCTACGGACATCAATTGGAAGGCGAGGATGACACGTGTGGCAATGGTCTTGCTTACGTGAGAGCAACAGAGCCAGGACATTTCACCTACAAATGTCAAGAAATGTCCGAGTATAGCACATATGTGATAAGAGAAGTAACATTCATGATCACCATTACTGCTCTTGACAACTCATCAATATCACCATGCCTTGCGAAATACGTGCCTTCGTCACAAAATCTGATCTTTGATTTCATATGCAGAAGTTACCACCAACGAGAGTGCTTTCATGAAAAGGAATGGGATAATGTACTCTTCATCCAGCATAACGATGTTCGGATTATTCCTAACATTACCTTGGATAGCAAGATAGTAACCCGTATAGGGCTTCAGAACATCAGCTCCATATCACAATATTACTGTATCGATCAGAACCACTCGTCACCATGTGTAGTTGATAACGTTGCGCTCAGTAATCCAATAGGCATAACACCGATAGTAAACCGAATTATAGAGGGAGGGGATGCTATATTTGATTGCATCCTTAAAGATCGACGTAAGAGAGGTGAGAAATATGAGTGGAGGTTGTCACATCACATTAAGTTCTCCAGAATATCAGGTACTATCTCGTCTGTGTTGAAGATATCGGATGTTCATTTTGAAGATGATGGTGTTGTTGTGATGTGTGCAGTATATGTAAATGGAACTTCATATTTCTCAGAGGCTTTACTCCGTGTCTTTTCTAGACATATTACATCAGAGGCTCTATTAAGAATCCGCACTGAGGGAGGATCTTCAACCACAGCATCATACTCTGCTGACACGACCAATCTGCTTCAATTACCAACACAACTTTCCAACCTCACAGCAGACAGTTGTGAGCCCATAATGATGTATTTCCTCATTCCTGTTTTTGGTGTTCTTCTGATTGCTGCTGTGATGGTTTTGGCAGTTTATTGCTTGACCAGAGACATCCCTGGCTTGCCTTCAGCAGATGCTACATACGACGTTGTTCAGATCTAACAGGTCTTTTAGCCAAAGTGGCTTCTTGGCGTAATAGTGACACTCTGCCGTATTTTTGCCAAAACGTCTTTACCAAAATTTAAGCCAGAGTGTCCAACTAATGAATTGAGATGTTGGTAGTAACTGGTTCAGAACTTGATGTACATGCTAGAACTAAGTATTGAATACGATGTTTCTGACAAACAGCCTTTGTATCTTTTTAAAGTGCCAAAGTCTTGTTAGCCAAGTTGGCAAGATTTGTGACTTCGCCAGAGTTTGCCAGAGTTGGCAGATTTTGAGGTCTTCGGCATATATTGTTATAATACATGTTTTATACATGTTTAGTAATTTCCTGAAAAGAGACATAATCAATTGCCATCTTAAACTGGCAGGGTGAGTTTGGTAGAATTGAATAGTTTTAGTTTTTACTGGGTGGCAAACTTTATAGTTGGCCAAAGTGGCAAATTTATAGTGGTTGAGCCACTGTGGCAGCTTTGGGGACTTAACCAAAGATGGCACCAATTTGATATTGGGTTTACTGTTTATTATTAAATGTGTTGTTTCCGTGACCGTAGACATTTAAGATGTCTTATTTCGTGAAAGTTATTTATTAGTGGTAAACTTTTATTTCTCGATTAGGTGAAGTACTATGGACTTCTCTAAACACGAAATTTAGAACAGAGAGGCTTTGGGCCTCTGTAATGTAAGTGCCTTATACTATATGAGGCTTCCTTTTGATTTAGATTAAGATTGAGGTTAAATTCAACTCTTAGTTTAATCTTTGAACCATAATAATTTAAAAATGTTATTTTATACCTGAACATAATAACTTAATGTATAAATTTAGTTTAATATGTATCCTTGGATGCCTCGTTAACATATCTATAGAGGACAAAGGCAGCCAGTCCATTATTTGAATTAAAAATGCCTTTGCTTCTATGTGTAAATAGAATGTAAATAGTTGATCTATAATATGAGTGCACTGTTAAAATCAACCTGGATTGTCAATCTGTTAACTCTCTCTCTCTCTCTCTCTATTGGCACCCAGAATTTGTACAGTAAGAAACGTTGAATACAATTAATTAGAGTTTATTTCAGATCATAACAATTTGTGACAGTTGTCGAATGTTATTGAACAGTGAAATGTATGTTTAGCATTAAATTATATAGATAGCACTGGGACGAATTCTAAAATAAACCGGTTGTCTTTGGATTGAAGTACGTTTAAAACTGATTAGTTACTTCATAGTTTGTGAATTTGTTAATCGAAATGAACTGTATACATGTTATGTCACAATTTTAAAGAAAGAAGTACCTCCTCGGTTCTTAGTAAATTGCGATTTCACTCATTCATTTCAAGAAAGCATTTCCTATACCAATATGAAGACGATATATGCTTCAAACTTCATGATGATATTATAAAATGGATAAACATGTAATGACTTCCGATGATGATGACGATTATGGTTTTGATGATATATGTTATTACAATAATCATGTATTACCTTTGAGAAATAAAAAGAGAATAACATGAACTTTTATTTTCATCCGACTATTGTCTCAATGTAAAAAATAATGGATTGAAATTGCTCCCTCTGCTGATAGCTAAGAAGCATTTTTGCAAAACCACCGTTTACTTTATTAGCACCTGCGACAGCAAATGTTTAAAAAATATATTAAAAAAAGAAGAAGAAAAAAAAAAAACGTTCTAAATGGTAACATGGAAGTTCTACGATTGAATAATAGAGAGCGCGATGTGAGGGGGGGGGGGGGGGGGGGGGGGTCATCGGGACAAGTTTATACAAGTGACGAATCCAGCATTTTCCCTATAAACATTATAAGAAATTCACAAAAAACACCCAAGAATGCCAGCTTCAACAAAAAAGATAATATTCCAAAAGTGAATGAAGTAGTGGCATATAGTCAAAGCAGCGGGTAAACTTGATATCTTAACTGAATTCAACACCGGGAAATAAAGAGGAGAGTTAGGTTTCCCCAAGCAGTGCTGACATTATCTGCCAGAGCTACTTTCTTTGAAATGAAAATTGCCTCGTCTTGAGTGTTTTCGATTCCAGACCGAAAATGTCAAGCAGATGGGAGGCGACTTTTGCTATCCAATGCTCCACATGCAGCAAGGAGAACTATCTAATTCTCTACAACCAAAGTATGGCATTTATTGCGATATTTGACTTACTTTTACCCAGTCCCCTCCTTTTTCGAAAAATCAAATCAGATTCCGTTTTAATACCCTATTGTCTATCTCAAAGAAGTCATATTCGGATCACGTAATAATCATTATTGTATGCACATTTCAAATGGGCATTGGCAAGGCTATTGTATTTGCCTCGAAACTGAACATTGAAATGATAATCCCGTTGAGCAGCTCCTAGAAGATTTCCCTTGATGATGGAGCTGTGTGTCAGAAAATCTGAAGTGCCTTTTAAAAATATTTCTAATCGTTATTTAGTTTTGATGGGAATTTATAAGGAAGTATTGCAGCCATTATTACAAATTTAAAGCAAACTGTACTCTGAAATCAAATTTCGACCATACACAAATCCCGCGTTGAATTAATCTGCCATTTGCATAATAAACAGAAATCAACTGCACATATACATAATTTGACCTTTTATACTATCTTCACATCACTGAAGTTAATACATTCAGCATGTTCTGAGGTTCTTATGACATGTTTTAGAAGTTTCAATGTTAGAAAAAAGAGCTAAGTTAAAGTACCGAATAGAGCTGAACACTGGAGGATCTGTTAGTCACGCCACTTTAATTGACTGCTTGATTGTCCAGCAAAAGGGAAAGTATACTGTATGCGTTGTTATTTCAGTTGGAAGCATTACGCTCTGTTCAAGTTACTATGAAGCGGTTCATTTGTGTGACTGCAAATATATTCTTCAAACGTTTTTTGACTTTTCGAGATCAACGAATGTTTACTTTGCATATCGAAGAGACTACTGGCATGTACAGGATGCTAGTAAGCTGTATATTTGCGATTGTCACCATGCCTGCTTTCGTCACAATGGATACTGTCAGAGGCACTAGGAATATCACCGGTTATGTTGGAGAAACGATCGAATTGAGATGTTTTGCTCCATCGGCAACCGACGAATTTACCTGGAAAACAAGAGCAGTATCATGGATGTATCTGTTTCAAGACGATTGCTCTGATAATCCATCCTATGTTACGGTTGCCAGATGTGCAGAGGGATCTTGGGAATACCTTTCATACGGCCATCAACTAGTTGGCAATGATGACTCGTGTGACAATGGCCTTGCGTATATAAGGTCACAAGAACCGGGAAATTTCACTTACTTATGTCATGAAATGTCTGGAGACGGCATAGATGTGGTACATGTAATTTTCACAATTTCCATAGAAATCAATTCATCAATATCGCCGTGTTTTGTGAAATATGTGCCTCCATCACACAACAAAACATTTGATTTTATTTGCATACATTTTCATCAACGAAGCTGCCTTACTGAAAATGCAAATGACAGTGAACTGTTCCTCCAGCGTAACGGCGTTCGTATCACTCCTGACATTTCTCTGTCCGACAGGATAGTTTCCCGTATAGGGCTTGAGAACATCAGCTCCATATCCCAATATTACTGTGTCGATGAGAACCACTCGTCACCGTGTGTAGTTGATAACGTTACGCTCAGCAATCCAGTAGGCATAACACCGATAGTAAACCGAATTATAGAGGGAGGTGATGCTATCTCTGAGTGCATTCTTAAAGATGGACGTAAGAGAGGTGAGAAATATGAGTGGAGATTTTCACGTCACGTTGAGTTCTCCAGAATATCAAGTAGTGCGTCATCGACGTTGAAGATATCGGATGTCAAGTTTGAAGATAGTGGGGTTGTTGTGACATGTGCAGTAGATGTTAATGGAACTATATTTCAATCAGAGTCTCTCCTGAGAATACTTTCTGCACATGGTACTTCAACTACATCAACTGTATCCCAAGATGTTACAGCTAGTCTGCTTTCATTCGCAACACAACTTTCCAACCTCACAACAGCAAGCACCTCTCCCCAATATAAATGCCTATACAGTTGGAAGCTTCTCATGATGTATTTCCTCATTCCTGTTTTTGGTGTTCTTCTGATTGCTGCGGTGATGGTTTTGGCAGTTTATTGCTGGACCAGAGACATCCCTGACCGGCATTCAGCAGATGCTACACAAGACGTTGTTCGGATCTAACGGGTCTTTTGGCCGAGTTGCCAAAGTGGCTTTACCAAAAATGTGAGCCAGAGTGTCCAACTTATGTATTGAAATGTTGGTACTATTGAACTGGTTCAGAACATGATGTACATGCTATAACTTAGTATTGTATATGTTGTTTGTGATAAATAGTCTTGTATCTTTTAAATTACCAAAGTCATGTTTAATATCCAAATTGGCAAGATTTTGTTGGCAAGATGCGTTGTTTCCATGACCGTAGACATTTAAGATGTCTTATTCGTGAAATTTATTTATGAGTGGTAAACAATAACATTTTTTTTCTTGATTAGGTGAAGTCCTATGGACTTTTTTAAACACGAACTCTGTAACGTAAAATATCAAAAGTGCCTTATAATATATGGGGCGTCCTTTTAATTTAGATTGAGATTTAGGTTTAGATTTAACTCTCAGTTTAATGTTAGAAACAAAATAATTTTAACATGTTATTTTACACGTGAACATAATAACTTAATGTATAACTTTAGTTCAATCTGTAAGATAGTGGATGCCTCGTTAATCTATCTATAGACGACAAAGACAGCCAGTCTATTACTTGAATTAAAAATGCCTTTGCTCCTATGTGTAAATAGAATGTAATTAATTGATCTAAATATGAGTGCACTGTTAAAATCAACCTGGATTATTAATCTGTTAACTCACACACACACACACTCCACCTCCACTCTCTCTGCAGTTGGCAAGAAGAAGTTGACAGTCGAGTTTTTGGACTCAAAATTGGATTGGATTACTTATTGGATTGCTGCTATTAGCCTAGATTGAACGTAGTTGAGAGGCTATGTTGTGTTTAGCACAGAATATAATTACTTCTCATGTTTTTTGTAGGAAAGAAAAGGTTCCCTTTTGAGTAGAATTCAGTTGTTAGGGAGCTAATACTATTACATCATAAACCTGTACATATAACCGTTAACATAACACTTCATATAGTATCCAAATCTACGCTAGTATTACTTAGATAAAGTATTTGTTGTCGGACAAAAGTGGCAACACATCTGTATATAATGTACATTAAAATATTATATTACTTGCATTCAATTAAATTTGACATGACTTGTATATGAATTAGGCTCGAACACCACATTGTTAGTTGAAATCTAGTAATAAAGTGTTAATTATTATTTGTTCACTTGAAAAATTTAGGATGACAGATTCATTCTTATAGTAATAGATGTCTGGTTTAACACTAGTTACAGTAGTAAAGTGCGATGGTGGTTGGTACTTTTACATCTTCTTTAGAAAGAGTGATTGAGAATTTAGACACTTTTCCATGTCATTGTACTTTTAGATTGCTCGCCACCCTTTAGGAGGAATGCGATATAGGACGTGAAAGAAAGTTTCCCAAAGATTCGAGTGTGAATAATGTGTATGTTAGACTGCGTGTAAAGGACACTAATTTGCCCTGTCACATGTTTACAGTATGTTGTGCAGGTCGTTAGAGGATTTAAGTTGTACAAGTCTGGTATAAATCTTAGGATTGAATAATGCTTAATCAGTACTGATAAAGAATAATTCAGATCCTATGATGACATTTTAGCCCATCTCATTGAGAACAAAACTTGTTGTTTGTTGTAATGAGCGATGTTGAGATGAGAAAGGCTTCTTTTGTCGGCGTTCTTCTTCTTGCAAAAATAGTAATTTTTGGAATTTATTGCTCGACTTAAAATGTTAATCCCGACATTTGTCATCTCCACCCGAGTGAAAATACTTCAAACTCTACTCGTTAAATCGTTCTGTTCTTCTCACAATGAGGGGCGCATGCACGTGTGTATGGAAGTAGAGCACACGTTAATGGGATTCGAATCAACCGTATAAATCTGTGTGCATTATATCAATGCCCATTTGCGACTTTGTTAATCAAAATGCACTGTATTCATGTGAAAGTAACACTTTTAAAGAAAGAAGAACCTCCTTCGTTCTTATTTAAATGCGATTTCACTCATTCATTTCAAGAAAGCATGTCATATACCAATAAGAAGACGAAATATATGCTTCAAACTCCATGATAATAAAACAAAATCAATAAAGATGTAAGTATGTCCGATGATGATGGCGATTATGATTCAGATGTAATACATTATTCCAATAATCATGTATTACCTTTCAGAAATGAAATGTGAATAACATTAACTTTCATTATCATCAGACTAGAGTCTCAAACGCTTAATGTCAACAAATAGTGGATTAAAATTGCTCCCTCTGCTGATAGCTAAGAGGATTTTTTTTTTCAAAATCACCGTGTACTTTATCAGCACCTGCAACAGCAAATGAAAAAAAGAAAGAAAAAAGAATCCGTTCTAAATGGTAACATGGAAGTTCTACGATTGAATAATTAGACAGCGCGATGTGAGAGGGGGTAGGGGAAGGGGTCATGCATCGTCACAAGTTTATACAAGTAACGAATCCAGAATTTTCCCTATAAACGTTATGAGAAACTATTAAAAAACACCCAAGAGTGAAAACGTCAACATCAAAGACAGTATGCCAAAAGTAAATCAAGTTATGGTACATAGTCAAAGAACCGGGTAAACATGACATTTCATTAAATTTAACACTGGGTATCAAAGTGGAAAGTTATAGGTTCCTCCCAGGTAGCGCTAACATTATCTACCAGAGTTGCTTTCTATGCTTTCTTCCCCACCCCATCTCTCTCTCTCTCTCTCTCTCTCCCTCTCTCCTTCTCTTTCACTCTTATGAATTAAATAACATCAATAATTTATTCGTGCGAGTTTAATTGCTCATCTTGCTTTTTGACATTTTCCTAATTTTCCCTCGTGTAGACGTCTCATCACTATCTCTAGAGTTTTATAATTTTTCTTCAAATATTTGGCTTTTATCTGCATGCTTGGGATAGTTACCATCCAGGACTACCATATGGGGAGAACTGAAATGAGAACTGAAATTAATTCAGATGCAATTTCAATACCTTATTGTATACACATTTCAAAAGGGCATACAGGCAAGACTTTTGTATTTGCCTGGAAACTGAACCTGGAAATGACAATCCCTTTGAGCAGCTCCTTGAAAATTCTCCTGGATTATGGCGGTGTGTGCCAGAAAATCTAAAGTGCCTCTTTTCATATTTCTATTAATTATTTTAGTTTTGATTGGATTTACAAGGAAGTATTGCAACCACGATTTTAACTCAGAGCTACTGTACCTTAAACTCACATTTCGACTATACACAATTCGAAAGTATTAATTAAACTGCCTTTTGCATAATAAACAGAAACCAACTGCGCATATACAGAATTTGAGATCTTATACACTCTTAACATCACAGAAGTTTATACATTTAGCATGTCCAAGAAGTTCTTTTGACGTGTTTTAGAAGTTTCAAATGATACCAGAAAATGCGAGTTTAAAGTATAGAGTATAACTGAACACCGGATGATCTGTGCTCATTCAGTTAGTCAGACAGCTTTAATTGGTTGCCTGCTGCTTGGTTTTTCCAACCATTTTTAAGTGAAAATGTCAAGTGAAGTGAAAATATGAACATCGCCGGGATGCTGGTATTGAGGCTGATGTTGGTCTTTACCATACTTGCTTTTCTCAGAATAGATACCGTTTAGGGTATTGTAAATATCACTGGTTATGTGGGAGAAACGATCGAATTTAGATGTTTGGATTCATCGCCAACATACGTCTTTCGCGAGGAAATAAGAGAGGTATCATGGATGTTTCCGTGTCAAAACGATTGCTCTGATAAATCAACGTATGTTAACGTTGCTAACTGTTATCAGGGGTTTTGGGAATACCCGTCATACGGACATCAATTGGTAGTCAATAATGACGCGTGAGAAAATGGGCTTGCTTACATGAGAACAACAGAACCAGGAAATTTCACCTACCAATGTCAAGAAATGCTCGCGAATAGAAGAGATGTGATAAGAGAAGTAACATTCATGATCACCATTCCTGCTCTTGACAGCTCATTAATATCACCATGCCTTGCAAAAAGATGCCTTCATCACAACATCTGATCTTTGATTTCATATGCAGAAGTTACAGCCAACGAGACTGCCTCAATAAAGAGGAATGTGACGATGAACTCTTCATCCACCACAACGGTGTTCGCATCAGTCCTAACATTACCTTGGCCAACAAAATAGTAGCCCGTATAGGTCTTGAGAACATCAGCTCCATATCCCAATATTACTGTATCAATCAGAACCACTCGTCACTATGTGTAGTTGATACCGTTATGCTTAACAAGCCAGTAGGCATAACACCAATAGTAAACCGAGTAACAGAGGGAGGTAATGCTATCTTTGAATGCATTCTTAAGGATGGCCATGAGAGTGGTGTGAGGTATGAGTGGAGGTTTTCACGTCTCTTTGGAATCTCCCGAATATCGATTACTGCATCATCGACGTTGAAGATATCGGATGTTAGGTTCGAAGACGATGGTGTTGTTGTGACTTGTATTGTATATGTTAATGGAACTTATTTTTACTCGGAGGCTCTGTTAAGAATCCGTACTGAGGGAGGATCTCCAACCATGGCATCTTACTCTGCTGAAGTTACGACTAATCTGTTTCTATTGAACGGACCACAACCTTTCAACCTCACAACAGCAGACACATCAACCCAATACACATGCCCAGTCAGTTGTAAGCCCATAATGTTGTATTTCCTCACTCCTGTTTTTGGTGTTCTTCTGATTGCTGCGGTGATGGTTTTGGCAGTTTATTGCTGGACCAGAGACATCCCTGGCTGGCCTTCAACAGATGCTACACAAGAAGTTGTTCAGATCTAGCGGGTCTTTTGGCCAAGTTGCCTTTTTGGCGTAAAAGTGACACTTTGCCAAACATTTAAACCAGAGTGTCAAACTAATGAATTGGGATTTTGGTACCAAATGGTTCAAAACATGATGTACATGCAAGAACTGAGTATTTGATACGATGTTTGTGTCAAAAATCCTTGTTACTTTTAAATTACCAAAGTTCTGTAAGCCAAGTTGGCAAGATTAGAGACTTTGCCAGAGTTGACAGATGTCGGGGCCCATCGTAAATTTGGCATATATTGTTAAATTACATGTAATTGGACATGTTTAGTAATTTGCTGAAAAAATACATATTCAATCTCAGACTGGCAGGGGTAGTTTGGTAAAATTAAATAGTTTTAGTATCGTACTGGGTGGCAAATGTTATAGTTGGCCGAAGTGACGAATTCATAGTGGTTAAGCTTCTGTGGCAGCACCAAAAATTGGCAAGGTTAACTCTTTGTTTGCTTTGTTCGCCGATTTGCACGGACGTAGGCGTGCCAACTTCGCATTTTTGCACAGATGTATACGAGTCAATTAGACATTCATAATACCGCTCGCAGTGTGTAGCCACGCGTTGCGTTTACTATTGTTTACATTGTATACATCGCACACTTTCCGGTAAACTGTTTTTCTTCATAGTGTTACATTCGAAATTACCTTGTATTTAGCGGTTTTCTTTGGATTTTTTTTACTGATGTTACGATGGCACCTGCTGGAAAACGTCAACGTGTGTTTAGTGTAGAGGAGGCTCGAGATCTTGTTACTATGGAAGCATGGAGCATGGACTCTGATTCCGACGAATCGAGCAGTGACGAAGACTCTAGTGATAAAAGTGTTCCCTGAGAGTAGACTGATAGAATAAGAATGAATAAAAATTAATGAAAGAGCTAGAGATGACAGCAAGAAAGAGAGTAGACTGATAGAATAAGAATGAATAAAAAAAATGAAAGAAGGAGATAGAGATGACAGCAAGAAAGAGAGTAGACAGTGATAGAATAAGAATGAATAAAAATAATGAAAGAAAGAGATAGAGATGACAGCAAGAAAGAGAGTAGACTGATAGAATAAGAATGAATAAAAATTAATGAAAGAGCTAGAGATGACAGCAAGAAAGAGAGTAGACAGTGATAGAATAAGAATGAATAAAACTAATGAAAGAAAGATGTATCCTGTCTTGCCGTCATCTTTATATCTTTCTTTTATTATCTTTATTCATTCTTATGCTATCAGTGTTTACTCTCTTTCTTTCCGTCATCTCTATCTTATTATTATTATCATTTTCCTATCTATATGTACCCTATGTCTTGCCGTCATCTGTATATCTTTTTCTTATTATCTTTATTCATTATTATGCTATGAGTGTAATACTCTCTTTCTTGCCGTCATCTCTATCTCATTATTATTATCATTTTCCTATCTATATGTACCCTATGTCTTGCCGTCATCTCTATATCTTTCTCTTATTATCTTTATTCATTCTTATGCTATCAGTGTTTACTCTCTTTCTTTCCGTCATCTCTATCTTATTATTATTATCATTTTCCTATCTATAATTATGTACCCTATGTCTTGCCGTCATCTCTATATCTTTCTCTTATTATCTTTATTCATTCTTATGCTATCAGTGTTTACTCTCTTTCTTGCCGTCATCTCTATCTTATTATTATTATCATTTTCCTATCTATATGTACCCTATGTCTTGCCGTCATCTGTATATCTTTCTCTTATTATCTTTATTCATTCTTATGCTATCAGTGTTTACTCTCTTTCTTGCCGTCATCTCTATCTTATTATTATTATTATTTTCCTATCAATATGTATCCTATGTCTTGCCGTCATCTCTATATATTTCTCTTATTATCTTTATTCATTCTTGTGCTATCAGTGTTTACTCTCTTTCTTTCCGTCATCTCTATCTTTTTATTATTATCATTTTCCTATCTATATGTACCCTATGTCTTGCCGTCATCTCTATATCTTTCTCTTATTATCTTTATTCATTCTTATGCTATCAGTGTTTACTCTCTTTCTTTCCGTCATCTCTATCTTATTATTATTATCATTTTCCTATCTATATGTACCCTATGTCTTGCCGTCATCTCTATATCTTTCTCTTATTATCTTTATTCATTCTTATGCTATCAGTGTTTACTCTCTTTCTTTCCGTCATCTCTATCTCATTATTATTGTTATTTTCGTATCAATATGTATCCTGTCTTGCCGTCATCTTTATCTCTTTCTCTTATAATCTTTATTCACAGTAAAGTCCTTTCATTTCATATCACTATTTCTCTCTCATAATGTCTCTCACGTCCGTTCTCCATATTTTATTCATTGCATACTCCACTCGTCAATCATTTCTGATAATAAGCTCTCTCACAATAAAGTAAATGGAAAACAATGCAATATAGTTTATATTTTAAGATTGATTCATTCTTTCTTTGTATATCTATGGCTGTGATAAATGTACTTGAAATCAATTTTATTGAGGGGTAAAGAAGGTGAGAGAACAGATGCGGTGAACATTCATAATGAGACATTTCAATAAGATGCTGATTATGTCATGTATATCACATATAATATATTATGCCTATACCATTTTTACATGCTCATACCAGTGGGCAAAATCAATAACATTCTCTTATTTCTTATTGACTTATCATGGCACAACAAAGAAAAACATCCCCACGACGTCCCTTTTCATGCCCCGCTAAACCGGACATTGACAATAACCTGGGGTAATAGGGATTTCAATGGGCAGATTAGCCCATTGTCAAGGGTGGCTGAGCGGGGTACTTTCAAGTCTCTCCCTATTGAACTTCTTTTCTTCAACAACCTAAATACTAACCTTCTGAATTGTTAGAATACTTGAGCAAGGTATGTAAAGAAAGGTAAGAAGTCCACCTTTCTAATAGATTCGATTTGAAGATGTCTTATCATTGCTAAATAAGAAATTCTAGAGGGATAAAAAACTGCCGTAAATAAGAAAAATTAAACATTATATAATTATGATTATTATAAAAATGATAATTCAAAATATAACAAATGACGGTTCATCGAAAAGCACGTTTTCCGGTCTACAACTTTGCTGCACAATATTTTTCATCATGATCATCCAGTGAAGAGTTATAGCCTCTTGATTCAGCAGAGTCAATAAAGATTCCCTCGAAATGTGTGACCCTAAAAGAATGTGGCACAGGGGGGTTTTTTAAGTGGCGCATAAAGAGTTAAAGGGGTGATGGCACTAATTTGATATAAGCTTGGCTGGCATGTTCCTCATTAAATGTGTTGTTTACGCGACCGTAGACATTTATTTCGTAAAAGTTATTTATGAGTGGTGAACATTTATTTCTCGATTAGGTGAAGTAGCACATACTTCTCTAAAAATGAACGTTTTGACGGAGAGGCTTTGGGCCTGTGTAACGTAAACTATCGGCAGTGAATTGTGATATGAGGCATCCTTTAGATTTAGATTAATATTTAGGTTTAAATTGAACTCATAGTTTATTCTTAGTACCAGAATAATTTGAACATGTCATTCTATACCTGTTAATATACACGTATATCTTTAGTTCAATTTATCTGTAAGATAGTGGATGTCTCGTTCATGAATCCACAGAGGACAAAGGCATCCAGTCTTTTACTTCAATTCAAAATGCCTTTGCTCCTATGTGTAAATAGAATGTATATAGTTGATCTAAATATGAGTGCAACCCGGATTGATAGTCTGCTATCTCACACACACTCTCTTTGCACTCAGAAGTTGTACAATAAAAAATGTCGATTAAAATTATTTAGAGTTTATTACAGATCATAATAATTTGTGACAATTATCGATATCGGTTAGTTGATGTATGTTTGGCATTGAATTATACAGGCAGCAAGGGACGAATTCTCAGATATACCGATTTTCTTCGGATTGAGGTACGTTTAAAGCTTGGATTTGGCGATAGGTAGGTACTTGACATTTGAGTAGAGACCTTGGTATTTAAAGTCATTTGAGTAGCCCACAGAGTGAGTTAGCAAGTTTTCGCTAAGGTTAGTGACTTACCCGTTGAGCGGTGATTATAAAGGTAGATTAGGCAGTTGGCAATACGAAGTTAGAGAGTTTAGTATTTGGACTAAAAATTTGAATGGAGTAATTATTGGATTGCTGCTGGTTATCCTAGATCGAACGTAGTTAAGAGGCTAACTATGTTGTGTTTAGCCTAGAATAGGATTGCTTCTCATGTTTTTTTGTAGGAAATAAAAGGTACACATTTGAGTAGAATTCAGTTGTTAGTAAGCTAATACTATTACATCATAAACCTGCCCCTATAACTGTTCACATATCACGTCATATACTATCCATTACTTACGTTAGTATTACTTATGTAAAGTATTTGTTGTCGGACAGAAGTGGCAATACATCTGTATATAATGTACATTAAAATATTATACTACTTGCATTCAATTAAATTTGACATGGCTTTCATATGAATTAGGCTCGAACACCACATTGTTAGTTGAAATCTAGTAACAAAGTGTATATATGTTAATACAAAACAAACAAGTTTTACATTCATATGTAAAAACAAATTAACAGAAAGAAAATCTTGCCAAAGAATGGAACTAGGCTCGACTAGCACTTGTGCTAACTTCTAGTTCCCATTAACAACTTCACCTAAACATAGTAATATACATATTTACGTATATATCTTTTGTACATTTAATAGTATGCAGATGTATGTCTAAAAAATATCGTTTTAAACTATTACTGTTCAATCGACATTACTCTTATGTTATGTATACATGTATCAGTATTATTCTTTGCATTGTATGATTGTTCATATGTACTGTCATTATTGTAATGTGTTGTTGTTAATAAATTCAAAATTCAAATTCAAAATTCAAAATTTGTTATTTGTTCACTTGAACAATTTAGGCTGACAGATTTATTCTTATAGCAATACATGTCTGATTACACATTCGTTACAGTAGTTAAATGCGATGGTGGTTGGTACTTTTACATCTTCTTTAGATAGCGTGATTGAGAATTTAGACACTTATACATGTTATTGTGCTTTAAGGTTGCTCTCTACCCTATAAGAGGAACGTGACAGAGGACTTGAGAGAAAACGCCCAAAGATAAGAGTGTGAATAATGTGCATGTTTGACTGCGTGTACAGGTCACTGAGTGCTCCCGCCACATGAGTTTGCAGTATGTTGTGCACATCGTAAGAGAATTCCAGTATGAAACTTAGGATTAAATAATGCTCACATAGTAATGGTAAAGATTAATTCAGATCTTATGATGAAGATTTAACCCACCTCATTGAGAAAAACTTGTTGCATGTAGTGATGAGCGATGTGGAGCTGAGTCAGGCTGTTTTTTCGGCGTTCCTCTGCTTGTAAAAATAATAGTTTTTGGAATTTACTGCTCGACTTAAACTGTTAATCTCGATGTTGTTTAGAACGTCAGGAGGGGGAGAGGTTAAGGAGCTCATTTTTCTATGATAATAATACAAAATTAATAAACATGCAATTATATATCCGATGATATACATTATTAAAATAATCATGTATTACTTTTGAGAAATATAAAGTGAATAACATAAATTATAATTATCATCAGACTAGCATCTCAATGACACAAAATAGTGGATTTAAATGGCTCCCTCTGCTGAAGGCTAAGAAGTTTTTTTCTTCAAAATCACCGTTTACTTTATCAGCACCTTCAACAGCAAATTGAAGGAAAAAAAACCCGTTCTAAATAGTATACCTGGAAATTCTACGATTGAATAATACAGAGCGCGAGGTGAGAGGGGTGGGGGAAGGGGGATGGATGGGGTCATCGTGGCAAGCATATTCAGGTAACGAGTACAGCATTTCCCCATATACATTGTTGAGGAATTCATAACAAAATTCATCGAAAAAGATAGTATTCCAAAAGTGAATGAACTTAGGGCATATAATCAACAAACCTTGTAAACGTGATATTTTGATTAAATTTAACACCGGGAATTAAAGAAGAAAGTTAGGTTCCCAAGATGGCGCTTACATTATCTACCAGAGCTGCTTTCTTTAAAAAAAAATTGCCTCATCTCGAGTGTTTTCGTTTCCAGGGCCAAAGTGTGAAGCAGATGGGATGCGACTTTTGATACCTAATGCTCCACAGGGAAAAGGAGAAACTGTAGTCCAAGTCAAGAATGTCAATTATCGAGCTATTTGATTTGCTTGTATCCCGCTTCTTCTCCCTCCCCACCCCTCGGTGTCTCTCTCTGTCTCTCTGTCTTTGCCTCTGTCTCTGTCTCTCTCTCTCTCTCTTTCTCTTCCACAGCTATGAAATGAACAAAATTAGGAATCTATCCGTGCGAGTTTAATTGCTCGTCTTGCTTTTACACATTTCTTTTTATAATTTTCCCTTCTGTAGCCTCTGTCTCATTATTTGTCTAGAACTTCATAATTTTCCTCAAATATTAGGATTTTATTCACATGCTTAGGATAGTTAAAGTGACTCGGTAACATCGTTGAAGGTTGATGAAAAAACTGCGTAATTTTGGTATGAAATGTTACTTTTTATGTTCCTTTTACTGTACTGATTTTTTTTATAAAACCCCGAAGCTAATTATGGTTTATTTGAAGGCGTCACTGTGCAACACCCTCGTACAGTAAATTCTCCCAAACGTTTTGGAATTTTCCCAACCGTTTTTTCATGAAAATAAGACATAAGACAAGTTTTTTTTAATGGTTCAACACTTAAATGTCTGGAATGGTGTACATAGCCAATTCATTGCTTTGTGACAATTCAAATGCACCTAAAATGTAATTGAATTGTAAGAAAATAGTTAGGAGAAATAAAAAATCGATCAGATCAGTTTTCCTCAATTATTATCATTAATAATAGTCTGTTTTTACTCAAGCTTTTAGATTATCTTTAATTATACATCTAGCATCGGAATGGTTTCCTTAAAACCATTTTTCTCTCATCCAAACAATGTTAAAAAGTCCCTTTAAAGTACCATCTAGGACTACTAAATGAGGATAACTTAAATGAGAACTGAAATCAACGCAGATTCAATTTTATTACCCTGTTGTATATTACAAAGACGTCATATTGGGATCATTTAATGATCATTATCGTATGTACATTTCAAAAGGGCATAGGCGAGGCTATTGTATTTGCCTCGAAACTGAATATTGAAATAATAATCCCGTTGAGCAGCTCCTAGAAGATTTCCCTGAATGATGGAGCTGTGTGTCAGAAAAATCTGAAGTGCCTGTTAAAAATATTTCTAATCGTTCTTTTAGTTTTGATGGGAATTTACAAGGAAGTATTGCAACCATTATTACAAATTTAGAGCACACTGTACTCTAAAATCAAATTTCAACTATAATACACAAATCCCGCGTGTTAACTAATCTGCCATTTGCGTAATACACAGAAACCCACTGCACACATACATAATTTGACCTATTATACTGTCTTCACATCAGTGAAGTTTATACATTGAGCTAAGGGCTAAGTTAAAAGTACCGAATAGAGCTGAACACTGGAGGATCTGTTAGTCATGCCACTTTAATTGATTGCTTGGTTGTCCAGCAGATGTGAAAGCATACTGTATGCGTTGTCATTTTAGTTGGAAGCATTAAGCTCTGCTCAGGTTACTATGAAGTGGTTCATTTGTGTGGCTGTAAATATATTCTTCAAACGTTTTCTGACTGTTCGAAATCAACTCTTACGAATGTTAACTTTTCATATTCAAGAGACTACTGGCATGTACAGGATGTTAGTATGCTGTATATTTGCGATTGTTACCATGCCTGCTTTCGTCACAATGGATATTGTCGGAGGGACTAGGAATATCACCGGTTATGTGGGAGAAATGGTCGGATTGAGTTGTTTTGATCCATCGGCAACCGACGAATTTACCCTGAGAACAAGAGCAGTATTATGGATGTATCTGTTTCAAGGCGATTGCTCTGATAATCCATCGTATGTTACGGTTGGCAGATGTGCAGAGGGATCTTGGGAATACGTTTTATATGGACATCAATTAGTTGGCAATGATGACTCGTGTGACAATGGCCTTACTTATATGAGAGCAACAGAACCAGGAAAGTTCACTTACAAATGTCAAGAAGTGTATAGAGACGGCACAGACGTGATACAAGAAGTAATTTTCATAATTTCCATACAAATCAATTCATCGATATCACTGTGCCTAGCAAAACACGTGCCTCCATCACAAAATCTGACCTTTGATTTGATCTGCACACATTTTCATCAAAGAGGCTGCCTTACTGAAGAGGCAAATATGAGTGAACTATTCATCCAGCATAACGGTGTTCAGATCATTCCTGACATTTCTCTGTCCAACAGGATAGTTGCCCGTATAGGGCTTCAGAACATCAGCTCCATATCCCAATATTACTGTATCAATCAGAACCACTCGTCATCATGTGTAGTTGATACCGTTACACTCTACAATCCAGTAGGCATAATACCGATAGTAAACCGAATTATAGAGGGAGGTGATGCTATCTTTGAGTGCATTTTTAGGGATGGATATGAGAGTGGTGTGAGGTATGAGTGGAGACTTTCACGTCACACTGAGTTATCCAGAATATCAAGTAGTGCGTCATCGACGTTGAAGATATCGAATGTCAAGTTTGAAGATAGTGGGGTTGTTGTGACATGTGTAGTAGATGTTAATGGAACTATATTTCAATCAGAGTCTCTCCTGAGAATACTTTCTGCACATGGTACTTCAACTACATCAACTGTATCCCAAGACATTACAGCTAGTCTGCTTTCATTCGCAACACAACTTTCCAACCTCACAACAGCAAGCACCTCTACCCAATATAAATGCCTAGACAGCTGTAAGATTCTCATGATGTATTTCCTCATTCCTGTTTTTGGTGTTCTTCTGATTGCTGCGGTGATGGTTTTGGCAGTTTATTGTTGGACCAGAAACATCCCTGGCCGGCATTCAGCAGATGCTACACAAGACGTTGTTCGGATCTAACGGGTCTTTTGGCCGAGTTGCCAAAGTGTCTTTACCAAAAATGTGAGCCAGAGTGTCCAACTTATGTATTGAAATGTTGGTACTATTGAACTGGTTCAGAACATGATGTACATGATATAACCTAGTATTGTATATGTTGTTTGTGATAAATAGTCTTGTATCTTTTAAATTACTAAAGTCATGTTTAATATCCGAGTTAGCAGATTTGAGACTTTGCCAGAGTTGGCCGATTTTGGGGTCTTTGGTCAATTTGCCATATATTGTTATAATACATGTATTTGGACATGTTTAGTAATTTGCCGAAAAGAGAAATAATCAATTGCTATCTTAAACTGACAGGGCTAGTTTGGTAGATTTGAAAAAAAAAAACGTTTTACTGGATGGCGAATTTTATAGTTGGCCAAAGTGGCGAATTTATAGTGGTTGAGCCACTGTGGCAGATTTAGGGACTTAACCAATACTCGACAAGGTTAATGGGGGTGATGGCATAAATTTGATATTTAACATACTGGCATGTTTCTTTTTAAATGCGTTGTTTCCATGACCGTAGCCATTTAAGATGTCTTATTCTATTCTATGTCTATTACTTGAATTAAAAATGCCTTTGCTCCTATGTGTATATAGAATGTAAATAGTTGATCTAAATATGAATGCACTGCTCAAATCAACCTGGATTGTTAATCTGTTAACTCACACACACACACACACACACACACACACACATATATACTCTCTCTCTCTCTCTCTCTCTTTGCAGTTGGCAATAAGAAATTGACAGTCGAGTATTTGGACTAAACTTGGATTGGATTACTTATCGGATTGCTGCTTTTAGCCTACATTGAACGTAGTTGAGAGGCTATGTTGTGTTCAGCCCAGAATAGAATTACTTTTCATGTTTTTGTAGGAAAGAAAAGGTACAATTTGGAGTAGAATTCAGTTGTTAGTGTTAAAGCTAATACTGTTACATCATATACTTGTCCCTATAATAGTTAACATAGCACTACATGTACCATCGATACTTTAAGCTAGTATTACTTCGGTAAAGTATTTTTGTCGAAGAAAAGTGGCAACACATCTGTATATAATATACATTTAAACTCTGATACTATTTGCATTGCATACATATTTGAATTGAATTACATTTGACATGACTTGCAAATGAATTATGCTCGAACGCCTAATTGTTATTTGAAATCTAGTAATAAAGTTGTACTTGTTATTTGTTCACTTGAACAATTCAGGCTGACAGATTCATTCTTATAGTAATACATGTCTGGTTACACATTCGTTACAGTAGATAAGTGCGAATGGTGATTGATACTTCTACATCTTCTTTAGATAGCGTGATTGAGAATTTAGAGAACGAAATCATCGTCTGGTTTTATTTCAGAGACTTATCCATGTCATTGTGCTTTTAGATTGCTCGCTACCCTTTAGGAGGAATGTGATATAGGACGTGAGAGAAAGTGACTGTCACAAGGATTGTGGTTGGCTAAGTGGCGATACACACATATAAAAACAATCAATCAAAGAATGAGTTGTAATATGATAGTGTGGAGTTTAATTACACAATACAACGAGATGCATCATAAATTCACAAATATTGAGCGTTGACAAATCAAAAATATATCAGCTTATAATTTCCTAAGAGGGTCAATTAAATTAAAGGTAATACAAAGTTTTGGTATGGGGTCATGAATTTGGTTCAAATAAACATATTTGAAGCATATGTGAGCCTACAATATTCAGTGATCGTAGTCGCGGTTGAAATCAAATTTAAAGTTATCAAATTGTCAATGATAAACTCTTTATGTTGTATAGCTCCCTCTCAAGATCAAGATGTTAATTAAGCTATAAAAAATGTTTCTTGACTATAAGTGACCGCTTTGCTATTCCCGTTTGGAAATTATATATTAGAACTACATACTCTGTTATTTTCATGGTCGCAGCTACCATTATACGGCCGTAGGTGCTCTTTGAAAATTATCAAAATTTACCGGGAGCACCGGTAAATTAATATATTCAATTTTTCTCAAAAGCAGAAGGGTTTTTAGGGGCTAAATTTTGTAGTGCCCTTAATACATCCACAGGGGCATCCAAATATATAAAAATTGTAAAGAATCACTATCCACCCAATTTTCGAAATTTCCCAAAACTTTGTATTACCTTTAAGGCTGCCATTATACTATTCGTTTAAAGGATAACGCGTTACGAACGTTAGAGTGCGTGACAAAGTCCACCGTCAGACGATTGTGTGCGCGAAAATGTCCACCGCGTTAGATGACCGTGGAATCATGTAGAACGAGAACTGGGTCGAATGGCTCGATGGCTCGATGGCTCGATGAGTTCACCATATCGCAGAGTAGAAAACAGTCTAAATCGGTCTGTTGTACTTCGTAGAGTCGATCAATGGAATGTGGTTGAACACCACCCTAAACGGCTGTAATACAATTAATAAACAATAATAAACATGGTATCCTATCTTATCCTATCCTATATTAGTTTGATACAAAAATACATCAATAAATGTTCTTAAAATGTTAGGACTTTCTCACAATATAAACATACAATGTTGACTTAAACATCATTAATAGAAATGCACAAAATCAGTTAGCTTTAACATATCCAAAGACAGAAACTTCCTTTCCAGTATCTCATACCAGCCTTTGTAAACAATGCTAATAACATTTCAACTTATTTCTCACTTTAGAAATGTTTATTACAGAAACAGTTAATGCATTCTGTTTGCATCAGAATTCAAGATGGCTACCTGCCATTTAATATATTCAAAATGGCTGACTTTCAAAATGGCTGACATTAAAAATGGCTGACTTCCAGCATGGCTGACTTTCCGTGTCTGCCGGAAAAATGGCACTTACAAAAACAATAAATATTTTAAACATGTATTGTGTCGTTTCACATGACGCAAATCCCAATTAAATTACTTAAAGACGAATATTCATTTGCAACATCTAGAAACATTTCTCCAGGCATCCGTTTACACTATAGCCTTTTAGGACATAAAACAGGGTCATACATGTGAAAAAAATGAGAGGTGAGCTTAAAGGTAAGACTTACAGTTATTCTGTAGATTGAAGACCCCGTTGCCTGCCTCCCGGAGGGATCGTGTCCGAAGGACGGTCGTCTGCTCTTTCCGCTCCCAACAGCAGAATGAGAAAGCAGCAATAAAAAAGGGGACCACACTCGCTCTGAACAGCAAGCCCAAAAATATTCCCTTCACTGTCATACGTACTCCCTCCCCAAGGGCGACACAGCAGGTCCTTCGCTACTCGCAACAAAATGGCTTCTGCCCACCACTCTCGCTAACGTATAACTCGTACACATTCACACTCTCCCAAACCCAGTCACATGAGCGCTAATGTTAAATTTGCATATCTAAATTCCTATGACGGAACAAAGGAAAAGGAATGCGCGCATCCAGACTTCGCATCTGAATAAGAATTAGAGAGTTCAGAGGGCAAATGGAAAGCTATGCATGAATATTCACCCAGCTAGGAAAACCATTAATAATTGCATTTTATTTTGACAGGGACCCAAGATACGAGTGTGAATATTGTGCATGTTTGACTGTGTATACAGGACACCGAGTGTGCCCTATCACGTGTTTTCAGTATGTTGTGTAGATCGTAAGAGAATTTGAGTTGTACAAGTCTGGTATAAAACTTAAGATTAAATAATACTTACAGAGTACTAATGAAGTATAGTTTAGATTTTATGATGATTTAGCCTGTCTTATTGAGAAAAAACTTGTTGTCTGTAGTGATGAGCGATGTGGGGATAAGCCATGCTGTTGTTTTCGGATTTCTTCTGCTTGCAAAAAAGTATAGTTTGTGGAATTTACTGCTCGACGTAAAATGTCAATCTCGAATTTGTTCAGATCTCAAGAGCATTATGTTTTTTAATGGAATGGAGTCCCACTGGTTTATAAGTTACAATTGCATCCGCATTCCTATGTTAATTTGGAAGGATATTTAAATTAACATTTGTCATCTGCACTAAAGTGCAAATACTGTTCCTCTTACAATGAGAGGTGCACATAAGTGAGTATGGAGGTAGAGCACACATTAATGTTGGTTCGAATCAACTATACATGACTTTTTATAGTATATAAATGTCCATAATTTTGAATTGGTTAATGAAAATGCACTGTACACATGTTAAGTCACCATTTTAATGAAAGAAGAAACTCTCCGGTTCTTAGTAAATTGCGATTTCACTCATGCATTTAAGGAAAGCATCTCCTATACCAATATAAAGACGAGATATATGCTTCAGACTTCATGATAAAAATAATAATTAATAAACATGCAATTGACTCCGATTAAGATGTCGATTATGATTCTGAGGATATACATTTTTACAATAATCATGTATTACCTTCGAGAAAGATAAAATGAATATCATAAACTGTTATTGTCATCAGGCTAGCGTCTGAATGTCAAACAATCTTGGATTAAAATGGCTCCCTCTGTTGATAGCTAAGAAGCTTTTTGCAAACACACACACATTCACATAGACAAAACAAAAATCCGTTCTATTAACATTGAAGTTCTGCGATTTAATAATAGAGAGCGCGATGTGAGGGGGGGGGGGGGGGGGGGGGGGGGAGGGGGGATGCGTGGCAAGTATATTCAGGTAACGAATCCAGCATTTCCCCCATATACTATTTTTCAATTTAACCACCTGGAGAAGTGTCATAACAACAATACTGCAAATCTAATATATTTGATGTTTCTTGTCAAATGTATAGTTTAACAATTGTTAATACATGTTTAATAAGTTTATGGTTTGTATAAGTCATGAGGATCTGTACATTCTAAAGCTAAGTAACAGAAGGCTCATAACACATGTTTTTCACCTTATCATACTCCTCTTACCTACCCTTCCTTTCATTTTCTTTCATTCTTTTCTTACCTAATGTTGATTCCTGCTCCTTGCTCCTATTTTCATTCATCCCTTTTTCCTTTCCATACTCATTCAATTTTGATAACGAGTTTTAATATAATATATTTTTTATTTATATTATGTCACAGTTCTCAGACTAATGTACTTTTGACTTGTAAATACCTGTATTTTTCATTGTATTCCAATGGCAATTCAGTTTCAGCGACGATGGAATTTGTTTTAATAATAAAATCCTATCTAATAAATCTAATAAAAATCTATATGTATACATTATTGAGAAATTCACAAAAACCCAAGAGTGCCAGTTTCAACAAAGAAGAGAGTATTTCAAAAGTGAATGAAGTCATGGCATATAGTCAAAGAACCGGGTAAACGTGATATCTTAATTGAATTCAACACAGGGAAAGGAAGAGGAGAGTTAGTCTCCCCAAGCAGTGCTAACATTTTCTACCAGAGCTGCTTTTTAAAAAATAAAAATTGCCTCATCATGAGCGTTTTCGATTCCAGGGCAAAAATGTCAAGCAGATGGGAGGCGACTTTTGCTACCTAATGCTCCACAGGGAAGAGGGGGAACTATCTACTTCTTAGTCCAAATTTGATTTGCTTTTATCCCGCCCCCTCTATCTCTTTTTCACTCCTGCGAATTAAACAAAATCAAGAATTTATTTGTGCGAGTTTAATTGCTCATCTTGCTTTTCGACATTTTCATAATTTTCCCTCATGTAGCTTCTGTCTCTTAATTAATTTCTCGTACCTCATAATTTCTTCGAATATTGACTTGTATCGGCATGCTGGGGATACTTAGGGTAGCAATTACGACTACCACACGGGGTGAACTGAGTGGGGTGGGCTTCTTTTGTCTGCAGAAAATTCTCTTAACTTGATCGCGATGACTTTCGAAAAATCAACCGAGATGTAATTTTACTACCCTATATATCTCCAAAAAGTAATATTCGGATCAATTCAATTCAATTCAATTTATTTCGCAATAAAAAAAAAAATCAAAGTATACAAAGTAACAGTAAATTTTAACTATATTTACAAAGGTCGTATCAAGTAATTATTATCATTGTTTTGACTTTTCAAAAGGGCATAGGCAAGGCTATCGCATTTGCCTCGAAACTGGACCTTGAAATGATTATCCCATTGAGCAGCTCCTTGAAAATTCTCCTAGACGATTAAGCTGTGTGTCAGATAGTCTTAAGTACCATTTTTCATATTTCTAATCAATGTCTAGTTTTGATGGGAATTCACAAGGAAGTATTGCAACGATGATTGCAACTCAGAGCATACTGTACTTTAAAATCATTTTTCGACTATACACAAATCCCGCGTTTTAATTAATCCGCCATTTGCGTAATAAAGAGAAACGAACTGCACACAAGTCATCATACAGAATTTTCATGTTCAGAAGACTACTAATACCGCTAACGAGACTGCCTAAATGAAGAGGAATGGGATCATGTGCTCTTTATCCAGCACAACGGGGTTAGGATCAATCATACCATTACCTTGCCCAACAAAATAGTAGCCCGTATAAAGCTTGAGAACATCAGCTCCATATCCCAATATTCCTGTATCAATCAGAACCACTCGTCACCATGTGTAGTTGATGACGTTACGCTCAGCAATCCAGTAAGCATAACACCGATAGTAAACCGAGTTATAGAGGGATGTGATGCTATCTTTGAGTGCATTCATAAGGATGGACATGTGAGAGGTGAGAAATATGAGTGGAGGTTTTCACGTCACATTGCGTTCTCCCGAATATCAAGTACTGCATCATCGACGTTGAAGATATCGGATGTCAGGTCCGAATACGATGGTGTTGTTGTGACATGTGCAGTAGATGTTAATGAAACTTCATATTTCTCAGAGGCTGTACTCCGTGTCTTTTCTAGACATATTACATCAGAGGCTCTATTAAGAATCAGCACTGAGGGAGGATCTTCAACCACGGCATCATACTATGCTGATACGACCAATCTGCTTCCATTACCAACACAACTTTCCAACCTCACAGCAGACAGTTGTAAACCCATAATGATGTATTTTCTCATTCCTGTTTTCGGTGTTCTTCTGATTGCTGCGGTGATTGTTTGGGCAGTGTATTGCTTGACCAGAGACATCCCTGGCCTGCCTTCAGCAGATGCTACATACGACGTTGTTCAGATCTAACGGGTCTTTTAGCCAAATTGGCTTCTTGGCGTAAGAGTGACACTCTGCCGTCTTTTTGCCAAAACGTCTTTACCAAAATTTAAGCCAGAGTGTCCTACTAATTAATTGAGATGTTGGTACCAACTGGTTCAGGACTTGATGTACATGCTAGAACTAAGTATTTTATACGATGTTTCTGACAAGCAGCCTTTGTATCTTTTTAAAGTGCCAAAGTCTTGTTAGCCAAGTTGGCAAGATTTGTGACTTCGCCAGAGTTTGCAGATTTAAGAGTTTGCCAGAGTTAGCAGATTTTAGGACTTAACCAAAAATGGCACCAATTTGATATTGGGTTTAATGGTGTGTTTCTTATTAAATGTGTTGTTTCCGTGACCGTAGACATTTAAGATGTCTTATTTCGTGAAAGTTATTTATTAGTGGTAAACATTTATTTCTCGATTATGATTTATGAAGTACTAAGGACTTTTTTAAAGAAGAACTTTTGAAAAGAGAGGCTTTGGGCCACTGTAACGTAAAATTTTACAAGTGCCTTATAATGAATGAGGCTTCCTTTTGATTTAGATTAAGATTAAGGTTTATATTTAAATATTAATTTAATTTTAGAACCATAATAATTTAAACATGTTATTTTATACCTGAACATAGTAACTTTATGTATAACTTTAGTTCAATCTGTAAGATAATGGATGCCTCGTTAATGTATAAATAGAGGACAAAGGCAGTCTTTTACTGGAATTAGAAATGCGTTTGCGCGGATGTGTAAATAGAATGTAAATAGTTGATCTAAATATGACTACATTGTTGAGGCAAAATAGATTGTTAATCTGTTAACTCACACTCTCTCTCTCTAGCCTAGGCACTCAGAAGTTGTACAGTAAGAAACGTCGATTACAATTACAATTTGTGACAATTGTCGATAATGGACAGTAAAATGTAGGATTAGCACTGAATTACAAACAGCAAGGGTCGAACTCGTACATTAACCGGTTGTGTTTGGATTGAAGTGTCGTTTAAAACCGATCTTATCTCAGAGACCTTGGTATTCAAAGCCGACAGAGTGAGCTACCACGTTAGACTAAGTGTAGAGAAACCCGCTAGTAAAATACCCGTTGAGCCGTGATTATGAAGGTACATTATGCAGTTGTAGGAAAGAAAAGGTACACTTTTGAGAAGAATTCAGTTGTTAGGTAGCTTATAATATTACATCATAAACCTGTACCTATAACTGTTAACATAACATTTCATATACTATCCATTATTTAAGCTAGTATTACTTATGTAAAGTATTTGTTGTCGGACAAAAGTGGCAACACATCTGTATATAATCTACATTAAAAACTTATATTACTTGCATTTAATTAAATTTGACATGGCTTGCATATGAATTAGGCTCGAACACCACATTGTTAGTTGAAATCTAGTAATAAAGTGTTACTCATTATTTGTTTACTTGAACAATTTAGGCTGACAGATTCATTCTTATAGTAATACATGTCTGGTTACACACTAGTTACAGTAGTTAAGTGCGATGGTGGTTGGTACTTTTACATCTTCTTTAGTTAGCGTGATTGAGAATTTAGACACTTATCCATGTCATTGTGCTTTAAGATTGCTCGCTACCCTTTAGGAGGAATGCGATATAGGACGTGAGAGAAAGTTCCCCAAGATTCGAGTGTGAATAATGTGTATGTTAGACTGCGTGTAAAGGACACTGAATTTGCCCTGTCACATGTTTACAGTATGTTGTGCAGGTCGTTAGAGGATTTAAGTTGTACAAGTCTGGTAGACATCTTATGATTGAATAATGCTTACAGAGTACTGATAAAGAATAATTTAGATCTTATGATGATGATTTCACCTACTTCTTTGAGAAAAACTTGTTGTTGCACAGTCCGGAGTCCGTACGAGACCCGTAAGGTGCCCTACGGGTCCCTTACGGGCTTTCTACGGCCTAACGGTCAGACAAAAACGCCGGGAGAATTGGGAGCAGCCAACTCAGCACCACCGCACCCGTATGGCTTTAAAAACTGTCCCGGCGCCCGCAGGGGGTTTACGGCAGCCGGCCGAACACCGAACACCGGCCGAAAGTTCCCAAAATTTCTGTTTTTACCCGCCGTACGGGCCCAGGAGTGTATATGTGAACGCCCCACAAGGAGCTCATTTCTTAATGATAATGATACAAACTTAATAAACATGCAATTATGTCCGATTATATACATTATTACAATGTCATGCGTTAGCTTTGAGAAATAAAAAGTATATAACTATCAGACTAGCGTTTAAATGTCACAAAAATAATAGTGGATTGAAATAGCTCCCTCTGCTGATAGATAAGAAGCTTTTTGTAAAATCATACTGTACTTCAGTTTATCAGCACCTGCAACAGCAAATGTACCCCCCAAAAGAAGATAAACGTTCTAAATGGTAAGATGTAAATTTTACGATTGAATAATAGAGAGCGCAATGTGAGGGGGGGGGGGGGGGGGGGGTGGGGTGGGAAGGCATCATCGGGAAAGTTTATACAAGTAACGAATCCAGCATTTTTCCTATAAACATAATGAGAAATTCACAAACAAAAAAACACCCAAGAATGCAAACTTCAACATTAAAGACAGTATACCAAAAGTAAATAAAGTTATGGCACATAGTCAAAGAACCGGGTAAACATGATATTTAATTAAATTTAACACCGGGAATTGAAGAGTAAATTTATAGGTCCCCCCCCCCCCCCCATGCAGGTAGCGCTAACATTATCTAACAGAGTTGCTTTCTTTGCTTTCTTCCTCACCCCATCTCTCTCTCTCTCCTTCTCTTTCACTCCTATGAATTAAATAACATCAATACTTTATCCGTTCGAGTTTAATTGTTCATCTTGCTTTCGACAATTTTCCTAAATTTCCCTAATTTAGTCTCATTGCTATTTCTAGAATTTCATAATTTTCTTTAAATATTTTGCTTTTATCTGCATGCATAGGATAATTAAATATCATCTAGGACTACCATACATATGAGGAGAACTGAAATGAGAACTAAAATCAATTCAGATGTAATTTCAATACCCTATTGTATTTCTCAAAGAAGTCATATTCGGATCACGTAATAATCATTATTGTACACATTTCAAAAAAGGCATTAGCAAGGCTTTTGTATTTGCCTCGAAACTGAACCTTGAAATGATAATCGCTTTTAGCAGCTCCTATATGATTTCCCTGGATGATGGAGGTTTGTGTCAGATAATCTAAGTGCCTCTTTTTATATTTCTGATCATTATTTTAGTTTTTATAGGAATTAACAAGGAAGTATTGCAACCATATTGCAGCAGAAAGCTTACTCTACGTCAAAAACCACATTTTGACTACACACAAATCCCAAGTGTTATTCAATCAACTATTTGCGTAATAAATCGAATGAGACTGCACACATGTATAATTTAACTTCTCATACTACCTTCACATCATTACTGAATTGTATGTACAGAGGATTTTCGACATGTTTTAGAAGTTTCAAATGATACCAACAAGTGCCAAGTTAAAAGTATTGAGTAGAACTGAACACCGGAGGATCTGTGCCCATTTACGATAGTCAGACAGCTTTATTATTGACTGCTTGGTCTTATTAAGTGGAAATAGGAACATCGCCAGAATGCTGGTATTGGGACTGCTATTGGTCCTCACCTTACCTGCTTTTCTCTCATCGGATCATTTCTATTCTTGAAACGTTTTTTGACAGTTCGAAATCAACTGCTTCTAATGCTTTTCTTATTAAGGAGACTACTAGCATGTACAGGATGTTAGTACTTTGTCTTTTTGTGTTCCTCACCAAGCCGATTTTGGTCACAATGGATACCGTGGAGAGTATTGTAAATATCTCCGGTTATGTGGGAACAACTATTGAATTGAGATGCTTTAATCGATCGATATCAGCCAACCTTCGTGGGGAAACAACAGATGCTTTATGGATGTATCTGTTTCAAGACGAATGCGCTGGTAACCCAACGTTTGTTTAGTTTGCCAGATGTGATCAAGGGTCTTGGAGCTATCTTTTAAACGGACGTCAATTGGAAGGCGATGATGACGCGTGTGACAATGGTCTTGCTTACATGAGAGCAACAGAACCAGGAAATTTCACCTACAAATGTCAAGAAATGTATAGAGACGGCACAGACTCCATACAAGAAGTAATTTTCATGATTTCCATACAAATCAATTCATCGATATCACTGTGCCTAGCAAAACACGTACCTCCATCACAAAACCTGACCTTTGATTTTATCTGCACACATTTTCATCAACGAGGCTGCCTTACTGAAGATGCAAATATGAATGAACTATTCATCCAACGTAACGGCGTTCGGATTATTCCTGACATTTCTCTGTCCAACAGGATAGTAGCCCGTATACCGCTTGAGAACATCAGCTCCATATCCCAATACTACTGTGTCGATGAGAACCAATCTTCACCATGTGTAATTGATGACGTTACGCTCAGCAATCCAGTAGGCATAACACCAATAGTATACCGAGTTATAGAGGGAGGTGATGCTATCTTTGAATGCATTCTTAAGGATGGACATGAGAGAGGTGAGAAATATGAGTGGAGTCGTTCACATCACATTGAGCTTTCCAGAATATCAGGTACTGCATCGTCTGTGCTGAAGATATCGGATGTCAAATTTGAAGATGATGGTGTTGTTGTGAGGTGTATTGTATATGTTAATGGAACTTATTTTTACTCGGAGGCTCTGTTAAGAATCCGTACTGAGGGAGGATCTCCAACCATGGCATCGTACTCTGCTGAAGTTACGACTAATCTGTTTCTATTGAACGGACCACAACCTTTCAACCTCACAACAGCAGGCACATCAACCCAAATACACATGCCCAGTCAGTTGTAAGCCCATAATGTTGTATTTCCTCATTCCTGTTTTTGGTATTCTTCTGATTGCTGCGGTGATGGTTTTGGCAGTTTATTGCTGGACCAGAGACATCCCTGGCCGGCCTTCAACAGATGCTACACAAGAGGTCGTTCAGATCTAGCGGGTCTTTTGGCAAAGTTGCCTTCTTGGCGTAAAAGTGACACTTTGCCAAACATTTAAACCAGAGTGTCAAACTAATGAATTGGGATTTTGGTATCAAATGGTTCAAAACATGATGTACATGCAAGAACTGAGTATTTGATACGATGTTTGTGTCAAAAATCCTTGTTTCTTTTAAATTACCAAAGTTCTGTAAGCCAAGTTGGCAATATTTGAGACTTTGCCAGAGTTGACAGATGTTCGGGCCTATCGTAAATTTGGCATATATTGTTAAATTACATGTAATTGGACATGTTTAGTAATTTTCTGAAAAGATACATATTCAATCTAAGACTGGCAGGGGTAGTTTGGTAAAATTAAATAGTTTTAGTATCGTACTGGGTGGCAAATATTTTAGTTGGCCGAAGTGACGAATTCATAGTGGTTTAGCTACTGTGGCAGCACAAAAAATTGGCAAGGTTAAAGGGGTGGTGGCACTAATTTGATATAAGCTTGGCTGGCATGTTCCTCATTAAATGTGTTGTTTACGCGACCGTAGACATTTATTTCGTGAAAGTTATTTATGAGTGGTGAACATTTATTTCTCGATTAGGTGAAGTACCACATACTTCTCTAAAAGTAAACGTTTTGACGGAGAGGCTTTGGGCCTGTGTAACGTAAACTATCAGCAGTGAATTGTGATATGAGGCATCCTTTAGATTTAGATTAATATTTAGGTTTAAATTTAACTCTTAGTTTATTCTTAGTACCAGACTAATTTGAACATGTTATTCTATACCTGTTTATATACATGTAACTTGAACTTTAGTTCAATATGTATGTAAGATAGTGGATGCCTCGTTCATGTATCTAAAGAGGACAAAGGTATCCAACCTTTTACTTGAATTAAAAATACCTTTGCTCCTATGTGTAAATAGACTGTAAATAGTTATTATTATTATTATTATTATTTATTCGACCATAAAAACACATTCAGCATGTACAGTGTATATAGGTGTATACAGAGTGAAATAGGAAAAATACAAAGTAAGATAAAGAAGGAATAGCATGTGGGTCAGGGTGCACAAAAGCGAAATTCTTCCCTGTTGCCCGGGGGCATGTGCACCCTCACATGCCATTCCGAGACATAATAGAATATATTGCAAGGTTCACATTATATAAGTATACAAAATGATTACAAACAATCATTCAGAAAATCATGATTAAATTAAATTTCGATAAATGCATTAAGAGGATATGAAGCTGCAATGAATAGAGTGCTTTAAGATTTGTATGCAGAAAAAACTTAAAACTTAAAATAACCAGAACACAATTAACATAAATCGTCATTATTCAATTGATCCAACGGTGTCTCATTCAAAGAAATTCTAATTAAAAAGAAAAAAGAAGAGATGTGTAATTGTTCAAGGTAAATCTGACCAGCAATTTCTTGTATATAACAAAAATATACATATGAATAGAGCGTAAATATTGTTTTGGGCTATACAGTCAAGGAAATTATAAAACGTCATGTACCACAATAATGTACAATTTTTGCAGAAATTAAAGGTGCAATAAGCATTAGGATTGATAATCATTCACAAAATATTGAGTAGGGCCTATGGTGTTATCATTTAAGAAGAGTGGCATAATGTGGATATGAAGCTATCAATGTGGACGTGAGGAAGCCCCTCTCAGTTTGAAAATTAGTTAGAATCGAGAAGGGACCGCTTCATAGAGAGTAGAAAGGTTGAAAGTGAGGAGACCACCGATGCATCCCTAACCTCTAACGGTAATTCATTCCATACCCGAGGAAATCTCCGGGAAGCGGACAGGAACAGGGCCTGTGTTCGTGATTGCTGATGAATGAAGGACAGTGTAAAGAGGCGTCTCTTGCTAATGGCTATGTTTTCTATTAGTGTTTCACAGTCACAACAAAAGTACAGACATTTGAAGGTAAATGAACATAAAAGATAATTGATCTAAATATGAGTGCAACCTGGATTGACAGTTAGCTGCCTCACACACCCTCTCTCTTCGCACTCAGAAGTTGTACATTAAAAACGTCGATTAAAATTACTTAGAGTTTATTACAGATCATTACAATTGTGACAATTATCGATATCGGACAGTTAATGTATGTACGGCACTGAATTATACAGGCAGAAATCAAGAATTCTCAGATATACCGATTGTCTCCGGATTGAAGTACGTTTAAAGCTTGGAGTTGGCGATAAGTAGGTATTTGAAATTTGAGTACAGACCTTGGTATTTAAAGGTAATACAAAGTTTTGGTATGGGGTCATGAATTTGGTTCAAATGAACATATTGGATGCATATGCGATCCTATAATATTCAGTGATCGTTGTCACGGTTGAAATCGAGTCTAAAGTTATGAAATTGTAAATAATACACTCTTTTTGTTGTATAGCTCCCTCTCAAGGTCAAGATATTAATTAAGCTTAATACAATGTTTCTTGACTAAAATTGACAAATTTGCTATTCTCGTTTGGAGGTTATATATCACATCTACATATTCTGAGATTTTCATGGTTGCAGCTACCATTGTACGGCCGTAGGCGCTATATGAAATTTATCAAAATTTACCGGGAGCACCGGTAAATTTTTATATTCAATTTTCTCGAAAGCAGAAGTGTTTTAGAGGCTAATTTTTCTAGTGCTTATAATACATCCACAGGGGCATCCAAATATATCCAAATTGTAAAGAATCACTATCCACCCAATTTTCAAAATTTTCCCAAACTTTGTATTACCTTTAAAGTCATTTGGATAGCCCACAGAGTGAGCTAGCATGTTAGACGAAGGGTGGAGAGACCAGTTAGTGAAATACTCGTTGAGCGGTGATTATGAAGGTAGATTAAGCAGTTGGCAATACGAAGTTTATAGACAGTTGAGTATTTGGACTAACAATTGGACGGAGAAATTATTTGATTGCTGTTGGTTATCCTAGTTTGAACGTAATTGAGAGGCTAACTTTGTTGTGTTTAGCCTAGAATAGAATTACTCCTGATGTTTTTTGTAGGAAAGAAAAGGTACACTTTTGAGTAGAATTCAGTTGTTAGTGAGCTAATACTATGACATCATAAACCTGTCCCTATTACTGCTAACATAACACTTTATATACTCATATAATATCTATTAAAGCTAGTATTACTTATGTAAAGTATTTGTTGTTGGAAAAAGTGGCAACACATCTGTATATAATGTACATTAAAATATTATACTACTTGCATTCAATTAAATTTGACATGACTTGCATATGAATTAGGCCCGAACGCCACATTGTTAGTAGAAATCTAGTAATAAAGTGTTACTCTTTATTTTGTTTTACTTGAACAATTTATGCTTACAGATTCACTCTTATAGTAATACTTGTCTGGTTACATACTAGTTACAGTAGTTAAGTGCGATGGTGGTTGGTACTTGTACATCATCTTCAGATAACGTGATTGAGAATTTAGACACTTATCCATGTCATTGTGCCTTTAGATTGCTTGCTACCCTTTAGGAGGAATGCGATATAGGACGTGAGAGAAAGTTCCCCAAGATTCGAGTGTGTATAATGTGAATGGTAGACTGCGTGTAAAGGACACTAATTTGCCCTGCCACATGTTTACAGTATGTTGTGCAGGTCGTTTAGAGGATTTAAGTTGTACAAATCTGGTATAAATCTTAGGATTGAATAATGCTTACAGATTTCTGATAAAGAATAATTCAGATCTTATGAAGATGATTTTACTCACCTCATTGAGCAAAACGTGTTGTTTGTAGTGATGAACGATGTGGAAATGACCCAAGCTGTTGTTTTTCGGAGTTCTTCTGCATGCAAAAATAGTAGTTTTTTGGGGGTTTACTGCTCGACGTAAAATATTAATCCTGTAGTTGTTCAGATCTTTCGAGCATTAATTTTGAAATAAAATTTAATCCCACTGGTCTAAAAGTTATTATTATATTATAATTATTATTATTATTAGTAGTAGTAGTATTGAAGTACTATGTTATTTTGAAAGGATAAACAAATAGCCTATACATTCGGCAACAGCAACCCAGTGAAGATACTGTAAACTCAACTCGTTAAAAAAATAATTTTCCATCATTCTGTTCATCTCACAATGAGGGGTGCACATAAGTGAGTATGGAGGTAGAGCACACATTAATATAGGTTCGAATGAACTGTACATAACTTTGTATAGTATATCGATGTCCATTAGTTGTGGCTTTGTTAATGTAAATGTACTGAACACATTTTAAGTCACCATTTCAAAGAAAGAAGAACCTCGTCGGTTCGTAGTAAATTACGATTTCATCATGCGTTTCAAAGAAAGCATCTCCTATACCAATATAAAGACGAGATACATGCTTCAGACTTCGTGATAATAATACAAAATCGATAAACATGCAATTATGTCCGATGATGATGACGACGATCTTGGTTCTGATGATATACATTATTACAATTTAACGCTCAATGTCATAACATTGTGGATTAAAATGTCGCCCTCTGCTGATAGCTAAGTAGCTTTTTGAAAAATCACCGTTTACTTTACCAGCACCTGCAAGAGCAAATGAAAAAAAACCTGTTCTAAATGGTAACATGGAAGTTTTACGATTGACTAATAGAGAGCGCGAGGTGAGAGGAGGAGAAGTGGAGGAGGGGGTCTACGGACAAGTTTATTCAGGTAACGAATCCAGCATTTCCCCCATATATATTACTGAGAAATTCACAAAAACCCAAGAGTGCAAGCTTCAACATAAAAGACAGTATTCCAAAAGTAAATGAGGTTATGGCATATAGTCAAAGAACTGGGTAAACATGATTTGTGAGTTGAATTCAACACTGGGAATTGAAAAGGAAAGTAAGGTTACCTCGGTCAGTGCTGTCATTTTCACCAGCTCCGATTTCACAATGAAATTGCGTTATCTTAAATATTATCGATTCCAAGTCATATTCGGATCAATTAATTATCATTATTGTTTGACATTTCAAAAGGGCATAGGCAAGGCTATTGTAGTTGCCTCGAAACTGAACCTTGAAATGCTGATATCGTCGAGCAGCTCCTTGAAATATTTTCTGGATGATTGATCTGTGTGTCAGAAAATCTAAAGTGCCATTTTTCATATTTCTAATCAATTTATAGTTTTGATGGGAATTTCCAAGGAAGTATTGCAACCACGATTGCAACTCAGAGCATACTGTACTTTAACATCACAATTTGACTATACAAAAGTCCGACGTGTTAATTAATCTGCCATTTGCGTAGTAAACAGAAACGAACTGCACACAAGTCATCATACAGAATTTCCATGTTCAGAAGACTACTAATATCTTAAAGATGTTAGCGTTTTGTATGCTTGTTATCCTGGCCGAGCCAGCTTTTGTCACAATGGATATTGTCAAAAGCACTGTCAATAAAACCGGTTATGTGGGAGAAAAGATCTATATTAGATGTTGTGATCCAACCGACCAAGTTTTCCAGCCAACAAGAGCGGTATTATGGATGTATTTGTTTCACGACGATCGCACTCTTAACTCAACGTACGTTACGGTTGCCAAATGTGAGCAGGGGTTTTGGGAATACCAGTCATACGGACATCCATTGGTAGGCAATAACGACGCATGTGAAAATGGTCTTGCTTACATGAGAGCAACAGAACCAGGACATTTCACCTACAAATGTCAAGAAATGTCCGAGGATAGAACAGATGTGATAAGAGAAAAAACATTTATGATCACCATTCCTGCGCTTGACAACTCGTCAATATCAACATGCCATGCAAAAAAGGTACCTTCATCAAAAAATCTTATATTTGATTTCATATGCAGAAGTTACAGCCAACGAGCCTGCCTTAATAAAGAGGTATGTGACAATGTAGTTTTCATTCAGCGCAACGGTGTTCGAATCATTCCTAGCATTACCCTGACCAACAAAATAGTAGCCCGTATAGGGCTTCAGAACGTCAGCTCCATATCCCAATATTACTGTATCAATCAGAACCACTCATCACCATGTGTAGTTGATAACATTACACTGGGCAATCCAATAGCCATAACACCGATAGTAAACCGAGTTATAGAGGGAAGAGATGCTATCTTTGAGTGCAGTTTTAAAGGTGAACGTGAGAAAGGTTTACACAAAAATCAGTGGATGCTTTCACATTACATCAAGCACTCCCGAATAAACATATCAGGCACCTTTTATTCGACGTTCAAAATATTGGAGGTGAAGTCTGAATATGATAGTGTTGTTGTGAAATGTGTGGTAGATATGAACGACACTTTATTTTACTCTGAGGCTGTCTTGAAAATCTTGACAGGAAGTGATACCTTAACTTCATCCACCGAATTGGGCAGTGTTCGGACAAACTTGACTACTGATGATGCTACAACAATCCCGCTTCATGTGCTGATAGCAACAAATGTACAATTGTTCAACCTCACAACAGCAAGCACATCTAAAGGCCTAGACAGTTGCAAGCTTCTCATGATGTATTTCCTCATTCCTGTCTTCGGCGTTCTTCTGATTGCTGCGGTGATGGTTTTGGCAGTTTACTGCTGGACCAGAGACATCCCTGGCCGGCCTTCAGCAGATGCTACACAAGAAGTTGTTTAGATCTAACGGGTCTTTTGGTCAAGTTGCCTTCTTGAGGTAAAAGTGACACTCTGCCGTATTTTGCCAAAGTGTCTTTACCAAAAATTTAAGCCAGAATGTCCAACTTATGAATTGAGATGTTGGTACCAACTGGTTCAGAATATGATATACATATTAACACTCAGTATTGTATATGTTGTTTGTGATAAATAGCCTTGTATCTTTTAAATTGCGAAAGACATGTTTGCCAAGTTGGCAAGATTTGTGACTTCGCCAGAGTTTGCAGTTTCGAGACTTTGCCAGAGTTGGCAGATTTTGAGGTCTTCGGTCAATTTGGCATATATGGTTATAATACATGTATTTGGACATGTTAAGTAATTTGCTGAAAAGAGACATAGTCAATTTGTATCTTAAACTGGCAAGGTGATTTTAAATAATAATAATGTTTTTATTTTACTGGGTGGCAAATTGTATAGTTGGCCAAAGTGGCGAATTTATAGTGGTTGAGCCACTGTGGCAGATTTTTGGACTTAACCAAAGAGGGCCCCAATTTGATATTGGGTTTACTGGTATGTTTCCTATTAAATGTGTTGTTTGCGTGACCGAAGACCTTTAAGATGTCTTATTTCGTAAAAGTTATTTGCGAATAGTAAACATTTTTTCTCAATTAGGATACTATAGACTTCTCTAAACACGAACTTTTGGACAGAGAGGCTTTGGGCTTGTGTAACGTAAAATATCACCAATGCCTTAAAATGTGTGAGGAATCCTTTTGATTTAGAGGACGATTTGTGTTTAAATTTAACTCTTAATTTAATGCCTCAACATAGTAACTTAATCTATAATTTAAGTTTAATCTGTTAGATAGTGAAAGCCTCGTTATTGTATCTATAGATGACAAGGGCAGCTTTTTAATTGAATTAAAAATGCTTTTGCTCATGTGTAAATAGAATGTAAATAGTTGATCGAAATATTTTGTTAACTCACACACTCTCTCTCTCTCTCTCTCTCTCTTCGCACTTAGACGTTGTACATTAAAAAACGTCAATTACAATTACTTAGAGTTCATTACAGATCATAACAATTTGTGAAAATTATTGATATCGGAAAGCGAAATGTAGGTTTATCATTGAATTATACAGACAGCAAGGGACGAAATCTTAGATAAACCGGTTGTCTTTAGATTGAAGTACGTTTAAAACTGATTGGTTAATTCTGGATTTTGCTGAAAGTAGGAATGGTAAACTATCGCAGAGACATTGGTATTTAAATTCACATGTGTAGCCCCAAAGTGAGCTACCGTGTTAGACTAGGGATGGAGAAACCCGTTAGTGACATACTATTAAAGTTGTGCGGTGAATTTGAAGATAGATGATGAGTTAGCAATAAGAAGTTAGACAGTTGAGTGTTTGGAACTAAAATTTGGTTTGGAATAATAATTTGATGGCTGCTGGTTAGCCTAAATTGATCGTAGTTATGTTGTGTTTAGCCCAGAATGGAATTACTTCTCATGTTTTTTTTTGTAGAAAAGAGAAGGTACACTTTTTAGTACAATTAAGTCGTTAGTGATCTAATACTTTTACATCATAAACCTGTCCCTATAAATGTTAACATATAACACGTCATATACTCATATACTATCCATTTTTAAGCTAGTATTACTTATGTAAAGTATTTGTTGTCGGACAAAAGTGGCAACACATCTGTATATAATGTACATTAAAATATTATACTACTTACATTCAATTAAATTTGACATGACTTGCATATGAATAAGGCTCGAACAACACATTGTTAGTTGAAATCTAGTAATAAAGTGTTACTTATTATTTGTTCACTTGAACAATTTAGGCTGACAGATTCATTCTTATAGTAATACATGTCTGGTTACATACTAGTTACAGTAGTTAAGTGCGATGGTGGTTGGTACTTGTACATCATCTTTAGATAACGTAATTGAGAATTTAGACACTTATCCATGTCATTGTGCTTTTAGATTGCTTGCTACCCTTTAGGAGGAATGCGATATAGGACGTGAGAGAAAGTTCCCCAAGATTCGAGTGTGAATAATGTGAATGGTAGACTGCGTGTAAAGGACATTAATTTGCCCTGTCACATGTTTACAGTATGCTGTGCAGGTCGTTAGAGGATTTAAGTTGTACAAGTCTGGTATAAATCTTAGGATTGAATAATGCTTAATCAGTACTGATAAAGAAATAATTCAGATCCTATGATGATATTTTAGCCCATCTCATTGAGAACAAAACTTGTTTGTTGTGATGAGCGATGTGGAGATGAGAAAGGCTTTTTTTGTCGGCGTTCTTCTTCTTGCAAAAAATAGTAATTTTTGGAATTTACTGCTTGACTTAAAATGTTAATCCCGACATTTGTCATCTCCACCCGAGTGAAAATACTTCAAACTCTACTCGTTAAAAAGGTTACATTTTCATCGTTTTGTTCTTCTCACAATGAGGGGCGCATGCACGTGTGTATGGAAGTAGAGCACACGTTAATGGGGTTCGAATCAACCGTATAAATCTGTGTGCATTATATCAATGCCCATTTGCGACTTTGTTAATGAAAATGCACTATATTCATGTTAAAGTAACACTTTTAAAGAAAGAAGAACCTCCTTCGTTCTTATTAAAATGCGATTTCACTCATGTATTTCAAGAAAGCATGTCATATACCAATAAGAAGACGAAATATATGCTTCAAAATCCATGATAATAAAACAAAATCAATAAAGATGTAATATGTCTGATGATGATGGCGATTATGATTCAGATGATATACATTATTCCAATAATCATGTATTACCTTTCAGAAATGAAATGTGAATAACATGAACTTTCATTATCATCAGACTGGAGTCTCAAACGCTTAATGTCAACAAATAGTGGATTAAAATTGCTCCCTCTGCTGATAGCTAAGAGGATTTTTTTCAAAATCACCGTGTACTTTATCAGCACCTGCAACAGCAAATGAAAAAAGAAAGAAAAAAGAATCCGTTCTAAATGGTAACATGGAAGTTCTACGATTGAATAATTAGATAGCGCGATGTGAGAGGGGGTGGGGGAGGGGGTTATGCATCGTTACAAGTTCATACAAGTAACGAATCCAGCATTTTCCCTATAAACGTTATGAGAAACTATTAAAAAAAACACCCAAGAGTGCAAACGTCAACATCAAAGACAGTATGCCAAAAGTAAATAAAGTTATGGTACATAGTCAAAGAACCGGGTAAACATGACATTTAATTAAATTTAACACCGGGTATCGAAGAGGAAAGCTACAGGTTCCCCCAGGTAGCGCTAACATTATCTACCAGAGTTGCTTTCTATGCTTTCTTCCCCACCCATCTTACTCTCTCTCTCTCTCTCTCTCTTTCACTCCTATGAATTAAATAACATCAATAATTTATCCGTGCGAGTTTAATTGCTCATCTTGCTTTCGACATTTTCCTAAATTTCCCTAATGTAGTCTCTTTGCTATTTCTAGAAGTTCATAATTTTTTTCTTCAAATATGAGGCTTTCAGCCGCCATGCTTGGGATAATTAAAATATTATTTAGGACTACCATATGTGGAGAACTGAAATGAGAACTGAAATCAGATCAGATGCAATTTCAATACCCTATTGTATATCTTAAAGAAGTCATATTCGGATCAAGAGAGGATTATTATTGTATACACATTTCAAAAGGGCATACTGTATAGGCAAGACTTTTGTATTTGCCTCGAAACTAAACCTGGAAATGACAATCCCTTTGAGCAGCTCCTTGAACATTCTCCTGGATTATGGCGGTGTGTGTCAGAAAATCTAAAGTGCCCTTTTTCATTTTTCTAATCATTATTTTAGTTTTGATTAGATTTACAAGGAAGTATTGCAACTCGGACCATACTGTACTTTAAAACCACATTTCGACTATACACAAATCGAAAGTGTTAATTAATCTGCCTTTTGCAAAATAAACAGAAACCAACTGCACTTATACAGAATTTGAGATGTTATACATTCTTCATATAACTGAAGTTTATCCATTTAGCATGTTCAAGAAGTTCTTTTGACATGTTTAAGACGTTTCACATGATATCAGAAAGTGCTGGTTAAAAGTATTGATTAGAACTGAACACCGGATGATCTGTGCTGATTTACGTTAGTCAGACAGCTTTAATTGGCTGCTTTGCTGCTTGGTTTTCCAACCATTTTTAAGTGAAAATGTCAAATGTAGTGAAAATATGAACATCGCCGGGATGCTTGTATTGAGGCTGATGTTGGTCTTAATACTGTGGGGTGTACGGCAAATATCACTGGTTATGTGGGAGAAACGATCGAATTGAGATGTTTGGATTCATCTTTGAATGCATTCTTAAGGATGGATATGAGAGTGGTGTGAGGTATGAGTGGAGGCTTTCACGTCACATTGAAATCTCTAAAATATCAGGTACTGCATCATCGACTTTGAAGATATCAGAGGTGAAGTTTGAAGCTGATGGTGTTGTTGTGATTTGTGCTGTACATGTTAATGGAAATATATTCCACTCAGAGGCTCTGTTAAGAATCCTGTCTGTAGGAGTGTCTTCAGCCACGTCATCATACTCTGCAGAAGTTACGACCAATCTGCTTCCATTAGCAACACAGCTTTTCAACCTCACAACAGCAAGCACATTTACCGAATTTAAAGGCCTAGACAGTTGTAAGCCCCTCATGATGTATTTCCTCATTCCTGTTTATGGTGTTCTTCTGATTGCTGCGGTGATGGTTCTGGTAGTTTATTGCTGGACCAGAGACATCCCTGGCCAATATGTCGTTCAGATATAGCGTGTCTTAACGTTGAAGGGGACAATGTTACATGACTGTTGAATCCTCGAAACCGATGTACCTTGTTATCAAATTTGTAATCATTCTAATGACCCAGGATCGTCATTTTTGTTCAAGAAATGAGGGAGGACAGGTGAGACAGGTCGGATGGGGGAATAATTATTTCTCGTATTTGATAGCCTCATGGGATACACAGTTAGTAAATATGGGGAACACGTAAAGTACTAAACACCAATCGTTTACTCAAAAATCCTTAACATCTCTTTCTCCTGAGTTTGATGTATCTTCTTTTTTTACGTTCATTCTCACAAGACTAGAGGTATATATATACGCACTGGTAAAACATATTTGACAATGAATTTGAGAACTGCCATAATGTGAACCATCTGCGAGTGGGCAGCTTGTTCGTCATGCTGACGATGCTCCTTCTGCAAAAAGGGACAGTGTCTCATCCAATCGTCATATCTACGAAACGCAAGTAGATGGTAGTGCACTACAGGTCAATAACCAGTCCAAGACTCCTTTTTACTTGACACTTGAGTCTGAGAAAGATAGGAAATCCCATGATTGAGCAGAAAGCAACAAACGACCCAACAACTCAGCTACTTAACAACGCATGAAGAGCGTCGTCAGAATCAAAACAGTTTGCTAAGATTGTCAAAGAGGAGAGAGAAAAGGCAACAATTCGGTTTAGTGAGGATAACCCTGAATTAGACTATACGGAAGATTTGAACTATCCTAAAAACCTAGGAAGTGCATGGACCATCCTCGGTGATATCTTATATAAACCAATCCATTTCAACCAACACGTGCTGTCAGATGTGTTAAAACCCTATCACTGACGAAATGTTTAATTAATGTAAAGTTGCAAGCATTACTATGGTCATGATTTATGCTATGAAAAAGATGAAGGCTAATTTGTGTAACACTGCGGAAGGACTAGATCAAGTGACTCCGGGAGTTCCATTCAACGACTCCTTGTTTGCCTCTACGAGATCTTGATGTCTCTTGTTATTGGTAAGATCGTCCAAGCGATCGACATCACTGACTGCAGGGTTTTGTAAATGAAAATGTTATGAAATTAACCGATTATAAGCGTAGCGTGGCACTGTGTATAGATGAAATCACGAGAATTATGAAGTATTCTATCTCCTTGACATCAGCCCGTCAAGTACAGGTTTACACTATCATGAGTTGGTAAGTCCTATGATTTGGTTGTCCCCTGACACGGATACCGACTTCACCGAAGATTTACATATACCTGATTGCAAAAAAAGAAGCAATAGTCTTTAATACTGAGATTGTATCGGACCTAATATGAAGGAAAATAATGCTTTGGGTTTTGATTATTAAAAATATTCCACGATACTTGGTCACTTTTGGAGCTCGAAATACTACCCTACTTCAGGCATGCGTAATTAATAGTTGGCTATAATCAGTTTCGGTATGGAATGACATTTCCAGAGAATAATCTATCTTTGGTGAATTTCATTTGAAATTTTAATATTAAAGTTTACTCATTACCAGAGAGTGTTTTCGGTCAGTTAAGTCATTACCATAACTGTATAATTGACTAAAATATGTGTGGCGGTGTACCTGTATATAATGCGTCAAATGCTTGATGAATTTGATCGCATTAAAGGTACAATATCCCTTTTGCAGCCAACATCAAATTCTGTAAAACTTTGCAGGATTTATGAATATGTCATGTATGTCCTATCTGTGAAATTTAAACGTTAGCAGTGTCCTAATATTCAAACTATGCAAGGAAACCCGTTTACTTGCTATACTTCACTGTCAAACACTAATGAGTTTATACTGACTGGCTTTTTTTCTTCTTTGGTAATAACATACATAAAATGAGCTGTAAAGGGTACATAAGTATTTGTCTACATCAATAGCCCACTTCTTGTAATGGCCAAAATTAAACAGTTTAAATCTTTGCGCAGCATCAAACGTACGACCATTCGGTACAATGGTCTGGAAATCAGACTATTACTTACTGGCTCTATAGCCCTAAAGTCGATTTGACATCTAATAGTTTTATGTTCACACTTAAAGACATTTTCAAGCCCCCCCCCCCTTTTGGGGGGAAGTTCTAAATTAGTATTATCATTCAAATGCCACTGGAATTTGACCTGTTCAATTTTTGGCCTGCAAATGGGACATAGTACCTTTAACATTAAGCTTTGCGAGTTTTTATTCTGGTTTATGTAGTAAGCAACAGTTACATTTTGAAGGTGGGTAAATCAAAAAGTTGTTGGTTTGCATAAGTTTTACGTTGATACATGATACAGTGTGAGAATATTTAGACTGTGACTACAACATTAGGGCTATATAGGGTTAAATACATTATAGGAATACTGCTTTAAACACAGATGCAATCCACCAAGAACGAAAGTTGTCAAAGCATCGTGGACAAATTACGAGATTGAAAAATATCTTCCTTGCATTTGACATTATCTTATAATCTAAACGCATCAATTGAGTGGTTGATCTATTCAGCAAATGTGAACTAAATGGTAGCGTGCCGTAAGAGTTAAAACCAAAATTACATTTTTCGGAATCGAAAATTAAATGCTCTATCTGTTTTAAAATTACCCATTCCCAATAATGCTTAGCAAGTACAAACAAATAAAGCCAATGGTTTGATTCGTTAAATCACCAGGGTTGATGTATACTCAAGGTACCAATATTCACGATTGTCATGATATCGGTAATCGATATTGCACCATAACGAAAGGCTTGGGTCTAAATAATCTTAAGCATTAAATAATTTCAATGTTTCAGATGCTACTATGACACTCTCCCTGTTAATTTTTTTCTTCCTGATTTAACAAAATAAGCATGCATTAAACATATCAAAGGGAAGTGAAAGAACAATTCGTATTAATTAGTATTACAAGGACGGTGTAATTATAAAAAAAAAAAAAATCCCGGCCTTGTCTTATGAATCTCAAGTCATGAGGACGGTTTCGACATCTTGTAATATGCGCTATATAAGAATTGAACATTATTATTATTATTATTATCATTATTATTATCTTAAAGTCTTGAAGTAGGCGTGGTTATACGTTAAAATTATTCATATCTTGGTCTTATCTCTTTTTGACAGAACTAGGAAGCTGTGCTTTATAATCAGAATGCCCAAAATCAAAAACTGTATCTTTATCATTTGTAGATAGTATCATTATCAATATCAGAAGTTCATTTCAATCATCGACTGTTATCATGGGTGTCGATCCGTAACTGATACCTATTCATCAGGGGGGATGATCTATTCATTCATCCCCCCCCCCCCTGATGAATAGGTATTACGTAAGTATCGACACCCATGACTGTTATTATCACCTCATGATCATGGCGATTAAATCTTTACTGAAGTGTATTTTGTTGTTGAATCTCTTGGAATTGGTCCGATCTTACCCACATCACATATCAGGACCCGACGACAGGCATACCTTCAAAGATAATGCTGTTAATCTCACGTGCCCGGTGAGAGATGCATCCGGTTATTCCATTGTTTGTTTCCATTGTTAGCAACACAGCTGTTCAACCTCACAACAGCAATCACCTCTACCCAATATATAGGCCTAGACAATAACTGTAAGTCCCTCATGATCTATTTCCTCATTCCTGTTTTTGGTGTTCTTTTTGTTGCTGCGGTGATGGTTTTGGCAGTTTATTGCTGGACCAGAGACACCCCTGGTCGGACTTCAGGAGATTCCTCACAATATGTTGTTCAGATCTAACATGTCTTAAAATAGAATAGGGAGAATATACTGATACTCGATTGTGGATCAACTGGGCTGAGCTCGAATCAGGTCGGGCGGACCAATGTTCCAAGTTAACAAACTTGTAATCATGCTAATGACACAGTCATTATGTACCCTGGGGAAAATTGAGTCTAAGGCCACATAAGATACAAATTTTGCAAAAAGAAGGGGGGTTAAATAGCAGAGGGTGAGGTCCTATACCGTCTTCTTTTCTCGTCGCTTTCCCATTTTCTATTTTTGCTTTCGTTATTTTTCCCACGTTTTATTCGTCATGGGGAGGGGGAGGGGGGGGGGGGTGGGCGCACATGCCCCAATGCGTACTCCGCAGTCATGAATAATATCAATAATGATAACAATATTACTACTATATACTACTGCTCTTGATTATGATAATAATGATCGTAACAGTAATATTAATTAATTGAAAGTATCAATAATAACAATAAACAAAATAATAATAATAATCATGATATATAATGATAATAATAATATTAACATTAATATTAACGTTTAATAGCGCAAGTCAGGAACTTGCAGATATAAACTATAAATGATCACTTCTGGATACGGTCTAGGGGAAGAACCCCAGCCGGGTTGTTAGGGTCGGAGCCCCCAAACGCTCTCGAGGTTAGGCAATTCAGAACCTTCAAGATAGCCGTCTCGAGCGATAGAAACTCTATAATTTTGAGCGCCCCTATCTGCCTATTAGTTTATTCCGTTTGAAATCAATTCTCTCTCACACATTTACTCTAGGAAATATGTATGGGACAGTCTTTTAAACCACTTATATCTTTAATGAGATGGGGGGGGGGGGGTCCACGGGTGATCCCTTGACATAATCTTGAATGATTCTAGTTCAACAACAGTATAGGGACTTTTCTTCTTGCCCTCTTGGTGCTTGATTTTCACTGAAGGTACCATTGGAAATATATTAACCGTTGTAAATGTTACCGGTTCTGTAGGAGAAATAGCTGTATTGCGATGTTTTGATCCATCCTTAGATGTTAATGAATTCGATAAATCTCTAAGAAAGGTAACGTGGATGTATCTAACTAAAGGAAATATGTGTTTAGATACCCGGCTTACATAATTTATTATTATTAGACTAGCGTCTCAAACGTTCAATGTCACACGATTGTGGATTAAAATTGCTCCCTCTGCTGATAGCTGAAAAAGTTTTGCAAAATCACCGTGTACTGGCACCTGCAAGAGTAAATGTACAGAAAATACGTTTTAAATGGTAACATGGAAGTTATACGATTGAGAAGAAGAGAGCGCGGGGTGAGAGATGGGGGGGGGGGCGATCATCGTGGCAAATATTTACAGGTAACGAATCCAGCATTTTCCATATTTATAATATTGAGGGGGAAAAGAAAAAAAAGATAATAGACAGTATTAATTCAAAAGTAGATGAAGTTATGGCACATTTTTAAGTTACCGTGTGCACATGCTATAATTGTAATTGTAACGTTTGTACCTCAAAATGTACAGTGACCCAAGCCGATACATTTTGTTTGGTAAATCGTATAAAATGATAATTAAAATAATTTTGTGCACATTAAGTATTTAATATAAATTTCTATTATAAATATCCCCTTAGTAAAACCAATTTTTTAAAATATTATATTCTATTGTCAAGAGTTATGTTGCTATTGTACGGGCGCGTAAGGAGAGAAAGAAGAAAGGAAGAGGACGTAGGAAGAAAAAGGATAACGAGTCGAGAACGGTACAACGAATCGTCTTCTTTCTCTCATAATTTAATGAAATGTCAAAGCTTCCGCGCTTCGCGGGGTAGGGGGGGGGGGCTAACTGAATTCAGACATTGATTAAGAGTCGAGAATGGTACAACGAATAGTCTTCTTTCTTTAATAGTTTAATAGAACGTCATAGCCTCCGCGCTACGCGCGGAGGAAGGGTAACTTGATTCAAACAAGGATTAAGAGTCGAGAACGGTATAACAAATCGCTTTCTTTCTCTAGTAATCTAATGAAACGTCAAAGCTTTCGCGCTTCGCTGCACCCATCCCCTAGGGAGCGCGCTACGCGCACTCTGTTAGTGATTCGGACGCCTCACGTGCTCACTACCGCCCCCCTAAAATAAAATCCTGGCTACGCGCTTGCTATTGTATCGTGATATACTGTTGCCTATAAAAGTTTCAACCTTTAACGAAAATATATAATTTTATTCGAGGAGAGTTCACGCACAAAATGTCTCATCAGACAAGCGTTTCAATGTCACAAAATAGTGAATTAAAACGGCTTCCTCTGTGGAGAGCTAAACAGCTTTTGCGAAATCACCGTGTGATATGTTTTATCACCTGCATCAGCGAACGTAATCTGCTCTAAATAGTAACGTGAAGTTCCAATATCAAGAAATAGAGAGCGCGTGGGTGGGGCGGGGGTGCAATAATGATGCAATCATGGCAAGTTTATACATGCAACGAATCCATCATTTTCCACTTAGTTTATATATAATATATTGGGTAAATCTCAAAACCACAGTGAGTGCGAGCTTCATCATAAGTTGAAGTTATCGAAGTCAAAGAAGCTAGTAGACTTGATATTTTAATTTTAACCTTTGTATCTCAAGATGTACAGTAAAGCTAAAATATTTATGTTGGTTGATCGCATAATATTATGATTAAAATGATTGAGTGCACATTTAGTTCATCTGCCAGTGTCTTGTTTAAATACTGAAATAAATGTTGACTGAGTATGTATAAGAATGTGATGATGCAAATGAATATGAATTTGTATATATAAATATTTGTAACATCTGTGGATGTAAATGGGGCGGTATATATCAAGGAAATCTTTAACACTGAAGAAACAGAGAGAGAGAGAGAGAAACGGAGAGAGAGAAAGAGAGAGAGAAAGAGAGAGAGAGAGAGAGACGGAGAGAGACAGATAGTGAGACAAAATATACAGAGCCACGCGATAGAGAATTAGAAAATAGAGAGTATGACTCTATGAGCGGGAGAAAGAGAAATTGAGATTAAGAGAAAGCAATTAATCAAAGTACAGCAAGAGGATCTACCACACACGACTTCACAACACCCACATACACACAAACACAAACACGCACATGCGCGCGCGTGCACGCGCCTTTTTCATCTCACACACTCGCACACACACACACACACGCACCGTAAAACACACGCACACATACCCATCATCATATCCCGTACGCGTCTTTTTAAAACCTAGACCATCTAAGGTGCGCGTGTTATACTAATTAAAGTGATAATGATAATACGGTTTATACACCAGTTTACAGTTGTGTGCGCCATTTCAAACAAGGCCAATGACCTAGAGGTCATGTATTTATGCGTAAATTAAGATTGCGCCCATGCAAATTTTGATGATATCACTGCCTACGCGCTGCGTTGTGCGCGCAAATCATCATTTGCATGGGCGCAATCTTAATTTACGCATAAATACCACTGGTCAAAGGTTATTGGCCCCGCTTCCGGGGCCAATGAACCCGCTTCCGGGGCTAATGACCCGAGGTCAACTGTCTGCGCATGCGCACTGATACAACTGTAAACTGGTGTATTAGTCAGACAACATATCTCATGAATATTCATGAAAAATATAGTAATTCATATTTAGAGGCTAGGCATTAGAGTTAGGGATAGTGAATAAGGTATTGGTTTATGTTAAGATCATGATTACGGTACGGGTTAGGATACGGGTTAGGGTTAGGGTTAGAGTTAGAGTTAGAGTTAGGGTTATTATAATCATGCAAAACCAGTAATATCTATCCATCGTTGGCTCAATCGGGTAGGTCGGCGTAAATAGTCCTAAAGTAGTTATTTTTTCCTTTTTTCGCCTTTATAAATAGTGAGGTAAAGCATAACAAAGAGATCAAAGTCTAATTGGTTGTGACCTATTTTCAAGGCGCTTTGGTTAATTAATAGGATGGCTTATTTAGGTTTTAAAAAATGTCATTCCGTAGACACATCTTCACTCGTCCTCATATCCGAATAAACATAAAGTTTAATATTCACCTTTAAAAAACATATTTGATTTCGTTTTCGACACCGTGGGAAACAAGAAACAACGCATGTATAATGAGCCAATAAATCAACAAACTGAAAGTTTGGGTGTCACTGCGGGGTATTTCATTTTATTTTCTTTATTTTTGTAACTTGAACGACACCCCTTTCGTGATTTCTTTAGAAATCCCTAACGAAACAAATTTTGTAACCATTGTAATTGTAAAATCAAGATCCTTTCTAAAAATATGATTTATAACTACAAGGGTACCCTCGCTTTAGCAGAGGTGCCATACGGCGCCAAACGCAATCAAGGAATAAATGTCTACTATACTCATTAATTACCCCTGGGTGGAGCGTGACAATATAAATTAATATATTACCAAACGATATCTTTTGTTGAAATAGACATGTTAAAAATGTACAATAACTGTTTGAACAATAACAGAGAATTCGGATACTTCAATATGTGATCAGTTCTGTTTGATAATCTATAATCCGCCATTATGCCTTCATCACAGGGAGATGAAGAGGACAGCTAAATTCACTTTGTCAGTGCTTAACAGTCTACCAGAGCAGCTTTCTAAAGGTAAATTGAGTCATCTTGAGTGTTTTCGATTCCAAGGCCGAAAGCATTAACCCTTAAAAGACTGGGCTAATTTGAACCTTTACAAAACTGGGGGGGGGGGGGGGAGAGGCTAATAGGGTCCCCTGAGATCTCGTCAACCGAAACTTCGATCGACTCCAAATTTGGCATGGTGATAGATTGCATACTAGTTGTTAACATAATTTTTTGAATTAGAATAGGCATATGCTAACTAGAGCTAATTAATTAATAATGTTTTTTTTTGTGGGGGGGGGGGTCTTTTATATTTGTCTTTATATATGATGCTTCTTATCAAACAAAACTGTGGTCATGGTACAATATACATGCTAAGATTCTATGTACACAAGCTTTGATTTTTAAAAAGGTAATTGATATGATAACTTTCCAACTAATGAATAATAATGATGTGATATTATATTATGAACACTTGAAGTCATGAAAGACACTTTTACTTCCTTATGTTAAGTGCTGGTTTATTTGTCTTAGTCATGAAAATTCTTTTAGTTTTACCGCTTTCTGTGTTTTGTATTTGTTTTTCTTTGTTTTTCGTTGTATTATTCTTTATATATTGTATTGTTTTATGAAAATGAGAATGCAATAAGTTTTATTTATCATGCCAAATGGGAATACTAACAGTACATGTGAAAATATGGGTTTAAAACTGTAACATAAAAGGTCATCTAAAAACTCTGTACTTTATATATGGACGAATTATTTAAAAAAAAGAAGAATTTTCAGTGACACACGACCGCAAAATGTTACATAACACCCAGACCATTGACTCGGTGTGCGCAAATTTGGTATAAAAAGATGCGCAAAACTATATAACCAAAGTATGTCTAATATTGCGCTATTATATTTTACCCCACCCCCTCCTCCCCCTCCTCCCCTCCTCCTACCCTCTCTCTCTCTCTCTCTCTCTTCTTCACTCCCCAAATCAAGAATTTATCCATGCGAGCCTCACTGCCAATTTTCTTGACATTTTTCATAATTTACTTCAAATATTTGGCTTCGGGATGCTTGGGATAGTTAAAGTACCATCTAGGACTAACATATGGAGAGAACTGATATGAGGGGGGGGGGGGGGGGGGGTTGTCTACAGAATATCCTCTCAACATGATCGCAATAAGTTTCGGAAAAAGTAACTCAGATGCAATTTCAACACACAATTGTATATCTCAAAGAAGTCATATTCGGATCACGTAATGATCACTATTGTATGCACATTTCGAAATCTGCCTCGAAACTGAAGCAGCTCCTAAAAACTTTCTCTAGATCATGGAGCTGAGTGTCAGAAAATCTTAAGTGCCTCGCTTCATATTTCTAATCAATTTTTAGTTTTGATGGGAATTTACAAGGAAGTATTGCAACCATGATTGCAACCCAGAGCATACTGTACTTAAAAATCACAATTTGACTCTAAACAAATCCCGCGTGTTAATTAATCTGCGATTTGCGTAATAAACAGGAATCAACTGCACACATACAACATTTTCATATTCAGAAGACCACTAATATGTTAATTATGTTAGCATTTTGTATAGTACTGATCCTGACCGAGCCAACTTTTGTCGCAATGGATATTGTCAGTAGCACCGGTTATGTGGGAGAAAAGATCTATATGAGATGTTTCGATCCAACCGACCAAGTTTTCCAGCCAACAAGATCGGTATTATGGATGAATCTGTTTCACGGCGATTGCACTGTTACCCCAACGTACGCTACGGTTGCCAGATGTGAGCATGGGTTTTGGGAATACCTGTCATACGGACATCAATTGGTAGGCAATAATGACGCATGTGAAAATGGTTTTGCTTACATGAGAGGAAAAGAACCAGGACATTTCAACTACAAATGCCAAGGAATATCCGAGGATAGAACAGATGTGATGAGAGAAGTAACATTCGCGATCACCATTCATGCTCTTGACGACTCACCAATATCAACATGCCTTGCGAAATACGTGCCTTCGTCACAAAATCTGATCTTTGATTTCACATGCAGAAATTACCGCCAACGAGACTGCCTTAATGAAGAGGAATGGGAAAACGTCTTTCTCCAGCACAACGGTGTTCGGATCATTCCTAACATTATCATGGCCAACAAGATCGTAGCCCGTATAGGGCTTGAGAGCATCAGCTCCATATCCCAATATTACTGTATCAATCAGAATCGCTCATCGCCATGTGTAGTTGATAACGTTACACTGGGCAATCCAATAGCCATAACACCCATAGTAAACCGAGTCATAGAGGGAGGTGATGCTTTTTTTGAGTGCATTCATAAGGATGGACATGCGAGAGGTGAGAAATATGAGTGGAGGTTTTCACGTCACATTGAGTTCTCAAGAATATCAAGTACTGCAACATCGACGTTGAAGATATCGGATGTCAGGTCCGAAGACGATGGTGTTGTTGTGACATGTGCAGTAGATGTTAATGGAACTTCATATTTCTCAGAAGCTGTACTCCGTGTCTTTTCTAGACATATTACATCAGAGGCTCTATTAAGAATCCGCACTGAGGGAAGACCTTCAACCACGGCATCATACTCTGCTGATACGACCAATCTGCTTCCATTACCAACACAACTTTCCAACCTCACAGCAGACAGTTGTAAGCCCATAATGATGTATTTCCTCATTCCTGTTTTTGGTGTTCTTCTGATTGCTGCGGTGATGGTTTTGGCAGTTTATTGCTTGACCAGAGACATCCCTGACCTGCCTTCAGCAGATGCTACATACGACGTTGTTCAGATCTAACGGTCTTTTAGCCAAGTTGGCTTCTTGGCGTAATAGTGACACTCTGCCGTATTTTTGCCAAAACGTCTTTACCAAAATTTAAGTACCAGTACTAGTACCAACTAGTTCAGAACTTGATGTACATGCTAGAACTAAATATTTTATACAATGTTTCTGACAAACAGCTTTTGTATCTTTTCAAAGTGCCAGAGTCTTGTTAGCCAAGTTGGCAGATTTAAGAGTTTGCCAGAGTTGGCAGATTTTAAGGTCTTCGGCATAATTGTTATAATACATGTATTTATACATGTTTAGTAATTTGCTGAAAAGAGACATAGTCAATTGCCATCTTAAACTGGCAGGGTGAGTTTGGTAGAATTAAATAGGTTTAGATTTTACTGGGTGGAAAAATTTATAGTTGGCCAAAGTGGCGAATTTATAGTGGTTGAGCCAATGTGGCAGATTTTAGGACTTACCAAAGATGGCACCAATTCGATATTTTGTTTATTGGTATGTTTTTTATTATGTGTTGTTTCCTTGACCGTAGACATTTAAGATGTGTTATTTCGTAAAAGTAATTTGGGAGTGGTAAACATTTTTTCTCAATTAGGATACTATAGACTTTTTGGACTCCATGGAAGAACAGAGCCATTAGGTTAATGTCTCTGAAATGGACTATCCAACCGTTTCATCATTCTATCATTGTTATATAAGTCTTTGATTTTGTTATATTGTGTTATTGTTTTTTATGATGATTTTCGGAAATAAAACAAACAAACAATACTATAGACTTCTCTAAACACAAACTGGACAGAGAGGCTTTGGGCTTGTGTAACGTAAAATATCACCAATGCCTTATAATGTGTGAGAAATCCTTTTGATTTAGAGGACGATTTATGTTTAAATTTAACTCTTAATTTAATGCCTCAACATAGTAACTTAATCTATAACTTTAGTTTAATCTGTTAGATAGTGAAAGCCTCGTTATTGTATCTATAGATGACAAGGGCAGCTTTTTAATTGAATTAAAAATGCCTTTGCTCCTATGTGTAAATAGAATGTAAATAGTTGATCAAAATATAAGTAATTTGTTAACTCACACACACACACACACACTCTCTCTCTCTCTCTCTCTCTCTCTCTCTCTCTCTCTCTCTTCGCACTCAGAAGTTGTACATTAAAAAACGTCGATTACTATTACTTAGAGTTCATTACAGATCATAACAATTTGTGAAAATTATTGATATTGGACAGTGAAATGTAGGTTTAGCATTGAATTATACAGAGAGCAAGGGACAAAATCTTAGATAAACCGGTTGTCTATAGATTGAAGTACGTTTAAAACTGATTGGTTAATTCTGGATTTTGCTGAAGAAGGAATGGTAAATTATCGCAGAGACCTTGGTATTTAAAGTCACATGTGTAGCCCCAAAGTGAGCTACCATGTTAGACTAGGGATGGAGAGACCCGTTAGTGACATATAGGATTTCCCGGCCAAATTCGCGCGTTTGTCATTCGAATTCATTTACTTTGCTTTTAAGTTAGCGCAGATCGGCTTTGCTATGCCAATTATCATTCAATTTTCCAGTTTTTTAATTAAATTTAGGATTTTGGTCGAAGGGTTTCATAGATCTGTCATTCAATTTAGAAACTGCTCAACGAGCATTCAAATTAATATTCACTTGTCAAAGCGTAATTTTATTATTCAAATTAACACCTGTCATTCGTATTCGTAATATTTTCATTCAAGTTACGAATGTTAGGGGGAAGAATTGCAACAAACTTTTACAGTTTTTAAATAATGAAGTTAAAATGCATGATTTGCCATTGGGGTCTAAGCTGTTATTCCATTTATTCACTGGCAGGACAATGCAGATGGGTGTAGTCAGACATAAAGTAAAGAAGGGGCGAAATCAAGGGAAATGGCATTTCTGCACGGACATGTTCTATACCTGGGAAAGGTGGGGGTACCCTCAATCGCCCCCTTTTTACTACAGTCTCGGAATTTTACAAAAGTAATTCACATCGTCTCTTATACCCAGCACACCCCTCTGTTTTTCTTAAAGAGTTTCATAGTTTACTTGCCCGCCAGCAGATCGATGGCTAAAGAAATGGCTAAATAATGAATCATGTTCAAATTGTTGACTCTAGTCCCTACCCCAGTCACAATATTGTACCCTTCTTCCATAATGAAATTATGATGAAATTATGATTAATTTATGATGAAACATAAGACAAACAAGTTCCTTACATGGACATTTACAAATATACTGAGACCATCAGGTCCGTAGATGCATGCAAGTCGTTTTTTTCTTAACAATCAAACTTAAATGCTGATGAATATCAGAGTCTAATAACTTATTAAAGTATAAGTGTATAACTGCAAGAAAATGAAATATGATGAAATACACATGGAAAAACAATCTTGAAAGAAAAAGAATGAGCTATAAAAAGTGTGTAATAAACGAGAAATGTATATTGACCATCAATAAGTGCACAAAGTGCTAATTTGAATGCTACAAATGAATTAGAATGCTAGAAGTACACCGTCGCGTTGTCAGAAAATCGTGTTGCGCCAAATCGAATGACCAAATAGCGAAAGAAGCACATTGTTCATTTATTTGAATGAAACATACGTAGATTCTAACGAAAATTCCATACATTTGAAAACTAGAAAAGGGGATATAAACAAGAGATATACCTGACTGCACTAAAACCATCGAATTTGAACGAAAGACAAATTAATTTGAATGACAAACTCGCGAATTTGGCCGGGAAATCCTATATAATAAATCATGTTCAAATTGTTGACTCTAGTCCCTACCCCAGTCAAAATATTTTACCCTTCTCCATTATTAAATTATGATAAAATTATGATAAATTTATGATGAAACATAAGACAAACAACTTCCTTACATGAACATTTACACAAATATTGAGACCATCAGGTCCATAGATGGAAGTCGTTTTTTCTTCTTAACAATCAAACTTAAATGCTGATGAATATCAGATAAATCTAATAAGTATAAGTGTATAAATGCAAGAAAATGAAATATGATGAAATACACATGAAAAAACAATATTGAAAGAAAAAGAATGAGCTATAAAAATTGTGCAATAAACGAGAAATGTATGTTGACCATCAATTTAAGTGCACAAAGTTTGAATGAAACATACGTACATTCTAACGAAAATTCCATAGATTTGAAAACTAGAAAATGGGATATAAACCCGAGATATATCTGACTGCACTAAAACCGTCGAATTTGAACGCAAGACAAATTAATTTGAATGACTAACTCGCGAATTTGGCCGGAAAATCCTATACTAAGTTGAGCGGTGAATATAAGATTGGACTAAAATTTGGTTTGGAGTAATAATTTGATGGCTGCTGGCTAGCCTAAATTAATCGTAGTTATGTTGTGTTTAGCCCAGAATGGAATTATTTCTCATGTTTTTTGTAGAAAAGAAAAGGCACACTTTTGAGTAGAATTCAGTTGTTAGGGGGCTAATATTATTACTTCATAGACCTGTACCTATAACTGTTAACATAACACTTCATATACTATCCATTATTCATCTGTATATAATGTACATTATTATACTACTTACATTCCATTAAATTTGACATGGCTTGCGTATGAATTAGGCTCGAACAACACATTGTTTATAGTTGAAATCTAGTAATAAAGTGTTACTTATTATTTGTTCACTTGAACAATTTAGGCTGACAGATTCATTCTTATAGTAATACATGTCTGGTTACATACTAGTTACAGTAGTTAAGTGTGATGGTGGTTGGTACCTTTACATCTTCTTTAGATAGCGTGATTGAGAATTTAGACACTTTTCCATGTCATTGTGCTTTTAGATTGCTTGCTACCCTTTAGGAGGAATGCGATATAGGACGTGAGAGAAAGTTCCCCAAAGATTCGAGTGTGAATAATGTGTATGGTAGACTGCGTGTAAAGGACATTAATTTGCCCTGTCACATGTTTACAGTATGTTGTGCAGGTCGTTTAGAAGATTTAAGTTGCACACGTCTGGTATAAATCTTAGGATTGAATAATGCTTACATAGTACTGATAAAGAATAATTCAGATCCTATGATGATATTTTAGCCCATCTCATTGAGAAAAAAAAACTTGTTGTTTGTTGTAATGAGCGATGTGGAGATGAGAAAGGCTTTTTTTGTCGGCGTTCTTCTTCTTGCAAAAAATAGTAATTTTGGGAATTTACTGTTTGACCTAAAATGTTAATCCCGACATTTGTCATCTCCACCCGAGTGAAAATACTTCAAACTCTACTCGTTAAAAAGATTACATTTTCATCGTTCTGTTCTCACAATGAGAGGCGCATGCACGTGTGTATGGAAGTAGAGCACACGTTAATGGGGTTCGAATCAACCGTATAAATCTCTGTGTATTATATCAATGCCCATTTGCGACTTTGTTAATGAAAATGCACAGTATTTATGTTAAAGTAACACTTTTAAAGAAAGAAGAACCTCCTTCGTTCTTATTAAAATGCGATTTCACCCATCCATTTCAGGAAAGCATGTCATATACCAATAAGAAGACGAAATATATGCTTCAAACTCCATGATAATAAAACAAAATCAATAAAGATGTAAGTATGTCCGATGATGATGGCGATTATGATTCAGATGATATACATTATTCCAATAATCATGTATTACCTTTCAGAAATGAAATGTGAATAACATGAACTTTCATTATCATCAGACTAGAGTCTCAAACGCTTAATGTCAACAAAAAGTGGATTAAAATTGCTCCTTTTGCTGATACCTAAGAAGCTTTTTTCAAAGTCCCCGTTTACTTTATCAGCACCTGCAAATGTACATGAAAAAAGAAAGAAAAAATAATCCGTTATAAATGGTAACATGGAAGTTCTAAGATTAAATAATTAGACAGCGCGATGTGAGAGGGGGTAGGGGAGGGGGTCATGCATCGTCACAAGTTTATACAAGTAACGAATCCAGCATTTTTCCCTATAAACGTTATGAGAAACTATTAAAAAAACACCCAGGAGATAAAACGTCAACATCAAAGACAGTATGCCAAAAGTAAATAAAGTTATGGTACATTGTCAAAGAACCGGGTAACCATGACATTTAATTAAATTTAACACTGGGTATCAAAGAGGAAAGTTATAGTTTCCCCCCAGGTAGCGCTAACATTATCTACCAGAGTTGCTTTCTATGCTTTCTTCCCCACCCCATCTCTCTCTCTCTCTCTCTCTCTCTCCCTCTCTCCTTCTCTTTCACTCCTATGAATTAAATAACATCAATAATTTATTCGTGCGAGTTTAATTGCTTATCTTGCTTTTCGACATTTTCCCTCATGTAGTCTATTTACTATATCTGAATTTCATAATTTTCTTCAAATAAATTGTGAGACTTTTAGCCGCATGCTTGGAAAGTTACAGTATCATCTAGGACTACTATGTGGGGAGAAATGAAATGAGAACTGAAATCAATTCAGATGCAATTTCAATACCGTATTGTATATCTCAAAGAAGTCATATTCGGATCAATAAGTGAGGATCATTATTGTATCCACCTTTCAAAAGGGCAGAGGCAAGACTTTTATATTTGCCTCGAAACTGAACCTGGAAATGACAATCCCTTTGAGGAGCTCCTTGAAAATTTTCCTGGATTTATATGGCGGTGTGTGTCAGAAAATCTAAAGTGCCCTTTTTCATATTTATAATCATTATTCTAGTTTCGATTGGATTTAAAAGGAAGTATTGCAACCATGATTGCAACTCAGAGCTACTCTACCTTAAAACCATATTTCGACTATACACAAATCGAAAGTATTAATTAATCTGCCTTTTGAATAATAAACAGAAACAAACTGCACACATATAGAATTTGGTATCTTATGCAATCTTAACATCACTGAAGTTTATCCATTTAGCATGTTCAAGAAGTTCTTTTGACATGTTTTAAAAGTTTCAAATGATACCAGGAAGTGAAAGTTCAAAGTATTGAGTAGAACTCAACACCGGAAGATCTGTGCTCATTTACGTTAGTCAGACAGCTTTAATTGACTGCATGCTGCTTGGTTTTCCAACCATTTTTTAAGTGAAACTGTCAAATGGCGTGAAAATATGAACATCGTCGGGATGCTGCTATTGAGACTGATGTTGGTCTTCACCATACCTGCTTATCTCACAATCGATACCGTTGATGGTATTGTTAATATCACTGGTTATGTGGGAGAAACGATCGAATTGAGATGTTTAAATTCATCGCCAAGAGACGTCCTTCGCAAGGGAATAAGAGATGTACATGTATCATGGATGTATCTGTTTCAAGACGATGCCAATGATATATCCACATATGTTAAGGTTGCTAAATGTGAAACGGGGTCTTGGGAATACCTGTCATACGGCCATCAATTAGTAGGCAGTGATGGCTCATGTGGCAACGGCCTTGCGTACATAAGGTCACGTGAACCAGGAAATTTCACCTACAAATGTGAAGAAAAAACAATGATCGAGGGTAGAACAGATGTGAGAGAGGAAACATTCATGATCACCATTCCTGCTCTTGACAACTCATCAATATCACCATGCCTTGCGAAAAAGGTGCCTTCGTCAGAAAATATGATCTTTGATTTCATCTGCAGAAATTACATTAATAAAGAGGAATTTGACAATGAAGCTTTCATTCAGCGCAACGGTGTTCGAATCATTCCTAACATTACCTCGGCCAACACAATAGTAGCCCGTATAGGGCTTGAGAACATCAGCTCCATATCCCAATACTACTGTATCCATCAGAACCACTCTTCACCGTGTATAGTTGATAATATCACACTCTTCAATCCAGTAGGCATAACACCGATAGTAAACCGAGCTATAGAGGGAGGTGATGCTATCTTTGAGTGCAGTTTTAAAGATGGACATGAGACAAATGAAAAATATGAGTGGAGATTTTCACCTCACATTGAGTCTTCCCGAATATCAGGTACTGCATCATCGACGTTGAAGATATACAACGTCAAATCAGAAAGTGACGGTGTTATCGTGACTTGTGCAGTAGATGTAAGAGGAACTATATTTCACTCAGAGGCTCTGTTAAGAATCCTTTCTCTAGGAGCGTCTTTAACTACGGCATCATACTCTGCAGAAGTTACAATCAATCTGCTTTCATCAGCAACACAGCTTTTCAACCTCACAACAGCAAGCATCTCTACCGAATATATAGGCCTAGACAATAATTGTAAGCCCCTCATGATGTATTTCCTCATTTCTGTTTTTGGTGTTCTTCTGATTGCTGCGGTGATGGTTTTGGCAGTTTATTGCTGGACCAGAGACATCCATAGCCATCATGTCGTTCAGATATAACGTGTCTTAACGTTGAAGGGGACAATTTCACATGATTGTTGATCAACTTGGCTGAGCACGAATCCTCGAAACCGATCTTTCTTGTTATCAAATGTGTAATCATTTTAATAACCCAGGAGCATCATTTTTAAGAGTGAGGATGGATGAGACGGGTCGGTGGAAAAAAAAGAATATTTTTCGTAGTTATTAACCTCACGCGATACACAGTAAATATAGGGGAACATGTGAAGAAACACTGATGGTTTACTAAAAAATCCTTAACATCTGTTTTTCTTGAGTTTGATGCATCTCCTTTTTATCATGTTCATTCTCACAAGACTATATATACACACTGGTAAAACTGAGATACATATTTGACAAAACAATTTTGAGCAATGAGATAATGTGAACCATCTGCGAGTGGGCAGCTTTTCTATCATGCTGGTGATGCTCCTTCTGCAAAAGGGGACAGTGTCTCATCCAATCGTCATATCTACGAAACGCAAGTAGATAGTAGTGCACTAGAGGTCAATAACCAGTCCAAGACTCCTTTTTACTTCACACTTGAGTCTGAGAAAGATAGGACATTCCAGGATTGAGCAGAAAGCAACATACGACCAACAACTCAGCAAATTAATAATGCATGAAGAGCGTCATCAAGGAATCAAAACATTTCGGGTTGGTGAGGATAAAAAACCCTGAATTAGACTATACGGAAGATTTGAAGTGTCCTAAAAACCTAGGAAGTGCATGGACCATCCTCGTTGATAAATTTTGTAAACCAATCCATTTCAGCAACCAACACGTGCTGTAAGATGTGTTAAAACCCTATTACTGACGAGGTGTCTAATTGGTGTAAAGTTGCAAACATTTATGATGTATGCTATGATAAAGATCAAGGCTAATTTGTGTAACACTGCGGAAGGGCTAGATTGAGTGACTCCGGGAGTTCCACCCAAAGACTCCTTGTTTGCCTCTCTGAGATCTTGATGTCTCTTGTTATTGGTAAGGTCGTCCATGCGATGGACATCACTGTCTGCAGTGTTTTGTAAATGAAAATGCTATGAAATTATCCGATTATTATCGTAGAGTGGCACTGTGTATAGATGAAATCACGAGAATTATGAACTTAGTATTCTATCTCCTTGACATCAGCTCGTCAAGTACAGGTTTACACTATCATGAGTTGGTAAGTCCTATGTTTTGTTGTCCCACACGGATACCGACTTCACCGAAGATTTACATAGACCTGATTGAAAAAGAAGAAACAATAGTCTTACTGAGATTGTATTAGACCGAAAATGAAGGAAAATTATGCTTCGGGTTTTGATTAATTAAAATGTTCCACGATACTTGGTCAATTTTGGAACACGAAATAATACCCTACTTCAGGCATGCCTAATTAATACAGTGTAGTTGGCTATAATCAGTGTCGTTACGGAAGGACATTTCAAGAGAATAATCTATCTTTGATGAATTTCATCTAACATTTTAATAAGATTAAGCTTTGCGAGTTTTTATTCTGGTATATATAAAACGCAACATTTATATTTTGAAGGTTGGTAAATAAAATAGTTGAAGGTTTGCATCAGTTTTACATTGATACATGATACAGTGTGAGAATATTTGGTCTCTGATTACAAAATTAAACATAAATACTTTTTCCCTTTTTGTCCGATTTCATTCTATAGTACAATAGTCTGCATCTTTATTAGTCTTCTGCTTTATTTTAGAGTAGTTGTCTATTATAAGGTTGTATATTTATTTCAATAAGGTTATTGATGCATTAATTATACAGGAATTAAATGGCAAAGACTGGTTAACACTTTATGAAAAATTGAAATATCTTCCTCACATTTTGTCAGATCATATCGAATTAGAAATAGAGAGAGAGAATAAGAGCGAGAGAGATAGAGAAAGAGAATTGGAAGGAGAAGGAAGACAAGGGAACGAAATAGCAGAACGGAGAAAAAGGGGGAGAACAATAAACATAGACTTTGCACACAAAAAACTGATCAAAGCCAATTGGAAGTTGATGTTGTTTCCATTTCGCTGGACCATACAAAAGTGAATAATTATAATGATTACGGACTTGATTTGATATTCTAGATAAGACTCTATGTATAATCCAGAAAATAGATTATCTTATCTTGATAACATTTCATATTTTGAAGGCTAGATGGGGAGAATGTGTATGTGATTGAGTTAGTGTGTGTGTGTGTGTGTGTGTGCGTGCGTGTGTGTGTGTGTGTGCGCGCGCGCGCCTGCGCGAGTGAACTCACAAGCTTCAATTCGCTTCAATCCATTATTTGTCACAATTTTGCTCTATCAACATGACTGTATAGTATTGTTTATGTATGTTCACGAATATTAACCCGATGTTTTTTTATTTATTAAGTTCTGAACTATGGCTTGTTATTATAGCAACGTCAATGCTAATAATAAATCGAAATGAAACTCAAAATATCTTCTGTTTTTCAAATGAATGGTGTTTTCTCCGGCGTAATACTAGGAGTTAAATGTTCAATGGTAGTCTTATGGATATTTTTTCTCTTCATAATCATATTATGTAATTCTTATGCATTATATTTATTCGGTCTACACTTATCAACATCCCTCACTGCATCCGTATCTTCTCTATCTTGTCTCTCTCTTTCTCTCTCTCTTTCTCTCTATCTTTCTCTCTATCTGTCCCTCAGTTTGTCTCCGTCTCTCTGTTTCTCTTCCATCTACGCATCCACTCCTCCCTCCTTCGAATTCTCTTTCGTCATCTCTCCCCAATCTTTAAGCCTTCATTCCTACAACCTTGCATTTGTATTCTTCCTCTTTATATCATGCATCTTACTTTCTCATTTTATTCAAGCTTTTCTCTGTTTTGGTCTTCTTGGTCGTCTTCTCCTTTTTTTGTTCTTCTTTTTTCTTCTCGTGGGTTTTCATCTTTCTTTTTTCTCATAATCTGGCTTTCAGACTCTTCTTTCTCTTCAATATATGTTTGATCGAGTCTTCGTTGCCTAGGGCCGGGAAGGGTAGGAGTTAACGTTCTTTAAACGAAACAATTTCAATAAGAGAGAGAGAGAGAGAGAGGGAGAGAGAGAGAGAGGGGGGGGGGGAAAGTAAATATTCTGGAAGCAAGAGTTAAATATATTTTCTCTACTATGTCCCTTTTCTATTTATAACTTGGACCAATGCTTTCGAAATTGTGTAAACCAATTATGATGTGCATGTATATGGAAATAAATAATAATAATAAACGAAACACACACACATATGCGGGCACACGCACACACACACACACACACACACACGCATACGCACACTTTTTATAAAACTTTTTTTTTTATTCCTCCAATAGTGTAATACAAACATACAATGAAATAAAAACGTTTTCAATATTGATTGCTTATACATAACCAAAAACATAATTAAACAACAACTCATATGCAGTATATATAACTGAGCTAAAATTGAAAGTAAACTTAAAGTACATAAACATAAGTTATAAGGAAATTGTACACATTATTCACTTATAATAAAAAAATAAATAAATAAATAAAACAAATGAAAACTGGAGGTTATTTTACTGGTACTCCCAGATCCCCCTCCCTCACAAAAACACATACACCCACAAAACACACCACATTCATACACACAATCATACAAAACACACGCCCCCAAAAACATCTTATCACACACCACAACAAAAGTTGCCAAGCTGTGAACATTTGCACAATCTTATATTCCAAGAGCTACCCCCCCCCCCCCCTCCCCAGTCCCCGAACCTTCCCTTCGACCCTCTCAGTCCCTAAGTACAAAAGTTTGATAGGTCACATTCCCTGATTTTGAACCTAGTTTACATACAGTATGCCGAGATGGAATGAAGTTGATAGTAATACTAATAAGAGCACAAAAAAAAGAAGAAAAACCTTTGGCATTCAATTCAATTCAATAAGGGTTTATTCATATGACGTTCTGGCAGCCAAAGCTGAATTGCAGGTCATTTATACAAGGTAAAAACATCATGATATTTAAATTACACTGAGCTTTATACATGTTGACATAAAATAAAATTAATGCCATATAAAAGGATAAAAATACTAGACACATTTATACACATAATAGGCAACATCATTAAACATAAACATATACAAAAATACATGAAGATTACTTTTTTGAAAAATAATCATTTAAAGATAAACTTGAGTTCTGGTAATGCGATTGCATTGTGAAAGAAAAGGTGTGGAATGGATCAGAAAAGTTGATCATATATAGCATGTAAGTAATGGTGTGTAATGCAAGGATCTGGAGTCATCAAAATCATCATAAATTTGGCAGAGTTTTGGTAAAGTAACAATCACTTACACAGAAAGATGTATATGGGACAACACACATGGTGTCGGGGCTGGTACTACCCTGATTTCCTTATCTTTCTATGCTCATTACTCAGCCAGTATACATTTTCTTCCAAAATTGTTTGGCACATGACATTTATTTGAAATCTTGAACATTCAGTGTAAGTTTCGTTAGATTCTGTGAGAATTCATTTTCTTTTTTTACCAGAACTCAAGTTTATCTTTAAGATACGAACAAAATAGGGAATAGAGCTATTATTAAAGCGACTGGTTTTACAAATAAATTGAGAATATTTCTGTACATTTTGTAAATTAAATTTAACAATTCTTTGACTTGGTAGCCATAACGAACACAAATCATGCTTTTCTAATTTAATGGCGAAATCAAAACAAAGTTTATTCCTACGTTCTTCCAACGTTAACAAATTGCACAATTGCAGAGCATGATTATATGTTTCATAATTAAGTCCCAAAATAATTCTACATGCCCGTTTTTGTATTCGTTCAATATTATCTGTTTCTTTACGCGTTAGGTTGGAATGAAAAAAATGCGTGTAGCTTTAAACAATGCCTTCACGGATACTTAAGCCTCTACACACTACAACTCACTGCAAAAACAGCTCCATATATACCACAGCTTGTGGCAATTTCAATATCAATTATCTTACTTTGTACCTGTATGTACATACTAATGTTTGAGGCCCCTAGTAACATGAAAGCACCTAGTTACAGGCAACCAAATCACATGAACCTTCCCTTCGACCCTCTCAGTCCCTAAGTACAAACGTTTGATAGGCCACATTCCCTGATTGTGAACCTAGTATACATACAGTATGCCAAAATGGAATGCAGTTAATAGTAATACTAATAAGAGCACCAACAAAAGAAAGACAAACCTTTGGCATGCGTGTAGCTTTAGACAATGCCTTCAGGGATACTTAAGCCTCTACTGACTACAACTGTATGTCCATACTGATGTTTGTGGCCCCCGCTGAATGGACCTACATGTAGTTACAGGCAACCAAATCACAGGTACACACACACACACACACACGCGCACACACACACACACACGCACGCACACACACACACACACACACACACACACCACGGTTAATGTACCGGTGGAACTATTCGCTCTATAATCACTTTTACATTATGCATTTAAGTACCCAAGCAAACGTAGGCCATAACAAAAGGAAGAAAGAAATACAATAGCAGAAGATAAGCCGTTTTTGTTCAAGGTATACATATGAGGGATAAATGTAGACTATCCTGTTAATTAAATTGTTTTAATGTTTTTACTTAAATTTATTCACGAATATTGAGACAGAGTAGCCTGATCAGCATTAAAAACATAAAGAACTTACAAATATCCAAATGAAAGATAAAATGCAAATTAACATAGTCTAAGACATAAACATTTCATAAACATGGATCGAAAGAATATCTCTTGAAAAACACGAATAATTTGCTGAAAAATCATATAGGCCTAGATATCATGGAAAGGCGTGAAATGCAATTTTTAAAGACCTTTCTCAGACCCCTGAACGTTAAGCCTCGGTCAAAAATACCATTACGAACTGCTACGAATGCCGTACGAACGATTTTCAGATCATTTCGCAAGATCTTGTTAAGAGGGCCGTACGAAACCAGCGTTCGTAGGCCGTTCGTAGACCGTTAGTAAGTTCGCAGACTGGTCGATGGTCTTGTCCAAAATTGTTTTTAACTTCGTTAGAAAGCCTCTCTTCTTAAGGCGGCCGAACGTCGTAAGAACATCGTAAGAACCACGCAAGATCTTCGTATATTTCGTAGGGTTGTTATAAATGTATTACTTAGTTCAGTCAATTAAATAGAACAAATTTTAGAATGTTATACAAAATACGTTATCTCAGATCTTATTTACAAGCTCTCTTCATTTAAACATTGAATCCTTTGATGTCATTTGCCATCCAAATACATACAAAATGTCCGAGAAAAATACCACCGGTAACCATGGTGTCCTAATGTATAGACTCCCGTCCTACTCATAGAGTTCTTAAAGTAAATATGTTACAATCATTAGTGAACGTATACCATATTATGATACGCAGTAACTGTGTTTGTACCTGTTTGTACTACTTGATTAAGTAAATTTGAAATGGCAAATAACAATTAATTCCTATGCGTGACACAGGGTAAAGATCAATACATTCATGGGCATAGCATACCCTTGCAATAAATATATAGCTGCCCCGGTTCTTCAAGCAACCCAAAGTATTAAGCTTCTGTGCGAATATTCCCCTGATCTGTCGCGTCATTGGAGGTGCTAGTTCTCGGATTCAATCTTTTCAAGTTTTCATAGTGATGGATGAAGGCTGCTCCATCGAACTTGTTAAGGTCTACACATGCCTGCTCCACTCCGCCAGTCATACCTGGAGGACCACAGCTAAACACTCCAATCTTTCCCACCTGTCCAGACACAAAGAGTACTCTGATTTGAATCATTCTTGGACAAGGTCGCCAATGAAGACAGGATTCATGTTATCTAAACTATATTACGAGAGATGTATAGTAGATGATATATACTCGTTCACCAAACTATCTTTCCACTTTAACATATTCTACTGCTGTATGGAGCAACAAGTGTCAAGTTTTTTTAAATTCTGTACACTTGACCTTAACTAATATATAAAAAGAATCCAGTCAAGAAACAATTTTTATGCCAAAACGACATGATTGTTTTATAATATTAATAATGATAATAATAGGCATTTCTATAGCGCCGTCTATCTAGAAATTCTATTCCGAGGCGCATTTATTATTGCTCCGGCATTAGCCTAGCTGCCATTACAGCGCTCCAGCATTTCAAGGAATCAATTCCTGCCAGGTTTAGCTACAGAGTTGTGGTAATTTTTAGAGGATAGAAAGATTGACACTTGGTGCTCTTTGACTAAATCTATATTAAAAAACTGGCGAAAATGTCCAATCGCGTTATCACCATCAAGATAACATAACTACCTCGGGTTTATAATGATGGAAATTACCATACTGTATATGGACAGCGAAAAGTAATAAAATGAAACCCGATTGGAATTCGGCTGCATAGCCAAAAGTTGACGTTTCTTTTTCTTACTAATCTAGTCTTTAATGCATAGGTTACTAAACTATCGCATCAAGCATGTTCTTGAAACGGATCATTTCCAACAGTGACTTGAAGCCGAACTCCTGCTCTAGTTTGCCAAAGAAGAATTCGGGAGCCTGTGCAGCGATCCTCTTTAGTCCCATTAAGTCTCCTCCGTTGTAGCTTAAGAACCAATTCTGAAGGTGAGAGTAGTTGTTCCGACATAACCAATTAACAACTTCCCCTGAATCCCATTGTTGCACGATCTGCACACAGGTAGTTCCTAAAAAATTGAGAAATTAGAATATGTTTTTAATACAGGTGACCCGACATTTGCTCCGGCTATAATTTATCGGGGCTTTCATATTTCTTAAAAGTATAGGATTACGAGTAAGGTAGCGATTAGGTTTCTTGTGATTTAATTGTATTACATCTAGTATAATTCAATTGACGTCAACATGTAATTTACGTTGTAACTAAAGCTTTCTTATATTTCAATGTGTTACGTTGCCTTTGCATAGTTAATTCCCCAAACACTCTAGCTCACCACATCCACACGCGCACACACATTTATATTATATTCTATTCCCTTATTAGTATTTGCATGTGTGTTCGTATTGTAGGTGATTTAATCCGTATTGGGAAAAAATGAACATAACTTAAATGAAGACACCCACCCTCAGATTTTGGAACAGCCGGGGCCGGTGCTGGTACTGCTACACTCTTCTCAACAATGATCATGATGCTATTGATGATGATGATGATGATGATCACGATGATGAGCATGATCCTGACATCTGATTGAAAAAATGAGGGGACATTTAGATAGCATATAGTCTCAGCTAGAACATACTAAAAAAACCAAGCAGAAACTATATAGAGAAAGGGAGAAGTTATATCGACTTGTAAACAATGATGATCATGATGATATTGCTCGCGAAAGACGGGAATGTAGAATCCAGTTTTTAAAAAAAGTCATGTCCCATAGAGAATACACGCAAAATGTGAAAAATTGATATGCCTCCTTTAATCGCAAAAATACGCCATGATGCATTTGTCAAATTGAAAAACTGGGGAAACAACATTCATAGAAAAGTGTCTCAGCTAGAACATATCAAAATTTGGAAGAAAATCGATCAATATTTACAGAGATACAATCAATTTTCCAAAAATATGCTGACGTCATAATATGCAAATTGAAATTTTGAGTTCGTAGGCCATTATGATGACGTCATGAGTTAATTGAGAGTCAAATGAGACATGAAATCATATTTCCGATTCATACTCTATCAAAATATGAGGAAAAAAATTGGGATCACCTTGCATCCAAAGAGCTACAATGAATTTTGTATAGGCATGTTTTTGCCCGTATATGCTATGTATTACAAGAGCTCGCACGCACGGACATGTTTCTTAAACGGACGCTCATTCCGTTATTAACGGGCAGAAAAGGGTGGACAAGGTATCAAAATGCTTGGAAAAATGTGCCAAATATGATGACAGAGAAAATTTGGTGATTCCATGTTGCAAAATGCCATTGCGCGCGCGCACAATTTTGAAATGCTTAATGACCTGATTCGTACTCTCGTTTAATAGTTAAGTGATTTTGAGCAATTTTAAATTTTGACGCGCGCGTTTGCGCGCGTCATGACCTTTGTTTGACCTTTGATGACATGACCTGTTGACCCTTGAAGTGAAATATATGTGATATGAATACTAATGAACTTTGAGTACGCATCATGAAGATATGATGGATAATGTGATTTCACAAAATGGCGCCTGGATGACGTCACGATAATGGCCTATGACTGTGCCAAAATTGAAAGAAATTAACACAACCGATCTTGAGTTATCCTAGGAACAAAAAAGGGGGAGAAATAAAAATAAATAAATAAATAAAGAAAGAAAATTCTGACGAAAACAATAGGTGATCTGTCGCAGACGACAGACCACCTAATAATAATCTTAAAATCTTAAATGATAATAATAAACACTTAATATGTGCAGAGTGGCAAGGGTGACTTCTTGTCTTGCCAAATGTTAGTGCCTGGCTGGAATTCGAACCTTCACCAAGTTTTGAATGGGTACCTGGACATAGCTGGGCTAATCCCTCAGCCTCAGGAAGAACAGCATAGGTGCTGATGAGGCTAATTCCCTGGCTAAACAATATTTGTATCATTGTCATTATTATCATTAGCATCATTATCATTATTGTTATTATTGTCATCATCGCCATTGTTATTTATTAAGCATGCAAGGAATACATTCCTACTGAGCCTCAGTTCAATACACCTGGGTGGAGAGTGGTAAATCTAGATTAATATCTGGCCAAATTACATAATGCCTCAGTCACACCTTTGCGTATTTGGCTTGCGTATTGCTGCGGTTTATGGCAAGCCGTTTTAACATTTATTCCTATTTCTTGATATCAAGATATTATTTTCTGTTGTGAAAACGGCTTGAAATAAATACGCAGCAATACGCAAGCCAAATACGCAAATGTGTGACTGAGGCATTAACTCGAACTCTTCACTAACCCGGTCGACCAATGGGCACTGGGATCTTTGAACGCGGTGAGTAATTACGTGAATCACCACGGGACATCGATGGACCAGCGCCCGGTCGTGGCGGCACGAAAGGCGGAGAAGGTGGCTGCATGTAATGATTGGCTGCTGGAATATAGACACCGTCAACGTCTTGGTCCTCATCGGACGGATAGCGCCCCCTGTCGGCCAATTCGCGGACCAGAAGTGACATGTTTTCCTGGACCAAGTCCAGCGTGTTCATCTGCATGTATAACTTGTTCCCCAACATGGCGCCCAACCAACCATTGGGAGTGTAGCCGGTCTGCATTTTCAGAGGGATGATAGCCTTGCGTAGCTTGTACGTGTATTCTGCCTCTATTCAGTCAGAAAATAAATGAGAAACAGCATTCGTTTTAAGTGCTGGTCAATTGTAGTCTGTAAGCGCAGCCTATGATTTGACACATGACATGCTTGAACACAGACACAAACTTTGTTACCTGAACACATTTCCATAAAAGCCCTGATCTGAGCCTAACTCTGTCAATCTCTGGCTGTGTCAAATGTCAGGAGCAGCAAGAGTAAATAGTCCATAGGGTAACTAAGATAATTCGTTCGTCCAATTTTTTTTCTCCTCATAGGCCACCAGCCGGCCTCGGTGAAATAAATCATCAATCGGGAAAATTCCTAATTCGTCGAGTCAATTCAGAAGCATTCAATATTTGAATAATATGTTGTATGTAATGTCCAAATATCCTCAGCGCCTTTGTTTAGGCAACTGGATATTGGCTCTCTAAAATTCCTGAATTGAATAGAATATATGAATCTAATTTATGTATATTTATATATAACTTGAAAAAATACCTTTACACGCGTTAACCTCTTTTAAAGTGTTAGAGTCCTTTTAAATATGTCCTTCGTCGCAGAACATCATCTCTCTGATATATATATATATATATATATAAACGTATACGCAAAATAAAGCCAACCAACCAATTAGAAGGAAGCGTGAGAGCTGATTTGATGAGATAACCACGTGCCAGTGACCACGCAGGGAGGTCTAATCCCTCCTGACCAAAACTAGTGCAGATAGGCATTAAAGCCGTCCGTCCCCTGGTTGCTTACTTACAAACACATATTTTCTTAGCAGTCAGGTAAAAAACAAACCAACAACAATACACCTGATATATGTTATGCAAACATTCCCAACCTAATTATGATACTCCTGTTAATTCGGTTACAAAATTAGAAATGCCTCATTCAGCCCTTCCCGAATTAACTTAGAGTACAGTAGTACATACCTGTTCGGCAAGCAGGACTGTCTTTGTACTTTTCTGAGAAGCAGATGATAACTACACAGGCTTCCTCCACGGCATTCGCCATCGCCTCTAAGGTTGAGCCTCCTAGGTAAGGCAAAACAATCATAATGATAAGGCCTTTATACACATGTTGTATTGCCCATTGCGACCGACCCTTAAATCTTGAAATGTGCGGCCGGCTTTTATTTTATTATTTTTACCGTTTCTTACAGAAAAAAAATATTAAAGCATTCAAAAATGAGAAATATCAGCCAAAAGAGGGAGAAAAAAAAAGTTAAAAAAAAAGAATTCCGACTTACCGACCCATGTTTTGGCACCTAAAGGGCACTACAACATTTTTTAGGCCTAATCATGATACGAAATAGGCCTACTATTGATGAAAAATGATAGCAACATTAATAATATCATTAGTAATTAACATGATAATAATGATGGTAATAGTTACAATATCATAATGATAACAATTATATATGTAGTACTGATAATAGTAATGATGATATTGATGTTGGTATCAATAACGATAATAATTCTTTATCTGGACATGCATTCGTGTCACAACGATATGCGTGCGATGACGCCCGTGTTTTTACGTGTCGAACGGAGGAGCTTCTCTCGGACTATCCAGAGCAATTTGTAATTAGGAGTCTGTAGCTTCTGTGATAGTGGAGATAGATAGGGCGAAAGAAAGGCCTTTAAAACGTTCCGAAGTCAGTGACCTTGGTGGGTTATTAGAGACAATATGCCTACTCTGACTCTCCGAAAGACAAGGGGTATTTCTTGATTGGACTACGGGTTTGCTGTGTGCAGAATTTTACATCCAGTAATGGTACATTTATTTCCACCAAGTCTGGTGTCAGTGAATTATGACCTTCTGCACATGGGAACTGCCGACTCTCTCCCCTAAAGAGGTTGATGCCTGAATAAATAAATGCAGATATGTCGCAATAAATTTACCCATTCTCTCCACATCCAACCACACATTGAATCCAAGCGCTTTCAAAATGTCCTTGACCTTTAGTATCTGTTTCTGGACATCCCATTGGTAGCTGATCATCACGTGAGAAAGTTTTGGGGTTATCTTGCGGTCTACTTCCGGGTTAGAGGTCTCGGGTGACGCCAACCCATTGTTTGACCCGTTGCATTCTCCACCTTTCTCTTCCGGTTTGTCATCTTTATCCTCTTCCTTCTTCTATGAAATAAAAAGTAAGATTAGCTCTTTATAAGTGTAGGATTTCTGATCTTTCTTTTCTTGACGAGCATTTTATTATAAGAATACAATTTATATATGTTGCTTGCCACGTTATGGCGACCTCATCACAATCCTCAAGCTTTTGATATTAAGGAATATCGCTGGAACTCATTCCTAGATATTCTAATTATCATAAAGAGTATCTCAACTCAACATTCCCCCCTCCCTCATTATTATTTTTTGTTGATTAATAGAAAATTGGAGGAATGTTAAGTATCCACCCTCTTTTACAAAATCCTTGATCCGCCCCTAGTCATAGTTACCACTTCTGATCTTGTTATGACTTGGTCTTGAAGATTCCATAGGATTGCTTGGCAGGCTCGGGTATAATCATCAACGCCGATGCAAGCTCGCACGTCTGAAAAAGAAGAAGAACAACAGAATAAAAAATATAAAAAAACCCACTGCGCTACTTAGAGCTACTTGCGCCCTCTGTTTAGCAAACAATGCCTCTTAAATCGATGCATGTTGGTCCCCCATGATCCCCTTTTTCGTATTGCAGCAATTTTAGCCCCAAAGTGAATAAATGAGTAAACTGTCGGTGACCTTGCAGGGTGGTCTAACCCCCCTGGCCAAACTATTACAGACGAGTTTTAAGAAGAACAAAAAGGATGATGATGATAATAGTAATAGTAATTATAAAATAATAATAACAGCAATAATAGTAATAATAATGATCATGACAATGATGATGATGTTAATACCATTTCCCACCTTGATACAACATATATATTCAAATACGTTAAATAAATCATGATTTCATTTTCAAAACATGCCTCCTCGGCGGGGCATTTCGGTGACCATGAAATAAACCAGTTTAAAGCGTCTTCATTTTATTAAAGTGGCAGTTTCAAACTTCTTGATTATGTGTAAAGGGCTTTGCTCTCCCTTCAGTAAACAGTAGGACCTGCAGGGGCCTCTTTAAATTACTTAAATGGTGCAATAAGACGATATTTGTTTTCAAGTCGATGTGAAAAAATATGATGTCGAACCGATTGTTTTCACCAAACTTAGTTTATGGATGTAGCATATGTTTCGAAAAACATAGTCAATAGGCCTACAATCTATGAATTTACAGACTTTACGTATTATTCTTTCATTGATTTAGCCATACCCTAAAACCAAGTTTTTCTTGTTCTACGGTCCAGCAAATCCTTACACATATACAAATTATAAAAAATTATGAAAAAACTTACTATCGATGCAACCTTTCTCATTAAAAATGGCGTCCTTGTTATGTGCTGTAAATGAAAGCACCCACAAAGCGTTGAGAGCGGTGTTGCGTTCTTCCTTAGAATTCTTCTCGTCTATCATGTAAACAAGGTGAGGAAGGACACCAGCCTCGATGAATTTATCCTTAAAGGAGAAGGAAGAAAAAAAAGAAATTTGCGCCTTCAGCATTTAGTTTCAATTGGAATTGGCACCTTACAAATCTATCATGATCATTACTACTATAAAGAAGTTGTAGTAGTAGTAGTAGTAGTCGTAGTAGTATTAGCAGTAGAAGCAGTACTAGTAGTGTTGCAGTAGTAGTAGTAGTAGTAGTCGTAGTAGTTGTAGTATTAGTAGGAGTAGTAGTATGAGTCCCATTGGTACAATATCCCTTTCAGTGTGACCAGACGTCCCGTATTTCAAGGAATCATGACCGCATTGTAAACAATTATTGTCCCGTATTTAATGTCCATGGGAAAATAATAACCAGTTATTATCATTATTATTATTTTCATTATTACCTTGTTATGGTCGTTTGCCGCTACTCTCTGTATAGCTTCCACCACCTCAACGGCGAAGAAGTTATAGTGAGCGGAGTAGTGGGAAGGGTCTTCCAGGGCCCTACGAAGGACCTTGACAATGAACTCGATGTTAAGACTCGTCGTATTGAGATCAATATTTTCCTCTTCAGTCACAATGTAGGCCAGAATGAAGAGCGCCTGTGTAAAGGGATAACAGGAAAAGGGTACACTGTAAAAAAAGTTGGGCAATATTTTTCAACACTTTTCAACCCAACCATCTATTGGGCAATATTTTGCCCAGTGGTATTGGTAAACGTAAGTACCCTATATACTTCACACGTGCATAATTGTTTCGTATTTTGACAAACATTTGGGCAAAGATATGACCCTTCAACTGCCCGACTACGGTAGCCCACTTGTTGGGAAAATCTTGACCAGCTGTTGGGCAAAATACGAAAATATTGCCCAATAGATGGTTGGGTTGAAAAGTGTTGACAAATATTGCCCAACTTTTTTTACAGTGTATAAAACCAATGGTTTGAAACTATTAAATTGTCTTTTTTACTTTTAAATTTTCGAACTTTTGGACTTCCGCAAACTTTTGAGCTTTTGAATTATTGAACGTTTAACTTTTCGATCCGATGAGTACTTGTGTTTTATCGCTGTTCAGCCACATCTGACCTTATATTATTAATGATAATGCGGATCCTAATCAAATGATTGGTTGAGAGCGTACACGAGACCAGGCATTTAGTTTGCCTAACACGTAATTTTACTAATGACCGGTTATTAATAAATTCATGTTCTAAAACATCATTTCATAAAAACAAACAAAACATCATCTTATAAAACAAATAATACACAGTATTTGTTCGAACATTAGTCAAATTACCCATACTCGGTACCTTTGGAATAGTCTAACACGCCTGAGACGATAGTCGGGGGCGTTTAGATTGTTTCGAAAGTACTTTGTGTGGGTAATTCTTACTAATACCCTACACAACCGTGTATAAATAAAGATATCTATTAAATTCAATGCAATCTAGAATATAACATATCTGCAAATACATTGAGAAAGTCAATTCAAGCGGAATTTGTATTACACTAGATATTGTCTTACTTATAGACACTGGGGCTAGTTTCTCAAATCCGTAATAAATCGTATTTCATGGACATCCAATTGAAACTTGAGTTCATTTTGTAATACGCATTTTAGCGGGATGTCAAAGAACTAAGAAGTATGACAGTTTCGTGAAACTTGCCCCAGGTTGAAGTGCATGTAGGCCTATATACGTCATTGTAATGTCACAATAATTTCAGCAAGTGACGCATAATTATGGGACTGCTGAAAGTGAGCTTAAGTTAATAACTTGAAAGTACCCAAGTTCGTGGTGAAGAAACCAATGCTGTCTTATCTGATTTCATTTTATTTTTTTCCAACGCTAAGAGCGAAATGAAGAGTCATCGCTTGCCCCTTTTATTATATAAGTTGAATGGAAACGCGATCTTAATTATTCAAAAAATTAATATATAATAATTAAGGTGAATAAATACAAACATGCCTGCATACAGAAATGAATAATGAAAATAAATATGAAGTTAATAAATAAATAAAAATGGTTAACTTAATAAATAACCTTTGCACGCAAAATGTAGAATCGGCAATCCAAGAAAGGCTTGAGTAGTTCCGATGCCCTGCTCCGGCGAAAAAACGCTCTGTTGTTAGGATGGTTTCTGAAAAAAAAGAACAACAAGAACCCGTGACGTAAGACATATACTCTGGTTATTACATCGACGATATCCCAACGTTTGTAACGCATATACGCCTATGAACACCGGCTAATTGTGCATTATGGTGACAACCTTTGGTGTAACTATAAGAAACATGAGCCCTCCCCCCCCCCCCCCAAAAAAAGAGAGGTGAAAATCATACAGATAAAGGACAAAGGAAGCGAGAGAGGAGAAAACCTCAAAAGAAAGTGCTGCAACCCGCCCGCTCCATTTAATGGTCTTCTTCAATGCCCATCTCTATGTATGCATTTTAGCCACTCAGTAATGCTACATGCCCCCCCCCCCTCCCCCTCCCCATCCCTATAATGCCGGATCCACTGAATTTGACGACCAAAGATGCTCGTAAAATATGACGCTGCAACACCGCGGCGGTTTCTATTTTATTTGTATTTATTTGTTATGATAACGTTAAGTGCAATATACTTAAATGCACAACATCTACCCTTTTAACACAAAACTAAGAGCACAATATGCGCAGAACTTTGCTGCGCACACTTCCCATTCATTTTACACACATAAAAAGCGCGGCGGTTTTCTTTTCCTTTCGTTTTGCGGCGATTAACCGCGTTATATCTTAGCGAGCCTTTTATCGTACCTGATGCAATTGTAGAGCAAGGTAAACATCTTCTTCAGTAACTCCCTCCTCGACATCCATTTGAGCTCTTCGTCGTCGCGGTTCAAGGCCTCAAGGTCGTAGAAGGTATTGCTTACGAGTTCAAGGATTAATGGCACAACCGTGTGGCCCATCTGGCGGCAGAGCTTGGGGCTTTTCTCAGTAAAGCGTTGGGCGGCGTCAATGAGGAGGTTGAAAGCGATATAGAAGCCTGGGTGATTGATCTATACAGGAAAGATAGATTTATAGGAGCTCGTGAACACAAGGTCCGTTGGGACAACAGATATATAATGCCAAACACACACACACACACGCACACACACACACACACACACACTCTCTCTCTCTCCCTCTCTCAATTATTGTATTACAACAATAATATTCAAATGTTCACTGCTTTAAGGGTTACGGTAAAAACTATGGCCAGAGGTGAGCTCGAAACTGTGCTATGCCCCGCAACGATAGTCGAGGTTGCGAGATCAACGAGGGCTATGGTTTTCACCGTGACGCGAAAAAGAAGCAGTCAACATTCGTTTTATATACCGCATCGTTCGATAGCTCAAAAATTAATTTAAAAGACAGATAAAATGCGGTACAGTAACGTTTTTTATAAGGGTAATTCTCATCGATCGCTCTTTCGAAATTTCGTTCGGTGTAAAGCTATGTTATGGTGCAGGCCGTGCACCCGCTTATCTAAATGGCAAGCTACGCGCGCGCGTACAAAAACATAATGCTATGCCCGGTCAATATTTTTCATCATAACGCCCGGCAGTCCGTAGTGAATTTCATGCCCGAAAAATTTGACCAATCAGAGGCCTAGAATCTAGACATGCGGTATATAATATGATTTATCCTTGAGTAACATTTAGTTGCCTTTGTATTGGTTTGTGATACCATGGTATATTATTTTTAAAACAGGTTGCTACTTTGAGGGGCACGGTGAAAACTATGGCCCGAGGTGAGCAAGCATATTTACTGTGCTAGGTCCCGCGAGACGACAGTCAAGGGACATATTAAAGGCAGTTGCGAGATAACCGAGGGCAATGGTTTTCACCGTGACGCGAAAAGAAGCAGTCAATATTTGTTTTATATACCGCATCCTTCGTTAGCTCAGAAATTAACTTCAAAGACATATGAAATACGGCACCGTAACGTGATCGTCATCGATTGCTCTTTCGGTGTTCGGTGTACATGTATGATGATGCCGGCCGCGCGCCCGCGTATCTAAATTGCCAGCTACGCGCCAAAAAACATAATTCTATGCCCAGTCAATATGTTTCACCATAACGCCCGGCAATCCGTAGTGAATTTCATGTCCGCAAATTTGACCAATCAGATACCTCTCTTTTGAAATCTAGCCATCTAATTGGTCGAAATTGGAGTCGTGGTTTTAGCCATACCCGCCTACCAATCAATATATTTTTTAAAGATGCCCGCCAATCGGTAAATATTCTTTTAATAATGCACTGGTTAACGGGCCGCATGAATAATTTTTGCAGAGATCCCCATTGGTTTACGTGTAATAAGTTTCTTTGTGCGAGTGCGGATACCATAGTTTTTGTGCGATTAATTTGGTCTTTTTTTTTATTTTTATAGGTAATTATGTTTTTTTATTTGCGACGGGGCCTAGGCCTACATGTTATGTTTTTTTTTTTAGTTTCTTAACTTTGTTTTATGTCCAAAGGACAAAGGAAGCAATATTGGCTGAAGCGACTCTTCCTAGATTTCAACTTCTTGATGGGAATGATGATGATCAATTACAAGACTTTATTAATTCTGCAGACAGCAAGAACACCAGAGATCTTCCCAGGTACATGCAACATCACTACAAGGCATGCCCATGTTTTAAGCCAGCAGGTTCAAGCCCCTACATTAAATATCCAGAACTGCGTTGTGAACATTTAGGACAACAAATAGTCTAGACTCTCACAGTCTGCGTAAATATGTTGCGAATCTGGAGTTTTATGGAGTTTTATGGGGTTCTATGACAAAAGTTACTGTTTGAGTTAATTTATTACTTCTGCTTTACCTGTTTTACCAATCCCCGTTCTACTTCTACTGGAGCACAATTTGATGATGATTTTTAAATGTGAACACCCCATGATTGGTAAGTGGCACATGTATTCTTTCACTCTTTTTACAGTTTATAAAATATGTAATGACTGCTTTAATATTCGAGGTATAGTTGTTTGTATAGGCTCTCGGGGACGTTGCATCTTGCTATCACCCCGAGGCGTGCTGAGCCTATAAAACAACTATTCCTATTTGTTTTATATAAAGCATCCCACTTAAATTTCAACAAAACATGCCTGTCAAAGTGTATTTATTTGTAGAGTGAGAGGAAAGCATTGCATGCGTTTCACAGCGCGTATCCATTGCTGACATGCACGTTCAACTATTCGTTCATGCCATGTACGCGCAAGTAGAACTTGCCCTGCAAATGTTATTCGCTACGATTTCAAGCAATTAGTAGTAAAATTCGTGCCTCCTGTTCTTTGGACCAATCAGAGCCCTATAATCTTCATATGCAGTATATACGTACATACTTAGTTTATTCACACACACACACATACAGAAAGGATTGACGGAGACCTTTGTAGATTATATCTTTCTCAATAAAATCATCCGATCAAAAAGTTTTATTGGCATCTCCTTACCTGATCATTGAAGAATGAATCTTCTGGTATCACTTCATCCTTGACTTCATCCAAGATAGATGTAAAGATTCCAGTGAAATCTTCTTTGGTAAAGAAGTCAACGCACTTTTTATCTCGTAGATTGCTCAGCTCACAAAGGGACAATAGAGTATCAAAACGTTCTAAAAATATTGCTGTTTCCAGGCTTTCCAGGGTCTTTTCTTGGATATTCTAAAAATAGATGTTAAATAATGTAAAGAAATTCATGATTGTCTTCAAAAGGAGGTTCTTGAATTTGGACTTGAACTTGAAGAACTAGACCGATAGCAGACCGACAACAGACCGACCAAAAAATGCACAAAATAATTTAACAAGTATCGATAAGTAGGAGTCACGTTAATTGGTGGTGTGACTAAGCTAGTAAAGGGAATATCCACCCTAATATTAAAATGAGAGGAACAGGTCAGTGAAAGTATGATCAGAATCCGATTTCAAATAAGAAAGTTGTGAATCTTTTATATAGTTGTCGTCTGTGAAACTCAACTTGACAACACTATGGTGTATTTTGCGAGGTCCTCTCCAATTTACTCAGTACAGAAGATTTCATTAAACTTTCATTTTTGTCTAATCAATTGTTGACGGAACAGATGTTTCATACAGGAGTTTTATAAAACATATTTGCAATAATGTTAGGGTGTCTGTATGATTGAACATTTTCTTTAGGGCAAAAATTGACATTTCTTTATTTTTTAGTATAGGGCAATTGGGATAGGACCTCGCAAGACATATGTCAGAAAGTTGCTAATTTCTGTATGCTTGATCGCTCCTTCCTGTTTTCAATAACATAGAGAAGATGAGGGAATGATAATGTACAAAAAACGCTTATACAGTCATGTTCGGGCAACTGGGGTATTTGACGGAGGGGTAAGGGGACATTTCCCCCACCTACAATATATATATTTTTTTTAATTGATTTTTTTTGTTGTTTAATCTTAATTTAATGAAAATAAAATATTTTAAATCTTTTTAGATAAAAATTGGCATTTTTTTGTTCTTTCCAAAAAATGTTTTTTTAATTTTTTTATAAAATACATTTTTGATGCAGGATAGAAAACAAATATACCATGTCTCTATTCGAGGTACTGGTTAAAACGATGGGCCTCATACTATTGTATGATACAAGTATAAAACTACTCTTTAAAAAAATATAAGTCTGCACAAATATTTTTGATGAATGTATGTTTTTTTATTTTTGTGATGTGGAATCGAAATTGGATGTACTAACCGAACATAATGCGAACTGTATGAAATTTACAATGCTTGACTTGAATGGATAAAGTAGGCCTACCTTTTGGGAACGAACTGATTTTTAAATGCCATTTTTAACTATATTTTGGGAAGTCAGCTTTTTGAAAGTGTCAGTGTATGAGGCTACTGGAAACGTGTACATTAATGCATAACAAATTTGATGTAGTACCTTTTGGAACCGACCTCTTCATATATAGTCCTAAGCAAGTATTAGACTAAAGGTACATAGATCGGTAAGTTAAAAAGGGAGACGCGGGATCGAAACCAAGTCGATACATGCGCCTGTGTCCATTTGGTAAGGCATTAATCCTCATCTCCGAAAGCCGTCGGTCCCCTTGTTCATTATTTACAAGCAGCATACACATGCTTTCTTAGCAGTCAGGTAAAAAAAAAATGGCTCTACTGATGCCAAGGCCGATCTCGATACGTCACTAATTCAGGCGTTCCTCTGGTGTCAATGACCTAACACTGGATATAGTCTGCATGCACAGACTCTAACTTGACACTTAAACACAATTATATACTGTATAGTCTTGAGTGAGGGTCTAGTACTGCCTGTCTCTGGCTGTGTAAAATACAGGAGCAGCTAAAGCATGGGTAAATTATACAGAAGCTATGGCCGGGGTGTACTAAAACTTGCTGTCTTCATAGTCTGTTAGTTCAGACACTGTACTACGACCTACGACTGACAAGGGTCTGCGCCTGCAAACTATTTCTGTTGGATTTGTGTTGGATAAGGATTTGACACCGAATATGCCGGTATCCGGATGAACCTGATTGAGGACTTTGTACATGTAGATATTCCATAACTCTCTTTCCTTTTCCTGTTCCTCCTCTTGCCACCGCTGGTCCGACGGGCCTTGACTGCCTTCTTGGAACCTATTTTGTTTACTCTCTTCATGAAGTGATTGCGAGAATATGAAAATCTCACTCAGGACTTTTAAATCTAAAGAATCGTAGAGTTATATATATATATAACTAACCCTAACCCTAAACCCTTTCCCGAAAACGATCTGTAGAATTATTGTCCTCTTAATGACAATGTCTACTTAATGACTCACCTTTTCACTCCAAATGTCCTATCTTTTAAGTACGCCTTTAGAAAAATATAAATACATATATATCATATATATATATATATATATATATAAGGTTTTGAGAGCATATTTTGACCATCATTCCATGGGAAAAAGTAAGCAAATTCAATCTAACTATAAAGGCAACAGTGTAGCCTGCGGACACACTCTGATTTGAAACAATTGCATAGAGTTTTGAGCAGAAACTAACTCTGTCAGTCCTTGGATATGTCAATGGCCAACAGCTATAGCACAGATAATATTTGGGGCAGTAGACCGTGCAGTCGGAATAGTAAAGACACTCTGTTCAAGGGGCTGTAGCATGACGAGACTACGTGTCTTTCCCGTGGCCTGATTCGGGGCCAATCAGGTCGACTACGGACGACGCGATCGCAGTACTACGTATTCACGTGCGTGCAACATACGCGAAACCGAAGCGTGAGGAGAACTTCGGAGTGTTTCGCGAACGCTAGCGCGCGCATATAGCTCCGTTTAGTCTCATTTCACAACGCCCCCTATCGTCAGAGTCAGCAGCCATACATGTTAGCCTATGGAATTGTACCAAACAAAATCGTTACAAATTATTTTTTTGTTTAAACGAAAAGCACATCCACCCCCGACTTACGTTATCACTAGCTCTTTCATTGGAACCCTCATGTCCCAGTGACTTTTGAAAGTTCACCCACCGTCATTTTATCAAAATAGGTTGCAAGCTCGTCATTGCCTATAATACACATGTCAAACAAGACGAACTTTGGACTCAGTTTGCCAAGCGATTTTAAGATTATAGGTCAAGCACACGAAGGATAAGAAGAATGAATTATCATAGATCACTTCTGCTTGGTTCATTATGTCCATTTCATCCAACACCCCACCGTCATTTTTCCAGTTAGTAAAAGCAAACATTTTGCCGAGGAAAGCAAAAACATGAATATTCATGAACGGTCAGACAATACAGCCTTTTAGAACGTAACGTATAGTGAATGGAAATGGGCGATGATCCGTCCAGGAGGTAGAGGTCAGTGGTTTGTGCTGGCAATATTCCAGCGAGCGAAAATGAGACAATCGGAGCAATATGATAACCCAGTTAATCAAGTTCATTTGTTTACGTGCAGTTGTCCAAAAGAAGTCGCAGATGGTGTTAACCAGTACTTGCCATGCTACAGCCCCTTTAAGAATTACGACCGACCAGTAGGTTCGCAGGATTTTTTCAAGGGGGGGGGGGAGGGGTTAAATTTGTAAATTTCGTAACGTCTCAGCCAGGCGCTGAATAAGTGGGGGGGGAAGGGTAAGAGCACATTTTTTTTTTTTTGGTGGGGGTCCAGTTTTTGAGGGAAAATTTCGCAACGACTCAGCCTGCCGCTGAATAAGCGGGGGGAGGGGGTGTGGGGGTAAGAGCACTTTTTTTTGGGGGGGGGGGGCCCGGAAATTGGAAAATTATGGCGACCGATATTTCGTTCAGTGGGATGGGGGGGGGGGGGTAGGGTCTGTTTTTTCACCCTTCAGCACAACAAAAAAAGTGAGAGGGGTTATCCTCCGAAACCCACACATAAAACAAATTTGAGGAGGGGGTTAAAACCCCCGTGCGTACAGCGCCTGCGAGCGTCAAGGGATTGTGCCTGCGAACTATGCCGGGTTATGTTGGATAAATCCTTGCTCAGTTAAGTAGCTCATATTTCGAGGTAGGCATACCTGCATATATTATATTTCTGTTTCAATGAGTAATCGATAACGTATATTGATGGGTGACAGATTGTCTTCCGTTTCCTTCAATTAAGGTAAAACAGCAACAGCAACAACATGATCGGCATTTCATGGGCATTTTGTGAAGGTTGGAATTATATATGCAATTCTTCTGTAAGGCTTAAACAACAAAAAAGTTGTATTGCTCTTTAGGTGCCAGAACTTTGGTCGATTGGTCGTTTTTTTATAAATTTTGTGTGTGTGTGTTCCCCTCAAAACAGCGACCGTCGCCAAACAAAACTCAAAACTGGGAACGCCGCCCAAATCTCGCTGGTTTCTAGCTGGCGCAGTACATGGTATACATGTAAACGAGACTACTTGTTTACGCTAGCAGGAATTCGAAACTAGGGCAGAAGACAAGTGGGAATTTGGGAATAATTTGATGATTTTAATACATTTATATCCCATTTAAACAAACAAACAAAATAATCTTTTATTCATTAAACCTGTTTTTCTTCCAAAAAAAAAACGGTTTAAAAAATAATCAAAAGCCGACCGTAGATCTTAAAGAGAAGGTTGAGTTCTGGGAAAAGGTGACAAATAATTTGTGAGCGTTATCATTTATATTATGCAAGTGTGGAAGAACATCAGATAAGACATGTTCCCTGAAAAGCATGGCTCTTCAAATGCCTTCATATTCTAAATATGTCATGTAACATCGTAAAACTCCGAGGTAGGATTTTTACGCCACGTGTTCGTGTAGTCCCATATACATCTTTCTGTGTACATAGTGTTTGTAACTTTACCAAGACTTGGCCAAATTTCTTATCATTTTGATGATTCCAGATCCTTGCAATACACACATATTCTTATATGCTAGATGATCAACCTTTTCTGGTCGATTCCACACCGTTTCTTTCACAATGCAATCGCATGACCAGAACTCAACTTCATCTTTAAGACTTTGGGTCAGTCGCAAAGGGCAATACAAAATCTGTTTGTAACGTATATGGCGATCACAAGCTTTGTGATTTCGGGGACTTTCGCCTGCTTCGTACTTTATAAATAGCATTCATTTTAATTTTAGGAAAGAAATAAATGTTAATTGAATTGAAATAAAAGACATTAGAATTCAGATATATGTACAGTCATGTGTAAGAATGTTAATCATGAAGATTTAGAGGACACAGGAACCATCGTGGCAAATCAAAATACGTTAGCGACGTAGTGTGTGTGTATGTGTGTGGATATTTGTTTGTCAGTATGGTGTAATTGGGTTTTTACAGACGTGTAGGCCCGTACATCTTCCCTAAATCTATTTCTTTTTAATTATTGTTCTTACCGCAATGTCTTCAAGGTCGATCTTCCCAGACCCTTGGAAACTTCGGCCTTCTTCGGTAGATTTCGTCAGGTACTCATGAAATTCCTTGAACTCATCTGTTGTGAAGCGTGCTATATCCGGATGTCCGTTTTCATGGATTCGATCCAGCGGTAGATAATGTGCAGGTCGCTCCCGCGGACTTCGGAAAGGCCGAGGGTAAGTTTCGGGATATGGCTGGCCTGCAGGTAGGGGATTGAAAACAGTCTCACGGATGCCCGGCCAAACAGAACTCTCCACCTCATCATCGGGTCCAGTTGTTTCAGCTCTTTTTGGTACCGTGTCTGATATTGTAATAGTCCGAGTCGGCACAAGAGCGATCGTCTCGCGTATAGGTGAACTCATGATGCTTATTTGTATATGGAGAGCCTGAAGGATCAGCTAAAAAAAAAAACGATATTAAAATCCTAAACTGTTCCATTCAAATATTTTGCTCAGAAGCGTTTGTCTTTGATTTTTTGATGTCCACAAATATAATAATGTACAGGCCTAATCCCGAGAATATGGCGAAACAATGGAGACCAACTTGTGTTTTATCAGCAGTGGCCTGCAAAGTGAAAAATCCTGAATTTGATTGTGACAAATCGAAAGTGGTAAGTTTTACATGTCCTCCGAAAAAGCCCTACAGCTCCATGTATCCTAGCTGTCTGTCAGCAAATAGACGAGTAAAAAAAATCAGGAAACGCATACGCAAATCTGTTAAAACATTGTGCGTCAACTGTTCGAACAAGGTCAATGGGCCTCGATGTACTAGGAAATTCAATGACACACAAGAAGACTATACTGAAAAAGAATAACCGTTTTCACAGGCGAGCGGATGTAATCCAGTCGGCGGCCTATTAAAGGAAGGTATAGTGCATGCCAAACAAAAACGCGAATTAGCAATTATACCAAATTGTGTCTGCTCAAGATGCACGCCTAAAAAAGAAGCAAAATCAATCCAACTTTTCCGGGGCAGGCGTTCTCATTTTAAGCACCCAAAATGATTTTTTTTTTTTAAATTATATTGTCGCTTAAAATTGAAGCTGAGAGAGCCAAAAGAAGAATCAAAAAGTTGATTTGATTTTTTTTCTTCTTATTCGCTTGAATACGTATTAAAGATACTATGTCCCTTTTGCAGCCAACTTCAAATTCTGTAGAACTATGCAGGAATTATGGATATGTCATGTGTGTCATATCTGTGAAATTTATACATTAGCAGTGTCCTAGTATTCAAATTATGCAAGGAAACCCGTTCACCATCTAGACTTTACTGTCAGACACTATCGAATGACTGACTGACATCTTTTTTCTTTGGTAATGACATACATAAAATGAGCTGTAAAGATACATGGGCATTTGTCTATATCAATAACCCACTACTTGTAATGGCCAAAATTAAACTAAAAATTAAACTGAAAATTAAGGTGATTGTGACATGTAATTGTACATATGTATGTATATATATAAATAATTCATAAAATAGTGTGTGGCAAAAATAGTCAACTGTGACTGATTGCCAAACAAAATCAAATCAAGAAAGAAAGAAAGCAATCGCTTAAGTCGATTCGACAACTAATGGCCGTTAGTTTAAACATATTTGTGGCTTACAACCAGTACATAAGATCGATTGATCGATCTGTAATTGAACAATAAGTCAGAAAAAATCTTGGAATAATGGCCGTTAGTTTTCAAGACCTTCCGTTTTGAGGGAGGTTCTAAATTAGTATTGTCTTTCAAATGCTGTTGGAATTTAACCTTTCCATGTTTTGGGCCTGCAAATGGGACGTGGTACCTTTAACATTTAAGAAAAAAGTATACTAAACTAAACTGAACCGAACAGGAATCAAGCAATTTGCTCAATGTGCAGAGTGACTATCTATTCACGAGTTTGTTACCAATACCTCGGGGCGACTCTGAATACCCCAAAAACAGATATAACATGTAAATATTGACGCTGAGTATTATCCTTGTCTTAATGGAGAAACATATGACAAATATTGATTTTATGTAATGAATGTTTTATTTGATCCTACGCGTATGATACATTAAGCTTTCCATTTTTAAAATATTTGAAAATTTGTGCATTTGTTTTGAAGATGATTAATTTCATTGATACTTGAGTCTTTGATTAATGTCACTAATATTTCTGTCCTTATTTATTAATTTAAATATTGTTTGTGTCCCTTTTCCCTATAGTTCATCTGCGAGCGTCATTTCCAGAAGATCTCTAACCTATCTCTGTTCACTGTTCTCATGTCCATCTCTTATTTCAGAAGTCCTCAGTTCACTTCTTTCCTTCAGTCACTAGGGGATGAACATCCAGGGGTAAGTATCTCACTATTCTCCTTGGCCAAGCATATTACCTTTACTCCGGGGACCCGTTTAAAAAAGCCCCTTTTCAATGACAAATGACATAAATCAGTGACAAATCTGTCGACAACCAATCAGAAGCAAGGCTTTCAGTAGCTTATAACAAAAACTGTCATTTGTCACTGATGACAAGTTTTGTGAGACGCCCCCCTGTTTAAAAGCCCGACTTAGTGGGTAGATTTAGTCCACTGATGCATAGAGCACCCATTTTCAATCTCTCCATCCTCTAAACATTACCATAACTCTGTAACTAAATGATAAAACAATCATGTTGTTTTGGCATAAAAATTGTTTCTTGACTGGATTCTTTTTGTTTATTAGTTAACCCTAATAAGGCCGGTGGCCAGTATTCCCCCCCCCCCCCTCCACGATTTTTCTTATTGTTCGGGAACGCATATGGATGGCCCCCGGCCGCTCGCTGACTTTTTTCTTTCGAGTCTTGCACTTCTTTAAAAAAAAAAATGAAAATCTGACCTACAGTTACTAGGTCACGTGATCTTTTGTCTTTGCATGTCTGCCCGAAAATCGCTCATTTTTGTGATTTATGTACAAAACATATGGAAATGTCATTTTTCCTAAAAATAGATAAAACATTGGTTATTGGGTCTTGTGTAAAGATTAGGTGATTGTTCTGGGGGTCAAAATAGTTGAATTGTAGTAAGAAATGAAATAAAACAACAAAAACAATAAAATACATAACTTATAATAATTATTATTACAATTATTACAATAATCTTAAGTATTAAATAATTTCATTGTTTCAGACGCAAATATGACAACTCCCTGTAATTTGTTTTCTTCCTGATTTAGCAAAATAAGCATGCATTAAACATATCAAAAGTAAGTGAAATAACAATCATTATTAATTGATATTACAAGGAGAGTAAAATTATAGTTTTCAGCCTTGTCTTGTGAATCTCAAGTACATATTTATTAAAACGGTTTCGACACCTTAAAGCCTTGAAGTAGGCTTCGTTATACGTTACATGTCAATAACTTTATTCATATCTTGGTTTTTATTTTCTTGATTTAGCAGAATTCAGAATGTCCTAGATTTAGAACTGTATCTTTGTCCTTTGTAGATAGTATTATTATCACTATCAGAAGCTCATTTTAATCATTGACTGTTATTATCACCGCATGATCATGGCGATGAAATCTTCACTGAAGTGTATGTTGTTGTTAAATTTCTTGGAGTTGGTCCTATCTGACCCACATCACATATCAGGTCCCGACGACAGGCATACCTTCAAAGATAATGCTGTCAATCTCACGTGCCAGGTGAGAGATGCATCCGGTTATTCCATTGTTTGGCACGCTGTTAACGGGAACGGCACTGGAAGATTTGTAGGGAGGTGTTTCTCCTGTCCCGATCAGGAGTCGTGTTCAGCCCTACCGGGAATGGATAGTAACTACGCAGCGTGGAGAGAGGGGGATTCTTACAAGTTGGCCATCCTTAACCCTCAGGTACCTCAGACGGATCTCTTTGGACACTTCCAGTGTGGCTATCAGGAAATGAACTGTGGTTCTGCCCCCACTACGATTGGCACATTTTACTTGTTTCAATCTGCTATTATGTTTGTCTATGATTTTCCTACGTGTAACATTGCAATAGCTATTGTGTCTGGAAGAATTTATCGCGAGTTAACGTGTTCATGGAAACCTCGATTTTATCGACAGGATAGCTGTTTGATCGCAAGGTTGACCTCTGAAAACGAAACGATTGAGCCTGATCTATGCCTACCTAGCGGTATCGTCAGCCGTAAGATTATAACGAGTCTCCGCGACCTAGAAAGACCAACTTCGGATGCAATGTGTACCGTTGATCTACCAGAGAATCTTTCAAGATCGTGCAGTTTTCCCTCATCAATGGAACAGGATATAAATGTGCTCATTAGCCCTCTAGATGTCAGCATCCACTCTGGTGAATCACAGGAGTTTCGTTGTCAGGTTCAACCCAATGCAACCATGGAACGTACTTGGGTATTATTCCAGAAGGGGGGACCTCCTGAGACTAATACGTGTACATCATCCGGCGACGTGACGTTCTCTACGGACACCAAGGAATCTCTTCTCCTGAAGCCTCGTACCGGAGATATCCACTATTTCATCGAGTGTAGTGTTAAGACAGTCGACGGCAGGAAGGTGTCTGCATTTGCCTCTGTGCAGACACTTGGGGAAGTTACGACCAATCTGCTTCCATTAGCAACACAGCTTTTCAACCTCACAACAGCAAGCACCTCTAACCAATATATAGGCCTAGACAGCTGTAAGCTCCTTATGATGTATTTCCTCATTCCTGTTTTTAGTGTTCTTCTGTTTGCTGCGGTGATGGTTTTGGCAGTGTATTGCTGGACCAGAGACATCCATGGCCGGACTTCAGGAGATTCTTCAAAATATGTTTTCCAGATCTAACGTGCCTTAAAATAAAATAGGGACACTATGCTGACACTCTACTGTGGATCATCTGGGCGGAGCGAATCAGGTCGGGCAGATCGATATTCTCCGTTAACCAACTTCTAATCATTCTAATGACTCAATTATTGTGTTTCCATCAAATACAGGGCCACATTGTGCAAATAGAAGGGGGGGGGGGGTAAATAACAGAGGGTGAGGTCCTATACCGTCTTCTTTTCTCATCGCTTTCCCATTTTCTATTTTAACTTTCGTTATTCCCCCTGTTTTATTCGTCATGGGGGGGGGGGGGCGTGCCCAATTTGTACTCCACACTCACGAATTAGATTAATAATGACAACAATACTACTAATAATGCTTCTCTTGATTATGAGTAACACTAATAGCGTTAACATTAAAATTGTTGATCATAATAATAATCATAATAATGATAATGAAAATGATGATAATATTAAACATGAGTGATGGATTATTTCAAAGCGCAAATCAGAACCTAGCAGTCCTGAGAGATATAAACTATGAATGATCACTTCTTGGTAGGGTCTAGGGGCAGAACCTGTGCCGGGTCCTTAGGGTCGCAGCCCCCAAATGCTCTCGAGATTAAGCAATTTAAAACCTTCAAGATAGTTGTCTTGAGCGATAGAAAATCTAATCTTTCCCTTGAAATTTGGAGCGCCCCTATCCGCCTATTGGTTTATTTCGTTAGAAATCAATTCTCTCTCACACATAAACTCTAGGACATCTGTATAGGACCGCCTTGTAAACCAACTATATCTTTAAGGAGAGGGGGTAGGGGATGTTCACAGGTGATCCCTTGAAATAATTTGAAATGATTATAGTTCAACAACTATACAGATTTGTTATTCTTGCCCTCTTGATGCTCACTGAAGGTACCATAGGTAATATATTAACCGTTGTAAATGTTACAGGTTTTGTTGTAGATATAGCGGAATTGAGATGTTTTGATCCATCATTAGATGTTAATGAATTCGATAAACCGGTAAGAGAGGTAACGTGGATGTATCTAATTAAAGGAAATATGTGTTCAGATAACTCGGCTTACATATTTTTATTATTATCAGACTAGCGTATCAAACTTTCAATACGGAATTTTAGATTTGCACAACGACAACGTGGATTGCTACGATTGCTCCCTCTGCCTGTAGCTGAAAAGCTTTTGCAAAATCACCGTGTACGTTATCGGCACCTGCAAGAGTAATAAATGTTTATAATGGTAACATGGAAGTTCTACGATTGAGAAGTACAGAGCGAGGGGTAAAAGATTGGGTGGGGGGGGGGGGGGTCATCGTGGCAAATATTTACAGGTAACGAATCCAGCATTTCCCACATGTATAATAGTGAGGGGGAAAAGAAAAAAAATAGTTCAAGCTCGAACATAATAGACAGTATTAATTCAAAAGTAGATGAAGTTATGGTACATTTTCAAATTACCGTGTAAACATGCTATAATTGTAATTGTAACGTTTGTACCTCAACATGTACAGTGACCTAAGCCGATACATTTTGTCTGGTTAATCGTATAAAATGATAATTAAAATAATTGTGTGCACATTAAGTATGAAATATCAATTTCCTACACTATCATTAATTATAAATATCCCTTTAGTAATCCAATTTATAAAATATTATGTTCTTTTGCCAAGTGATATGTTGCTATTGTATCGTGATACACTGTTGCCTATAAAGTTTCAACCTTAATAACGAAAACACATATTCGAGGAGAGTTCACGCACAAACTGTCTCAATATTGCTCTCGAATTTACAAAAACACGTTTTTCATTATCATCAGACAAGCGTCTCAATGTCACAAAATTGTGGATTAAAATGGCTCCCTCTGTGGACAGCTAAACAGCTTTTGCGAAAACACCGTGTGACATGTTTTATCACCTGCATCAGCGAACGTAATCTGCTCTAAATAGTAACGTGAAGTTCCAATATCAAGAAATAGAGAGCACGTGGGTGGGGCGGTGGTGCCATAAACGTTTGGAAGCTCTTTGGAAAAAGAAAGAGAGGAGAGGGGAGGGGGGGGGGGGGGTCATCGTGGCAAGTATATACATGCAACGAATCCATCATTTTCCACATAGTTTATATATAATATTGGGTTAATCTCAAAACCACAGTGAGTGCAAGCTTCAACATAAGTTGAAGTTATCGAAGTCAAAGAAGCTAGTAGACTTGATATTTTAATTGTAACCCTTGTATATCAAGATGTACAGTAACCTAAGCCGAGATAGTTATGTTGTTTGATCGCATAACATTATGATTAAATGATTGAGTGCACATTTAGTTTATCTGCCAGTGTCTATGCCTGATTTGTTTAAATACTTAAATAAATGTTGACTGAATATGTATAAGAATATATATGATGATGCAAATGAATATGAATTTGTATTTGTGTATATACATATTTATAACATCTGGGGATGTAAATGGGGCGGTTTATATCAATGAAATCTTTATACACTGAAGAAACAGAGAGAGAGAGAGAAAGAGAGAGAGACGAAGAGAGAGAGAGAGAGAGAGAGAGAGAGAAAGAGACGGAGAGAGAGAGAGAGAGACGGAGAGAGAGAGATAGTGAGACAAAATATACAGAGCCACGCTATAGAGAATTAGAAAATAGAGAGTATGAGCGGGAGAAAGAGAAATTGAGATTAAGAGAAAGTTATTAATCAAAGTACAATAAGAGGATCCACCACACACGACTTCACAACACACACACACGCACACATACCCATCATCATATCCCGTACACGTCTTTTTAAAACCTAGACCAGGCATCCAAGGTGTGCGAGTTTTACTAAGTAAAGTGATAATGATAATACGTTTTATTTAGTCAGACTTCATATCTCATGAGTATTCATGAAAAACAGAGTACTTCATATTAGAGGTTAGGCATTAGAGTTAGGGATAGGGAATAGGGTATTGGTAATATGTTAAGGTCAGAGACACGGTAAGGGTTAAGATACGGGTTAGGGTTAGGGTTAGAGTTAGGGTTAGAGTTAGGGTTATTATAATCATGCAAACCCAGTAATATCTATCCATCGTTGACTCAGTCGGGTAGGTTGGCGTAAATAATCCTAAAGTAGTTATTTCTTCATATTTTTGCCTTCATAAATAGTGAGGTAAACCATTAAAAAAAATCAAAGTCTAATTGGTTGTGACCTCTTCTCAAGGCGCTTTGGTTAATTAATAGGCTTATCTAGGTTTAAACAAATCTCATTCCATAGACACATCTTCACACGCCCTATCATCCGAATAAACATAACTTTTAATATTCAGCTTTAAAAAGCACGATACAGTACTTGACATGGTGATATTTAATTTCGTTTTCGACACCGTGGGAAAACAAGAAACAACGCATGTATAATGAGCCAATAAATCAACAAACTGAACGTTTGGGTGTCACTGCGGGGTATTTCATTTTATTTTCTTTATTTTTGTAACTTGATCGACACCCCTGTTGTCATTTCCCGTATCAAATCGCATGAATCGATCCGAGTCACGCTAGTGGCTTGAAACTTAAGTGATCACTTCCGGGTTATCTCTACTTTATTACAGGAATAGGTTTTGGCAAAACAATGCATGTTATTTCCCCCGACAAGTGTGCATCAGTAACGCACCATTTTGTGGTATTTTCTATGATTTTATTTGTTCAATTATTAATATTAAAGGCAAAGCAACCATTTGCTTCAATTTCAGGCAAAATTCAATTAAAATCTAGACAGCGTTGAAATATTCATATTCATATGGCTATGTAGGAACCAATCTTCAACATTCCCATGACCTGCTGCTTTGATTTTCACGATTATATCATTGTAGTTGTATATGGTTATACTTTCTTTTGAACCCAATTCAGCTCCATCAGGCCACCCTCAATTTATTTAAAATCTAATCAGTTGCAGATATCGCTTAAATGGGCTCAGTCTCATAGCACACTCCTTATATATTCAGGCATCAATCCTCATTACCAGGTCCCTCGGAGAGTACCTAAAGCCGCCGGCCGTCTGGTTGCTTACTTACAAGCATTTATATTTTTTTAGCAGTCAGGTAAAATAACAACCACCATATTCCTATTTTTCCTTTAGTACATTTACGTATGCATACATCAACATTAATTTTGTTTTCTCTTTTACTCGCATTTTATTATTTTGTCTTGCCTTTTTGTGCTATTAATTTTATGTAAAGCATGGACTGGACAAGAAGATACCTTTTTGCTGTAGTTATAATCTTCTGTTTGTTTGTAAGTTTTATTTTTTTGTTAACAGTTTTCTTGATTTGCTGAATAAATTATATAGATAATAACATTTATCTTTTACTGTCAATGACATTGAGAAGGACCTTCAACGATTTTAAGACAAATGAGGAGTTTCACTTTCCCATGGAAATATAAGGGGATTACTTTTCATTGTTTGAGCACATCATTAATAATGCTTATAATGAGTATTTCGAAACTGAAAATGCAAGATAATAAAACAGATTTATAATCTACCGGGGAGAGATAGAAACAACCGTCAAATCTTAAAACGATTGATTAAGGAGATTGACACAAAGTCTTTGGGATTTCTGCCAATCTGCCTGATCAATCCAAAAAACAAAAAACAAAAATTACAAAATAGGGAATACAATGTTCTGGGCCCCGCAATAGTTGATATTAATCGCAACTTATCAATCGCAAGTATGTACATTAAAGATAGAAGATTGCAAAATTGCGATTGATTGGAGGACTTGCGATTTATAAGGATCAAGCGTAACTCTTTGTAAGACGGAGCCCTGATATCCACAATTTTTTATTCTTTTTTTACATTCCTTTATTTATCCATAGCGTTAACGCAACTATTAAAAGAAGAGAAAAATTCGAGACAATTTAAATAGGCTTCTGGGTCATCTATTGAAATGCGCGAGCATGACAATGAGGTATTGCTACTCCGAACATGACTTCTATGGGAGGTAAAACAAAAAGGATATTGAAATTGCTCTTGACTTTATTTTTCGAAAGTAGTTGTGATTGTTTTATTTATTTGTTCTACCTGCTTAAAGGTAGTGTATCCCTTGTTTGCCTAAAAAATGGGACATAATACCTTTAACCCTAATAAGGCCGGGGGGGGGGCATTATGCCCCCCCCCCCCCTCTACGATTTTTCCGATTGCTCGGGAACTCATATGGATGGCGCCCCGCCGCTCGCTGATTTTTTTTTCTTTCGAGTCGTGCGCAACTTTTAACAGATTTCTTTTTTTAAATCGGACCTACGGTTAGAAGTTCACGTGACTTTTTTTCTTTGCATGTCAGCCCGAAAATCGCTCATTTTCGTGATTTGTGTACAAAACATATGGAAAAGTCATTTTTCCTAAAAACAGATCAAACATGGGTTATTGGGTCTTGTTTAAAGTTTAGGTTGTTGTTTTGGGAGTCAAAATAGTTGAATTATAGTAAGAAATGAAATAAAACAACAAAAACAATGAAATACATAAGTTAAAAAAACAATGAAATACATAAAAAATTATCAAAACAAGGGATAACATAAGGAATAAGCTGGCTCTTCCAAATGTTTTTGTCGTATTATTATTTAGAATGGTCAAATGAATATATGTAGAGACCAAAGAATGCTTAAATATGAATAATATATGATTTATGGGTAAAAATGTGATTTTTATGACTTTATTTGCATAAATATTACCATAAATATGCAAATGAGTGAATTTTTCAAAAAAATGAAAATATTTTATTATTCTATACACTTCATTTGACATGCGTGCACATTTTCGCGGCGATCGGCCGCTTCGCGCCCCCCCCCCCCCCGGCCATACTAAGACCTGAAATAGCCCGGCCTTTTTAGGGTTAAAGCTTTATGGTCAACAACAAACCCAATCAACTAACTATAACCATTTAGCAAAGGACAAATCAACTCGACATCAAAAGAAACAACAGTCAAACTTTTTAAAATTGATATGCGTGTTTAATAAAAAACAAAATGACAAATCTACGAGTGATATGGTATGGAAATACACATAGCCTACATGTACACTTCATTAAGGATCTAACTCTTTCCATATAATACTTTCATTTCGATTTCTTCCAATGTGCATTCTCTCTCCTGGTTTACATTACATATTCATGATATAGGAAATATACTGCCGTAGCTCATAATTTTACGTTTACTTGTTAAGGATACCTTTAGAAATGGAATAGAAATGGTTTGCAGTTTTATGAACTAGAAATGTGAAAAATCTGACCTAATCACATTGCTATCTAAATAATGAACGCTATTAGTGATTAGTTAAAATATTTATAGAGTGACGTTTTCTTCAAATGTATTCCCTTTTCATACGAGGAAGAGCGCAGATGGCCTCTAAAACTTGTAAATCGGAAGAAAATCGGAAGAAGCTCAAGAAGGGATCACTGTCTACTGAGTTTGATTTATTGTCTTGCATAGACATATATATTTTCTTAGGTTTGCAACACATACTTCTCCTTTTCCCATTAATCAACACATGTACTAAAGCCAAAATCACACTACACGATCGGCTTTTCAAAGAAATTACAGTTGAATTAAATAGGAAATCTAAACAAACTTTAGCTTCCTGATTTAACTTCTAAATGATGATAATAATTATAATAGTGCATTGAACTCTTTTATAGCTGAATCGGCTGCAAATCGTAAACATTCGGAATGACGTCACTACGATCCTGAGCCGATTCATCCTTTACTCTTCCTAGGAAACATGGAATCTATTGAAATTTATTTTTTCTTGATCATATGACTATTCATATCCTCGTTCATTTAGAGTTTTACAAGTTCAATTTGGGATCGTAGTCCAATCGGGTAGGGTGCGGGGGCTTAGAATAGACTTACTTTTAAAAAAGTGCATTGAGCTTGAGTAGAATTGACTTTAGAGTTTTCTAATCTAGCGTGGTTCCGATTTTGAAGTGTTGTTGCAGGCATGAAAACAAACTACACTTGACAGCGCGATCTAATCATCTCAGGTTTGTGGTAACCAATATCTAACCTATGAAGTTACATGCTGTATAATATTAAATTTACGATAAAAATACAAAGAGCATAAAACAAGACATCAATCGTAACAGTGTATCTTTAAAATCCATTTCTTTTTAACATTACAGTAATTAAGAATATACATTACTTACGTTAACAATTAGATTATGTCAATAAAGTTAGAGTGATTACAACAATGAAGTTTATTAGGATAGAAAAAAGTTGTAAAGTTGCCATGATTCTAGGTTCACAAAAATATTTATATTTTACAACGTTTTTATTGCACAACAAAAAAGTACTTTGACTGAACATATATATCATTGCTTATATGGTGTATATGTTTACTGTATATCACATCAACTATAAAGACTTGTTAGTCTATAGCCTGGGGTGCGGTAATCAAAAGTGCTATACATTATGCGGCCCAATTCGTCCAATTGCTGTACTTATATATCAACAGATAAATATGATAAATAAGCCTGCGTAAATGAAACCGCTTTCATGAAATGATTTAGAAAGGCACAGTAATAGAATAACAATTTTACCCCGCCCCCCCCCCAAAAAAAAAAAACAAAAACAAACAAAAAACGAGATAATCTAACCAGATGACTGTTAAACAAATTCAACTTTATTTAACCGCTTGAGTTGCCGTGTCTAACCTAACACCGATTAACCATATTTATTTACAACTTGTTCTTTTCATCACCATCATCATCTTTTCCTACACTCACCATATTGTCATTAGAACCCATGTTCGAGTAATTTACCTCCATCATTCGCGGTGGTTGTTTGAAGGTGCGTTTTCGTGATCGCTTCCGGACGATGATAAAGCCAATGACGAAGAAGACGATGATCAGGACGATGGGTACGGTAATAAATATTAGGGTACCCACCATGTTGCTGTCCGTAACGGGTTTTCCCTCTGGCTTAACAGATGTGCTTTCTACGATATGAGCAGGTGCAGTTGGTGGAGTAATCGGAGTATATTCTTCCCCAAGTGTCTGCACAGAGGCAAACGCGGATACCTTCCTACCTTCAACTGTCTTAACACTACACTCAATGAAATAGTGGGTATCCCCGGTACGAGGCTTCAGGAGAAGAGATTCCTTGGTGTCCGTAGAGAACGTCACATCTCCGGCCCTTGAGCGCTTGGATGTGGAGATCTTCTCGGAGGTTTCACTATTCTGGAAGATTTCCCAACTGCGTTCTACGGTTGCATTGGATTGGACGTCACAATAGAAACTCTGTGATGTACCAGCTCGGACGCTGGCGTTAAGTGGCTTGATGAGCACTGCCGCATCCTGTTGCAATGGCAATGAAAAGTTACAGGATTTCGATAACTTTCCAGAGAGAACAATGGTACACCTAGCATTCTTGATGTCTTCTTCAAGTTCTTGAGGGCTCCCCGAAACAGTATTACGCTTGACAATGCCATGTGGAAGCTTAAGATCGGGCTTGACCTGAGTATCACCAATCGTCAGCTCCACCTTAACGTTATTTTCCGTCTGAATATAGAAACGTGGTGTCCAAGTACAAGTCAATTCCCGCAAGAAGTTGCCTTGGAGTGGTGTTAGTGCACTGCTGCACGAGGGGAGATCATAAACAAACACGATAGCAGATTGAAACAAGTACAATCTGCCAATCGTAGTGGGAACAGAAACACATTTCCTTTTCTGATAGCCACACTGGAAATATCCAAAGACATCCGTCTGAGGTACACTAGGATTACTGATGGTCAACGTGTAAGTTTCACCCTCTTTCATAGCTCTGTAATCTTCCTCCATACCCGTTTGGACTGAACAAGTCTCTTCAGAGGGACAGTTGAAACATCTCCCAACGATGGTTCCATTGCCATCCTTATCCACCGCGTGCCAAACGACGGCAAAGTCCGAATCATCCCTTACATGACATGTGAGATTAACAGCATTATTTCTGAAGACAAACATGTCATCGGGCCCTGAAATGTGGGTTGGTTCAGGTTGGACCGGATCAAAGGCAAGTAAGGTCAATATCAACAGAATCATGGCTGTAGCCACCGATGAGTTGACCGCCATAGTTGGATTCAAATGTAGTGATTACAATGTGCCGACTAACTGAACAATATCATCTACAAGTGGTCATCCGTGATTCATGAAGCAAAGACGATTTGAAAGTTAGCACATTTGCTTAACCCATCAAATGGAGGGGCGGTTTGCAAAATTAATACACGAGATCGAAACCGATCTTGCTTGTCGAGTCCCTCTTTCGAAGCACTTGGCCATCCATTAGAGAAGAAAAAACACCCATCATCTCCAAGATGGGATGATAAATGCACCATTAGAAGCAGAATAAAAGCATATCAATCGAAGCTGTCATAATAGAAACTATATGTCATAGGAAAGCTGGTTTCCTGGGGAACAAGATATTAATGGGCCTTGAGACTGATACCATCTTTGTACATACAACGTGTATAAATACTGCAGTTATCGTTTGTTTCCTTTTTGGGGTTTAGCCCGTTTGACAGAAGATTCACTTGATATACTGGTCTACTCAAAATACACCCGAAAACTCATTTCATAAAGACTACAAATCTCTTGAAAAAGGTTAATACTAGTAAAGGGTGATACATAATGTTTCATTCGCCTGTGGGAAGGAATATTCTCGCAATGTATGGTATTAAAGCGGGTTGCTCTTGAAAGGCTCTCATACAAACACGACTAGAAAGTAGAAATACCTTGGGCAAACAAATTAATATTGCAATGCCACATTTACAATGTGCATACACTTGATTTTCATCACGGTTCATTGATCACGTTTTAATGATTAACTTAATATTAAAACATTTATTCATTTTGAGTTGCACTTGTTTGTATTAAGATCAACCATCTAAACAACTTTTCCATTATGTATTTTACAATGCAATGGCAAGGTCCCTACTAAACATGATACAGGATAGGCATTTCATGGTACATCACCACTTCCTGATTATTTCGGTGTTTGGAAGCCATGAGAGTCGGGGGACGTTAGGCTACTAACAGGCAAGAATCGCAGTAGTCACATTTTATCTTAAAGTCATGAAACCCACTTTTGTCGACCCCCCCCCCCTTTTTTTTTTAAATATACATTTTGTTGACATCCTGACGACCAGTATATGTTTGAATGCAACAACAATGGATACATTAATAACCATTAATGACCTCAAGTGAATTACAGCGTTAACTTGTTTCGTTTTCATACGTGTCGATGACTATCATAATAAAAATGAACACTTACTTCGTCATGTGAGCAGTTTCATAGCATGGGTCAAGAAGAAAGAGGGAGCACCGGCACCAAATGGTTAAGGGGCACCCGTTAGTTATAAACCCGATGAATGGGATGCAAATTTACGAGCTCATCGATTTGAAAACGATCCCATTTGGTTGAACTATAATCAATACAGTTTTAGTTTTAATTTTAATTTGATTAATGGGGGAGGAGTATAAAAGGGTCTTATCGTTTTCTTTTCATGACCCTCCCCCTTCTCCTTCTCCTTTTTCCTTCATTCGCGTATAATTAAAATTCTATTTCAGTTGATGGGGGAGGGGAGAGAGACACGTATCTCGTTGTGCCCCATGTAGCTACATCGATCACTGCGTGGGATTACTGTCTCAGTACAGTTATAATCTATCTGACAAAGCCAGGCAAATAATTAAAATACATAGAAATAAGGAAGGGCCATCTTCATCAAATCGTTTTTGAGAAGGTTAAGGAATAAGATCTTTGCAATAAATTGAAGGGGACGAATCAACTTCATTAGCATGTAATACATGTAAATACAAATTCCTTATTTTATAGTACACACACATTCTTCATTGTAAGATCAGATCCGATAGAAGAATAATACATGTTGAAAAATCAGACAATTTTATTAAAGAGGTTTAACTCATAGCCTGCCATTATAGGCTGCATGCACGCTATCGCTATGCTGCTTTGTCCATGCGAGAGAGCTACCGCTCGAGTGCCATGTGCGTGCAATGCAGCATTCGTAACAGCAGTTATTGTTCATGCTCATTGGACTGTGCTGTGTATTTTGCACTCGCTATTCATAGAACCATCGCGTTACTCAGATTATCTCCAAAACAACCTGGCACGGGGGGGGGGGGGGTTGGGGCTTGGCACAATGGGGATTAGCCCTGTGGCATGATAAGAGTTAAGGAAGATCTGACAACTATACGACTGTTATGTACCTTTCAATAAATACATCGAAATGTATGACAAAAATGAAAATGACAATTCGACAGTCTATAGATTTTTTGTGTCATTCCATTTCCTCTTATAAATCGCTTTGTTATTTTGATTCCATCTATTGGAATTAATTGTAAACACCTTTACTGTGGTTATATAAACATGTTATGTAAATGTAGATGATTGTAAACAATCGCGTGTATGTTAACGCATTCAGTTGCTTTTCCCCCCTCTAAGCGCAGTCGCTCGTTTGTCACACGCGTAATTCTGCACTAAAAGATAGTTACTGATTGGCGGATGGAATACGTTGTGCAACACAGTCGCTTTGCGAATCAATACTTTATACACATTTACAGTTGTAATTTATTCCATGACAACCATTATAACACCGATATAGACTAATTTTGCTCTGAAAACAGTTATATATTCGTGAAGCCCTTGGTATATCTACCCCATGATAAATACAACGTGGCACAGGAATATTATTCATGTAGCATATGGAGTGCTAAAGTATTTTGTTTTACTTAATCATATAGCCGAATCAAAACCATTCGTTTAAATGCTCACCTTATCATTACATATTTTCATACATAATAACTGGAAATTTAAATTACCAGTATATTCATTACAACGAATGGAGAAAAGGATGACGTCACAAACTCACTTGCGAGTCACTAATTCGTCTAGTGACTTTCAACATTTTATATCGACAAGTAGTGTCATTTACGATTCACAAATTTCCCAGTAGTTGTTCACATAAACTGCTTGTCTTATTTTTTCTGCTAGTAATACATGCACAATGTTATTGGACAGGATTTGGCATCTACTGAAAATGATGATACAATCTTTTTTGAAGATCACATAAATATATAAAAGTGTTCATTTTCTCAAGAAATTTAAATTCTTTTGACCGAGTTACAGCCTTCTCATACCTCTTACAGGTCAGTTTCATCACATTCTTCATTTTTAAATTCCTTTTCAGCTTCATTTTTGTTTTCAGCAAAAACCACCACGCTACTATCCCCAGGACCAGTGTTCCCGTATTGCACCTCTACCATTCGAGGCGCTTGTTTGAAGCTGCGCTTGCGTTTACGTTTCCAGACATGGGCGAGGCCGACGACGAATAATATGATTATGACAATGATAACAGGTACAACGACGAAGATTATAGTGTTCCCCTTATCATTATCAGAGGCAGGTTTTTCCGATGGTTTAACGAATGTGCTGTTGACTGTAGGCTTGAATGTTTGGATTAGGACGCTTGCCATGCTTGCTGACGTTGACGGAGAAATGTTGTTATTGGTTGACATCTTCAAGGAAGCCGAGACGGAATTCAGGCTGCCTGTTGTCACAGCTATGGAGGTCGACGAAGAAACAGATTCCTTGCCAGGAGTCATCGTAGACATAAGGTTAGAGACTTCACTGGTCTCCGTTGTCATAACAGCGGGTGTCGTGGACTGAACGTTAGCATCCTCATGGATATGTATGGAAGCAAAAGCAGATACGTTCCTGCCATCTGCAGACGCAACAATACACTCTAAGAAGAAACTAATGCCACTGGTTCGTGGTTTCAGGAGTAGGTACTCCCTGGAGGCGGTGGAGAACGTCACATTGCCGAACGTTGAATTCGTGGATGTCGTAATAGTCTCAATAGGTCCCCCCTTCTGGAATAATACCCAGGTACGTTCCATGGCTGCATTGGGTTGAACCTGACAACAAAACTCCTGTGATTCACCAGAGCGGATGCTGGCATCTAGAGGATCAATGAGCATATTTATGTCCTGTTCCATTGGTGAGGGAAAACTGCACGATCTTGAAAGGTTCTCTGGTAGATCAACAGTACACATTGCATCCGAAGTAGCTCTTTCTACGTCGCGGAGACTCGTTAGAGTCTTGCGGCTGATGACACCACTAGGTAAGCATAAATCAGGCTCAACCGTTTCGTTTTCAGAGGTCAACCTTGCGATCAAAGAGCTATTGTCCGGTTGATAAAATCGAGGTTCCCATGAACACGTTAACTCGCGATGAATGCTTCCAGACATATGAGCTATAGCAATGTTACACGTAGGAAAATCGTAGACATAAACAAAAGCGGATTGAAACAAGTAAAATCTGCCAATCGTAGTGGGGGCAGAACCACAGTTCATTTCCTGATAGCCACACTGGAAATGTCCAAAAGGATCCGTCTGAGGTACTTGAGGGTTAAGGATGGTTAACGTGTAAGTATCACTCTCTTTCATAGCTTTGTAAGCGTTATCCATACCCGTTTGGACTGAACAAGTCTCTTCAGAGGGACAGTTGAAACATCTCCCAACGATGGTTCCTTCGCCGTCCATATCCACGGCGTGCCAGACAATAGCATAACCGGATGCATTTCTCACCTGGCACGTGAGATTGACAGCATTATCTCTGAAGGTATCCCTGTCGTCGGGTCCTGATATGTGATGTGGTTTAGATCGGACCATCATCAAAAGATTCAACATCAAAATACTTTTCAGTGAAGTTTTAATCGCCATGATCATGCGGTGATCATAACAGTCAATGATTATAATGAGCTTTTGATATTGATGATTCTATCTACAAATGGCAAAGATACAGTTGTACTTCTAGGACATTCTGAATGATAGCACAGCTTCCAAGACCTGCTAAATCAAGAAGTGATTAAATCAAGATACGAATAATGTTCTTGATATGTAATATATAACCACGCCTACTTTAAGACTTAAAGAAGGCGAAACCATCCTCTTGAATAGGTACTTGAGGACGATAATAAAACTCAATGCCAACGTAATGCAAACTACATAAAAGGTATGATATGATGGGGAAAATTAAAGGCGATATCATAATGTCTTCCTGGTTGAAGATGTTTGCATAGCATTTTGCCGTGCTGCCCACTGCGTTTTTATTGGCAAATGTTTATACCACTTCATTATTTGATGAGGATTTTAAAAATAGCCGGTTTCCATGTCATGTCGAACTGACTGAGTCTGTTGGAGATTGGACAAGGTGATGCTCGGCGGGCGGGGACTTGAACATCCCACTTTATTCTTCACAAACAAATACTCCTGCATGTTTCATATACACGAGCTGCTCTCCAGCAGGCCTACCTAGCTGACTCTGATCTAGGGAGAGTAAAAGACAAATAATGGAGAGAGAGAGAGAGAGAGAGAGAGAGATACGAGGGATGGAGGAGGTGGAGAAAGTGGAACCAATATTATTGAGGAAATGTTTGGACTTGCATTTCTGCCCTTATTCCAGGAGAACGACCGGGTATCCTCACGATGCATGCATGTTCAAACTGTATCTTTAACCTAGTAAGTCCAATGGAAGATACATGAGTCAAGGCTGGGAATTTAAAAAAAAGGGTTTCACTGTCCTTAAAATATTAACTAATGATTGATGTTCTTTCACTTTCCTTTGATATGTTCAATGAATGCTTATTTTGCTAAATCAGGAAGTAGAAATTTACACGGAGATTGTCATATTTGCGTGAGAAACAATCATGTAATTGTGCATTTTTTTTTTTTTACATGATTAAGATATTGAGACCCAAGCCTTTCGTTATGGTGCAATATCGATCATCAATGTCATGCCAATCATGAATAATGGTGCACTGAGTAAATACATCAACCCTGGTGATTTAACAAATCAAACCATTTCCGTTACAATATTTGTAGTTGCTAAGCACCATGGGGGTTGGGTAATTATACAACATATATAGCCTATCACTAATGATTCCGGAAAATGCTTTTCTTTTTTTATTACTCTTACGACACGCTATCATTTAGTTCACATTTGCTGAATAGATCAGCCACTGAATTAATGCCTTTAGAATATAGGTTAATGCTGATTGCACTGAAGAGATTTATCAATCTAATTATTTTTCCACGATGCTGTGACAACTTTCGTTTTGGGTGGATTGCATTTTTCCTCTTCGCTGAAATATGTTTAAAGCTGCATTTACACCATTTTTCTTCTCTTTTCGTCATTTTGAAAATACGCAACGGCTGAAAACCATCCTAAATGAATTTGGTAAACCAACAAAGTTTAAGTGTTTTCGTGAAAACATTTCTGAAAAAAGCAGTGACCTTTTCATGTATTATTTATTATGGAAAACCCCCGAATGGAAAGCCCAAAACCCTTTTCCGTGTATTGTGATGATATAAAAAATAGTACAACTCTTTCTAGGTTGAGAAGGTTATCTAAAACATACCTACTTGGAAGACTGACATAATTCTACTTTGTATCTTAATAATTTCTCATTCTCAAATGCTCATAGACCACTAAGCCTGCTGGAAAGAACACACTCATTCACAGTGTGAATCACACTGTGTTTCACACTATGAATCACAGTGTGCTCCAAAATGTTAGATTGGGGCGTTTTCACATTGTGGTCGATTCGTTTCAGACTGTGGTTCACAGTGTGGATAACCGGAAAAGGAAAGAACACACTTATTCACACTCATTCACAGTGTGAATCACACTGTGTTTCACACTGTGTTCCCAGTGTGAACTGTGAATGAGTGTGAATGAGTGTGTTCTTTCCACCTACTCATCAGTGTGTGTTTGCTGTGTATGTGTGTGTGTGTGTGATCTATGTATGTTCAGCTCTCATTAACATAAGAAAACGGGGACTGCACTACTTGCTGAGCTATCTTTACACAGTGTTTGCCCAACCCGGTTCAAGTTGGACACAATATGGCGACTACTGTTTTGTTGGGCAAGCACAAAACGAAAGAATATACGCCATGTTGTGGTCCAGTAAAACCAAGTTGGCCAAACTCTGTGTATAGATGGCTCAGACTACTTGTAGCTACGTGTGCCCTCTATATAGCCAACAATGCCTAAGCGGTACCCATTGGCCCCCCATGGTCCAATTTTTCTTGTGTTAATTGAGAGCTGATCTGATGAGATAACTACCTGCCAGTGACCACGCAGGGAGGTCTAATTCTCCCGCTCAAACCAGTACAAATAGCCTTAACTTAATATCCTATATGGTTGGTGGGGTGGGGGAGGGATCTCAATACTAAGGTGACAGTGTCATATAGGATATGTATTAAGAAATTGCCTGGATCCCCTGATTGTATGAAGAACTTTATGTTACAACATTGTTCATCGTGGCTCTCTTATAGTACAACTACCACGTTAATTAAAAAAAAAAATATTTTAATGATTTATCAGTCCGTTCTTTCTTTTTATCCCCACACACAGCGCGTTCTCTCCACTGATCGCGCAATCCCCAAATTTCCGTCCACGTATTCGAGGTCCAGATTGAAAGGAATGGCCAGGTCTACTTTCAACGTTGAGGGTGTTTTATTTTATCAGCTGATTAGGTGCGCTACACGAAAACGGTACAGAGGCTGGACTACCTTTAACGTTTAATACCTGACGTGCATGAACCATTAATCAGGTCAAGTCCTGGGCTCTCCTTATAATGCTCTCCTTCGGTTTACATGCCTTTGTCATAATGTCTCTGTTTCTTTATTGTTAAAGTATCAATAAAATGATGTACCAACAATGTAGTGTTTGCAACGTTTGAATAAAAATAAATTATTTGCACTCTCTATTGATTTCCTCTTGACGACACTAATATCACCGCAGACCCCCCCCCCCTACACACACACTCACTCGATCACATAAACATTCTCCCCATCTATCCTTCGAAATGTGAAATTTGATCACGTGAGGAGAAACAAAAGATGATCTCTTTTCTAGATTGATCGAAAACGAATATGCAAATGTTTTATCCAGAATGTCAAATTAAGTCCATAATCATTATTATTATTCACGTGTGTATAGTCCAGGGAAATTAAAACAACCTAAACTCCCAATTGGCTATGATTGGTTTTCTTGAAAAGTCTTAGCTTTTTGTTCCCTCCCCTTTTTAAACAGGTCTTCTGTTTATACCCCCTGTCTTACTTTTCCTCGGCTTCCACCTTTTTTTTCTCTCTCTCTCTCTTTCTCTCTCATTATTTCGATATGATCACACAAAATCTAAAGACGATATTTCAATGTTTCATAAAGTGTTAACCAGACCTTTAAAAAATTAATTTATATAGAATTTTTGCATCAATGACCTTATTGAAATGAACATAAATCCTGAATAGACAACTACTCTAAAAGAAAACTGAAGACTCAGAGAAGCATACTGTTAAAAGATTGAATAAAATGGGACAACAAATAGAAAAAATATGAATGTGTAATGCTGCAAACTGAAGGTACGTACGGGCACATTCCAATTTGCTGAATCAGTAAATGTCACTGTGATGTTCAAATGTAGTGCCCGACAACTTTCCTATTTGTTAACACAAACAATAACCTAAATATGAAATGTTCAACAATTTTGTGATCAGGTGTTTTTTTTCGTTATATGGACATATGATAATTATCATATTATTCATCTGATATTTTTCTTTTTGGCTGTTATTACATCCTTGATTTTTTTAAACAAATAGATATTGAGCTTACTAAATTCACAAATCTGATAAAGTATTATGACTGTATTATTACTCTCACAGAAAAGATTTGATTTTGAAGAATGAGAAGAAGTATTTATGAATCATGGAAAGAAGGATTTCTAACTCGAGTATGTCCCGCTGTATATCGGATAGTCCTCGATAAATCGAGGTTTTATTCAATCTGCATAAAAAATCGTCTTGCGATTGCATAATCATTTAATACATCAATGACATTATTCTGACAGGCCATTAAAGCATTGACCTTGCTTTGTAATTTCATTCTTAGTTTGCATCAAAAACCTTTCTTGTTTTTACCAAATGTATACAAAGCTATCGTGTATATGTACTCCTTATTAATTCACTTTATCTTTCAAATGAATATTTGTAGTATAGATTGAATATCCATTGTAAAGTCATCTTGTGTAGACCTAATGCCTGTTCGATAATTTGTTATTCTTAAACCTGTCCTTTATCTATTTCATATGCAATAAAGGAAATACAATCATCAGCTCCACAGTACAAATATTCTCTATATTATGTATCATGTATGAAAGTAAAATTGATGCCATGCAACATGTTTCATTTACCCACCTTTCATATGTGAATAGGCCCCTACTAATCGGAGCAGCGCCAGGAGTGTCACAACGTGATGGACATGTGCGCTATATAAGAAGCCACCATTTTTAAAAGTACTAAGTGTTGCTTACATTACAAACCAGAATAAAAACTCGCAAAGCTTACTATTACTCATTTTAGTGCGACCAAATAAATCAAGCATGTGATGCATTATTTTTACAAGTAAACCACTACACATATTATAGAAAATTGTACATTGATGGTTCGATGACTCAACCGACCAAAAACACTCTATGGTGTTAAAGGTAATACAAAGTTTTGGGAAATTTTGAAAAGTGGTCGGATAGTGATTCTTAACAAATTTGATTTGTTTGGATGCCCCTGTGGGTGTATTATAAGCATTAGAAAATTTAGCCCCTAAAGCATTTCTGCTTTTGAGAAAAATCGAATATAAAAATTTACCGGTGCTCCTGGTAAATTTTAATAAATTTCAATTCTAGCGCCTACGGCCGTACAATGGTAGCTGCGACCATGAAAATCTCAGAATATGTAGTTGTGATATATAATTTCCAAACGGGAATAGCGAATCGGTCGATTTTAGTCAAGAAACATTGTTCTATAGCTTAATTGATATCTTGACCTTGAGAGGGAGCTACACAACATAAAGAGTTTATTATTTATAATTTCATAACTTTAGACTCGATTTCAACCGCTACAACGATCACTGAATATTATAGGATCGCATATGCTTCCAATATGTTTATTTGAACCAAATTCATGACCCCATACCAAAACTTTGTATTACCTTTAAGTTAACTGACCGAAAACACCCTCGCCATATCGGTCTCTACAAATTTGTTCATATTCCACGCTCGTTAACTCTCAATGTCAAAATTAAATTTCAATTCTAAATCTCAACGTTATACATTTGATAAATTGTATTTGAACCAAACTCATTGATACCTACTTCTTTAGCAGGATATACTTGATACGGTTGAACACAAATGATCCCCTCACGGAGACATTTGAGACCACAACTATGCATCAACAATGTGAACAAACATGTCCGTTCTCTGACGTGTTGTGGCTCTGACCTTTGTCGTGACCTACTTTTTCCCCCATATGCACAGGCCCCGGATATTATTGAACAAATATTGAACAAAAGAAATAAATTGTTAAAGTTAATTAAACATGAGCAAACGTTTAAAAATCCTTGCTATTCTTACTAGTCAACTTATAAATGAAAAAGTGACATTTTCACCGAAACCATATCCTGTCAGATTGGTAAATAAAGGCCTTTCCGAGTATACAAAAACACGACATTATAACAATATTTCGACCACGTACACTCATGAATAATTATTATGTGCAATGTACCGATCCTATTGTGAAAGCTGTAACTTGAACTTCGTTTATCAATTTCAGATCGCATTTGTGTTTTGTTTGATCGATTTTGCTTTTGATTTGCTTTGATTGATTTTATTGCAATTATTTGAAGTGGTATTTCCTTTCACTTAAATAAAAAACGTGCATGTTCAAGTTTCAAATAACAGAAACAACATCATTCAAATAAAATCCTCTTTATACGAAGTACTCAGAACTACTTCATTGTGTGGGATAATATACAGATCGGATCAAATTTCGGATCAAATTTGTTTCTTGTTTACTTTCCAAAGCTTTTTTAAATATTGTTTTTCTTCAGTTGTTTGTTTGTCCCCTACTAATCTATGTTAAGATCCCAAATTCCCCGAATGACTGTTTGGTGATTATTATTCCCTAAATTCTGTTGACGTCGCTAGGCACAAAAATTAAAAAAATACTATTAATCTCCCCCCAAATAAGGTAACAAAATCATCGCGGTTTAAAAGAACTATTGTTTATATGTAACATCAAAAGCATGTCAGATGTCTGATTTATATTATCCACTCAACGTCGGGTGCCCTCCTTTTGCTTCATGAATACGTAATCTACTTTCGTTAAAATTCAATGGCATTCTATGTTATGTTATGCAATACATTGTTTAAATATAAGTCCTAAACGATAAGCAGAGCTCAAATCTATTGTAAAGATTCGCGTTAATGATTAAATTATACAAAATTATAAACCACAGCTATTTAATGTTGATGCAGACTATGTTCAATGAATATATTTGTATATATGCTTTTTTGCCTAAGGCCTTTAAGATGTACCTATTTAAGCCTTAATGCCTTTAAAATTGGCGATGAACTAGTCTGAGCTAACAATAGTCCAGGTTCCCCTGTAGCAGGCCTTATCTTCACACACAATTAACAGGTGTAAATGTTACTCACTCATGATACCTTGTATAAAAATAGACATTTGTAACAATTTTAACAATAATAATTCCAAAATATATTGACTTTGAAACAATCGAGAGAAATACAAAGGAAGTTATTTAAATCAGTTGCTATTAAAAAAACACGATAGCTACTACTTTCGTAAGGTGACCTTTAACATCAACTTTAGAAATAAGCGAATGTTTCAACAACCATACAATAATCTATAGGATGAGTAGAAAGTAGTTGCGAACGCGTTTAAAGAAGGGTAACGTAGCACAGACAACTTCCTAACATGTTTTGCTAGGAAGACAAAGAGAACCATTGTTTCGTAATTAATCTATAACAATGAAACGCATTATTCTTTTTTGAAAAGTGTACCATGCTTCTTAACATTTCTATTGCTATACAACAAATAGTATTCCATTATATTGAAGGTACCTCGAGGAGGGATGCTCTCCTTAATTCTAAATAATAATGACGATGACGTCAAAAGAGTTATACGCAGAAATCCTAAAGTCTCATTAACTCAGTGGACTAGAGATCCAAATAAAAAACAAAAATGAAACGATTAGCGGACATATTTCACGTTTGTTATTAATAGCGTCTCTCCAACATCACTAACACTACTAATGTAATGTCCAACATTAATCTAGATATGATGTATGCATGAAATCACATTTTCCCTCATCTCCCAGAAACTTCATATCGCAAATGTTCTGGTTTGGGGCGCTCTACCCCTTTGAATTGCATTTCAGTTTTTCATAATTGTCGGTTGTACTATTTTCTCTCAAATATGGTATACGATTAGAACGGAAATTATCATATCCCGAGTCAGCGGCAAGATCACTTGAGACTTTGTTGTCGTTTGTAATTTTTGGCATCGTTTCATAGTTATTGTTCTCTCTGTTGGCCTTTAACTCATCCCCTTGTGATGTCTGCTCAAGGGTCACGTAGGAGTGCTCTTGTCGTCCCAGAGTAGTCTCATTTGACATGGACGACTTCATTGTGTTATCGTCGACGTCACCTGTGTCGATTTCATCTAGCGGGAAGTAAAACACTTCATTCTGTCCCTTATTCGTTGAAACACTCAAGCGGGAATCAATAGTGGATTCTTCATCAATGGTTGTGGTTCCGACATTGTACGGGATATGTCCTTGTAAAGACCTGTTCCTCCAAGGCTGCCGGCTGTTTGAGGAGTCAAAGTAAGTCGGGTCTTTGCAATTACTTGCCCTGTACTCTGACTGGGTGCGTCGCTTGGGAATGTAGGGCGTGGCATACCCATCCGACGTCGTGGCCACTTCAAGCGTACCAGTCGTCATCAGAGCTACCTTATTCGGTTGAGAGTATCGAAACGATTCTTTACGCTCCCGGTGATCTAATTTGTCCACGGTATCATCGCATTTCAAACTTTTTTGCTTCAGTTTTGATGAGTCAATAGTGGCATAGTCGTCACTTGTGTGGGACGGAATTGCCGCCACTTTAGCGATCTGGGGTTGTTGTTCCACGTCTGCTTGCGAGGCGGGCTTTCTTCGACGACACATGGCACATAAGTATGCTACCGTTATTACAGCCAGCGCTAGAGCGAGGCTTGATGCTACAGAGCAATAGTAAACTAAATATTTAATCCATGAAGGAAAGGAAGCAAACGTTATATCGCCATATGAGTTCAGTGCTGCCGGGGTCGCATAATTCTTTTCTGACGGTGCAGGTGTCATTTTATTGTTCGTAGTTTCCCTCTGATCACTTTGCATTCCATTTGGGTCAGTGCTAAAGATTCGTACCTTACTGTTTTGTGTAGGAGAAAAAGCAGTATCAACGTCTAGAGAATCGTGTATTGGCCGGGGGGCTGCAGTTGTACGCGGAATAACCGAGACAACTGCTGCCTGACGACGACTGTATGCCAATTCACTTGACCGGTTTTCAAACCCGCATTCATAACTTCCAGAGTCGGCCCGACTGACGTTAGTTACCTGCAGCACGAAGTGCGTCCGATTAGATTCCTTAAGAGATATTCTTTCATTTTCGAAGTTAACGCACTCGAATGGCATCTGGCAACGACCAATATCGGTATTTGATTTTCTCCATAGAATGTTGAAATTTCCGCCCACGGGATCTGAAAATGTGCAGGTTAATGTCAAATTCTGTCCAATGATGGCGGTAGTGTTGACAGGGCCAGAGCTTAAACTGACAGCTTGTGTTCTGGCAAGGTGGTTCAGCGAAACCATGAACAATGCAACCTTCACTAAAGCGATCATCGTTGTGTCCCGAAACGCCATTTTAATGAATGAGTTAAGTGGATATATTTAGAAGTACTTGAATAGACGAAGTCATTCAATTTCCCCTCTTGTTTAGTCGCAAAAGCGTTACACTGTCATGTCAAGTGGAGTTGTGAGTTGAAAATTTACTCTTAAAAGAATCAGCTGATGAAACCGCAAAGAATTCATTCAAAATCATCCATGAATCCAAGCAATACTATCCTTATGGTTAAAGTCAAATAGCATACAGTTGAAACACAAGCACCTGATATATCCTCGGTGGTCCCTGTGAAAATCCTGATGTGCGCCTCAAAAAGAATATTTCTTAAATTTTAAATAATCGTTAATACACTGATTTGCCAAATTTGTTCCAATTCCACGGCTTCGTCTCGAAAGTAGGCCTTATAATAAATCCTAACAAGTAATGGATCACATGTCTAATTGCTTCGAAGAAGAAAGAACTGCGATTGGTGAGCTTAGAGTCACATGATGCTTCTCCTCTTACACACACGACTTAGACTGATCAAGGCAGTGAGCTGAATCGAGACTGTTGCTGTTGCTCCCACGTACTTGGCATTGTTTGGAGAACGAAAGTCATACAGGTGTGATGCACATCGAATCATATGTGCTCATCAGGGTATTTTCCTCCCTCGGCTGCCAAAAGCAAAAACAAAAGAGCCCCGGTGAAATTCAGGGGGGGGGGGTCGAATAAATTGAGACGAGAAAGAGAAAGAGGGGACGAATCACACTCTCAGTCTCAAGGACCCGACTTCCTAGGTATCCCCCGCGCGCTATAATGAAACTCAATTCCGCCAAAAACACGCTTAGTCCCATGAGTTTGAATGAGAGGAAAAATACGAGTTTGAACACGAGTCATACCGAACTCTCACCACGCTCTCTTTCCGCCAGTTAATTCGCTGTCATCGTCCCGTGTAATTGAAAGGGTTTGATAACCGTGTCAAAAGGTAGAACTGTACTTTGCTGTCTCCTATAACCCATCCATGCCACAAGATTATTGTGTTTGAGTTTCAGGAAGGGTATTGATACGTGTCTATCCTGATCATCTTCTTTTCGATAATAAAATGCTGTATTATTTTGTTTATTTTGAGCATCAAATTAAATAGTACACTAAATCAGTTAGGCAATGTAAAAAGTCTCAAAATTAAACAAAACCAAACAAAATGTAATCTCGCAATAAGAACAGAATAGTAAAGCAATTTATTTCTCTACTCTCACCCAAAACCTTTACATCAATTTGAATTCATTTACTAATATTTTCAAATTGGTAGTCAGTATATAAAAGGGGAAGTGAAGATGGAGAAATACAAGGCTACCGAAGGTGCTATCAAACATATATGTTTGTTCAATGTGACAATGAACAAGTAATGACAATCCAAATTATTGCTGAATCATTAAAGACAGTGAGTAATTTATTTTGGCATTAATATAGAACTTATCATACTAAACGATTTACTAAACAAAAGCGAAAAGGAAGAGAGACAACCAGTAATCGTGAAATGGAGACGATTAAAATAGCGTGCAAGAATAACAAGAACATCACGGGATCCGGAAGAAGAAAGATAGGTTTCACCATGATCGGGAGATTTTCATTTAATAATTTCACAATCTCATCCCAGCAGGGATGGTCACGTTTCCTACTCGTGTTTCAATTTTTTTAAAGAAGATAAAAAAGGAAGAAAGAGAGTATTAAACGAAGGAAAGAATGAACAGAAAATAATCGGCCTTCATCCTTTGGTAGAATGATGTAATTTCCGCATATACATGTTAACAAAATATTATTAAAAAAAAGATCTTATAATTTTTTCCATGCAAAATGCAGGCCTCCATTTTTAAGTTGTGTAGAAAATGGAATTTCTTTTGGTGCCTGACATGTCAATGATCATGATGATATTGACGAGAAGGAAAATGTTTACTAAGTACATATTATTTCAGAATTAGAGTAAGTGCCGTAGGGACGTATGAGCAACCTGAAGTATATCTTCTTTCGCTTTTGTTTATCTGTTTATCTCCTGTATTTTCAAAGTTATTTTGGTGACTGATATACCATATAGAATTTCCACTTACATGAAATCAATCTATCGATCTTCTCTCAGTTCGGAGGTTCAATGCAACATTTTCCCACACATCTCTGTTTTCTGCCATCCTAGTACATTCTTGCAGTTTCAATCCATCCCATGTCTTACTATTCCCCTCGAAGTTAGTTCTTGGTTTCCTTCTTGGTCTAGTAACTTCTACTCTTCCTTCCAATACATCTTTCAAGAGACTCTGGAGTCCGTTAATGTGGCTAAGATATTTTTCCTTTCTTCTTTAACCATTCACATTAGGATATTTTATTTAAGCCCTGCACGCATGCAGAATTTCTCTGTTACTTTTCATATCTTTCTCTGGTATTCTCATTATTCTCCTGTACACCCAATTTTAAATTGATGTAATTTTATTTTCCATATTCTTTCTTGATGTTCATGTTTCTGGTCCAAATAATATAACAGACCATCAATATCGACAAAAAAAAAATAAAACGAAACAAAAAATCTAGCCTTTCATGTTTAGGGAAAGAGATGATTAATTTTACATGTATACTGATCCGGATATAAACTTGTCAACGACCCCATAAATAAAAATAATACCATGAGAAAATTAGCAGTTTTCTCATCCCTTTTAGTGATTAACATGTTGACATAATGAGGGGAAGTGATATCGATGTTATCGTGTTGTGGTGCGGTTATAGGAACCGTGGCTGGGGGAAACTAGAAAAACGTCCGTTGCAATAAGTTATAAATAAGTGATTGTTTTTCTCTTGTTCGGGTAAAATATAAAATTAGTAGTCTTGTCGAAATGTGAATGTTGAATTAGTCATCTTATCGTTATAATGGTTTAATAATAACGGGTAGACACCGACAGGCTAGCTAAAAGTTTCCAACAGTGCTACGAAATAAAAATAGGAATCAGATTGTTATCTTGTTTTGGATGATAATTACAATGGTAATGACTTTATGTTACAGGTACTTTGTCCCTTTTGCAGCTAACATCCCATTCTATAGAACTTTGCACAGAATTATGGATATGTCAGGTATGTCCTATCTGTGAAATTTAATCGTTAGCAGTGTCATACTATTCACATTATGCAAGGAAACCCGATTACTTTATACACGTTACTGTCAGACACTATTGAGGAACTGACATACTCCTTTTTTTCTTTAGTAATAACAAACATAAAATGAGCTGTAAAGGGTACATGAAGAATGTGTCTACATCAATAAACCACTTCTTGTAATGGCCGAAATTAAACTGATTGAATCTTTAATAAAAGGAATGCAATCGCTAAATTCGATTCGAAAACTAGCGGTTATTAATTTTCCACAAAAAGAAATTTTTAAGCCCTTCCGTTTCGAGGGGAGTTCTGAATTAGCTTTATCTTTTAAATGTCGTTGGGATTTAACCTTGGATGAATAATACTAATACAAATAGTGATGATAATGATAATGAAAATGACACAAATAATAATAATAATAGACCTAATGATAATAATAATAATGATAATACAAAAGGTTAGGAGTACTTCCTTCTTATTATAGTTCATAATAAATGATAGAATAAACGAACAGAAAATCAAATGTATCTCAACAAATACCACTAGACAAAGAGGAAGTCAAATTCCGACAGAATTATTTTCGGCCGATTTAACAGCTTCAATGTTTTGCTAGCCTCTTTCTTAAGGCGGTAGTGCAGTCCGTAATTTAACAAGAACTAAAAAAATTACCTTTTAAAACGATATAAAGGTATTGTTAAAAAAGACATACGCCTACATTGTTCTGATGTATGTTTCATTCGTTGATTTAATTAGTGCTTGAGATCTTAAAGGAACTTGGTAACATTGTTCAGATGAGAGAAAATGGTGCTGAGGTAGTGACTTTAATATACATGACTTGTACAATTAAAGATAGTCTGAAAGTCGCTTTGCGCCCATTTCCTGGACCGATCTAGGCTAGATCGGTCTCGAGTGAGAACGGACCATCTCTGTTGGCATAGAAAAAGTCTCTAATTTGGTATATATACACAATTATTAGTAATATCCTCTTTATTATTTTGCTCTTTTGATTAAGACGATACAATGGATAGTTTGACCGTGTATCTTTAAAGGTTATATATATTTACATTTCCTCCTGCGAACGAGTGTGTCTGTTACAACATCAGAATATACAAGGGATACGTTTATAAAAGCGTGCCAAGTTATCTGTGAACAAAATAAAAGGGAGATATCATCTTGTGCGTTGTGCATCAAACATCAGGGCTTCATTGCTAGTAATATATATATTTTTAAATAAAAGTGATATCAGCTTCCAACAACACAAACTTACATATTCTTTGTTGGACATGATGTATTAAACTTACAGCATTTAAACGTTTATCTGCTGTTTCTTCTCCCCTTTTAAATCAGTTTTCCATGTATGGTCAATGCTTTTAAATCAAGTTCATCCACGCAGGTATTCGTTTGTTATAGTGAATCACGGGTTAAAACTGGTGTTTATTTTTGTGATGACTAAACAATGATGATTACATTCCGTTGGTTTGTTTCTAATTCATAATTTCCCTTCGACTAGGAAATCCTTGATTTGGTTTATCAATTTCTTGTAGCTGAAGTCAACCGTAATGACACTCTTGGCACCGACAATCACGGCTGGGTCACACCGGGGGCACCATCGGTGTTTAAATACGTCCATCCATAATGTTACCGCTCATAATTCGCGGTGCGCTGTAAACAACGAGGACTTCCGATGTGTTTGAAAATTTAAAGATTTTTTGAAATTTCATTGATAGTGGATTGAGTCGGAGAATGATGCTCATAAGTAGAGTAGCAATGGACTAATTCACCCGTAGCATACTGCGTCCAGAAATATATGGTTATTGTTATTATTATTAGCAGACTGTTAGGAATGAAAGATCGAATGACCGCAAAAATATTAAGGCGTACTTTGATCAGGAACTTGGACAAACTATGATGCTCATAGTACGGACAATGTGCTCATCCCTCCCCATACCCCCCCCCCTTTCCTCCCCATCCCCTCACGATTCAAACAACACTGACATTCCCTTCCTCATTGGTTTCTACTTTCCTGGTTGTTATGATGAGGCCATGATGAGGCGCTAATCACTTGCGGCTGTAAATGCTCGTCTTCTTCACTTAAACATATATTAAATACCCCTTTTTACTACCCCGGCTTTGTATATGCGCACAAGGCGGTGTAGGTGGCTAGGAGCTGCAGACCCCTGAATATGTCAACATTGCCATTTTTGTCTCGCCTGCGTAACAAAAAGCGAGACATAGTCTCCGCTTTTCCGGTGACGGCGGCGCGGCGGCGTCAACATCAAAAACTTAACCTAAGGTTAAGTTTTTGAATTTTTAGTATAATCTTGAAAGTATAGTTCTTATTCAATGGAACTTGGACTAAAGGGTTATCAAGTTTCCCCAATCATGTGAGGAGAAATTCAGGTCACGAAGTCAAGGTCAAAGGTAATTTCAGGTCAACAGACTTAGACTATGTTTTCACAACTTAATATGAGAATTAATAAATCAATTTTTGTTATTTGTTAATATTCCATTACAGTTATCAATCTTGGAACAAATAAATAATTCTTCTGATGATTCTTAGTCAATATACACTTCAAAATGCTGATCATATTCACAGGATTTCATTTTGTTGGGCCTGCTAATGGGCCACCCTGCCTATAGATAATGTCCCAACCTCAATTTTCATCATATCGAATTGCGGAATGCAGGTGAGACCGCCGACAGCGTTTCCCTTGTTTTAAAGCAACCAACACCTCATATTAAAGTGATTGGATAACTTTGTCTCAGATTTTGAAACAAAATCCTGGATTTAGCTCATGCTGCAATGATAAGTATAAAAAATTAGGTCAGTCAGGAACCCCATGACCTTTGCAAGCCGATCGCCTGTGTGATTATCAAGATATTTATGATTGAAAATCGAAATCAAATTTTGTGTTTTCCTAACGGTTTTCATAAAACTACAGTCTTTTGGGAAAAATGAGTATGGTAAAACCGGTCACTCAAAGATTTTTACTTTTTCAGGCGCTTCTTGATCATTTTGAAGCGCGATTCTTGTTAGGGCTTCAATATTACATCATGTCACAGACACTGATATTACACGTAGGGCCGTGCATCTCAGATTTAACATTGTTAAACGGTGCCTTAAAGGGATCCGGTATAAACTTTGTCTCAGATTCTGAAAACATATTCTGGATTTAGCTCATGATGCAATGATAATTATAAACCTTTAGGTCAGTCAGGAACCCCGTGACTTTTACAAGCCGATCGCCTGTCTGATTATCAAGATATTTATGATTGGAATACAAATTTTGAAAACCGTTCGCCTGACGGTTTTCATAACACTACAGTCTATTGGGGAAAACGAGTATGGTAAAACCGGTCACTCAAAGATTTTTTACTTTTTTGAGGCACTTCTTGATCATTTTGAAGCGCAATTTTTTTAGGGCTTCAATATTACATCATATCACAGACACTGATAACACGTAGGGCCGTGTATCTCAGATTTAACATTGTTAAACGATCCCTTTAAATGTGCAGAAAGGTGGTATTTTTCCCTTTTTTTTTTTTTTTTTTTTGGGGGGGGGGGGGGGTATTCATATTCCACAGTTTTCTCTTTTTACAATAGTATAATAACAATGGTACGGTGACTATATCAGACAACCAGACATTATACCTGTCCGTGGCTCTCATTACAAAGACGAAGGACAACGAGATTACTCGATTTATGATTGAATTAAAAGATGACTGGATGGCCTCTGGCTGAGTGACACGAGTTATAAACCTAACTTTGATATCATAATCTAACGGATGACTATATCACAGACAATATTGAATTAGCTAAGAATGAATCATTTCGGCTGTGACATAATTGCCGTTTTGCACTCACGAAGGAATATTAATACAGATATCATTTAAATGATGTCATAATCCATCAAAAAATGACATGTCAGGCTTAAAGGAGTCAGATGTTTGACCCAATTCGCGCACTTTCTTGTTTTATTTAATTATGAAAACGCCATGGGGTATAGCCTAGGTCTACTACTATACAATAGGATACGGATCGGCTTCTGAGGTTCAGAATATATTTTGTGAAAAAAGGAGTAGGCCACTGACGATTTAGATATTTAGATTTTTTGATTACAAAATGACCCCACAACTGCTATGCACGATAAAGTTAAATATTTGATCGAAGATTTAATGACAATTGCCCCTCATACCGTCTATCACCCCGAAAATCTCTTGTACACTGGACAACTACAACATGGATAACTGTTTCTAGGACAGCTCTCGACAGCTGCTCCATTGTTTATCACTTGTTAAATACCCCACCCCTTGACAACTACACTTCTTCCGACTAAGCCCTATGCCCCCTTCATGTTTTGAGGTCGCTATATTAAACGAGTATAATGGATGAGGGGGGGGGGGGATGGTCTAATACATTTTTTTCGAAGGGGGTGGTGTGATAAGATGGTGTCTTACCAGATATCAACGGTACACTCTTAGCAAGTACTACTTGAGCATTACATTGTACAATTCAGGTTAAAATATGCGATAATTGCTTTAAAAATTGCAAAACATTAACCAAATTGGTTGTTTTTGTTTAAGTTCAAAAGTTGGATGAATACATAATTACCCTAATTTCGTTTAACAGTGTAACATCGGCTATTATTTTCCCGAACATTTTGAAAAATCAGTCCTAAAGGTTAGCCCCAAGGTCGGAGAAAACATGGTCGCATCACTCTATGGAGAGATCAGAAGTATAAATTCAGATAGATTTGTTCCACGGTACGACGAGAATTATTTTAATATAATCAAATGGCATACATTATTAGAAGACCTTGTATTAAAATTAACTTACCTATCCTGTTATCTATCATGTGTTTTTTTAACGTTTAATGATATATTTTATCATAATCTCCAACGTACTTTCATTGCAAGGTTCTCGTGACCATGCTGAAATGTTTGATGTTATGGGAGATAGGCATAATGAAAGTCATTCGAAGGAAGATAAACAAGGACGTAAAAGATTATTGACTGTCGGATGACATTAAAAGTATCTAATGAAGTTATTAGGGTAATGAAACGGGATAGAAACAGAGAGGGAGAGACAGACAAAGGGGGAGGTGGAGATGAAGAGAGAGGGTATGCATAGAGACCAAGGGAAATAAAAGAAGGAAAATGGATAGGGAAAGTGATTCGATTTCATGTAAAAGAGGAACAGACATAATACAGATAGAGCGAGAAAAGGGAAGGGAGATGGAAGAATGACAGATAAGAAAATACAGAGGGAGATACAGTTAAAGTGAGAGGGGAGAGACAGAGACAAAGAGAGGGGTGGGGCAGATACAATGAGGGAAAGGAAGAAAGTCAAAGACACGGGCATGTGAGTAGACAGCCCGACAGACAAAAAGACAAATGGAGACAGAGACAACTAGAAAAATGATTTGTCAGAGGTGCCAAATATCGGTGAATCGAAAGGAATGTTTGAAATCAAGTACATCCGTCAAAATTCGAAGCAGATGGCAAAAAAACAAAATTACTAAGGCCACATCAGCCTTGTCATTTACAGAAAACCTGAATTGTCGATAGTAGATTAGAGAATCACTTCCCTTGACGTTTTCTCGAGACGATCTGCACTGAGCTTGAACTGGCGAGAATTTAGGTAGTCTACAAGAACAGACTCTGACTTGAATATCATAGAACCTTGGGCCAAAACTAGCTCCGTCAATATCTGGCTGTGTAAGGAGCTGCTAAAGTACAAAACCTACGGTGTGCAGAAGACCTTGCGGACTACATAGTCTCACAATTAAGACACGTTGTTATGTACAACAATTGACGAGGGTTTGTGCATGTAAACTATTATCCAGGTACGTACGCATTCATTGACCTTTTCGTCCGAAGTCAGATGAAGAAGGGGGAGCAATATTCTCAATTACCGTGAGGCGAAGGGTATTGGAACCTTGTTTTGACAAACAGGAACAACTCATCATTTCACACTTGCGTTTACATGAATGCCAGTGCGAGGTGGAAAATCTGGATTAAATGTGATTAACATTATCCTGAATGTGTTCGCTCTTTGTTCCTGTGGTTGGATTGTGAAGTATTGATCAGTAATAAATGAGTCGTTACATTCCATTTATGATTGTTTTACGTCTAATATGTATATTCTTCGCGCTCCTCCTTTCGTTCTCTCTCATTCTCTCTTTCTGTCTCTCCATATGTATTTATTATTTTACAATGTTAAATGTTGAAAATATACATAGTCATCAATATCAACAACAAAAAAGCGTTGAATCCCGTTTCCACGGTTCTTAAAGGGGTTGTCTCTAGCACCAAAAACAAAATTTAAAAAATTGCTAAAATTGAAATTAAAATCATCAAAGAAAGATTTAGGAATCTCACAATCGATGTCCCGACGAAGGATAGCAAGGGTACACTCTTTGTGATTGGGTAGTGTGGGGGTAGGCTAATTTGCCGTATTATGTAAATAAGAAGTGAGAAAGCTGTTTCAAATACTCTCCACCCTTTCTCTATCCCTCTACCTCTTTCTCTCTCTTTCTTGTATCATTCGAATGGAGGGGGGGGGGGGGGTAGGGATTGGTTCCCTACACTCTACACTACCCCACCAAGTTATATCTGTGACGTCAGCTGTTTGTTGTAGGTTAAAATGAATCACTGTGGGAAAAAGAATGGCGCTGAAACCTAAATTGTCCAGGTACCTAGGTCGAATAAAGACCCATTAACACAGTTTTATGTGTTATCGTTGTCCTACTTTGTTTATAAAGTTCCGTAATTACTATTCTGTTAGGACCCCGAGATTAATTGACGACAGTGGAGTTGTATTACACAAAAATAATGAATCGGAGATGGAGCTATAGCGCCAGATATAGATACATATATTTATTATAATTCTTAACACAAATTAATTAAATTATATTGATAGTGGTGTTGTTAGTGGACAGAAAGTAGGCTCCCGCTAACATCCAACTGTGAAAGTTTAAAACAAGAAATATCAAAAGAGTATAAAGTTCCGTAATTACTATTCTGTTAGGACCCCGAGATTAATTGACGACAGTGGAGTTGTATTACACAAAAATAATGAATCGGGGATGGAGCTATAGCGCCTGATATATATACATATATTTATTATAATTCTTAACAAAAATTAATTAAATTATATTGATAGTGGTGTTGTTAGTGGACAGAAAGTAGGCTCCCGCTAACATCCAACTGTGAAAGTTTAAAACAAGAAATATCAAAAGAGTGGGGGAGGGGAATAGGATCAGGTCTTTAAAAAATGAGATGATACACTTCCTCAAAGCCCCCCCCCCTCCCCCTAATCGGCAGCACCGTCTATTCTATCTTCATCCATTCTCTAAAACCGGTGCGCATCACCCATCCCTACTATATCGTCAGCCGTCTAGAGCTCTTAAAGATAAACTTGAGTTCTTGTAAAAAAAGAAAATAAATTCTCATTGAATCAAGACAACAAATATATAAATGTCATTTGCCAAACAATTTTGGTAGAAAATGTATAATGGCTGAGTAAAGAGCATAGAAAGTTAAGAAAATCAAGTTTTCGAGCCCCGACACCATTTGTGTAGTCCGACATATTTTTTTCTGTGTACAGTGCTTGTTACTTTAAAAAGACTGGGCCAAATTTATCATGATTTTGATGACTCCAGAACCTGGCAGTACACACCAATACCTACATACTAAATGATCAACTTTTTTCTGATTCATTCCACACTTTTTCTTTTACCATATATCTAATTGATAAACAAGACTATTTTGTTATCAATGTTGATATAGTGGTAATAATAATGATAACAATAATAAAACTAGTAACAATAATGATAATTATACAACTAAAATTAATAATAATAATAATAGTAATAACAATAATAATAATAATACAACTATAAATAATAATAATAATAATAATAATAATAATAATAATGATAATAATAATAATGTTAATAATAATAATAATTATATACAAATAACAATAAGATATATAAATAATATTAATAATAATAATGATAACAGTAATGATTATATTGTTTACCCGGCATGCCTCATCAGCACCAGCTCATCAGCACCAAAATGAATGCTGTTTATCATGAGAGTCCTACAAGTAATATTCCCCCATTGATTTCCAGATACCCATTTACAAATAGATTAATGCCTTGCTAAACGACGTTATTACGAGTTGGAATTCGACTCTCAATCCTTGGATTGAGAGTCAAGTGAATGAACCACTATACGACGACACCTATACATCTATTAATGTCGATTTCCTACGCAGGTTCCAATACTTTAGATATGTTTTCGTTATGTATTTACTTTGGAGTAAAATATTAGATAACGGAGATCATTTACCTCGATTTCAAAGCCACGCGTCGATATTATCATTGACGCTCTGTTCTTAAAAATTACATTTTTCATTTCATAATTCCTTGCGGTTTGTAAGGCTGATGAGGACAAACGTGTCGACTGTCTGCTCATGTGATTTAGGACCCAATTGGGAATAGTTTCCCCTTTTCCAGAGCCTATCCGGAACTTGTCAAAACGGAGGGGTGTCCAAGTCTAGTAACACTAACTTCGAAGGAAGTGAGGGAGGATGGGTATAGGCATGTGCAAGGTAAAGAGTGTTCACCGTAAATTTTAAAGTTTGGCAACTTCATGACGGAGGTGAAATTTAGTTCACAATTTCCCAAATTAAATGTTTCGGATGAGGATTTCAGACTCGCACCCCAACCTTTTAGCAATGAGCCTGATCCTGAGAATGTGGTGATGTTGCACATGTGTTTTCTCGAGGTTTCGAGTCCGATTTCTCTGCGCTGTGCTATCGCTATTACACTAAAGTGCAAGAACAAACTACATTATAAATCCGAAGATACGTTGCCATGATGTAGGGCATTATATTTATGCCTATTATTTCTGACGTAAAATGATTTATATACAGCAATGTTTCAATTATAGGGAAATGACCATAGACAACTGCATTTCGTCCCAATTTTGATGACTTGTGTGAATGTATTCTTTATTAAAGCAGCCATTTCAAGCATTTACGTGTATTCCATGTTTTCGTTTCATCACGTCATTTTCAGTCTGTAAAATAAGTCAAGGCAGATAACTTTCACAGCACACCCTGGTACTCTTAACCACACAACAAGCAAGTGAACGACTACAGTTGCAAAAGAGGTTTTGTTAGCGGATTTTCTTAATGTGAGTCATCATATGTTTAATGTTCTAAGATCCTAGGGTAACATCACGCCCAGTTACAAAGGTGTCGTATGGTACCTTCTTCAACATGCAGAGAGCCAGACAGCATGTAGATCAAAACAGAGGCACGCAGACAAAGATACAGATCTGAAGAGGAAGGATGAGAAAGGGGAAAAGTAGGAAGAGGGGAGAGGTGGGATAGGGGGAAATGAGTGAGATGGCTAGAGGAGAAGATGAACAAAGGGGGAGTGGGATAGCAAACAGATGACTCCTTCAAAACGCTTCATACCTACTAAGCGAGAAAGAGGCAGATATAGAGAGAAAAAGAGAGACGGAGACACGGGAGGGGGAGCAAGAGAGAAAGAGAGTGGAATGAGATATAAATAGAGATAGATAAAGAGAGAGAGAGAGGGGGGGGGGTAACCAACTACAGATAAATAAGGGAGACAGACAGATAACAGATAGAGAAACAGCAAGTTAGAGATATACAGAGAGAGAAAGCAAGACAGAAAGAGAGAGAGAGAGAGAGAGAGACGGAGAGGGGAGTAAGGGGTTAGGGTTTGAGAGATTAATGAAAATGACGTTAATAGTTCACCCCAACATGTAGTCCAGAATCTGGCCTATTTCATCTTGATCTCCACCACACGAACGCTACCTCCCCCTACTTACTTGCTACCAGCCGATGATGGCGTGATCATTCAATTAGGACGCCAAGGCTGGGCTGGTGAGCATAATTATGAGTTGGTTGATAACGCCATCTTCGACGGCTTGAATCAAGTATGTCGGGATTTATGAAGGACCGGGCAGATTCTGGACAGGACTACCCAACATGTAGCTTTGAACTCAATACCAAATGTTCTCTTGCAATAGAACAATTCTGTACAGTCCTCGGAGACGTGTGTAGTTATTTAAATGCTTCATTGGAAACTGATAATATATTTTGTTTGTGTGTGGTTGTGTGTGTGCGTGGTGGTGTGTGTGTGCGTTTGTGCGGGTGTGTGTATTTGTGTGCGTGTAAACATGATCAAGATAGCAACTGTTTCGCTCAGCCAATCAAAAGGTTGAATCCTCTATAATCTCATATAGATCTCAGTACGACACAGCTCATTTCACTGTAAGTTCACAATACCTACAAGTGACGAATGATGGCGGCAAACTAAATTATTGTGCCATGACATTAACATTGACCAAAGGATTTCTTTAAAGTGGTTTTAATTTCTCTCTTTACTTCATCAATTTTCTTTCTTTCTTTTTCTCCTTTTTTGTTGTTGTTGTTAAGGGGCAAACTATCCCAAGTCATTCATTTCACTGAGTATATCGACAAGTGACCTAGGATTACCGGAAACCTTGTTACTGATTAATAACTGGAGAATTTACCAACTTTTTTTTTACAGTGATTTTAAATAGATATCAGTTTCCTTTTTTTGTTTAATCTTTTCGTATTGATTTTAAATATATATATATATATTATTTCTTTGTATAGAGGGGCACACTCTAATAAACCTTATGCACAACGAGTGCAAAATAGAACTGGGAATTATCTTTAAGATACACTTTTTTTTACATAAACCATGAAATAAAAATAGAAAACAAACAAACAAACCAGGGATAACAAAATCAGTAGGGCTCAAAAATATACAATTGAGAGCGTGCATTTTCACAGTCGATGTCAGTCGCCAATGAAATGTGCCAAATAGTTTCCTTACGACTCGATATACTACGAATTTTGACCTCTAGTGTGACAATGTTTTACTGCAAACTATTATTCAAGAATCAACGTGTGATCATTTGGAAAAGTGGATGGGCTAATTTGGATTGTGTGAAATAAAATGATGTAAGACAATATGTAAGACGTCCTTCAGAATCTTGCATCAGTGTTTACGCTTCGCATTATCATTGGTCAGAAATAAATAGAGGACAATGCAAGCCAGTCAGAAGGATCATGGTACGCATGCGCAGCTTCGAATACATTTATAAATCTGTCACTGGCACATGACCGCATGACTTAGGGTTACTAATCATACACTATATTTCGAGGGGTCTGCTACTTTCTGTTTCTATCATATTAATTCTTATCATCGTTAAGGGCATCAATAACAAAAGCAATGTCCTATTAAATATGATGGATTTATTCCCTTTACTTTTGATTCTTCCTAACCACTCCATTATTCACTTTCTTTTTCTTTCTTCATCTCAGTCTATTTTGTTTCCTGTATTTCCTTCGTTCATTTTCTCTCCATGACATTCTCATTTTTTGTTTTTATCTCTCTCTCTCTCTCTCTTTTTTCTTTTTTTTCGGCATATCCATCTTTCCCTCCCTCTCTCAATTTATCAGTGTATGTTTTATTCGTCTTACATTTTAGTGCAAAATGCAGGAAAGACTCGAAGGCACATGGGAAAAGGAACCATCACTGACTACCAAACTCTTTCTATAAAATACTTTATGTTACATGTCTCTGTAAACTTGACAAAACAATACTGGCGAATAACGATTACTAGACTTTAGTTATTGGAGGTGCATTTCATTTTTTTGAAGGTTTAATGACCAATTCATTCAGTTTCGTATATCTTTAAATATCGTCGTACGCATATATTACATCTATATGTGTATAATACAGAGTCACTTTGCAAAATTGAAGAGTCTCAGTAGATTTTAAATATAATTGTGTGCATGTGAATTGAATCCTAGCAACAATTTGAAAGAAAAAAAATACATTTACATTTGTTACTATTCATTTTACCAAATCTTATTACATTACAAAATAGTAAATAAAAAACAACAACGAAAAAAACAAAAGTTCGTGGCTTATGAAATTGACGGGGAGGCAAAGGGGGTTATCTAGTTACAGATATCAACATCACAAAATGGTAGGAAAGAGCATGGAATATTTTGAACATTGAATAAACCATAATTTTACACACCCACCAGAAGTTTGTGGGGAAAAATAAAATTCGATTCATGGAAATACATATCTAAAAGGATAATTCTCATTTATAAATCATTGACCTGTTCTGGTAAATAAATAATGTGTTAATGTAGTTTCATTTGGTGGTGTAAACTTGCTGGACAAATCTCTTTATTGTTTTTGTGTGCTATTCATGTATTATTAATTTTCACATGCTTTCCTGATTTTATTTTATATTGGCTGACTCCTTTTGTATTCGCTTTAAATTACAATGTCTAAATTTTCTTCAAGCTTTAGCTAATTATTTGATGTCATCAATTCATAGTATCTGAAGTAATCTAGTAATGATCCGTTTATTCAGTGCAACATGGCTATACATATTATTCCAAAATGGATTTAATCAAGCTACGTCTAAATTACTACATCAGCACTTAATATCATTTACCTCTATTCAAATTCTTGTTGTAAATCACATGTCGAATAACCATTCTAAAAACAAGCTTTAAAGCATTAAGGTTTAGACTTTACTTCCTTGTAGACTTCACTGTCAGACACTATTGAGTGACTGACTGATTTTGTACGCATATATTACATGTATAAATGTATAATACAGAGTCACCTTGCAAAATTGAAGAGTCTCAGTAGATTATAAATATAATTTTATGCATGTGAATTGAATCCTAGCAACCATTTGAAAAACAAAAAATGCATTTACATTTGTTACTATTCATGTTTTATTGTTTTCTTTGTTAATAACAAACATGAGAGCTGCAAACATGAGCATTTGTCTACATCAATAACCCACTTTTTGTAATGGCCAAAATTGAACTGATTGAATCTTTGCGCAGCACAAAAAACGTTCGACCTTTCGGAACAAGGGTTAGGAAATCAGACTATTTAATTAAACGACTGCGACCGCTAAATTCGATTCGATAACTATTAAACGGTCGTTATTTTCCCACAATAAATAATAATAATTACAGTGCTTATATAGCGCCTAACACTTACATTGTCAGAAGTCTCTAAGCGCTCTACAATAATGCAGCATAATTACCCTGGCTTTAGCAGTGCAGCTGTTACGCGCGCTGCGTTTCAAAGAATAAATTCCTACCAGGTACCCATTTACTTCACCTGGAAGAAGACATTTTCAAGCCCTTTTGTTTTTCAAGGGAAGTTCTGAATAAGTATTATCTTTCAAATGCCGTTGAAATGTAACCTTCTCATTTTGGAGGCTGCAAATGGGACATAGTACCTTTAATTGTCGACACCGATTTGTGTGCAGTTAGGTTCGAGGAGTTGATAATCTTCTGATCCAAAGAGTTCATCTAGCGATACGTCAGAGGTGTCAGGGACGGGTTTGGACACATCAATTGTATCTTCTCCTGTCATGTACAAGTGTGTCTGCGCTGTGTTCTGTTGACCCAGCGGCTCCGAGGCTTCATCCATCCGACAAGACTCTACGGCCGGACGATTGAGCTTGCTGTAGGTAGAATCGGTGACGTCGTTGATGACTTCGGACTTTTTGGATTTCATCGGCTTTGCATAGAGATCGTCAAGGCATCGTTTTGGTTAAGGCACCTCGTACCCACTCTGCGAAGAACAACAAGCCTGGGTCGTCATCGCCATTGTACCATTTGGCCTTTCGTTACCGGGAGCCACAATCGGTAATGATGACTGATTATGCAGTTCTTTGGTAGGTCCTTCACGGTCATCAAGTTCATGATATTCTTCATACCCATCGCCAATATCATCCAATGCGTAATAAATGTCAGAAGTGACGGACACTCTACAATCTGCCTGATGACATTGTATAGATTAACCTTCGTTCCCAACACTATTGTCGCGACTCCCTGTTTGTTCCTCTAACTCCTGGCCGGGCCCATTGGCAGTCAGATCTGATTTACACCTTCTTTTGCAGAATCTAAACACGCCTTTTGAGATCTGGGAACACCGTGTAATTTGATCTCTTCTAGTATCCCTCCTCCACAACAAGAGCTAACTGATCCGATGGAATGACGGGCAATGATCGAGATGATAGATTTTTCATCTGAATTTCTTCCCCAGCAATATGGTCATGTGTGTGCCCGCTTTGGCTTTGTTTATGGGATAGGTTCTTGCCATACAATCTGAATGCAACGACAACCAAGCACGTGCTTATGCTAAAATTCAGAACCAGCAATAATAATATAATGACGTCTGCTATGGGTCTAATGTTTGGGTATACTGTTGTCTTGCTTGTAGAGTGGGTTTCCCCAGGCCTTTGCTCGGGATGTTTTCCAGTAGAGCTTCCTTCAACAGGGTTGTCCGTTGGTGATGTTACTGTCGAGATAATCGAGATATTTGTAACTCCGTCTAGAGTGTTCGTGTTCATGTTTGTGTTTGTGTTTGTCTTAAGAATCCTACTCGATTGAGAGGTTGATGTTGTCTCCAGTGCAGCATGTTCGTGCACAATCACTCCAATTCTAATAACAAACTTCTCCTCTCCTTGTTCATGATAACACATAACAATAACGTTGCCATCTTCCGATTTTGTATTTGGGAAGTACTTTAGGAAGCCATTATCATGATTAGTAGTTTCAATAAGACTCGTCTCTTTTATCTTTTTCCTGTTGCTTCCTATAGCTACCCATCGGATTGAATGGTTATTTTGATGACAATACATCGTAACATTTTCCCCGCCTCGTACTACATATACAAGTGGATTCAAATAGATTGAGAAACTACAAGACCTAGGTTCGGATTTGTCTGGCATCAGATCACAATGTCTCTCACCTGTGAAGCTTTTCTTGATAATTTCGTCTGGAAAAACCTCAAATTTTAACCCACTTGAATACCCATCAACTTCCTCCATACATGTTCTTTTTCTTCTCACTTTTATACCATGGATTGTGAGGCTGTCCTCCTCTTCATGGTATTCTCTAGGCCAAGTGCACTGAAACTTAACTAATATCTCTTCTTTTTTATTAGCAGACAATAGCAATGAACATGTCGCATAGAGATACTTGGCATTGTCATCGGGAAGAGATTGGTTCTTGATGTCCACTTGTTGTTCTTCGTTGCACTTTGTAAGTTGGGTGTACTCGGGGCATTTTCTTTCCTGATAACACGACTTGACGGCGCCGTCATCGTTGAGGCTGCAATTTTGGTCCCTGTTTTCTCTAACACTAATGTTCAATACTGTTTCCAATGAACGATTCTGGCAATGTAAGCACAACGGCGTGTTAATATTGCCGCAGATGAGGCAGAAGACCATACAAAACATAAGAAGTAAACATGTTGCTCTGTTAAAATGATGCATTTTAATTTCGAAATACAGAGAATACCGCCGACAAAAGAAGTAAATAGTCAATTGCTACCATGATCAAACATTATCAGTGGCGGAAATTAAATGGGAACTGGATCGGGCCTAGGTTATTGTGGTTACAGACTTCAATTAGAAATCGTGTCAAAATTTCACAAGAACGAAACTAAAACAATCACCTTCGCTTTTTCTCCCACTGTCATTTGTCTCATTGTCATTTGTCTCTCGCGCAATAACCTGCTACTTGTGACGACCCGTATTCGGCTGCAGGTGTTTTTCTTCTTCTTTTGTTTAAAGGAGATATAAGATGGGGACAGGCCGCTCTCCCTTTTCCACTCTTTTATTCTTATTGAATCATATACAAAAGTTCCGAAATGGGACTAGTCCAGGTATGACATTAGGCAAATAGATTTTATCAGTATAAAAATACAGGGAATGCAAAAATCTATTGATAACATTTGTGTAGTATAATTTACCCTATCTGCGATAGTTGTCGCGTTATGCTTTTTTTTTTAACGAGTACCATTAGGCAAACATTGCTTCATCGGCCAATAAGCAGATCTACATTAATATTTCTCGCTGCGGTAAATTTGATAATATATTTAGGAAGCTCCTACTGTTTTTGAAACTTACTGTTTCTAGAAAAATGGGTATTCGTTTCCTGGAAAAACAATATGACAAGATATATTGCAACACATGCGAGTTATTTTTTATTAATTAAGAAGAAAACAAACGTCCCTGAGATGCTGATTGAAGTGGAGAGGAGGGTGTTGTTACAATAAATGGTATGCGTGAATTGTGCAGCGCAAGTTACTTGTCCTCTTCAGTAATTTAATGTGACACAGATCATTACACACGTTATGAAGTGGTATATGTTCCTTAATTTTACTTTTGCATCACATGATGCCTATTGCATTATACCACGACACCTACACATCTATTCATGTCATTTTGCTACGCAGGTCTCAATACGGATGTATTTAGCTGCAGAATTACTTGCCAGGCTGGAGTGAATGTTAGGGAACGGTGAACAAGGTGATCATTTCAAAGCCACACGTCGAAATATGATCATTGACGCTCTTTTTCTCGAACATTTAATATTTCTTCTCATAATCACTTGTGGTTTGTGAGACCTAACTAGAGTCTATCCGAAACTTGTCAAGATGGAAGGGTGTCCCGGTCTAATAACACTAACTTCGGGGGAAGCGGGGAGGGTAGGGGGTTAGGCAAATATTCATGTTTAAGGTAAAAAGAGCTTGAAAACATACAGAGCGAGACAGTGGCACACAGATCATTTCAAAGCCACACGTCGAAATATGATCATTGACGCTCTTTTTCTCGAACATTTAATTTTTCTTCTCATAATCACTTGTGGTTTGTGAGACCTAACTAGAGTCTATCCGAAACTTGTCAAAATGGAAGGGTGTCCCGTCCTAATAACACTAACTTCGGTGGAAGCGGGGAGGGGAGGGGGTTAGGCAAATATTCATGTTTAAGGTAAAGAGAGCTAGACAGCATACATAGTGAGACAGAGGCACGTAGACAAAGAGAAAAATCTGGGGTAAGGTGGGAGAGAAGGAAATGGTGACATGACTAGAGGAGGAAATTAAGAAAGGGAGAGAGGGAAAGTGATGCCTATAAGAATAGAGAGAGAGAGAGAGAGAGAGAGAGAGAGGGAGGGAGAGAGAGGGGGAGATGGGGGCACGGACATTGACCCAACTGCAGGGGACACCATCAACAAAATCATACCTACAAAGCGAGAAAGAGGCAGACAGAGAGACGGGGATACAGGGGGAAATAAGAGAGAAAGAGGGTGAAAGTAAATAAAGATAGAGATCACATAGAGACAGTGAGAGAGAAAGAAAGAAAGAAAGAAAAAAGAGAGAAAGAGAGTGAAATGGGGAGGGGGGGGGTAAAGGGTGGGAGCTTGAGAGAGAAATGAAATAACGTAAAAAGATGACTGGAGCTTCAAATTGACATGTTATCATGCAAAGGAACAATTTGCACCCCTCCTATTTAATAACGTTTATAGTTCTTTTAAAGTTTCAATCGAATTCTTGATTTTTCCCGTTTTTATCATAAACTATCAAGCAGTCACTTTTTCTAAATGTGTACAATTTGTCACATTTAGCTTCTTTCGAAATTTAGAAAATTGTGTGTGTCAACGTGGATAATCAAGTAACACATCGCAAAACCAATCAAAGGGCAGAATCTCCGATAATCACCGATAGATCTCAGTACGAAAGCCCATTTCACTGTAAGTTCACTATACCTACAACTCACTAATGATGGCGGAAAACCAGATTACCGTTTCATGACGTTAATATCGACCATTAAAGTGATTTATTTCCTTTATCATTTATCTTTCTTTCTTTCTGTTTTTGTTTAGGAGGAAACTATCCTAAGTCATTGATTTCAATGTTCACTATATTGACAAGATACAAAGGGGAACATGAAACCTTGTTGCCGAATAATAATAATTGTAGAATTTACCAATTTTTTTCTTTTTCAAAATGAACAACAAAACAGTTTTTAATTTTTTAAATAAATTGTTCAAAGAGAGCAAACTGTTATAAAATAATTTTATTTATTTATTTATGTATTTTATTTCCAGGCAAGATGATAACATACAAAACATCACAAGGTTGACAAATGATATAACATAAACATAATGATATTTAGTACCAGCCAATGCCTGAGGACCAACTAAGAGAATTTAAAGAATCTGTCTAGAGGCTCTCCACATTGGTTGGTGCATACAAAATATAAAGATAAGGCCAACATAATTTATAAATGAATGTGTAACTAAAACTAAGGGTAATATACATATAGATCAAATACTGTTAGGATTATTATCAAAAAGGATTGAAAAAAGAGCTGTTCAAACTATACATGTATGATACAGTAATATTGGAAGTTAGCAAAACTGTACAACATTATTAATTTGATTTGATTTGAAGTTATCCAAATTATGGAAAATTATTGTTGATATGATTGAAAGTTATCAAAATTGTGGAACATTATTGTCGGTATGATTGGAATTTATCAAAATTGGGGAACATTATTATCGATTTAATAATAATAATAATAATAATAACTTTTATTTACCCAGGGTAGCCACTTCAGTTATGAAACTGTTCTTCCAGCGGGCCCTGCATAACATAATATGTTATTACTACCCTTCTCCAATCTAATATGCTGAGCGCCTAGCTAGAAGGCAGAAGGTCCCATTGTTACAAGTCTTTGGTATGACTCGGCCGGGGTTCGAACCCACGACCTCCCGTTCATGAGGCGGGCGCTCTAACGACTGAGCCACCATGCCCATTTCTAGACTAATTTAAAAGACAAAGTAAACAAAGTGAGAAGGATGTGATAGAACAAATTGATAGAGGAAGTACATTAATTAATAACTTAATAATAACAACATACGCATTAAGAAATCAATAATTCATATCAAAATGTAAAATACTGTCTGGTTATACAGTCATATGGATACGGTAATATTGGAAGTTAGCAAATCTGTATAACATTATTATTTATTTGATTTAATTTGAAGTTACCCAAAATGGAAAATTATTATTGATATGATTGGAAGTTATCACAATTGTGTAACATTATTATTGATATGATTGGAATTTATCAAAATTGAGGAACATTATTATCGATTCCTAGACAAATTTAAAAGACATATTAATCGAAGTAAAAAAAAGATGTGATAGAATACATTGAAACAACGAGTGCAAACTTGAACTGGGCATTATTATTCAAGACATGTGGAGGTGTTGTGGTCGAGTGGATACGTCGCCAGACTGTCGATCACAAGGTCCACGGTTCGAGTCCCACCGCCGCATTAATGTTCTTTGGCAAGACATTGATCTACATTTGCCACACTCCACCCAGGTGAAGTAAATGGGTACCTGGTAGGAATTTATTCCTTGAAACTCAGCGCGCGTAACAGCTGCAATGCTAAAGCCAAGGTAATTATGCTGCATTATACAGCACCTACGTGGATCCTTGTCATTTGATTGGAGGATTGTTGGTCACATGATATTCAATAGATGTTATATTGCACGGGCGTGCATTTTTGGTTATATGCACCGTGCATTTTTGGTTATAATATGCAGACTGCGTACCTCTCTGCCGTGCGCGTATCCCTGTATCTGACGTGAAGGCAATCTGAATGTAATCGAGAAGGCTTAATTTATCTTTAATATAAGGAGTAAAGCATAATTTGTTGATTAACGTTCCATTAGATCTTCTTCGAAGTTGTATAAAACAAATAATGAATGTTTTTCATTCGTTTAATAGTGCGAATATTTTCATTCGTTGAAAGATTACCGTTAATTCTTTACAACTCGGCTGACGCCTCGTTGAATAGAATGTTAATCTTGCAACTCATGGAAATATTCGCACTATTGAACTCATAACCATTCATTATTTGTATATTATCGTAGAGCGATAATTAGGATAATTATTATTATTATTATATTTGAGTAAAAAAGATAATTACATGAAATAAGAAATACAAATAACAAACAAAACAGGGATAACAATAAAAGTGTGTACAAGCTCAATAAATATAAAATTGAGAGCATGCTTATTCACAGACCATGTCAGTTGCCGATGAAATGTGCTAAATAGTTTCCTCAAGATCTCATCATATATTATACCATTTCGGACCACTAATGTGACAATGTTATTCAAGGATCAACGTTTGATCGTTAGGAAAAGTGAACGGCCTACTTTGATCGTGTGAAATAGATAAATGTAAGACACTATGTAAGACGTCCTTCAGAAATTTGCATCAATGTTTACGCTTTGCATTATCACTGACAATGCAAGCCAGTCTGAAGGATCATGGTACGCATGCGCAGGTTCGAAAACATTTATAAATCTGTCACTGGCACATGACCGCATGACTTAGGGTTACTAATCATACACTATATTTCGAGGGGTCTGCTACTTTCTGTTTCTATCATATTAATTATTATCATCGTTAATGGCATCAATAACGAAAGCAATGTCCTATTAAATATAAATGCCATCCGCAACAATCATTCCCCCCCTCTCTCTCTCTCTTTATGTTATATATATATATATATATATATATATATATATATACATATATATATCGCCTCTATTCTCGCTTTGAATCTCCCTTTATCTCTGATTCTTCCTAACCACTCATTACTCCTTTTCTCTTTCTCTCTTTCTTCATCTCAGTCTATTTTGTTTCCTGTGTGTTCTTCGTTCCTTTTTCTCTCCATGACATTCTCCCTTTTTGTTTTTATCTCTCTCTCTCTCTCTCTCTCTCTCTCTCTCTATTTCCTCGGCATATCCACCCCTCTCTCATCTTATCAGTATATGTTGTATTCGTCTTACATTTTGGTGAAACATTAAAGACACGAAGGCAAATGGCAATAGGAACCATTACTGACTACCAAACTCTTCCTATAAAATACTTTATGTTACATGTCTCTATAAACTTGACAAAACAATACTGGCGAATAACAATTACTAGACTTAAGTTATTGGAGGTGCATTTCATTTTATTGAAGGTTTAACTCATAGCCTGCCATGAGGCTGCATGCACGCTACCTATTGAGTGCCATGTGCGTGCAAGGGCGCTTTCGTAATAGCAGTTATTGTTCATGTTCGTTGGGCTGTGCTGTGTGTTTTGCACTCGCCATTCATAGAACCATCGCGTTAATCAGATTATCTCCAAACAACCTGGCACAGTGGGGATTAGCCCTGTGGCACGATAAGAGTTAATGACCAATTTATTAAGTTTCGTATATCTTTAAATATCGTCGTACGCATATATTACATCTATATGTGTATAATACAGAGTCACTTTGCAAAATTGAAGAGTCTCAGTAGATTTTTAAATATAATTGTGTGCATGTGAATTTAATCCTAGCAACAATTTGAAAGGAAAAAAAATACATTTACATGTGTTACTGTTTATTTTACCAAATCTTATTACATTACAAAATAGTAAATAAAAAACAACATCGAAAAAAACAAGGGTCCGTGGCTTATGAAATTGACGGGGAGGCAAAGGGGGTTATCTAGTTACGGATATCAACATCACAAAATGGTAGGAAAGAGCATGGAATATTTTGAAGATTGAATAACAATAATTTTACACTCCCACCAGAAGTATGTGGGGAGGGGGGGAAATAAAATTCGATTCATGAAAATACATATATAAATCGATATTTCTCATTTATGCATCATTGATGACCTGTTCTGGTAAATACAAATAATGTGTTAATGATTTCATTTGGTGGTGTAAACTTTCTGGACAAATCCCTTTTTTGTGTGTGTGCTATTCATGTATTATTCATTTAAACATGCTTTCCTGATTTGTTTATATTGGCTGACTCCTTTTGTATTCACTTCAAACAACAATGTCTAAAATGTCTTCAAGCTTTAGCTGGTTATTTAATGTCACCAATTTAAAGTATTTGAAGTAATCTAGTAATGATCCGTTTATTCAGTGCAACATGGCTATACATATTATTCCAAAATGGATTTAATCAAGCTACGTCTAAATGACTACATCAGCACTTAATAACATTTACCTCTATTCAAATTTTAGTTGTAAATCAAATGTCGAATAACCATTCCTAAAACAAGCTTTAAAGCATTACAGGTTTAGAATTCCTTGTAGACTTCACTGTCAGACACTATTGAGTGACTGACTTCTTGTTTTATTTGGTAATAACAAACATGAGAGCTGCAAACATGAGCATTTGTCTACATCAATAACCCACTTCTTGTAATGGCCAAAATTGAACTGATTGAATCTTTGCGCAGCACAAAACGTTCGACCTTTCGGTACAAGGGTCTGGAAATCAGACTATTTAATTAAACGACCGCGACCGCTAAATTCGATTCGATAACTAACGTTCGTTATTTTCCCACAAGAAGACATTTTCAAGCCCTTTTGTGTTAAGGGAAGTTCTGAATAAGTATTATCTATCAAATGCCGTTGAAATTAAACCTTCTCGTTTTGGGGGCTGCCAATGGGACATAGTACCTTTAATTGTCGATACTGATTTGTGTGCAGTTAATATGTTTGAGGAGTTGATAATCCTGTGATCCAAAGAGTTCATCTAGCGATACGTCAGAGGCGTCAGGGACGGGTTTGGACACATCAATTGTATCTTCTCCTGTCATGTACAAATGTGTCTGCGCTGTGTTCTCTTGACCCAGCGGCTCCGAGGCTTCATCCATCCGACAGGATTCTACGGCCGGACGATTGAGCTTGCTGTAGGTAGAATCGGTGACGTCGTTGATAACTTCGGACTTTTTGGATTTCATCGGCTTTGCATAGAGATCGTCAAGGCATCGTTTTGGCTCAGGCACCTCGTACCCATTCTGCGAAGAACAACAAGCGTGGGTCGTCATCGCCGTTGTACCATTTGGCCTTTCGTTACCGGGAGCCACAATCGGTAATGATGACTGATTATGCAGTTCTTTGGTATGTCCTTCACGGTCATCATGTTCATGATATTCTTCATACCCATCGCCAATATCATCCAATGCGTAATAAATGTCAGAAGAGACGGACACTCTACAATCTGCCTGATGACATTGTATAGATTGACCTTCGTTCCCAACACTATTGTCACGACTCCCTGTGTGTTCCTCTAACTCCTGTCCGGGCTCATTGGCTGCCAGGTCCGATTTACACCTTCCCTTTGCAGAATCTAAAAACGCCTTTTGAGATCTAGGAACACCACGAGAGTTGATTTCTTCCGGTACCCCTTCCTCCACTACTAGAGCTAACTGATCCGATGGAATGACGGGCAATGATCGAGATGATAAATCTTTCATCTGTATTTCTTCCCCCTCTTCAGAAAGAGCAATATCTCCATGTGTGTGCCCGCTTTGAATTTGTTCAGAGAATAGGTTCTTACCATAAATTCTGAATGCAACGACAATCACGCACGTGCTTATGCTAAACATCAGAGCCAGCACTGATAATATAATGACGATATTTTCTCTCAGATTTTTGTTTGCGGTTATTAACACCGTAGTGATAGGTGTAGGGTTTGGGTCTAATTTTGTCTTGCTTGTAGAGTGGGTTTCCCCAGGCCTTTGCTCGGGATGTTTTCCAGTAGAGCTTCCTTCAACAGGGTTGTCCGTTGGTGATGTTACTGTCGAGATAATCGAGATATTTGTAACTCCGTCTAGAGTGTTCGTGTTCATGTTTGTGTTTGTGTTTGTCTTAAGAATCCTTCTCGATTGAGAGGTTGATGTTGTCTCAAGTGCAGCATGTTCGTGCACAATCACTCCAATTCCAATAACAAACTTCTCCTCTCCTTGTTCATGATAACACATAACAATAACGTTGCCATCTTCCGATTTTGTATTTGGGAAGTACTTTAGGAAGCCATTATCATGATTAGTAGTTTCAATAAGACTCGTCTCTTTTATCTTTTTCCTGTTGCTTCCTACAGCTACCCATCGGATTGAATGGTTATTTTGATGACAATACATCGTAACATTTTCCCCGCCTCGTACTACATATACAAGTGGATTCAAATAGATTGAGAAACTACAAGACCTAGGTTCGGATTTGTCTGGCATCAGATCACAATGTCTCTCACCTGTGAAGCTTTTCTTGATAATTTCGTCTGGAAAAACCTCAATTTTTAACCCACTTGAATACCCATCAACTTCCTCCATACATGTTCTTTTTCTTCTCACTTTTATACCATGGATTGTGAGGCTGTCCTCCTCTTCGTGGTATTCTTTAGGCCAAGTGCACTGAAACTTAACTAATCTCTCTTCTTTTGTATTAGCAGACAATAGCAATGAACATGTCGCATAGAGATACTTGGCATTGTCATCGGGAAGAGATTGGTTATTGATGTCCATTTGTTGTTCTTCGTTGTACTTTGTAAGTTGGGTGTACTCGGGGCATTTTCTTTCCTGATAACACGACTTGACGGCGCCGTCATCGTTGAGGCTGCAATTTTGGTCCCTGTTTTCTATAACACTAATGTTCAATATCGTTTCCAATGAATGATTCCGGCAATGTAAGCACAACGGCGTGTTATTATTGCCGCAGATGAGGCAGAAGACCAAACAGAAGATAAAAAGTAAACATGTTGTTCTGTTAAGACGATGCATTTTGATTTCGAAATACAAGTGGGAGAATAATGCCGACATACGAAGAAAATATTCAACTGGTACTGTGATCAAACATTATCAGTGTCTGAAATTAAATTGAAACTGAATTTGGGCCTACATGTAGGTTGTTGTGCTTATAGACCTCAAGTGGAAATCGTATCAAAATTGCACGAGAACGAAACTTAAACAATTACCTTCGCTTTGTCATGCTTAAGTATCTCCCATTTATTTCGTCTCTTGTGCAATAACCTGCTAATTGCGACGATCCTTATTGGAATCCAGGTTTCTATTTTCTTTAAAGGGGATAGGGATTGGGGATAGACAGCTTTCCCTTTTCATCTCTTTTATTTGTATGGAATCATACACAATTGTACTTTTTAATATAAAAACTTGAGATTGCAGTTTTATTGTACATTTATCATATTTTGTTCCGCAATGGGAACAGTCCAGACATGCAATTAAGCAAATATATTGTAAACGTAAACAAATAACGGCAATGCAAAGATCTCTTGATTTCATTTTTGTAGTATAATAGTAATAATAATAATAATAGTGTAAACTTATGGAGCGCACACACCGTACAGGGACTCTCATGGCGCTCATGTTCTTTTTTAATGCAAGTAACGTAAACAATTTTACAGTATTTATAACACCCATTTTAATCCCGAGTTCTGCCCGGTGGGACCCGGTGCCCTCCAGCTGCTCGGTTTGCTGACAATTCAAGGGACTAGCCCAGTCAGCACATTATTCACAGGAGCTCTTGCATCTGAGGCCACCAGGGGAATTTGCAGCAAATTAACACTTCCAGGTCTTAAGGTACGAGTTGAATTGTAGGGGTGTAGTGTGTCTTTAATATGTTGTGGTGAAATTCCATGTACAGCCCGATAAAGAAGCAACATAATTTTGAAGTGGACCCTTGATTTTATCTTAATTGAGTTCAATCACTCTTCTGAGCGATAGATTGCCTGTCGTTTTCTGATTTTGTTTCGAGTACCATAGGGTAGACCTTGATGCATTGGCCAATAAACAGATCTCCATTAATATTATAGCACGCTGCGGTAAACTGGATAACTAATTTAGGAAGCAGTAACTGTTTTCAAAACTTTCTGTTTCTATTAAAGAGAGAATGGGACTTTTCCCCCGGAGAAACCATATGACAAGATACGTTGTAACATATAAGAGTGTAGTCAGAATTAAGAAGAAAACAAAATCAATGAAGTCACTGAAATGCTGATTGAAGTGAGAGGAGAGGAATACAATAATTGATTCGCGTGGATTCACCTCTTCGTATATTTCCCTATTGCGCAGTGCAAGTTATTTGTCCCCTTAAACAAATTTAATCTGTAGTATCTGATACGTTACCGTTAGATGATATCTTTTTCATTTTGATATATGAAAAAAGCATCCTGACATAATAAATTTAAACTTGGTTAAGATATTTAACATATACTTTTATACAACCAAAGACTTACAAAAAACAATACACATTCGAAATGGAATAGATATTAACAGGGGCGTGGTTATCCAAGTCCGTGGATGCTATAATGTAGATAGATTTTATATTGTGTTTTTCTTTATAAATCGAAGTTTGTATAGGGCGATGATCTTTGAATCCAGTGAGTTCATCAAATATTTACTAGAGCATCTCTGTACTGAATAAAAATTCACTGCCGATCTGGACTCATGAAATAGTTCTCTACTAGTAAAAAATAACGTAGTACATACGTCATGTCAGTACCAGTTCGGACTACCCGTCTAGTTTGTCACACAGTTTGCGGTCCTCAAACGGTGGACGCTTTAGCTTGTTGTAGATAGAGTCAGTCACGTCATTGGTAAACCCTGTTGCAGTAGACTCTGGAAATGTCATTGGCGTTGTTTGACGAACTTCCGGACATGCATCTGGTTTAATGGCCATGTACTCATTCTGCGAAAGACCACATGTAGTCACTGTCGTGGTAATTTGGCTTTCGTTCCCAGTATTTGGAGAAGGGGACGCTAAGTCTCTGATCATATTGTTGGTAGTCCCCGTTACTATTTTCCAATGTGTAATAAAGGTCGCCAGATGAAACGAATATATCACAATTATCTGTTTCTTCGTCGACCACATGACTAGGTTCATATTCAGTCGGACCAAATTTGCGTTTAAGCTCTGCGGAATAATGCGCGTCTGAGTCTAGTCTGTTGGCCATGGGTGCATCTAGCGGAGGCTTACAATCGCCTTTCGTCTTCTGTGGTGTCCTTTCATTGCAGGGCGTTACGATGGGTAGCGCCAGAGGGGAATGTAATTCCTCGGTGGTTGGTCTGTCATCACTTTGGTTACACGTTTCATCGATATCATCTATAGTACAATAAACGTCTGATGTGATGGAAAAGGTACGTTGTGGATGGTGCAATTTTAAAGATTGCCTTTCATCATCACTCCCCTTGTGGCGACACTTTGCCTCTGCTTGCAATCCAACACTCACACTTATGTTACCCTTCAAACTACCTCGCGATTTATCAAAAGTAGGGCATGGTGGCAGAGGCTCAGACAAGCGAGATTCCCTACGTGCACTTTCCACAGAGCAAGTATTTACAAAGGATTGAGATTGATCCGTATGTGCTATTGGTGACATTGATGTGGACAATGACCTCATTTCTAGTTCCAATCTTCTGTCAGCAATATGAATATCTTCCTGACATGATCGATTTCCAGTTACTTGATATGATCCTTTAACGTGCAGTTTTAGTGCTGCAATAAGGCAGGTCAATAAGCTGAAGGCAAGGGCAATCACTGAAATGATGATGATAAACTTATGGCTATCAGGACTACCCTTCCCTCCAGGCGGCACAGCTGTAGACAGGCTCCCCAACGAGTTTCGTGTAGTTTCTGCAGGGACTCTAGTAGATATTGTTTTCGATGATACGTGTGCACTTTCAGTAATCCTAAGGGCATCATCAGAGACCGTGGAGTATCCGTCAAGACTTGACACGTCAGTTGTGGAGGTCGATTCCATGTCATATGTATATGGTGAGGACCTATCAAGTTCACTTGCAGGTGTCGTTCCGGAAGACATTTTCCCCAAAAATGTATACATGGGTTTAACTGTTGATGAGGTGGTCAATATATGTTCATCAGAAGATTCCTCGACCATGCCGGTACTAGCACCAGATGGACGCTTTGATGTTCTATCCAGTCCAAGGTTTACATGTTTTGTAAGCTGAATTTGTGCAAGTCCGCGGACTATCCTCTGATCGTTCTGTAGATAATAACATATAATGATAATGTCATCCGTCGTCTCCGAATTCGGTTTATACTCGACAATACCATTTGCAATGTTACGAAGACTGAGCATGTGTATATCCTCCCCACCGATGCTGACACCAACCCACATTATCACTTGATCGCTATTTTTGCAAGTTATGTTAACCTTTTCTCCATGTTTTACTTCGTGCACGCGGGGATTTAGATAAATCGAAAAATTGCATGAGCTTTGCTGCTCAAAATTTAACACGGTCATTGTGCAAAATGCCTGTCCCGTTGCTTTCTTACTGAAAAGTTGCTTTGGAAAAACGTTGACCTTCAAACCTTTTGAATTGTCACCATGATCAACTTTGGGAGAACATATATTCTTGGTTGTCATCTTGAAAGCGAGCATGGTAAGCTTTGTCTGCATCAGGCTGTGGTCTCCAGATAAAGAACACTCAAACTGAAGCGCCATATAATCATATATTTGATTGCCGTTGTCTGGGAGTAGAATTTCACACCTAGGGTTAGCAAGACTCTCATTGTTTGGGAGTCCTTCTCCTTCAACTCGTCCTTGTTGTTGTCCTTTCTGTTCCACTGGATAGTCGCCTTGGGCTGCATCGGGTACCAACTGTCCATTTTTTATTTCCTGGTCGCTGCAATGCCATGAATTGGCACCTTTTACCCTGCTAGAAATCAGGACAGCAGATATGAATATTAGAGAAAGTATGTATGCTGTATTGCCTGTAGGATGCATTTTCGGTCTTGATTGTGGACGTAGCTCCAGATATGGTTCACGGAATGGCTGTTTCTGAAGTATATTGCCACGATATGATGGAATTTGATATTTTAAATTCGTGGCTAGAATAATGAAAGTAAAAAAAGGACTTATTTCCCCCGCAACTCGAAAGTGAAATAATGACATCAGTGCCCTTTTCTTGTTATGGCCTAGAACAATACGACTCTCTCTTTCTCTCTCTCTGTCTATTAGCCTAGCTCTCCATTTTCTTTTATCCACGCTGCATACACTTCCAACACTTTAGTTTGAATGCGGCAAATCAACATTCTAGACTTTCTCTTTCTTATTGTATTGTTCATGTCCGCTATTTGTATTTCCAGTTCTCTTTCTTTTGTCATACTTTCCATGTCACTCGAAATCACCCCTTGTCTATCTCTTTCTCTCATATCCCCTCTCCGCCTATCATTCCCTCTCTCTTCTCTCCACCCCTATCTCTTTCTCACTATCCAGCTGTCTCTTTGAAATGAACATCTCTCATTCGCTCTTTAAAAAGTGTCAACGAAAATATATCTTTCACTTTCACTTATTTCAAGTGTAATACAACATCGGAAATATGGTATCCTTAAAAAATAAAGAATTAATGAGGTGAAAAGAAAAGGCCATTTTCTTGAAACTTTTGAAAAGTAGACACTTCTCGAGTACCCAGGAGAACCATTCCCGAGCTCGAGGTCTGACGGTCTCTTGACAGTCTCTTTAGTGTGCTCTATCTGTTCACACTAGTACCTGCATGATGACATTATTTTATCTACATGGTATCCCAAGACCATTGTCAATTGAAGACCAGATGAATACGAATTTGGGTTCTATATGACTCCGTCTTTATTCAACACATTAATTACCAGTTTCCTTACACCACACTTTGTGGTCATACTGTTATTTATGATCAAAATATTGATAACAATGATAGTAACACAACAAAAACATAATCATACCTAAGTAGTATAAAGTGCTAACACTATAAATAACATTCTGTGATATAAAGGAATGTTTTGATATCAGGGGCCGCACACTTATACCCCTTCCCTCCCCCAAACCTGAGCCCCAGTGGGTGGATTGGAGAGGTAGAAGGGCACAATGGACACCTTGTCACCTTACTCTTGTGTTATTCGTTTGAGTATATTGAGAGGTATAAAGCAAATCTTCAACTTTTTCATTTCTAAACTTTATTTGCATACACTCCTAAAATCAATTTATCAGTGTTAAGTGTGTCAGCTATTAGATGCTATCTCAGTGACTGTAATGTACTCATATGAAGAGGGATACCATGTGGGTCTGCCTTGTACTGCAGTGACAAGAATCGGGTTACATACAACCTCTTTCAAATGCAATTATCTTGTTATGTCTATAAAGACAACATTATTATCGATATTTTACATGTTTTATGAACATAACTCACTGGCATGATATTTGTTGGTCTGAATGATTTTACTAACACTATAAACTGTACGCAGAAATGGAACTACTACGCTACCATGTCAGGAATATCTAGATATAAATATGTAAACAAAAAATTACTTTGTATTCATACTGGATATATCATGGTTCAACCTCTGACAAATATGTGTACCACTTTAACAGAGACATTCAAAATACTATTCTAGGAAGAGTTATAAATATGAGATGATATTTCATCGAACTGTCATTGCAAAGACACCGAAATTCAAACAATATCAAATCATTCTTGACAAATTATTATATGACGATTCATCATTTTTTTCATGCAACATACAACTAAGTATTACTCTGAGTATACAATAATCAGTTACAATGAATCAAATTTTCCTCATAAGCACATATCTATTGGATCCAGATAACTGAATATAACGAAACCCCTATTCACACGCAAAGACAATTCGGCACTCTCTAAATCATTGTTCAAACCTGAGCATTAAATCTCACCACATGACCTCCCTCTTCTGCTTTAGTGTCCAGTCAAACGTCAATAGTCTAACCACCTCCCCCATCCCCTCCTTTGTCCAGAATGACCCAACTGTGTGAGCAGCCTATGCCAGCTCTACTTTTAATAATTATGAATCTTTATCTAATTAGGGTTTTATCACGCAGCATTCATACTGACTTTCTACTCTAACAACTGGGATATCCTTGATATGTGCTTCATATTCGGGTCTTTTTAGTTTGTTGTACGCGTATGGAGAAGTGTTCTTTGAGCCTTTGTCCTGAGATACCAGATCTTGGTTCATGCAATGATCTCCCCTAACAGGAACCTCATCCTCCTTCACAATGAGACTGCTTGGTACCTGGCTGATGGAGGTGTTTATGGATACAGCAGTACACCGTGCCTTGGACGTTTGACGATCACAATTGTTGTCATTGGTGGAACTATAGACACCATCTTCCACAGACAAGATCCGTTTACTCTGGTTACCTCCATCCTGTAGCCGATTGACATTTGCTTGATGGATTTTTGCCTTTGTGCGTGACCATAGATCTAGTGGGAACAGCTTATCTCTGGCATTTGTGTCGCTCTGAATGATCTTCTTAGCTTTTGTCGGATGAGCCTTCGGAAGGACTTGTAAGCTACACCCAGTTCCATTGGCATACTCAATGTTGGCAAGTTTGCCATTTTGGCGAACACTTGTTGAGTCACCTAGAGTACTCGTCGTGGGTGTTTCTAACGCCGTCGCTGACAATGACGAGCTTGTCCCAGGGTTGCCTCCACCACGAATACATAGTCCGACGAAAATCAAGGTGAGGAAAACAGCAAAAACAGAGATTGTAACAGCAGCATCAATCGTGTCGTTCGTCTCTGTAGTTACGTAATCCATTGGGATAGCGTTAACAAAACTGTCAGATAAAATGACTGTCCTTTTTAGCAATGAACAGATTTCGTCTAATGCTCTGTTCATTAAAAAATAAAAATGACAACTGTTTCTTTATAAACGCACGCTTGTTACACAGTGTTACAGAGAGAGCTAATCATATCCTTTCCGCGCACTCGTGATTCCTCTTACAGCCATCTTAATTGTATTAAAACAAGGTACCCCTTGAACTACTCAAGATCAATTAAGAAAATTATGATTGTCATCATCATTCAGCACTTAGATGAAAATTGTTACATATGTAGCTACGGACATAACAACTAGTATAAGTGCTTGCTATTGATCATAGATCTGATACTATCGGAGAGCTTAAATTCAAAAGGGGCTAAATCCATATTTGACCGAAATAATTTATTTTTCTTCAGATAACTAGGAACAGCTGACACACGAGAATGAAATGGACTATATTGCTTTTTGGGGGTTTAAATTCTCGAAAGGTAGACAACATTAAATCCAAAAGGAGTAAACAAATCTGTACTCGGTTCATTCCAAAAGGATTACAATCCAAACTGGTTCATTTCCAAAAGGAATTAAAACTGCTGCGGTGATTATGAATATGTTTATCTGAACCACGATATCTAAATTAGTTTCAGCAGAAGTTTTACCTATGATAAACTGATATGATAAGGTTAGATGAATAGGTCTACACTGTATGTTGAATCACGTCTCCTTTCCTTCCATTCTCACTTTCGATAATTTGTCATTCAATTGCGATGTTATCATTATTAACAAAAACGATCATTGTAAAACTCTGGAAATCAATATTGTCATAATTATTTACAGTTAAACATGAGAAAACATGAAATAATTTAATACAATGTAGATTAATATAAACATATTTTTATGAATATTGAAACCGAGAACGAGACTATACATGCATTACAAAGATAATGTCAAAGAACTATTATTGCATTGAATTTAATTAATTTGGATAAACTCTTCCAAAATGATTGGTTCAGTTGATACCAGTAGTAAAATATATTTTCATATAGACATGTGTAAATGTTTCATGAAAATGAAACAGGTCCATTTTTCGGATTTAAAGAAGAAGTAACATTCCTATACAAATGCTGTAAATATATCGTATTTGCACTTTATACGTTGAAAATTTCATCGTAAATATATATAGTTTGTTCTTGTTCTATTATAACCAAAGTCCAGTCCATGGACATATGTACAGTTTGCAATTACAATCACATCCAATGAAGTGACATTAACATTTAGGAGTTGAGTAGACGTCGCTCTTTAGTGTTTGCAACATAATGCTCTCAACACTAAAAGTATTGTTTCCAGTGCAATGTAAAACTTCTTCGCATATGTCTTCTAAAGTTGACGTCTTTGTAAATGACTATACAGTGTGTACTATTATTTCGCGACGTTATCGATCTAATAATAGTATACAGTTTGCCATACACATACACATATTCATATCATAAGCATAAATATTTTGATATGTATATTAATAATCAGGTGTTTGTTCTTCTATTCTAATCATAGCAATACATACGAAGTCGAAAGATATACAAATGTACAATCGTTTTGACAAAAAATTAACAGTTCATTGACATAATGACTATTTCATTACAAATATTACAGACTTGACGAAAAAGGAAGAACCTTATTCTCTCCAAACACTGTATGACGGACATATTTTTAGAGAATTATACAAAACATCAGAAGAATGGTTACGCGTTTGGACCATGTACATTTTCCCTAATCTACAACCTTGATGAGTTTTCAGCTACTGTGTCGTTCTTGAAACAATAAGTGTACTGTACGTATGTGAGACCTCGTTTAAACCACGGGGAAAATCTACAAGACCTTTCTAGAAAAGGAAGACCTAAACCACATAAATAATACTTTCTTTGTTCCACATTTAGATTGTTTTCGTTTGTTTTAGGAATCATTCATCCTTTTTCACATCCTTTTCATTAAGCACCTGATACTCATCGGACTCAAACAACTCATCTCGAGGATCTTTCTTCCTATCTTTCTCATTAAGTTCGTTCACCGAGCAGTACAGGAGCTCAGAAACACAGCGTTGGTGATGCTCTGGTCCCCATGAAGGCATGGGATTGGTTGTCGTACCCTCATCAGGACCACCTTTGCTATTGGGATCACCATTTACACGAGACCTCATGGAATCACACTTTGCTCCTGGAGGTGTCAAAGCCGTGTCTTCCGTGACACCCCTAAAGCCATCTCCTTTCGCGTCGATGCGGCCAGGCTGCGATAACCCAATAGAGTCCTTTGGGGGCAGGGGTGACTTTTTCATCTGATGAATCCACCTCAGTTGCCGAAGACCTGCGACTGTACTGGGGATTTCTATCTAGCATGTCAACGTTAAGATCTCGATGTTACTGTGTTAATGTAGATAATAATAATAATAATACTACTAATAATAGTGGGTTCTTGTGTAGCGCTGCTACTTCGATCGTTGGCCCATCCTCGCCGTTTCATAAGGGCTGGTTGTGCCACTGAACACTCCAGGATGCTCTCCAATTATGAAAGTTGAGCTTAAAAAATGAACAGGCAGCCAGCGACAGGAGGACATCGGAATAGGTAGAAAGAATTATTACAATAACTAGCACACAGTCTTTTTGGTAGGTATATGTGTGTTGTTGGATATTTAGCATAGGAGTTGTAGTGACGTTTGTATGTTTCCCTGCTCCATCGGGTAATGTTGGGTTATCGATAGCAGAGCTAGTTCGAATAGCAACAGTATACGATGCATGTCTTCCTTCGTCTTTTTGAATGCTTTCTGTCTCGTTGACTATCGAGTAGGGAGTTGTGTAAACCAAGTCGTTAATCGGAAATTAGAAACTTCCTGGATCTGCTTCACCATTGATGTACAGCATGAACGAACGATAATCATGAGTCAGTTTATAAATGTTAGATTCGTTGTTCCTGAGCACACAAGCCGTTTGAAGGCTACATCTCCCAATCTCTGTGCCCTTTGGATATGACCACACAGCAGTTTCATTTTCAATGAGTTTGCTGGACTTCAACTCACACTTTATAGTGACTTGCTGAAGAATGGCACCGCTCAGGGTGCTTCTTGTACATGTAATGGTGTACCCATAGGACCTGACGAAAAGCACTGCCATAGACACTATGTACAATGATAGAGCACTTTTGAAAAATGACGCCATTTTGCAGTGTTTTTTCCGCAATTCCGCAAGCATGTGATAAGATGGATACAGTTTCAACGCAGACGTGTCTCACCTCATGATAGGGCGTCTGAGAAGAACCGATCATAATCATGCTGAACTCCATGAATGGTTTTTGCATTCTTGATGAAGAATCTTATGTGTCAATATATGTTGTTAAGGATATTTGTCTCCGATGAAATGAATGACGCAGTGACGGTGAATACCATATGATCAGTGGCATGCCTTGGGGAAGTTTCAACGATATTTTGCAATATCATTTAGTTTGTATAAGATATTTGTTTCTTCTTCGAAAGTTAGCTGTGCTGATAACTGATAATAAATTATCGGATTTGTTCATGCTGTTGTCCGATAACAATTATATAACCAAGAAGAGATTGATCATCTGTTTTTAGTTTTCAAGTGCCATGCACAAGGATATATATTTGTCAATTATGTCGATTATTATATATTTAGCCATACATGAATCTCGTGCATGTTTATAATGAAACCGAAATTTAAAATGACAAGAAAAATTGATAAATGAAAAAGAAAGAAAAATTAAATAATTAACAAATGAATTGCAAAGTACCATTCTGAAAAGCAACATCATGTGAAGAAATGTATGTATGAACATCAATATTAAACATTATTGAACATTATTCCCGAAGAACAGTCATTGGCTGAAGTATGCCACCGTGCTAAGATAAAACAAACAAACAAATAAATATCATATAATAAACATCCATCACTATATTTAATAAATCCCGTATACTCATATAATTTTTCTGTGTCAGTTATATTTACATCTAATTATTTCCATTTCTATTTTCATCATCGTTATTATCATTAACATCATCACCATAACCCTCATTATCAACATAACCATCGCCATTTTCTTCTTACCTGGAGTGAAGAAACGAATAAAGAAATGTAATTTAAAAGAAATGAGTTTACAGATTTGTATTTATTGAAAACGACTTCATTTTCTCCTGACTTCTTTTAGTAGCTACAGCGCCTCTTCCAATATATTAAACTAAAATAAAAAGGTTCATAACATTCTTGGTATCTCACAGAGATTTTTCGCCCGTTTTACTCCATGTGAAGTATTAAAGTGAATAATGAAAAAATAATATCAAAAATCAAAGATAAATTGAATTTAAAAAAACTAATTGAAAAATCAAAGGAGGGGAAACAAACCTTGGTATGCAATATTCAAAGGGAAATTTTGTTTACTGTTAAGAACTCAAAGATTTGTTGAAATAACCAGCATGCTTGCATCTTCAATTTGCCTATTAGTAATAACTTATTAGAAAGCGGCTGGCAACAGGAAATTATTTTTTCCGACCTTTTTTTAAAGGAGGGCGCTCTTAATATTTGTACTTTTAAATTCAGCTGTCGATTTATTTTCCTTTTCGTAACTAGAGTGGAGAAAAGGATAAAGTGTTATATCTAAAAAGTAAGTAAATATCAAGAAGTTTATTTATCAAAATGTATTCTTTCTCGTGGACTTTTTTCAATAAGAGCGCTCTCCTTCGATATTATAAACTCTTCTTCTTCTTCTCGTTATAATTTTAATTTATTAAATATTGTTGAGAATCACTCTATTATTTGTGTGTGCTCTGTCCCTCTCTCTCTCTCTCTCTCTCTCTCTATCTCTCTCTCTCTTAATGTAAGATTTTGTATATACTTTCTATATTTAGAATGCCATTCCCTTTCTGAGGGTTCCAGTCATGCCTATCTATCTTTTTGGTCGTATACGTAGGGGGAACAAATAACTTCGATTAACATATAACCTCACAAATTATGATTAGGGAAACAAAGATGAACAGGTAAGCAGTTAGGTTTGAAAGTTAAAATTGTACAGAGATAAAGAGGGAGGGACACGTTCCCTCTCAAATTTCTTAAGGAGGGATCGTCCCCCCCCCCCCCCTGAAAATTTGACAAAATGCAAAAAAGAAATGCATAGAAAATACTGACAAAAGACTGCAACACACTTTTAAGCGCTGGAGGGTCCAAGAGTGCAGCGTTTACACAAATACAAATGCAAGTCTTCTCGCTCAGTCGCTACGCTCCCTTGCATAATATCCTTCAAAATACACATGTCAATATTGTAGAAAATCTGTAACAACAACATTCATTAAAGCCCAACAGCCTAACACTGACAATTTCGAAGCGGTCACTAGATCCAGGCCCCCCAAACCGATACATTTATATTTCCCATAAAGTATTTCTTTGTTTTGTCGGTCTCCTGGGCTGTGGGTTTTACGGCGACCCTGTGGACATCTTAAAAATCTCTTCTTTAAATTAATTTCTTATTTGTGTTTTGGTATCGTACTCGTTAGACCATAAACCAAATCAGGCGCGGATCCAGGATTTCTTAGGGGGGGCCCAAATTTGAAATTATGCGAGCCAAATATTGGTACGAATGCGGGGGGGGGGGGGGTCGGTGCAGAGGGGGGGGGGATTTCCCCCTCACAAGCTTTGACGTTTCATTATATTATTAGAGAAAGAAGACGATTCGTTGTACCGTTCTCGAAAATAATTGTCGTCTGAATTTAGTTTTTCCCCTCCCGCGCAAAGCACGGAAGCTTTTACGATTCATTAAATTATTAGATAAAGAAGACAATTAGTTGTACAGTTCTCGACTCTTAATCCTTGTCTAAATTCAGTTCCTCCCCTTCCCCCTCTTGCGCGAAGCGCGGAATCTTTGACCTTTTATTAAATTATTAAAGAAAGAAGACGATTCGTTGTACCGTTCTCGACTCTTAATCCTCGTCTGAATTCAGTTCCCCCCCCCCCTCCCGCGCGAAGCGCGGAAGCTTTTACGTTTCATTAAATCATTAGATGAAGAAAACGATTCGTTGTACAGTTTTCGACTCTTAATCCTTGTCTAAAATCAGTCACCCCCTCTCCCCCTCCTGCGCGAAGCGCGGAAGCTTCTACGTTTCATTAAATCATTAGAGAAAGAAGACGATTCGTATACAGTTCTCGACTCTTAATCCTCGTCTGAATTCAGGTTCCCCCCTCCCGCGCGAAGCGCGGAAGCTTTTAATCTTCATTTAATCATTCGAGAAGAAGAAGATTCGCTGCACCGTTCTCGAAAATAATCCTTGTCTAAAATCAGTCCGCCCCCCTTCCCCTCCTGCGCGAAGCGCGGAAGCTTTGACCTTTTATTAAACTTTTAAAGAAAGAAGACGATTCGTTGTACCGTTCTCGACTCTTAATCCTTGTCTTAATTCAGTCCCCCCCCCTCTCCCCCCACGGCGCGAAGCGCGGAAGCTTTGACGTTTTATTAAACTATTAAAGAAAGAAGACGATTCGTTGTACCGTTCTCGACTCTTAATCCTCGTCTGAATTCTGTTCCCCCTCCCCCTCCCGCGCAAAGCGCGGAAGTTTTTACGTTTCATTATATCATTAGAGAAAGAAAACGATTCGTTGACAGTTCTCGACTCTTAATCCTTGTCTAAATTCAGTCTCCCCCCTCCCCTCCTGCGCGAAGCGCGGAAGCTTTGACGTTTTATTAAACTATTAAAGAAAGAAGACGATTCGTTGTATCGTTCTCGACTCTTAATCCTCGTCTGAATTCACTTCCCCCCCCCCTCCTGCGCGAAGCGCGGAAGCTTTAATCATTCGAGAAGAAGAAGATTCGCAGCACCGTTCTCGAAAATAATCCTTGTCTAAAATCAGTCCCCCCCCTTCCCCCTTCTGCGCGAAGCGCGGAAGCTTTGACCTTTTATTAAACTTTTAAAGAAAGAAGTCGATTCCTTGTACCGTTCTCGACTCTTAATCCTTGACTTAATTCAGTCCCCCCCCCCCCTCTCCCCACGGCGCGAAGCGCGGAAGCTTTGACGTTTAATTAAACTATTAAAGAAAGAAGACGATTCGTTGTACCGTTCTCGACTCTTAATCCTCGTCTGAATTCTGCTCCCCCTCCCCCTCCCGCGCGAAGCGCGGAAAATTTTACGATTTATTAAATTATTAGAGAAAGAAGACGATTCGTTGTAAAGTGCTCTACTCTTAATCCTCGTCTAATTTCAGTTCCTCCCCTTCCCCCTCTTGCGCGAAGCGCGGAAGCTTTGACCTTTTATTAAACTATTAAAGAAAGAAGACGATTCGTTGTACCGTTCTCGACTCTTAATCCTCGTCTGAATTCAGTTCCCCCCCCCCTCTCCCGCGCGAAGCGCGGAAGCTTTTACGTTTCATTAAATTATTAGAGAAAGAAGACGATTCGTTGTAAAGTTCTCTACTCTTAATCCTCGTCTGAATTGATGTCCCCCCTCCTCCCGCTCGAAGCGCGGAAGCTTTTACGATTTATTAAATATTTAGATAAAGAAGACAATTCGTTGTACAGTTCTCGACTCTTAATCCTTGTCTAAATTCATCCCCCCCCCCCCCCCCATTCAGGCGCGTAGCGCGGAAGCTTTGACGTTTTATTATACTATTAGAGAAAGAAGACGATTTGTTGTAAAGTTCTCGACTCTTAATCCTTGTCTAAAATCAGTCACCCCCTCTCCCTCTCCTGCGCGAAGCGTGGAAGTTTCTACGTTTTATCAAATCATTAGAGAAAGAAGACGATTCGTTGTGCAGTTCTCGACTCTTAATCCTCGTCTGAATTCAGGTTCCCCCCTCCCGCGCAAAGCGCAGATGCTTTTACGATACATTAAATTATTAGATAAAGAAGACAATTTGTTGTACAGTTCTCGACTCTTAATCCACGCTAAATTCAGTCCCCCCCTCCCCTTCCTCCCCCTCCTGCGCGAAGCTCGGAAAATTTTACGATTTATTAAATTATTAGAGAAATAAGACGATTCGTTGTAGAGTTCTCGACTCTGAATCCTCGTCTGAATTCAGTCCCCCTCCCCTCATGCGCGAGGCTTTGACGTTTTATTATTAGAAAAAGAAAACGATGCGTTGTACAGTTCTCTATACTCTTAATCCTTGTCTAAATTTCAAAGATGTTCTTTGTCTGCTCTTTTTTTCTTCCTACACTGTACGTCCTCTTCCGATTGGGGGGCCGCCGCCCCCCCCCCCCCCCCCCTGGCTACGCGTCTGCGGTCAGATAAACACATCTCTTAAACACATTTAAGGCAATACATTACTATCAGATAAGAGAATAAGAAATTACCGTCAGATGATCATCTAAGGACCCGCCGTAGGGCCCTAGATGGAATCCAGGGGGCAAAGCCCCCGGAAGCTTAGGGGTTTTAAGCATTTAATCACGGTCAGATGAGCATATTTTGAGGCCTCATTATTTTGTTAACACTGGCAGTTAACTATTCTTACTTTCTTGCTCTCATTCTATTTTATTTCTCTTTAATATACTTTTTTCAAGAAAAGTGGGGGGGGGGGGGGGGGGGGGGTTCGAGGCTCTCGATCCCCGCCGTACCTCGGGCCCTGACATGTAGGAATCTCAAGAATCATATTTTTTGCTTGGGTGTAAATTTTGGAATTTGTCATTTTCCAGCAAACACATACAAACGTATAATTTACTAAAAAGTGAGGAAAAATTTCGGAATTATTATGTCATTTCAGCATTATTTGTTATCAACCGTTGTGGAATTAGAAATAAACCACGTTTGAATTTAATTTCCCCCAAGCCCCCCCCCCCCCTCTATCAGTACGCCAGTATCTCCTCTTTTCCACTTTTCTTTATCTTTCCTTCCTTCTCTCTTATTTTTTGGATTGGGGGGGGGGGGGGGGTTAACAGCCTGGGAGGCAAGGCCCTTTCGGCCCCCGATCTCCTTCTTACCCCTTTTCTCTTTTCTTCTTCCTCTTCTTTCTTTCCCTTTTTCTCCTTTTTCCCTTTCCCTTCTTTCTTCTCTTTTTTTTTTTTTTTTTTTTTTTTGCGGGGGGGGGGGGGGGCAAGGCCCGCTCGGCCCCCCCCTGGATCCGCGCCTGAACCAAATAGTTGACTGTGTTTTAATTCAGCATTATGGAGACGTCTGTCTACACCCCCATCTCTTTCTCTGTAACTCTTGCGCTTATTATTATTTTGGTTTTGTTTACTTTATAATGGAAATTATTGTTTCGAATATTTCTTCATTCACTTCGCTTTTTATAAGGCTGTCTATTCTATTATTTATTACACAGAAACAAATTATCATATCAACGGCTTAACTTTAATACCATCACAAAAATAGATACAACGAAACGAAATATACTTTTAGTGTAGTGGTACATTTTATTCATATTTTATTCGCATTTGTTGTGTCACAATTTAAAAAAAAACATTTTCGAAAGGTAAAACAACGTTTATACTCGTTTCATTCAAAAAAGATTTATACCCAAACTGGTTTATTTCTAAAAGGGGTTTAATCCACTGGGGGAATTATGAATATGTTTATTTGAGCCACGTTTTCTAAAGCATTTTTAGCACAAGTGTTATCTATGAAACGGTAGTGTGGGATAAATAGGTTAACAATCACGTCTCCCCTTATTCCATTCCCAATTTCGATAATTTGTTATTACATTTCCGTTTTTATTATCATTCGAAAAAAACGAACATGGTAAATGTCTGGAAATTAATTTTGTCATAATTATTAACAGTAGAATACAAGGAGCATGAAATAAGGTGATACAACTTATATCAACACAAATAGTTCAATAAATATAAAAACGGATAACATGACTACGTGCATCAACCATATAATGTTAAAGAACAATTATTGAATTAAATTTAATCGGATAGAATTTTAAAAGATGATTGGTGCAGCGGTTACCAGTAATATATTATATTTTCATATAAATATGTGTAAATTTGTCATGATAATGAAAGAAGTCCATAGTTTGGTGAATGCTATAAATATTTCGTGTTTGCACTTTATACGTTGCAAATTTCGTAGTAAATAAATGTTTTGTTCTTGTTTTATTATAGTTGACACCAATGATAGCCCAAGTCCAGTCCACGAACATTTGCACAGTTTAAAATTACACTAATTCCAGTCACATCCAACGAAGTGATTAAAATTAAGCAGTTGAGTAAATGTCGCTCTGTAGTGTTTGCAACGTAATGTTCTCAAAACAAAGTGAATTGTTTACAGTGCATTCTAAAATTTCTTCTAAAATCACTTCTAAAGTTGACCTCTTTGTACACGACTATACAGTATGTACAAGTATTTCGTGATTTTATCGATTAGACAATAGTATACATTTTTCCATACACATGAACATATTTATATTATAATAATATATATACGGATATGTATATTAATAATCAGGTTTTTATTCTTCTATTCTAATCCTAGCAAAACACAAGAAGTCAAAATATAGACAAATGTACAATCGTTAAAATGTAACAGTTCGTTAAGATAATAACCATTTCATTACAAACATTACAGATTTAACTTTAACTAGAAAGAAAAAAACCTTATTCTCTCCACACACTATATGACGGTCATATTTTTACAATATTATACACAATTCCAGGGGAAGGATGGTATACGCGTTTTGACCATATACATTTTCTCTAATCTATTCCAGTATTCGGACAACCTTGCTGAGTTTCAGCTACTGTGTCGTTCTTTAAACACTAAGTGTACTGTACGTATTTGAGACAGAGTTTCAACCACGGGGGAAATCTACAAGACCTCTCTAGAAGAGGAAGACCTTAACCAAATAAATAATATTTTCTTTGTTCTACATTCGGGTTGTTTTCGTTTGTTTTACGAATCATGCATCTTTTTTCACATCCTTTGCATTAAGCACCTGATACTCATCGGACTCAAACAACTCGTCTCGAGGATCTTTGTTGTTATCTTTCTCATTAAGATCGTCCAGCGAGTAGTACAAGAGCTCAGAAATACAGCGTTGGTGATGCTCCGCTCCCCAAGAAGGCATGGGATTGGCTGTCGATCCCTCACCAGGACCACCTATGCCATTGGGATCACCATTTGCACGAGACCTCATTGAATCGCACCTTGCTTCTGGAGGTGTCACATCCGTGTCTTCCGTGACACCCCTAGAGCAATCTCCATTCGTGTCGGAGCACCCAGGTTCTGTTAACCCAATAGAGTCCCTTGGTGGCAGAGGTGGCTTTTCATCTGATGAATCCACCCCAGTTGCCGAAGACCTACGACTGTGCAGAGGATTTCTACCTAGCATGTCAACGTTGAGATCTCGATTCGACTGTGTTAATGTAGATGCTGCTACTTCGATCGTTGGCACATCTTCGCCGTTTCGAAAGGCCTGGTTGTGCCACTGAACACTCCAGGATGCTCTCCGATGACGAAAGGTGAACTTGTAAAATGAACGTCCAGTCCGCAACAGGAAGACAAAAAAATAGGGCGAAAGAGCAATAGCAAATACAAGCATACAGTATTTAAGGTAGGTATATGTTTGCTGTTGGATATTGAGTAGAGGACTCATAGTGACGTTAGTGTTTTTCCCTGCGTCGGATAGTGTTGGGTTATTGATAGAAGAGATAGTTTGAATGGCAACAGTGTACGTTGTATATCTTTCTTCGTCTGTTTGAATGCTTGTGTGATCAAAGCCGTTAATCGAAAATTTGAAAAATTCTGGATTTGCCTCACCATCGATGTACAACATGAACGTACAATTATCATGAGTCAGGTTATAAATGTCAGATTCGTTGTTCCTGAGCACACAGGCCGTTTGAAGGCTGCATCTACCAATCTCTGTTCCATTTGGATATGACCAGACAGCAGTTTCATGTTCACGGAGTGTGCTGGAACTCAACTCACACTTTACAGTGACTTGCTGAAGAATTGCACCGTTTAGGGTGCTGTTTGTACATGTAATGTCGTGCCCATAGCACCTGACGAAAAGCACTGCCATAGACACCATGTACAGTGGAAGAGTTCTTTTGAGAAATGACGCCATTTTGTAGTGTTGCTCGACAAGCATAGGATAAGATGGAAACAGTTTAAACGCAAACGTGACCCATCTCAGATAGGGCTTCTGAGAAGAACGGTGACGATCATAATTATGCTGAAATCCATGAATGTTTTTTGCACTCTTGGTGAAGCATCTGATGTCCTTTTAAATCACCACCTTTGGAAGACAAAATAACCTTGAGGAAGTTTCAACGACAGTTTGCAATATCTCTGAGCTTAAGCAATTGTTGTTTCGACGATAGTTTGCAATATCTTTGAGTTTTATGAAATTGTTGTTTCCTCATCGAAAGTTGGGTGTGCTGTCAACTGATAATAAATTACCGGATTTATTCCAGCTGTGGCTCTAACAAATATCATCCCAAAAGAGATTGATCACCTGGTTTCTAGTTTTCAAGTATCGTATACAAGGGTAAGAAGATGGCAACAACGACAATATTGAACCGAACACCTGCTGGGCCACAACCTCTCATAATTGAAGTTTCACAAAAGAAAGGTTCAGCTCAAATGACATTTAAATAATCGTCTTAATCTAATGCAGCGTGAAGCTACCTTGACTTAACTTTGCTGTGTCTTTTTCCCCTGCCCTTATTCTACGATTCTCTCTCTATCCCCTCTCTCTCTCTCTCTCTCTCTCTCTCTCTCTTCCTCTTTCATTTACTATCAACCTACCTAGGTATACCAAAAATGTATAACTTTGGCTTTAATTGTGTAATTAACTACCATGATTGGTATATAACTCTAGGAGCATGCATCTTACAAGATGCATGGAATATGCAAGGCTAGAAATAACGTACCTTTGCTTTAGTATGTTAAAACGATGATGAAAGTAGCTTTAACATTCCCTTGATTTTACATTCATGTCTCTTAGTGTCTATACAGTGCTGGAAGGAGAGTGATAATCATTTTTTCACATTTACCAGATTGGTATCAGATACAAGGGAAAGGCCCGTCGTGCTCATAGAATACAGTTCTGACAGAAAATTGGGCTTATTGAAAAATTACATCAGAGAGAGACGAGGGGTGGGGATCTAAAAGATGGGGCAATTGCCATTACCCGACGAACCCCAAACTCTAGAACGGCGTGTCGATCAAAACTGAAAGTAAAAGGCTTATCAATCAAACTTGTCTTTTTGACCAAGATGGATGTCCGAAAACAAGCTTTCCAAGAGCAATACATTTGCCATGATTTAATGAGATAATGTTTCTACATGCGTTAATCTTCTTTTTTCTTTCGACTTTTTTGTTATCCCCAGCATCATTAAAATGCTATTCCCTCTCTGAATGTTCCAGTTATACCCACCTTTCTTTGGGGCGTATTTGCAGTAGTGGGTGTGGGGGGGGGGGGACATGATATCGATTAACAAGATCCTACAACAGTTGGTTTATGGGGGAAAAACAGGTCAGCGGTTGTGTTTCAAATATAAAATCGTACAGAGATTACAATTTATATTAATGTCATTTTAGGGATTAATTATAATTATTATATTGTGTACACGTTCAAAACAATTGTTATATTTATATATGATATATCGCTAATATGTAATTTGATTTGTATGTTGCAGAAGAAAAATAAAAATCATTTTGATTCAAATCAATTCAACGATGATGACATCGAATACACCCGTACTATCTGTGCTGCACTACTTTGCAATCGCATGACCATAACTGGTCTTTATCTTTAAAAGGGAGGATTATGCGGAGCAATATTTTTGTTGTTGAAAAAAACCTCCTTTCAGAATTTTTGTATCATGTATCGTGGATTGAATATTTTTTTTAATTTGGATGCATATTGCCTTGATGCATGCATCAGATATAGGCAAATAAAATTGACATCGTTTTAGACTGTTAAAACGATATGGAAAATAGATTAACTTAAATTCCCTTGGTTTTTTCCTTTCATGCCATTTAATTTTGTTAATGTCTACGGTGCTAGGAAGGGAGAGTGATAATATTTTCTTCTCGAAAGAACTTGTTTCCCGTTTGCAAAATTGGAATCAGATTAAAGGGAAATTCCCCCCTCATGCCCATATAACACTGGTCTAGAGGATACGGAAGAGACGGGCGGGGATCTACATGGGCGGGGAACTTACCATTACCTGACCCGAGCCTCAAACTCTAGTACGACCTGTCGATCAAAACTGAAAGAAAAACACTTATCAATCAAACTTGTCCATTAGGTCAAGAGGGATGTCCGGAAACAAACTTTCCAAGAGCAAGAAATTTGTCATAATTAAATGAGATACATTTTCTACATGCATTAATCTTCTTTTTTCTTCCGAATTGCTTTTACCACTACCCTTAAAATGCCATTTCCCTTCTGAAGATTTCAGTCATGCCCAGCTAATATACTTTCGGTTGTATCCGAATTGGGGGGGGGGGGGTGAAATGACATATAACCTCCAAAATGATGTTTGGGGGAAGAAATAAAGAGGTCAGCAGTTGTGTCTGAAAGTCAAAGTTGTAAAGAGCTTACAATTTGTTTTAATTCTAACATTTATTATAATTATTATATAATGTACACATTCACAAAAGTTGTTATATTATCGCGAAATGTTTTTTTACTTTGTTGTTGCAGAAGAAAATATATTTAATACAATTACATTCAACGATTGGGATATTGAGGGTACCCGTAATATCTATGCTACACAACTTTGACAAAGAGAAGCAGCACTTACCATAAGAAAAGCGACTGAAAACAAGAAGAATATCCTACAAAAAGGACTGCGTAATAATACTACCATCTACTCAGGAACATCCATATACGGTTGATGTGAACAAATGCATGGGGCTGACAAGATATTAGCCCTTTTGCGGTCCAGATGTCGATTTCTTTCTTTAATCTTGTTTAACTAAGGTGGAGAAAATGGCAAAGCGGCGTATTTAAAACAAAATAATAAAAATCAGTGTATTTGTTTATTAAAAAGGACCCTTTTTCTCCTGACTTCTTTTTATAAGAGCGCCCTCTTCTGATATGATACACTAAAAATAAGAGGTTGTATCATTATTGGTATCACACAGAGATTTTTCGCAGTTTTAACCTCGTGGATTGTTGGCGAATGATTTTTTTTTAAAAATAAAAATGGACTAAACAACGACAAAAATATCAAAAAAACAAAATTCGGTATGCTGATTCAAATGGAGTTTTTAAGAAATTTAAACAAAATTATGATTACCAGTGATATTTTCGTTCGATTTACAGTTCTGAGATCAAACAAATTTATTCCACTTCTGGTGTAAAACAAAAGTATTTTAGACCTTAAAAGGGAGAATTGTATGGACATATATATTTGTACATTCCAAATTGTTTGTATTATCTATTTCGGATTTAAGAGTTGTAGAATATCGGAATATACTGTTTAGGTATATGCATTAGATATAGGCAAATATCATTTCCATCGCTTTAGTATGTTTAAACGATAATGAAAACAGATTAATATGAATTCCCTTGATTTTCAATTGATGCCATTTATGTTTGTCGGTGTCTACGGTGCTTGGAAGGGAGAGAAATTATACACTGTTGGTCATAATGGTGGAATATTTATTTTTACCCCAGTTTAGGGAAGGATTTTAAAAAATTATTTATTTCTAATAGATCTAAATAATGGCATACATTCTCAGATTTTATTGAATATTAATTTGCGAGTGTTTGTTTTGCGTGACTGCTTAATCATATGTGTGCTACTATGCTAATCAGCTAAGGGACCTACGTCCTTAAGTCATAATTGACAGTAATGAGGATTAATGCCTCACAAAAGGGCACTAATATATAGCTGATCGATACGATTTTTATCCTGGGGCCTCACAGTAACGAGGCCACTGCTTAGCCCCTGAATCATGACTGTACGCAGTGTTTGCTAGGGCCATGCATTATGGTTCAAGGCATGGCCACACAGAGGATTTTTTCCTGTAGGGGGCCGGGGGAAAATGCAATGAATTTTTGACAATTTATTGCATTTTCTTCGTTTTGGGGGGATTTGTGGAAGGGGCCGCGTACCCTAGCAAACACTGCGTACAGTCATGATTCAAGGGCTAAGCAATAGCCTCGTTACTGTGAGGCCCCAGGATAAAAATCGTGCTGATCAGCTATATTAGTGCCCTTTTGTGAGGCATTAATCCTCATTACTGTCAATTATGATTTAAGGACGTAGGTTCCCTAGCTGATTAGCATAGTAGCACACATATGATATAGCAGTCACGCAAAACAAACACTCGCAATTTAATATTCAATAAAATCTGAGAATGTATGCCATTATTTAGATCTATTAGAAATAAATAATTTTTAAAATTCCTTCCCTAAACTGGGGTAAAAATAAATATTCCACCATTATGACCAACAGTGTAGTTTTTTTCAAAAGAGTTTCTTTCACATTTGCCAAATTGGTATGAGATATAAGATAAATGCCCCCTCGTGCCTATATACAACACTGGTCTCTGATACGGGAGAGGGACGGGAGAGGGTGGGGATCTACAGGGGCGGGGAAATTACCATTACCTGACCCGAGCCCCAAACTCTAGAACGACAAGTCGATCAAAACTGAAAGTGAAAGGCTCATCAATCAAACTTGTCCATTGGGTCAAGAGGGATGTCCGGAAACAAGCTTTCAAAGAGCAAAAAAATTGTCATGATTTAATGAGATAAATTTTCTACATGCATTGATTTTCTTTTTCTTTCGGACTGTTTTTCCCAGCACCTTCAAAATGCAATTCCTTTTCAGGAGGTTTCGGTCATGCCTAACTGATGACGTAGATTAACATTTAACCTCCGGAATTATGTTTAGGGAACAAATGGTGAACAGGTCAGTAGTTGTGTTTGAAAGTTAAGATTAATAATCAATTATTTAAATAATGATAAAGATAGCAATTGGTAATGGTGTAGTATGGTATTTATTTTCACGAATCACAATATAAAAACAATACATACAGAACAGAATTGTACAGAATATCAAATCGAAAATTTTAAGAAAGGCTAGATTTCCCTTTCAGCTTTGTTAACATGACAAATTTGTTCTACTTGGGGGTCCAGACATTTTTTTGTTAAAGTGGGTGTACATAACCACAAAACATACAACAATTCTACTTTTAGACATTAAATTGAAGACATTTAGAAATCACTAAACACATCTAGAACTATAATAAGCCTTCCCCATCTCCTGCATTTGCATCTACTAAGCAGGCATCTCCCTTTAGAAATCAAACTAAAATTGAGTTCGTTTATTCAAGTGTTTGTTAAAAAAAATGTTCAAGTTATTTTACGATTTAATATCAGGTACATACAGGTCATACTATTTATATGAACCTCGATATAAAAACATTATTCGGCAACTCTCACTCCATGTTTTGGTAGAAATATATTTCCTTGAGCTCTTATAAATTATAGGTATTTACAATTATTGAAAGACTCTCCGAAATTAGAAGTAGCCCAACTAAGCAAAGATTTGCGGACGATCACATTTAAGTGCATACAACGATTATTACGTCTGGACAGTAGGGATTTCCATTCTAATCATTATTAAAATGCGATTGAGAGGATTCACTTTTTTAAAATAATTCTACCGGCCCTGTTTTGTTGTTAGAAGTTCAGTGGATTGCCCGCTTGCCGAATGGTAATGATGCACCGGTATATGTGGGCTTGACCACTCTTGAGCCTTGCTTAACTACTCAGGTGGTGCACTGTATTCATATTTTCAAAATTTATTTACATTTTCGAATGATTACATCAATTGTTCGACCAATAGTCAATTTGCATCACGATGGTTAGTTCGTCAGTTTAAACATACAGCAATGGTGAACAATGAATGAAAAATTGTTGATATCATTATTGAAAGTGACAACTTTAAGTGAATGTTTAAGTATGAATAGTTCATGCGTAAAAAACAAGTACATTTTTCTTTAAAGATACGAAAATAAACGTTGTGTATGCAGTTTACTCTTGTTAGGTGGTCTGTCAACGACAGATCACCTATTAGTTTCGTCAGGATTTGTCTTTATTTTTTTTTATCTATTTTGATTTATTTCTCCCCACTTTTTTCTGCCTAGGATAACTCAAGATCAGTTTAGTCAATTTCGATCAATTTTGGCACAGTCATAGGTCATTGTCATCAGTTGTGACAGCAACACTTTCAAGGTCATCAAGTCTTCATGACGTCATCCAGGCGCCATTTTGTGAAATCACATTATCCATCATATCTTCATGACGCGTCATCAAAGGTCACTCATATTCATATCACATATACTTCAGGTCAAGGGTCAACAGGTCATGACACCAGAGGTCAAATAAAGGTCATGACATGCGCGTACGCGCACGTTAAAATTTTAAAATGCTCAAAATCACTTAACTATTAAACGAGAGTACGAATCAGGTCATATTAAACATTTCGCAAAAAAACGCGCACAAGCGCATGCGCGCGCGTTTTCGCACGTCATGGCATTTTGCAACATAGAATCGCCAAATTTTTAAAGTAATCATATTTGGCACATTTTTCCAAGCATTTTGATACCTTGTTCACCTGTTTGTGAACATTAATAACGGAATGAGCGTCCGTTTAATATACATGTACTTGCGTGTGAACTCTTGTAATACATAGCATATATGGGCAAAAACATGCCTATACAAAATCCATTGTAGCTCTTTAAGATGCCCATTGACCCCTAATTTTATTTTCATATTTTGATAAAGTATGAATTGTAGATATGATTTCATGTCTCATTTGACCCTCAATGAACTCATGACGTCATCATAATGGCCTCTGAACTAAAAAAAAAGTATTTTGTTGATGACGTCATTTTTATCTTTGTTTAATTGAGATTATCTCGCTTATCGGTGATCGATTTTCTCCCAGATTTTGATAAGTTGTAGCTGAGATAATTTTCTACCAGAAATATGTCATTTATTTTTCATTTAAATGACGTCATCAGAGTGAAATATTAGATTAAAGGCGACAATGCATAATCTGTCATATTTGCGTGTTATGTCTATGGGAGGTCAGTTTTTTCGAAACATGAATTTGCATGACAATGTGTTTTGACCAGTATCTCGGTTGTTATTCAACAGTTTTCTCCCAAAATTTAGTATGTTGTAGCTGAGAATATATGTTACCTAAATCACCCCTTATTTTTTCGATAAAATGTCAGGATCATGTTCATGATCATCAATATCATTAACATTATCGTTATTATCATCATCTAACATTATCATTATCATCATCACCATTACTATCATGATCATCATCATGTTCATCATGATCATCATTGTTAACATGTCTATATAACTTCTCCCATTCTCAAATCTATCATAAGAAGTCAAGACAGAACACCTAATTCGTCCCCATGACGAATTAAATTTCTAGTTTTCTTTTTCGTTTTGGTAGGGGTATATATCTTTACGCTTCGGTACTTTTCATTTTTATATGCCGAAATTAATTAAGTACTACAAAGTGGGTTTAATGACGTAATATCTACGTATAATTTGAAATTATCTTCAAGAAATACCCTTCCTAACTTTATTCCCATAATCAGAGTTACAATTAAGTTCTTAGCGTTTGAGCCTGTCGTATGTTCCATCATAGGCCATCCCAAGCAGTGAGTTGTATCCATCTTGTAATTCAGGTTGCAAGAGGTGAGGTAGTACTGGTGCCGATGGTTGCGGTTTTAGTGGTGGATGTGGTAGCGTTCTTGGTAAAGTTAGCGGTGGTAATGGTGGTGGTTGTGGTTGTGGTGTGGAATGGGACTCTCTATTCCAATATCCTCCCGTATCAAACGGATGTTGCTGCTCTAGCATTTCAAAGTTGTGAAATGTAGCGACCCTCTCCGCCTTCTCCTCACTCCTTCGTGAGGCGATCAGCCTTCCTCTGCTAGTTGTTACCATTGGGGGTGGATACAACTTAGTAGCTGAGACGGAATCTGATGAGATAATGATTTTTGATTCACCAAGTGAAGGCGGATAGGACAAATGCTTGCGTCGCTGTTTAAGTAGATGTGCAGGTGTTGCTGGTAAAGGTGGGCCTTCAGATAGGCCTTGCTCGTCTGTACCCTTTGGACAATCTGAGGTCGTCTCAGTGTCAGAGACCCGCTGTAATGAAGCGGACGAGGCAGATGATCCCCTGTTGGAGGGTAATGTCAGCTGGTCTTGCTTGATGCTGAGAATTTGTCTATCTTCGCCGATTATTTCAGATTTCTCAATGCTTCTTGAACCTGCTGAAGCCGGTCGCTTAGAACTGCCGATGCTGGAAAAAACATCGTATTCGCAATTCGAATCATTTACCACAAAATATGTTGGATCAGGGCAGGTCACTATTTCATAGTTATCTTCAGAGCTTCCTGATTTTCGATTCAAACGTTCTTTCTCCGTCTGAATATCTATGAGGCGGTCTGACTGTGGTCTTAGCGGGTCCAATTGTCGGTTTTCTCTTGTGTCGAGCAGCTTACCATTTCGGTCGTTGTCTTCACTCAAATTTTCGTCACCTACTTCGCCCATAAGTTTCATTTCAAGAATATTACTTTCATTAGTGTTAACGGATCTGATGCTATTGTTTCCTGGGCGTAAATGGATTTCAAAGTTGTTCACCAACAGAAAAAAACAGACTGCAACAAACAACATTAAAATGAGAAGTGTTGCTATGATTATTGTCATATAGATTAACGTCTCATGACGTTTCCTTGCAATTGGCGTCGATGAGTATTCGTTTGGAAGATTTGTAGTAATTCTTTCAGAGATTGCAGTTGAACTGATTATTGAAACAGTTGATGAATCATGAATCACTGGACTGACATGCTGTTGTGTCACGGTTAATGTAACCTGGGAGGCTTCACACGAAGATGAACTGTTCATGTACAAATTGCAATGATAAGTAAGAGTGCCATCAAGCTGAAAATTTGTGATATTCAGTTTAAACTCTTTATCATAGTCTGTCACAATATGTAAACGTGAATCATGTGACCAATAATACGTGCATTTGTGCAGTGTTGTGCATTTGACCAGACTGTCTCCACTTCCTGTTCTCCAAATAACGTGTTGATTTCTCTCTAAAATCGTTTCCAACGTGCATGGCAACACAACTGTTTCACCGCGTTCCACGTTGAGGGTCAAATTTTCCCATGTCTTACATTGCTGGACCGCTGCAACTTGGGAAAGTTCACAAAACATCGACATCAGTGCAGATAAAATCAGCATGAGCATTGTCCAAAATTTCCAAAGCATTTTTATCAACATTCGTCTTGACAAAGAAATTCAAGTGAGATAATGAAGAGTTCTCTTCAGCAAAATGAATTTATGTCCAGAAATCATCACTGAAAGTTGACCAGGGAATACCCAACTGGATAGAAAAATACCCGTACTGTCTCTACAAGTACCGTGATGATTCGTGGTGACACCCCCGCAAAGTAATCAAAAGAGTTACGTTATACAACTACTGTGTATGATGAAAAATTGGGAAGATACGACATCGAAACTAAAAACAATTATGTGGTGACAATGTAGAAGCAGTACTTTTTCTCTATTGATAAATGAACTTAGCTGTGGTTTAGTTCTGAGAAAGAATACATTATGTGTTTTGAATAAATATCCTATGATACGGTAATCCTTAATACTAGTCATTAGAATGGACTCAGTTGTGTACTAGTCGAAAGGGGGGGGCAGGGGCACATGCCATTGACGGATGTAGAAGGGGTGCTTTAACATTTGCAACTCCACTGCTCTGTTGCCGTCATAAACATACGAGGCAGGGGAGATAAAGGGAAGGGGCTGGGGTTTCCCCGGGGTTTTAAATTGTTCCAATATTCTATCAATCATCATCTCATATTTGGGCAGTGACATGCTCCGATATCCTCATATTTAGGTTCAAGAATAGCATTATATTTACCAGCAAGGGAAGGACGCAATTTCATTGCTTGCCCCTGGCGCTGAAACACCCAGATACGCCACTGATTTTCTGAGCTAACTGATCTGAGCTAACTGATCTGATCTTTGCTTGGCACTTAATAAACATAGTATGAGATATCTCCTTTCTTCTTCTTCTTCTTCTTCTTCTTCTTCTTCTTCTTCTTCTTCTCCTTCTTCTTCTCTTCTTCTTCTCTTCTTCTTCTTCTTCTTTTTCTTCTTCTTCCTTTTCTTCTTCTTCTTCTTCTTCTTCTTCTTCTTCTCCTCCTCCTCCTTCTCCTTTTTTTTTCTTTCTCCGCCTCATCGTTTATTTCACCCTGTCATCTCAGGTAGCATTCGCGCAACGTGAACATTGCAATAAATCATGGTTTAAACAACGATATTTTTTCTGGACTGCTAGGTTATCCATTTCATATGAGCATTTCCCGTTGTCTATTCAAGACTAGTTAAATGTAATGGACCTACATCTTATTAGATAATTCAAGTTTACTCGTTCAAAAATGCGACAAAATATACAAGTGGCCTGAGGAGAAGAACGGGGACTAGTGCAGACTCTATCACAGCAGTTGGAAAATTAGTCACTCTTCTATAAGGGCAAACAGGACATGTAAAAACCTCGATCTTTAAGAACTCCATGAATTATTAAAAGATACAAAGATGCTTCCGATCTCAGCATACCCTAGTAACCTATTGCACGATTAATTTCAGGCTGCCAGGATTATTGCAAAATACATGTCCTGAGATATTAATAAGAAGAACCGATAGTAAAACAAAAACTAAGATAATAGATGCTGCATTGATTTGTTAAGAATGATTGGCTCAACTTCTTGAAGACAGAGCCAATAGTGATTTGTTAGTTACTGACACGCACGCACGCATCCCTAATTTGATAGCCTAGATTGATATTTGCCAATTATTCTATCAATGCTCCCCCCCCCCCCCTTATAAGAAAGCTTGGCTACTCCACACAAAACAAACAAATAAAATATATGAACAATATGATATTAAAAATAAATAATATTTGCAATTAATACTTAAAGTTTTGGTATGGGGTCATGAATTTGGTTCAAATAAACATATTGGAAGCATATATCATCCTACATTATTCAGTGATCGTTGTCGCGGATGAAATCGAGTCTAAAGTTATGAAATTGTAAATAATACAATCTTTATGTTGTATTGCTTTCTCTCTCTCAAGGTCAAGAAATTAACTAAGCTATAAAACAATTTTTCCTGACTACTATAGACCGATAAGCTATTCCCGTTTGGAAATTATATATCACAACTACATATTCTGATATTATCATGGTCGCAGCTACCAGTGTACGGCCGTAGGCGCTATTTGAAATGTATCAACACTTACCAGGAGCACCGGTAAATCTTTGTATTCAATTTTTCTCAAAAGCAGAAGTGTTTTAGGGGCTAAATTTTCTAGTGCTTATAATACATCCACAGGGGCATACAAATATATCAAAATTGTCAAGAATCAGTATCCACCCTATTTTCAAAATTTCCCAAAACTTTGTATTACCTTTAAGTGTAAATTCAAAGAAAATCACAAATATGTCAACTAATGTATCATTAAAACTGGTAACTTAAAGCTATCAGATGGCCATCGTACAAGTTTGAGGTCAACTACATATCAGTTGATCTATAAAAATAGCATCTGGGATATACGAAAGATTCGCCAGAAAAATAACGATGTTTTAATGACGCCACATAATTGACCTATACTGCCAAAGCAGACGACATCCCATAAAGAATGAACAAAAGTGCAAAGCTATTATTTCTCAAATTATAATGAGTTTAGTGTATATAAATGTGATGGCATTTCAAACCATTCAAAAGTGGATATAAAACCGATTCTGATAACTAAACTATTTTGTTTGTAAATACACAGGATAGGGGTTAATTAACAATCAAATGAACCGACTTTCAAATTGAAACCCCCCGGAATGATATTAAGGACTGCATTTGTTCCCTTTTGAAACGCCGAACATACAATGGCGTCTTATTATGTTTACAAGCGACAGATTCCTTTATTTTTGGATCGCTGCATTTGCCATCAAAATAAAAACATGCGCGGGGTTTAGAGTGAGGCAATAGATTATAAATTGAGTCTGGCGGTAGTGATATAAGAAAAAAATCTCAAGAGAAGATGAATAAACAGGCACTGAAAATATGTGAGATGTGATGGGACATTTTTTGCTTGTGCAAATCATGTCCATCCTGTGATCTCACACATCTCAGCAGCGTTCGGAGAACTCTTCAGGTGCTATGCCGGGGCTATATTTAAGCGTTTTGTAATTTACAATAATCAATACTTCGAATGTTTCCTAGCATTGAATTTCGATAACCTTGTCGAATCAAAGTTTCGACTTTGCAATAATGAAAATAAAGTTAGTTTTTAAAATTAATGAATATCTACTTTGATATTAGAAAAAAGTAACCTAATATCATCTGACTGAATGATAGAAGAAAAGTATTAAAACTCACCTCTTTGATGAATGCTTCTTGTAATTATTGTGTAAACGTACATTGTACATTGTAAAGCGCTTTGAGATGGCCTTCGGTCCCGAAATGCGCTATAAAAGAACGAACTATTATTATTATTACTGTATTCAATTTAAGGTAACGTCATGGCGCTACAGTTTCATATTTGTATAATATAACAACCCCTCCCCCCCCCCCTCCTTTCATCCCCCGACAAAAACAGAAGCTGAATTTCGTTCCCTCATTCTTAGTTCTCTCCAAAACCCAGACTCACACACTTTTACGCTCATCAAATTACAAGTAGACTTTTGACAAAGTTTGAAAAACACAATAAGGTCTTTCTTACTCTGCTAAATTTATTATAATTATCCGTTATAATATTTAAAACAAATTGAAATCTAAATTGTTTTGTCATTTATAAACCGAACTTGTCTGAACGTCTCTGCCGAGAAGATTGTGATGTGTATGGTGTTACTTTGCCTCTATATCATGTATATATGGCTACACAAATTAGGTAGTATATAATTGATTACCATAATGTTGATATAGGCGAAATAAGATTGAGTACAGAACCTGTGCATTTATAATATATACAGTACATAAATAAAAACAAATCAGATTAAACCATTGAGAAACACTTTTCCTTCTGTATGCTATCCCTTCATCTGTAATCTGTATCAGCTCGAACAAAGCGCCAATTTGGTGCAATGATAGCCCGGGTGTACTCTGCTGTAATACTAGAGTAGTTTGTCTGCCAACCACGTTATAACACTTGTTGTGCCGGTGTTAAGGAAATATAACAAACATATTAGATATTTTCAATCACAGACTTTCCCAGATTTTCACAGAAGTGTATATGGTGATAAACATTATTATCAAATTGAATGTATGAAGCATGAATCAAGCTTTCCAAATTATCTATTATACTAACGATTATTTAAAAAAAGAAAAATGTTACCACATATTCTTTAGAGAAAATAGAAGATATCGTGCACTTTTGCATTAAGCTATGTTCAACAAAATGAGGAACTGGAATATGAAAGACTAAAAGGAAACTTATATTTATTTTGAAATAATTTTCATGCCTAGAATTAAGTAAACTTTGAATATTTTGAATTATCCGAAAGAATGCAAAATTCTACAACCTTGTATGCAGCTAAAGGTTTTAAAAAACAGTGCGGGCTCTAGAAAAGATTTATTCAAAAAATTGTATTTGAAAAATCTTGAAACAAGCCAAGGTTTTTGGTACAGTAAATATGATGTCTACAGTGAAACGATTTACAAATGGTTATTGATATATATTCAGGATAGTTATAAATACACCAATCAGTGGCGTATCATTATCATTGCCGACATCATTATACTTAAGTTGTGACTACCAACATATGTACCACACATCTTTAACATGATCATTTATTCATTAATTTATTCATTCATTCATGCATTTAATATTTATCTACACATAGTTTATCTATTTATTTAAAACAAAACAATGTTGTGTCGCAATACATTGTTGAATTTTGCATTATTTAACATCTACAATTTACAATATCACAAGAAACATACTTAGTCATTCAGAAGAATAATCTACATGGGTGATAATTGAAAATAACATTAAATGGTATAGCATATGTATAAACGAAAGAATGCACTAAGCAGCATGATAACAAGTTTAATACTCTCGTTTTAAAGCTAATTGGGATATTTGATTAAATTCATAAGGCTGAAAAATACAAGCCGGTAATGATATTAAAAGGATTTACGGAGCTGATGTTATGAGTATGAACATAATTTGATCATAATATTGACAGTTGGGAGGAAATAAATAAGGTAACAAATAGTGTTGTGATTTAAAGAGATACAAGCCATTCTAAGATTGTTTGAATGGGCTGTATAGTAATCTTTTCTGAGTACAGAGAGCAGTGAAGAGTGTTGTGTTAAAAACTGAAAAATTATTAACATGAAATATGTTCGTATTCGTACAAGCTTAATGTAATTGTATATGAGACATAGGCAAGTCCAATATAATTATTTGGTCATTGACGTCTCATATGATAGTAGGCGTCAGATAGTTGAGCTTGTATTAAAGGAGACATCAACTGCGCGAAATGTGTCATTTAACTTTGAACTTCATTTTGATGTTATCTAAGCCCTTGAAATAGCTAGTTCAAAGTTCAAAGTTCAAAGTTCAAAGTTCAAAGTTCAATTTATTTCTCCACAAATGCAAAACATAGGGAGCTACATAGAATATAATACATACATACAATACAATAATAGAACATGTACAATATATAGAACGACTCCAGTTGGAGCAATGTATGTTTTAAGAAGAAACTTTTTAGCAAATGTGGAAGGGGTAGCTAAAAATCAAAAATGATTTGTCGAGGACTACCCCCAATAATTAAAAAAATATATACAATTAAAACTTAAAAGTAAATATAAGGTAAAATTATGAGGTGGTACCAATAACAAGAAAGAAGAGGGAGAAAAATATCAAAGACAGGGGGGGGGGGATTGCATGTACCTATATGTGAATCCACCTACCTATATGTGAATATGTAATCCAACGATACGATTGGAAATACAAAGATTTTAGGTGCGGTCTGAAACATCGGGGACAGATATGCTTGGCTTGGAGTTGGTCACAATGAGGCTGTTCACACCGGCAGAGATAGCGCGCGCTAGACCGCGCTATCTCTGCGGTGTGGAAGGTACAACGTCGTTTCGGTCCGCCCAACAGCGAGCCACGGCGAGCCAAAACGGCGTGCCACTGGAGCACCTCTTGGGGGTGGTCCACGAGAGATAGCGCGGTCTAGCGCGCGCTAGAAAAAAAGGGGGTGCTACGATAGACCGCGCTATCTCATTGCGGTGTGAACAGCCTCTATGAGATCGTCATTGTTTAGATGGAGCATAGTTTACATTTCTACTTGATGCCTGTAGGAAAGGGTGGTGGTGAGGGAAAGTCAACGATATCCGGTCGAGCTCTCCCTTCTCGATGCCCGAGTCTCATCGACAAAGAAAGACGGGATTGGATGTACTTTCTGAAGTTTTCAGCTGGAGCCCTTCTTGTCCTTTCTCCTCCCAGGTTGTGCCAGGTATGCTCATCCATTGAAATTTGACTGGATTGGGATGTTGCAGAATCTGCAAGAGCCGGTTCATGTTGCACAGCATCGTGTTCGGGTGTTGTTGTCGAGGATATGCATGGTAACATTTCGTGAGGGTTTCTTGGAGGAAGCGGAGGACCTTGGTCGTTCAAATCTAAGTATGTATGCTCTTCCTCGTCGACGGGATGAGGGTACACATCGTTATCCATCTTGTTTGAATGGTGGACGCCCAAGTTTGACGTACAATTAGTGCCGTTTAATAAAGAAACACTGCCGTCTGATTCCCGGTCTGTATTTTCTATGGATTCTGAGGGATATGTAGGCGATGTAGAAAAGTATGTTCTCGTAACTTTTGGCAGGAAAATGATCGGTACTTCGTAAGCAGACTGACGTTCTTCTGAGCATGATGCTTCGGAACAGAACTTTGGTAAAGAGACGCAATGCCCAGAAGCGGTAGGACACCCGTCATCAAATTGAGAATATGTTTGTATCATCTTTCCTTGACTAGTGAGATCTCCAGAGAGATCAGAACTTGATTCAAGTTTGAGGTCTGCTTCCTGCTTTTCTGGATGACCGAGGTGGCTTTTAAAACTTCGCTTTGAATTGGAGTTGCAATTTCCCCGAGACCGTTCTGATGACATCGCATTGTCTTTCGAAGGGCTCGGTACCGTTGGTACTGCAGGTAGTACAGAAGACCGGAGATTCATCTCAAGCACATTGCTCACATCAGTGTTAACGAATTCGATGCTACTATTTTCTGGGCGTAAATGGATTTCAAACTTGTTCACCAGCAGACAACAACAAATTGCAGCAAATAACATGAAAGTGAGAAGTGTTGCTATGAATATTGTCGGATAGAAAAACGTCGCATGGCGTTTCACTGCAATTGGCGTCGATGGGTACTCGTTTGGAAGATTTGCAGTAATCCTTCCTAAGGTTGCTGTTGAACTGATTTTTGGAACAGTTGATGAGTCACTTACTGGACTGACGTGCTGTTCGGTCACTATTAATGTAACCTGAGAGGCTTTACACGAACATGAAATGTTTATGTACAAATCGCAATGATAAGTAGAAGTGTCATCAAGCTGAACATTTATGATATTCAGTTTAAACTCCTTCTCATCCCTGCTGGAAAGAACACACTCATTCACACTCACACACAGTTCACACTGTGAACAGAGTGTTTTCACAGTGTGGACACCGTCACAATGTGGTAAACCACACAGTACTCACATTGTGAAATTGATTTCACAGTGTGACCAAACTGTGAAAAATATTTCACACTGTGATAAATAGATTTTCACAGTGTGAATACCTTACGAGATACATTTCACAGTGTGAACAGTAAACTTCACAGTGTGGCCACTCTGTGAAAAATACTTCACATTGTGAAAAATAGAATTCACAGTGTGGCCGCCCTTTGGAAAATATTTTACAGTGTGAACTATAAAATACACAATGTGGCCGCTCTGTGAAAAATAGAATTCACATTGTGGCCGCCCTGAGGACAATATTTCATTGTGTGAAAAGTAAAATTTACAGTGTGGCCGCCCTGTACAAATTTCACAGTATGGCCACTCTAGCTGTGACAAATATTTCACAGTGTGAGCTGTATCATTCATAATGTGGCCGCTCTTTGAAAACTATTTCACAGTGTGAAACAGTAGATTTACATAGTGTGGTCAGTGTTATGAATACAGTACACATAATGAATTCCTCATCCACATTGTGAATCCTGATCATTAACAGTTTTGTTTTGCATATGTATTTGCTCAAAGGCCATACCGTATCACGCGTAGCATACTTTTGTATACGTATACATTGAACTCTACCCGTATACACTATGAACATGACTGACAATGAGAGCGGACAAAATATACAGTTCCTCAGGTAGACAAAGGAACATCCCTTACTGCTATTATGTAAAAATGTGTAGAACAGGTGTCACATGCATATTCACCTTTTTACATCATAGCTGTGAAGGGATGTTCCTTTGTCTACCTGAGGAACTGTATATTTTGTCCGCTCTCATTGTCAGTCATATTCATAGTGATAGCGAACAATACATACCACGTGCGCGTGCATGCAGCTCTCTTCGTTTTCAAGAATGTGGCAGGAATGTGGTCCTCGATCGTGCTCGTAATTTGTCTTGTTCCGGTATAGTTTTAAATAAGATGACAACAACTGAAGAAAAAATCGGATACTCGTGTATTGGATTGAGTCCAAACAAGTTTCTGTGATATAAGATGAATATGTACAACTACAAAGACATGTTGACGGATGAGAACATAACTGGAATGGCGGACATGGCCTACATGGTTAGGTCAGGGCTTGTAAGAAACTCACATATCCCTGGTTAGGTTTCCCAACGGCTAGGATAGCTATCAGGCGAGGGTGCTGACGGGCTGCTACCGAGCTGCTGCGTGGCTGTCATTGAATGGTGAGTATCATCTTTGCTATACGTACTTCACTCAGGGGAACGCTAGAAAGACACTTTTTCAAACATTTTTGGACATTATAATTGAGCATGTTAAACACACAAACTGTTAAGTAGTGTATATCGGCCATTTTAGGCCGGGGGGGGGGGGGGGTGGGGGGGGGGGGGGGGGGGGTACTCAGATTATAGTCGGACGGGGGTGTGCGGCTGAGACCTCCGAACCCATACCCACATCCAAGGGTCCTTTTGCTGTAAATAAGTACCCATGTCTAAGGATTTTTTGTGTGAAATGGACCCATGTCTAAGGATTTCAAATTTCAAATATTACATTTTTTAAGCTGTAATAATACACTCCAGCAAAGCATATAGAGAGTTTAACGCTAATGCGTATTGACCTTAAGCACTGCACTACGCGTTAATAGGCAGCATTTAAATACATTAATAGTCAATACACTCATAACACACAGATGCACACAATTATGCCGATGCGGCTGATCGGCAAGTTTGACAGTGGACTCACAATTTGATTTTTGTTTTATTATTCCTTCTAACATCAGAAAGTTAAAAAAAATGTATCTTACTGCTATTTAGGTGTCATCAATCGTCACTTAAGTACCGATTTTGAGAGAAATTGGTTGAGTTTTGTACAGTGGTGTTTGAAATGTTGAGAATCAATAGCACAGCTTTTAATACACAGCCAGGATAGTAATGCACCAATGTGTGTAATAATACAATGGCCAATCATTTTGCAGTTTCTCGATAAAATTCTTTATTAGTAAACTGTACCATACTACATGTATTTTACAAGTAGGCTACACATATTAAAGATGAAAACGCCATGCAACATTATAATACTGCGCTGGCACCTCTAGCATCTGTTTTAATTGAAGGACTTTTCCTGTTTTAATTAACGTACCCGTACACGAGCTCTCAAGCATCGGCTATATAGCTCCCTGCTTGAGCCCCGCTGCTGCCCGGCTGCTGGGCAGAGGGTACGCAGGGTATCTGCCGACCATATCATTTTCAGCGCGCGAAGCGCTACAAGTTCCCGGGGGTACGAACCCTATACGGGCGGATACCATACCTAGCGCGCATTATGCCATATGAGTACCCGATATAGGGCCCATGGGGTCCTGACATATGTGGTACCCCGGGGTCTAGTTGAGTTTACGAGCTACGTACACCTCGTACACTGGAAATGCAATCACAGAAGGATTCCCCGGCATTGTTTAGGCCCCGGATTTATTTAGAGATGGGAGAGATTTAGGCATTTACAATGTAGGCTCGAGTATTTAGGAGCAAATCCTAATATCCCGGAGAAAATGAGGGAGAAAAGAGGGGAAAGGAATAAATGAAAAAGAGGACCCATGTCTAAGGATTTTTTTATGAAAAGGGGACCCATGTCCAAGGATCTTTCCTGAAAAAGTCATCCTTTCGAGCGGCACATCCCCGTATACCCAATATACGTGAGTACCCCCCCCCCCCGGAATTTAGGCTCTGGACTAGACCCTATATCACAAAACTCTGCCGAGAAAAGTGCAGATGTTTCCAGATATGAACCAAATCAACCCTAGATTATAAAGAGAATGATCCCATATTCCGAGTCATGTAATAATTCAGGTAAGAAACAAATTTTGCTACAATTTATTTCATGTTTTCTGTCGGCAAAAAATAGTCGGACGAAAATGCATACAACTAAAATGTAGGCCTAGCTCACTAGAAATGACATATGTTCAATAATAATCTCCAAAAATGTATGAAAATGTGTCTTCCTAGCGTTTCCTTGAGCTAGGAGTAGTATGAATAATGTTTGGTTGTGAACTGTGTCGTACTACAACTTTCACACTCGATTTGCGTAGGGTTGCGAAGTGTGGCATACCGAGTATGTCAAATTTAGGCTGCGTATGTCTGATTATTTTATTTAAATCTGTAAACGTGCTTTTCTTTTCAGTAATACTTGACATTTCTTTTCTGTTCCACAGTTCCATACATGAGGTTCGGACATACTTGACCCAAGTGCAGCTGGGAATGCTGGAGCTACACAAGCAATCCTGGTCATGTGCTGTTCTTGCACTCATGGGTATGCTCTTTACCTATGAGGAGATGACAGACAGCATAGTTTCAGCATGTAGATTAAAGGAGGAGAATAAGGGAAGCAGTTGCTTGACCAAGACAAGGTGGATGCCATCATTGGTGAGGCATTTTACTATAAAATATACTGACAGTGCCCCTTGGCTCAAAGTACTAACAATGCTAATGGGAAATTGCTTTTGATTAGAAAAAGCATAATAAGTTGCTGAATGTATGTCGTTTTTAAGTTTTCTTTTTAAATTCAGTTGATTTCAGACTTTGACTAATTATATGTAGACCAAAATAAGAAACTATAACCTTTAATCTGGTATCTAAGCAATATTTTCTCATATTCGATGCTATACAGCATGTTTATTTGCAAATTTATGATTTACGAACCTATACTTTTACTCAAGCATATCTTTAACAACTGTTTACAATGTACGTTAGTTTACGTGGCATCTTGTTAACACAAAGCGAATAATTTGTAATGTCTGGGAGGGCAAAATGTCATTTAGGAAATATTTACTTCATGATATTTCTTTTCAGGTAATGTAGGGTGGATATGCAGATTTTTACATATTTTGTATTCATCACCTATCATTGTTAATGATTACAAGTTCATGCGAGCAGTTGAATTAGAAGTTGTAACATTTCTCTCATTTATTTTTTATTTTTTTCTTCATCATAGAATATGCTATGGGAAGATTGCTAGGAGTGACCTCCGCGGAAATAAGAGGAAGATGGGCCAAAAACTAAAGGACACCAAGGTAGCACGCAGGAGAAAGCCTGTCAAATGGTCATACAGCATCCTAGGGCAACTTCTTGAGACTGGAAACTGCTAAATATCTTGATGTTCACCTCAAGAGCAACCTGAATTGGACAGATCACATAAAGACAACGACAAATAAAGCTAGCTCTCTCGGTGCATTTTTGCAGTGGAACATTTTGTCTCACCTAATATTATGCCGATTGCACATTATTCCCTGTTTCCATATTTTAGTGCCAAAGACTATTACAGTAAAGGCCCGGTCTCACCGCCCGAACTTTGCTGGAGCGTTCCTGGAGCGGTGAAAAAAATTCATCACCGCTCGTAACCGTTCACCACCGTTTAACAGAAGTTGGCCCCCGTTAAGGCAACGCCGTATACGCTCGGCCACCGCTGATGGTCCCTCCTACCGCTCCGAAAGTTTTGAGCTGCACAAAAAATTGCGAGCGGTGAGGAGCGGGCAATTTTCCGCTCCGGCAAAGTTCACCACCGCTCCAACCACGCCCAGTCAAAGTTTGGCACCGCTAGACGCAAGTTCGTGGACGCTTTGGTCCGCTAGGCCAACGCAGAAATCTTGAACGCTGGACCACCGCTGCTTCGCCAGCTTTGCCCGGGCGGTGATTAAACGTTGCACAAACTTTGGTGGAGTGGTTGTAAGCGTTTTACGAGCGGACACTGGATTGCTGGAACGGTGTAGGGCGTTAAAGCAGCGATCCATTGCAGTGATGAACTTTGGTTTGGCGTTGGTATAGAGGTGTCGGAACGGGACCAACGCTACCGCTCGCTACCGTTAAACCAACGCTAAAGCAACGCCGGCTTTAGCGGTGCACCGCTAAGACAACGCCCGTGTTTTCGATTTGTTTCCCATTTTGTGCGCGGTGACGAGCGTTGTCGAAATTCGGCCCCCTCTCCCTACCGTTCAAGGAACGCTCCAGCAAAGTTCTGGCGGTGAGACCGGGCCTTAAGAGACGGTTTCTTTATATATACGACATCCATGTCATAATTTAATGTTATGTAGATACGCTATATATTACTTGTTTAGTTGTTGTACAAACACACATACACAAGTACAATGCCTATATATGGCGCTCCTACGAGCTGCGCCGTCGACGCTGTATATATATACGCGAAGCTTACGTTGATATAGGTCAACTGGTAACCTGCGCTCGTGCTGCATGCATTGTTTTTATTCCATTTGATCGAAACCCGAAGCTTTTGCTTGCAGCAGCACTGAGCTGCCGGTGCCAAAGCCCTATTTAAGCATCCTCGTAGTATGCTTAAACATAGGATAGATTTCTTACTTATCTTAGATATCTCGATTGTATTCGAATACGACATGCTATTTAAGTCCTTTTTCTTAGATAAAATCTAAGAATTCTTCTTAATCTTAAGTCAAATTTCTTAGTCTCAAATGCTGTTATAGAATACGATTTTTGGCTAAGATTTTTTCTTAGCCAAAATTTAAGAAAAAGTACTTAGATTTCATGCTTAAGAAGTTTATTGAATACGGGCCCAGAGCTTCGCACAGTTTTGAATTTCGCCGCGCATCTTTAGCACGCGTAAGGCTTGTTAATGACAAGATGAGCTCTGATTGGGTGTATGCAAATTAGTTCATACCGGGGGTCCCGAGCTCAAGTGGGAAAAAAATTACGCGCCCCGGGCGCTTGAATACCCAGATGCTCCTCTGAGAATTGTGTTCTGAGATACCTGATTTGATCTTCGTTTTCTTGTTTTAGGACTTAATATACATAGAATGAGGTTTCTTCTTTCTTATTCCTCTTCTTCTTCTCTTCTCCTCCGCCTTCTCTTTCTTCTATTCCCCCTCCTACTCCTCCTCCTCTTCCTCCTCCTCCTCCTTCTCCTCATTGTTTTTTTCATCCTCACAGGGGCGGCAAAGAAATGCGAGGGACGAGGGAGCAGTGGCGTAATGAGCAAAAAAAATCCGCATCGCCACCAGTCTTACATGTTACGCAGGCCCTGGGAACGTTTTTCAAAGTGGGGGGGGGGGGGGGCTAAAGTATTTACGATCAGGTAGAGCAAAGCAAAGTAAAGTGGAGCGTAAATTTGCGTGGGGTCCAGGAGCAAAGCCCCGGCGGGTGTCAAGGGGTGGAGCCTCATGAAGCTCGGGGGTTTAAGGGATTTAATTACGGTCAGATGAGGAACCGGGGGCCCCGGCTCTCCCCCCCCCCCCTCCCCCACGCAGTGTTATTTAGGGTACGCATATGCTGTGTTGCCAGTAACCCCTCTTTTTAGCCAAAGTCGGGTGTGTAAAGTCAATACGGGTAGACCTTTATTCTTTTGTTACGAGTCGGAGATTTTGGGAACACGCATGGTATCACTCCGTCAACAGAGTGGGGGGGGGGCGGGCCCGCCTTAGGGTCTTTTGTGAGGTCCAGGGGCAGAGCCCCCCGAAGTTCAGGAGTTTTAGGCATTAAATTACGATCATATGAGCATTCAGGGGCAGACCCCCTGGAAGTTCAGGCATTTTAGGCATTTAATTCCGGTCAGATGAGCAACCAGGGACCGCCTTAGGGCCATTGGCGGGGTCCAGGCGGCAGAGCCCCCGGAAGCTCAGGGAAAAATCAGGCCATTTCAACAACATTTGTAAATCACTCGTATCGAATTAGAAATAAACCATAAACCCCCATCAGTACGCAAATGCGAGGGAGTATAGTGAATGAGAGGGGTGAAGGTGGCGGAAGTGACTACCCCCTCACAGGTTTTTAAAGTTATCTACAAAATTACATTCCTTAGCAAAACTTTAGTATAAAAACAAGCAATATACTTTGTTCACACTTCAATTTTCTCGGTATTTACTTGTACATTTTGAAGGATATTATGCGAGGAAGCGTAGCTTCAGAGTGAGAACATTTTTGCATTTTGAATTGTCTAAACGCTGCACTTTTGGGCCCTTCAGAGCCTAAAAGTGTGTTGCAGTCTTTAGTCAGTATTTGCTATTTTTTTTTTTAAATGGACTTTTTCAAATTTTGAGGGACATGGTTTTAACAATGTATATTTATATTTCCTGGACTGCTACGTTAGTTATTTCATCTTATCATTACCCGTTGCCTATCCAATACTACTGAAATTTAATGGACCCGCATCTTATTTGATAGTTCAAGTTTACTCATTCAAACATGAAACAAAATGTACTAGTGGCCTGCCGAGAAGAACAGTGAATAATGCAGACTCTATCACACCAGTTGGCAAATTAGTCACTCTTCTATAAAGGCACACAGGCAGAAGAAAGAACCTCGATCTGTAAGAGTGCATGATTGAAGATACAAAGGTGTTTCCGGTCTCAGCATACCCTAATAACCTATTGCGTGATTATGTTTTCTCTCTTTGTCAGAATCATTGTGAAATGCCTGTCCTGGGATATTAATAAGAAGAACCGATAGTAAAACAAAAACTAAGATAAAAGTTGCTGCATGATTTGTTAAGAATAATTGGCTTATCTTCTTGAAGGCGGAGGCCATAGTGATTTATTTGTCAATGACACGCACGCATCCCTAATTTGATAGCCTAGATTGATATAGGCCAATTATTATATCCATACATTTTCATATTTTCTTCATTAAAATCAGGAAAATTGGAGGCATTTATTTTTTTCGAAGGTTACGTGATGACACGGCGAGGAAGGTATTTACACGTTGTGAGTGTCAAATATGAAAGAACATAATATTTAAATGACAAAATCATCTTTGTTTGATCAAAATCGGTTCAGAGACGGCTGAAATATAACGATTTGTAATACTTATGTACCACCACAAATATTAGGTATTTTGAACAATTTGGAAAAAAACGGGGAAAAGGGAATAACACCTTTTACGTCGTATTTCAAACAATGCCGATGTTGGCTTTTTTGTTGGCATTTTTGTGTTGCTTATATTACGCACAACAAGCTGGCCCATGTATTGTTATTTTTAATTAAATAATTAATTAACGGTCACCAGGCGCGTACGCAGGATTTTTTCAAGGGGGGGGGGGTTTAACATTTATAAATCGGGCCGAAAATTGCGCAACAACTCAGCCAGCCGCTGAATAAGCGGGGGGGGGGGGGGGGGGGGGGGGGGGGGGGGTAAGAGGACACTTTTTTTTTTTTTTTTTTTTTTAGTATCGAAATTTGAAATTTTGACATTTTGCTCCGTTGGGGGGGGGGGGGTTAGGTCATCTTTTTGAGGTCAGCCATGGGAATATTTAAAAAAAAAAAAAAAAATCCAAAAGGGGGGGGGGAGGGGTTAGGGAAATTTAGGGGGTTTACACCAAAAAAATACCAAAGGGGGGGTTTAACCCCCCCCCAACCCCCCCCCCCCCCCTGTGTACGCGCCTGACGGTCACCATGTTCTTTTGAAAGTGAAGCTGAAATGGTATGCTCGTATTGGCTAAATTTCACACATGTTGGGGTCTAAAATTATCTTTATAGCAATTTCAGGTTCTAAAAGGGCACTAGAAATGTCATAGATAAGAATAAGAGCAATAACCATGCACTTTGAAGGTATTTACGGTCTGAAAACAGAACTCAACTATCCCTTTAAACACATATACATACACGCACACGTACGCGCACACAAGTACACATACACACGCACGCAACTACATGTATATGATTAAAGAGAGAGAAAAAAAGGAAGATAGAAAGAGAGAAAAAGAGGGGAGAGAGAGAAAGTCAGTATAATTATGATGAGATTTTCGTATTTCCTCTTGAGTTTAAAATAATTAATCTTTGTTTTCTTCTTTTTTTCTCTCCCCCACATCCAGACTCACACACTTTCACGCTCATCAATTACAAGTAGACTTTTGACAAAGTTTGAAAAACAAAATGTGATCGTTTTTACCTTTCTAAATTTATTCTCATTATCCGTTATACTAATAAAAACATTTAGGAAATCAAATTGTTTCGTCATTTATAAATCGAACTTTTCCGGACGGCTCTGTCGAGAAGATTACGATGTGTATGGTATTACTTTGCCTCTATATCATGTTTGTATGGCTACACAAATTTGTGTCCACAAATGTTGACATAGACGCAGGCGCGTACACAGGGGGGTGTGTTTTGGGGGTTAACCCCCCCCCCTTTGGTAATTTTTTGTATGTAAACCCCCCCTTAATTTCTCTAAAACCCCCCCCCCCCTCTTTTGGATTTTTTTTTTTTTTTTTTTTTTATTTAAAAAAAAAAAAATTCCCATGGTTGACCTAAAAAAGCTGACCTAACCCCCCCCCCCCCCAACGGAGCAAAATGTCAAATTTTCAAATTTCAAGACCAAAAAAAAGAAAAAAAAAGTGTCCTCTTACCCCCCCCCCCCCCCCCCCCCCCCCCCCCCCCCCCCCCCCGCTTATTCAGCGGCTGGCTGAGTCGTTGCAAAATTTTCGGCCCGATTTTTAAATGTTAAAACCCCCCCTTGAAAAAATCCTGCGTACGCGCCTGCATAGACGTAATAAGATTGTGTACAGTACATGTGTGTTTATGATATATACATTACGTTAATACAAATAAAATCAGATTACATCATTTTCAACACTTTTCCTTCTGTAAGCTAATGCTATTGTCACATTACCCCAAAGTAGCCTGCTCAGCGGCCGAGCGGTGAGTTTTTAGCCAATTTTGCCCGGCCACCGAGCAGCGGCCGCCTACGGACCGCTTGTTTTTAAGGCATCGCTCGGTCGCTGCTGAAGTTTTAGCGCGGAGTTATTCGGGCGGCGCCTGCTCACTTTCACTTGCCGCCCAAACTACGCTCGGTGACCGGGCGCCGACCTATTCGAGCGTTCACCGTCGAGCGATTTAGGTCAAAATTCGAGGCCGCTACGTCAAAGGCTGTCGAGCAGTTGCCGCCCGGTCGCCGCTGGGAGATCAGTCGGTCACTGGGCGGCGAGTCCTAAATCGGTCAGCAGCCTTTGACCTAGCGGCTTCGATTTTTTACCTATATCGCTCGGCGGCGAACGCTCGATTAGTTCGGTGCCCGGGCGGCGAACGGCCGGGCACCGAGCGTATTTTGGAGTCCCGCCGATCACTGGCCGGCCGCCGTGCAATTTCTTTAAAATCAGCCGGCGGCCGGTGGGAGACTGCTGGAATCGGTGGGTCACCGGTCCGTCACTGCCGGGACACCGCGCGGAAAAGTTGCGCGATTTCGCCCAGTTTTGACCTAAAATCGACTGGCGACCGACGGGAAATCGACAGGGCACCGCCCAGGCATCGCTGGGACTCTACAGCTTGCTCGACTTCTCCAAAAATCACCGGGTGATGCCTAAATTCCAGCGACGACCGAGCAGGCTATTTTAATATCGGTCGGTCGCCGCTCTGATTTGTGACCATAGTTTAACCCTTTACCTGTATCAGCTCAAACAAAGCGCACTTTTGGTGCAATAATAACCCTGATTTTCCTACAATCAACTTGTTTATGGTGATAAACATAATTTTTCAAATTGAATGTATAAAACATGAATCAAGCTTTCGAAATAAATGATTATATAAAAAAAATATCCCCACTCATTCTTTAGAGAAAATAGAAGATTTCGTTCACGTTTGCATTAAACTATGGTCAACAAAATGAGGAACTGGAATATGAAGGCCTAAAAGGAAACTCGTTTTCATTTTACAATAATTTTCATGTGTGGAATTAAGAATAATATGAATATTTTTAAGTATCTGAAAGAAAGAAATATTCTTCAACCTTGTGTGTAGCTCATGATAACAAAAAAGGTGCGGGCTCTTGAAAACAACATTTTTTCAAAAATTAGTATTTGTAAAATATTGAAACAAGTCAAAGTTTTTGGTTTTTGGTACAGTGATATGATGTCTACAATGGAACGATTTACATATGGTTATTGATATATATTCACTATAGTTAAAAATGCGGCGGGCCCCTAATCGCGAGTACACCAAGCAGTGGCGTATCATAATCATTGCCAACATCATTATAGTTAAGTTGTGACTTCGTATGTACCACACTTCAGTATGTTCATTTATTCATTAATTCATTCATCCATTAATAGCGTATCTGTTTTTCAAAAAAACAATCTTGTGTCGCAATATAACGTTGAATTTTGAATTATTTACAATCTACAATTTACAATATGGCAAGAAACATATTATTAGTCATTCAGAAGAATAATCTACATTATTGAGTGATAATTGAAAATATCATTAAATGGTATGGAATAAGTAGAAACGAAAGAATGCACTAGGCAGCATAATAACAAGTTTAATACTCTCGTTTTTAAACTAATTGGGATATTTGATTAAATGCATAGGGCTGAAAAATACAAGCCGGTAATGATCTTAAAAGGATTTACGGAACTGATGTTATCAGTATGCAAATCATTTTATGATAGTATTGACAGTTGGGAGGAAAGAAACAAGGCAACAAATAGTTTTGCGACTTTAAAGAGAAACAGGTCATTCTAAGATTGTTTGAATGAGCTGTATAATTATCTGTTTTGAGTACAAACAGCAGTAAAAAAAAAATTATGTTAAAAACTGAAAAATAATTAACATGAAATATGTTCGTATTCGTACAAGCTAAATGTAATTGTGAATTTGACATTGGCAAGTCAAAAAATTTGGTCATTGACGTCTCAAACGTTAATAAGCGTCAGGTAGCTCAGCTTGTAAGGAGACATAACATGCGTGGAATGTGTCATTTAACTTCATTTTTATGTTATCTAAACATCATGAACAGAAATGCTTGGTTTGGAGTTAGTTATAAGTACATCGTCAATGTTAAGATGGGGCATAGTTTACATTTCTACTTGATGCCTGTAGGAAAGGGTGGTGGTGGGGGAAAGTCAACGATATCTGGTCGAGCTCTTCTTTCTCGACGCCCGTGTCTCATCGACAAAGAAAGACGGGATTGGATGTACTTTCTGAAGTTTTCAGCGGGAGCCCTTCTTGTCCTTTCCCCTCCCAGGTTGTGCGAGGTATGCCCATTAATCCAATCCAATCCAAAAGATATTTGATATAGCGCCTTTTCCTTGCAGTTACAAAGCGCTGCACACATGCTCGACAATGTTTGGGCCACTTAAAAACAAAAGTTAGACACTTCTTAGAGTTCAGCAAAGTATATGTAGGCTGGTAATAAAGTAATTTCTAGCAGAAAAGATGTGACTTGAGTAGTTTCTTGAACTGGTCAACAGATGAGGCAGTCTGCACAGCAGTAGGTAGTTGGTTCCACAGTTTTGCAGCAACCGATGGAAAAGACAATTCACCAGCACGTTTCTTAGAGAGACACTGAGTGAGCCAGATGGATGATGATGAGCGGGTATTTCGGACTCGAGTACGACCAACCAAGCAGTCAGCTATGTACGGGGGACATCGGTGGTTGAGAGACTTGTAGACCAGTAGTAGGATCTTAAAAGCTATTCTCTGTCGTACAGGCAGCCAATGGAGTTCAAGTCGAAGTGGTGTTATGTGAGTCCGAAGAGGAGCAGAAAAGACAAGCCTTGCCGCTGAGTTTTGGAGTCTCTGAAGACGATCAAGGTCCCTCTGGCTGAGAACACTGAAGAGACTGTTGCAGTAGTCTAGTCTGGAAAGGACGAGAGCCCTCGCCGCAGCGTGGCATGTTGATTGATCAATAAACCGCCTCACCCTCCACAGGTTACGTAGGTGGTACTTGATGCTTCTGCTGAGAAGGTTAACATGCAGACTTAAGTTCACAGATGGTTCAAGTGTTACTCCCAGATTGCGGATGGACTTACATGGTGGGAAGGATTTCTCACCAATCATCAGTTTGACATCATTCATTAGATGGGATGACCGATGATGCGGTGAAGCAGAGACAAAGAATTCTGTCTTGCCATCGTTGAGTTTGAGCTTGTTCGCATTCATCCAACGCTGAATTTCAGTGATACAACTACTGAGTCTGCCAAGCGCAGCATCAATTGCCACTGGATCAGTTGGGTCAAACATCACGTAGATCTGAATGTCATCTGCATACATATGAAAGAATACTCCATGAGCCCGAAGAATATCACCAATGGGACGAATGTAAAGGGTGAAAAACAAGGGTCCGATGACAGAACCTTGTGGAATTCCATGTGGCAATCTACAAGCTTTCGAAAGCTGACCAGAGATTAGAACATGGCTGTTGCGGTCTTCAAGGTATGAATGGATAAGCTTGAGAGCGAGACCTGTAATACCAAAATGGTCTTCAAGACGATTCAGCAGAATGTTATGGTCCACTGTGTCAAACGCAGCAGACAAGTCAAGCAGCACCATCATTACTCCTTTCTGACTGTCAATGGCTTGAAGTAAATCCGTCTGAATCTTAAGTAGTGCTGTTTCAGTGCTATGGTGTTCTTTGTATGCCGATTGCATGGGCTCAGCAAGTCCATTATCCTGGATGTGCTCAGTAAGTTGTCTAAGCATTATTCGCTCGATAATCTTAGACCGAAATGGTATATTTGATACAGGGCGATAGCTCCGTAGATCATTTCTATCCATTGACGCTTTCTTGATGACTGGTAACACTAGTGCCTCTTTGAGATCTGTAGGAAAGACACCACTAGACAGAACCTGGTTCGTAAGGTGAACAAGTTCAGGTAGTACAACTCTGAGATGTTTCTTCAACAGCCATGTTGGTAGAGGGTCAAGGGAGCAACTCTTTGATGATGAACGTTTGATGATATTCTCCACTTCACTCTCAGATACTTCGGCGAACTCTCGGAACTGAAGACCTATCCCCTGATTACAGCAGGATGTGAACAATGGATCGGGATCATTGCCATCAAGTTCATTCCGAATCTTCAGGACTTTATCAGTGAAGAAGTTGGCGAATCTGTCTGCTAATTCAGCTGGCAAGTCATGTACAGGAAGAACCTTTTCATTGGTGTTCAGTAACCTATTCAGTACTTGGAAGGCAGTCTTTGGAGTACACTCCTCAAGAGCACAGGTAAAGTATTCACACTTGGCCATGGTGATGCACTTTTTGACATGAAGTTTTGCAGCTTGGAAAGCACTCAAATTTACATCAGTCTTGTGTTTCCCCCACCGCCTTTCACATCGGCGGCGTTCACGGCGTGAATCCCCTATTGTCGAGTTATACCACCTTGGCCTGCGACGAGCCTTGATGGTGACTGTCTTCATGGGAGCGGTAGAGTCAAGAGTCTCCTGGACGGCAGAGTCGAATTCCGATACGATCTTATTGATACGACATTCATCAGCAGTCCCATTATCAGCCTTAGGAGCATCAAGTTTAGCCGCGAGCTCAGAGGCAAAATTGGAGTGATCCATGTCTTTGAAGTTCCTGTATGATATTTTTTTTGATATCAACTCAGGATGATACACTCTTAGAGAAGCACATACCACGTGGTGATCAGAGATATGATTGACGTGAACTTTGTAGTTAAGAGCCGCTTCATGTTGCACAGCATCGTGTCCACGTGTATTTTCCCAGGATACACATGGTATCATTTTGTCAAGGATTCTTTGAGGCAGCGGAGGACCTTGGTCATTCAAATCGAAATAAAAATGCTCTTTTTCATCGACAGGCTGAGGATACTCAGCGTTATCTCTTTTGATTGGATGCCTGACGCACAGACTTGGCGTAAGTGTAGTGCCGTTCGATATTGAAACATTGTCGTCTGATTCCCGGGCTGTATTTTCATTGGATTCTAAAGGAAATGTAGGTGTTGTAGAAAAGTTATGTTCTCGTAGCTTTTAGCGGGGAAATGATCGGTACTTCGTAAGCAGACTGACATTCTCCTGAGCATGATTCTTCGAAACCGAACTTTGGTAAAGAGACGCAATGCCTAGAAGCGGTAGTAACCCCCTCATCGAATCGAGAATATGACTGTATCTTCTTTCCTTTATTAGTGAGATCTCCAGAGTGATTAGAGCTTGATTGAAGTTGGAGGTCCGCATCGTGCTTTTGTGGCTGACAGAGGTGGCTCTCAAAACTTGGCTTCGAACACGAGTTGCAATTTTCACAAGACTGTTCTGATGTCATCGCAGTGTCTTTCGACGGACTCGGTACCGTTGGTACTGCAGGTAGTACAGAGGACCTGAGATTCATCTCAAGCACATTGCTTTCATCAGTGTTAACACTTCTGCTGCTATTGTTTCTTGGTCGTAAATGGACTTCAAACTTGTTCACCAACAGAAAACAGCAGACTGCACCAAGCAACATTAAAATGAGAAGTGTTGCAATAAATATTGTCAGATACATAAACGTCTCGTGACGTTTTACTGCAGTTGGCGTCGATGAGTATTCGTTTAAAACACTTGTAGTAATTCTTTCAGAGACTGCTGTTGAACTGATTATTGAAACAGTTGATGAATCATGAATCACTGGACTGACATGCTGTTGTGTCACGGTTAATGTAACCTGGGAGGCTTCACACGAAGATGAACTGTTCATGTACAAATCGCAATGATAAGTAAAAGTGCCATCAAGCTGAAAATTTGTGATATTCAGTTTAAACTCCTTCTCATAGTCTGTCACAATATGTAAACGTGAATCATGTGACCAATAATACGTGCATTTGTGTAGTCTTGTGCATTTGACCAGACTGTCTCCACTTCCTGTTCTCCAAATAACGTGTTGATTTCTCTCTAAAATCGTTTCCAAAGTGCATGGCAACACAACTGTTTCACCGCGTTCCACGTTGAGGGTCAAATCTTCCCATGTCTTACATTGCTGGACCGCTGCAACTTGGGAAAGTTCACAAAACATCGACATCAGTGCAATCGAAATCGACATGCACATTGTCAACATTTTCCAACGCATTTTTATTAACGATCTTTAACACAAAACAGAGCGAGTGAGCTAACGGGGGTTCCTTTAATTTGAATTTCTGTCGAGAAATCGACACGAAAAGTTGACCAGGGAATACCAAACTGAACGAAATACCCGTCCTGTCTCCACAAGTTTCGGGATAATCCGTTGTGACACCCCCACAAAGATATCAATAAATATACAACATATACAGCTACTGTATATGAAGATAAATTGGGAAGACACGGCATCAAAACTAAAAACACTTAGAAGCAGTACCTATTTCTCTAGTGATATAGGAACTTTGCCGTCGTTTAGTTTTGAGAAAGAAAGATAAATTATATTTTCTTAAAAATTACCCTTTGGCACGATCATCCTAAAGTACCTGTACATTGCCTCGACTTCAAAGTCTAGTAATTAGAAGAAACTCAGTGACGTACTAGTAGAAGGGGGAGGAGCAAGGGGCACGTGCCTTGTGCGACCCTAGGAGGGGGTGCGAAAACGCAAAAGTGAATAGAAGAACGTTTTATTCTTGTTATTAGGAAGGGGAGATAAGAAAGGAAAGTCAAGGTCTTAAGGATTATGCGTCCCGAGTAAGAAAGGTAAATTAATTATATTCCATTGATAAAATACAATTCTTCTCGTAGATCAGTAAAGTATTCCGGAGTAATTACTTGGAACGCAATATCTACCGATATAAAAATGTGCCCATTTCTTGCCTCATTCAAACAAAAATACCAAAATTATCTAATGAAGGAATTTCTATCTTGTGTTTAATTAGCCTGTACTCACTCGTTTATTTATTTACTACCCATTGTTTATTTTTCTCTTTACTTTGTATACTTATCTGCGGACATTGGAGCCCAGCCTTTAAAGGGCGAATGGCCTCTGCTGGCTCCTTCATATTCTTGGTATTATTCATAATGTATAATGTATTGTTGAATGTATTTTTTTTTACGAGAAATGGCAACAAAATGAATTGTTTGTTTGAAATTGGAAATGAGATTTTGAGGGTTTCAGATGCGAAAACTTTCTAAAGCTTGGTCGGTTTGCTCTTTCGCATGTGTTGCTAGATAATCTCGCAATCCCCTTCCCCCCTAAATAAACTATTTCTTATAAGTAGCCTTTTTAACGGTACGAAAATGTGTACTCTCGGTCCCCTAATGCGTCTCAATATACTGCAGTAATGTTTTTTTAAATAATATTTTGAAAGGTTCAGCGTTTAAAGGAAATGTGTATGTTAACTTGCTAAATACCTTACTATTTTCATCAAGAGAAAACGGGAAAAGGTAATTGAATAGAAAGCTGCACATTTTCAACATTTGCAACTTTACTGCTCTGTTGCAGTAAAAACGTTCAAGGCGGGGAAGATGAAGGGGGTCACCAGTGGATTTATAGAGTTTTAATATTCGACCAACCATCATCTCATATTCGAGCAGTAACATGCTCGGATATCCTAGTGTATTTTCATGATGAAATAACATATAATAGAAATCAATTTATTTTTGTTTATTGCTTGCTCACTTCACTTTCTTGCAAAACAGAAATAATTAAAAAATGATGTTCTGTATCAAAGACATATATGCATGAATTTTAACATGAACAAATGTTGGTGGTTTAAAGATTCGACGCAACGGGAAGAAAATCTTTTCTACAATGAAAGTGTCCTTATTTTGCTCTCTTGCTTTGCTCCCTTGACAATTTATATAATGAAACAAAAACAAGTTTGTGAGGGAGTGGGTGCGCAATTTCGTTGCTCGCCCCGGGCGCTTAAATACCCGGATACTCCACTAAAAACTGTGTTCTGAGATACCTGATTTGATATTCGTTTTCTTGTTTTAGGACTTAATGTACATAGAATGAGGCTTCTCCTTTCTTATTCCTTTTATTCTTCTCTTCTCCTCCGCCTCCTCTTTCTTCCATTCCTACTCCTCCTCCTCCTCCTCCTCCTACTCCTCCTTCTCCTCCCCCTCCTCCTCCTCATTGTTTTATTTCATCCTCTCAGCTCAGCTAGTATTCGTGCAACATGAACATTGCAATAAAACATGGTTTAAACAACGTATATCTATATTTTCTGGACTGCTAGGTTAGTTATTTCATCTTCTTTACCGGCCGTTGCCTATCCAATACTACTGAAATTCTATGGACCCGCATCTTATTTCATAGTTCACGTTTACTCGTTCAAACATGAAACAAAATGAACTAGTGACCTGCCGAGAAGAGCAGTGAATAATGCAGACTCTATCACAACAGTTGGCAAATTAGTCACTCTTCTATAAGGGCAAACAACAGAAGTAAGAACCTCGATCTTTAAGAACTGCATGATTGATTAAAAGATACAAAGGTGCTTTCGGTCTCAGCATACTCTAATAACCTACTGCGTGTTTTTTTTCTCTCTCACTTTGGCAGAATCATTGTGAAATGCCTGTCTTGAGATATTGATAACGAAAACCAATATCAAAACAAAAACTAAGATAATAGATGTTGCATGATTTGTTAAGAATAATTGGCTTAACTTCTTGAAGGCAGAGACCATAGTGATTTGTTAGTCGATGACACGCACGCATCCCTAATTTGATAGCCTTGATTGATATAGGCCAATTATTCTATACTGTTTATCATTATACATTTTCATATTTTCTTCATTAAAATCAGGAAACGTGGCTGCATTTATTTTTACGAAGGTTAAGTGATGACACTACGAGGAAGGTACTTACACATTTGTTAAGATAAACCACTCCCTTCCTCCTCCACACACAAAACAATTATTGGTTAAATAAGACATATATTGGATGTAGTTAAATTAGAAAGAAGAATTGCTAAAAGGGACGAAATACATTTATTAAGAAGAAGTATCCTTAACTTACTGTAGATTGAGTTGCCAATTCAAAGCTTTTTTATAGCAGCTATATCTAGAATTCATCCTTAAAGGGATAGTTGAATTCTGTTGCAGAGGGCGCTACACAAAATATTGTTTTGTGAGATAGTGAAAAACTGAGTGTCAAATTTGAAAGAACATAATATTTAAATGACAAAATCATCTTTGTTTGATCAAAATCGGTTCAGAGACGGCTGAAATAACAATTTTTAATACTTGTGTACCACCACAAATATTAGGTATTTTGAAAAATTTGAAGAAAAAAAAACGGAAAAAACGAAGAAAAAAAAACGATGTTGGCTTTTTTGTTGGCATTTTCGTGTAGCTTATATTACGCACAACCAGCCGGCACATGTATTGTTATTTTTAATTAAATAATTAATTAACGGTCACCATGTTTTTTTTTAAAGTGGAGCTGAATTGGTATGCTCGTATTGGCTAAATTTCACACATGTTGGGGTCTAAAATTATCTTCATAGCAATTTTAGGTTCTAAAAGGGCACTAGAAATGTCATAGATAAGAATAAGAGCAATAACCATGCACTTTGAAGGGATTTGCGGTCTGAAAACAGAACTCAACTATCCCTTTAAACACATATACATACACTCACACGCACGCACACACTCACACACTCACACGCACACACTCACGCACACACACACACACACACCTACTTACGCGCACACCAGTACACATACACACGCACGCAACTACATGTATATGATTAAAGAGAGAGAAAAAAGGGGAAGATAGAAAGAGAGAAAAAGAGAGGGAGAGAAAGTCAATTTAATTATGATGAGATTTTCGTATTTCCTCTTGAGTTTAAAATAATTAATCTTTGTTTTTTTAATTTTTTTTTCTCTCCCACATCCAGACTCACACACTTTCACGCTCATCAAATTACAAATAGACTTTGACAAAGTTTGAAAAACAAAATGAGATAGTTCTTACCATTCTAAATTGATTCTCATTATCCGTTATACTAATAAAAACATTTAGAAATCAAAATTGTTTCGTCATTTATGAACCGAAGTTGTCCGGACATCTCTGTCGAGAAGATTACGATGTGATGATATTGCTTTGCCTCTATATCATGTATGTATGGCTACACAAATTAAGTGGTATATAATTTGTTTCCACAAATGTTGACATAGGCGACATAAGATTGTGTACAGTACATGTGTGTTTATGATATATACATTACGTTAATAAAAGTAAAATCAGATTACATCATTTTCAACACTTTTCCTTCTGTAACCTGAGCCTTTACTTGTTTCAGCTCGAACAAAGCGCCAATTTGGTGCAATAATAACCCATATGTACTTTGTTGTTATTAGCGTGGTTGTCTGGTAACTCTTGTTGTACCGGGGTCACGGAAATATGACAAACATTCTACATATTTTTAATCACAGATTTTCCTCGATAAATTTGTATAATGGTGATAAACATAATACTGTATATCAATGTATAAAGCGTAAATCACGCTTTAAAATTATTTAATATTTTTTTCCGGAGAAATTAGAAGATTTCGTTCACTTTTGCATTGAGCTTATGGTAAACAATTGAGAAAAAAAAATCGAATATGAAGGCAAAAAAAATCAAACTCATTTTTTATTTTTTTTATTTCATGCATGGAATCAAATTGATATGAATATTTGCAATTATCAGAAAGGATGTGAAAATAACTATTATGGCGCTTTAGTATGAAGCTCATGGTTATAACAAAGTGCGTGCTCTTGATTTTTTTTTAAATAACAAAATAATAATAATAATTTAGAAACAAGCAAAACTTTTTGCTACAATAATATAGTGTATACAGTGAAACGTTAAAAAAATGGTTATTGATTCATATTCAATATATTTATAAATGCGGCGGGCCCCTAATCGCCAGTACAACGAACAGTTTCGTATCATTATCATTGCCGACATCATTAATTTGTGACTACTATCATTGATCTTTAATGTGTTCGTTCATTCATTAAAACATTCATTAAATCATTCATTTATTCATCCATCTATTTATTTTAAAAACAATCTTGTGTCGCAATATAATGTTGACTAATGCATTATTTACAATCTAAATAGTCCAAAATGTATCAAGAAACATGCTAAGTCAATTTGAAGACTAATCTCTATGAGTCATTATTGAGAATAACATTTAAAAATATAACACATGTAGAAACGAAAGAAAAATGCATTAGGCAGAATAATATTAAGGTTAATACTCTGATATTCAGCTAATTGGGATACTGTTTAAATGCGTATGACATGTAAGTACAAACCGGAGATGATATTAAAGTATATACGGAACTGATGTCATCGGTAGAACATCATTTGATAATAGTATTGACTTTTGGGAGAAAATAAATAAGGCAACAGATAGTCTTGCGAGTTTAAAGAGATACAAGTCATTCTAAGATTGTTTGAATGAGCTGTATAATTATCTGTTTTGAGTACAGAGCGCAGTAACTAATGTTTTGTTAAAAACTGACATATAATTAACATGAAATATGTTCGCATTCGTACAAGCTAAATGTAATTGTGAATTTGACATTGGCAAGTCCAAAACATTTGGTCATTGACGTCTCAAACGTTAGAAAGCGTCAGGTAGTTCAGCTTGCAAGGAGACATCAAATGCGCGAAATGTGTCATTTCACCGCATTTTGATGTTATCTAAGCTCTTGAAATAGCTAGCAATCAAAATATACGATTGGACATACAAAGATCTTAGATGCGGTCTGAAACATCAAGGACAGAAATGCTTGTCCTTGAGTTGGTCACAATAACTAGATCATCATTTTTTAGATGGGGCATGGTCCACATTTTACTTGCTACTTGTAGGAAAAGGTGGTGGTGGGGGGAAGTCAACGATATCTGGCCGAGCTCTTCCTTCTCGACGCCCACGTCTAATCGAGAAAGAAAGATTGGATTGGATGTACTTTCTGAAGCGTTCAGCTGGAGCCCTTCTTGTCCTTTCCCCACCCACGTCGTGCCAGGTATGCCCATCCATTGAGATTGGACTAGATTGGGATGTTGTAGACTCTGCAAGAGCCGTTTCATGTTGCACAGTATCGTGTTCTTGTATTTTTTCCGAAGATATACGTGGTAAAATTTTGTGAAGGATTCTTGGAGGCAGCGGAGGACCTTCGTCATCCAAATCAAAATAAGTATGCTCCTCTTCGTCGACATGTTGGGGATACTCAGCGTTATCCCTCTTGTGTGGATGGCTGACGCACAGACTTGGCGTAAGTGTAGTGCCATTCAATATCGAAACATCGCCGTGTGATTCCCGGGCTGTATTTTCAGCGGATTCTAAAGGAAGTTTAGGTGATGTAGAAAAGTATGTTCTCGTAACTTTTAGCGGGAAAATTCTCGGTACTTGGTAAGCAGACTGGAGTACTCCTGAGCATGATTCTTCGGATCCGAACCTTGGAAAAGAGACGCAATCTCCAGAAGCGGTGTGAACTGCCTCATCAAAAAGAGGACATGTTTGCACCATCTCCCCTGGGCTAGTGAGATCTTCAGTCACAGAACATGATGCAAGTTGAAGATCTGCATCCTGCTTTTGTGGAGGGCAGAGGTGACCCTCAAAACTTGGCATTGAACTCGAGTTGCGATCTCCCCTAGACAGTTCTGATGACATTTCAGTGTCTTTCGACGGACTCGGTGTCGTTGGTACATCAGGAAGTACAGAGGACTGGCGATCCGATAAATTGACGACGGTGTTTCCGATAATGTGTCCGCAAGTTCTTTGATTCTCGGTATGGACCAAAATATCGCCGTCGCGACCGGTCGTTGCCATTTCTGGAAATAACATCAGGTTAACTACTTCTGAGCCGGCATCATTTGTGGTTATAACCGGTTCCTGCGTCGGATTGATTGCAATACGTGATAAATGAGTCTGATCCATGCATTTCTTTTTAAAGAACTTCCAGCTGATCAAAACAGTTGCGAGGACAAATGCCAGAGCTGACATTGCAGGTACTATATAGCTTTGCCCAATTATGCTAGGTGGTGTTACGGTGATTAATCGCTCATTTTGTGTCTGAGTGTTCGGAGAATAAGTGGTCGATAAATTTGAGGCTACTATATAATTTGAGAATGTTATAGAGGCTGACCTACTTACACTGTCAATAGTTACAAGCTGGTCTATGATGCTTAACTGAACTAAGGAAACCTCACACTGAAGTTTAGTACCAGTGAATACATCGCAATGATATGTATCTGCATCGTTTAGTTGTACCCTTGTGATATTCAATGTAAAGTTCTTTTCAAAATGTGTAAGAACTTTAAATCTCTGTAGTGTTTTGTCCTGAAGATGCAAACATCCGTCCGGGATTGAACATTTTACGAGACTGTCGCCATTTCCTTTTCTCCAGATTGCAGTTTGAACTTTTTCTAGAATCGACTTTAAATTGCAGGGCAAAGAAACAGACTGTCCGTGAACCACGCTAACTGTGATATTCCTCTTTAGATTACACTGATGGTCAATAGAAAGGGTATATGCCAATATATCGAACGTCAATATGAGAACGGGAAACGTGCCTGTTGTGATATGCTTCGGAAACATCGCGAAAAAAGAAATGGGATTGTGTAGTTAGAATTTAAACAAAGCCCCGGAATAAAATACAATCTTGAAAATGAATTGATCGATCAAGCATAATTTCAAGACACATTTAGTGATGAATTAGTGCCTGTAACTGTTAGATGTAGACTCGAATAACAAACACAAGTCAAAGCAATTATCGTGTGCAGCAACTCCTTTTCAATTCATCTATTTGTCTGGTAAGTGAGATAAATGACAAATATCACAACTGGTTTCACATAGTAGTGTTTAATTTGAAAATTTATCATCACACCCATTGTTTGATTTGATAAGTATAACTTACAAAACTTCACAAGCGTTTTGTAATGACTCGTCTTAGCCTAATAAAGGAAAGTAATCTGTCTATCGGTGTGGTGATTCATATGGATTTCGACAAACTGTCCCGTTACACAATATAATGCAACTCGTCGTATAAAGTGCCAAACCATGCATTGACCATTATCTTTGTCACTTAAAAACGTTGCTACTGCTTTGCCACTTATAATAGTTTTCTCTGTACGACCTAGAATAACTGGTGTAAAATGACTAGTGATTATTTAACGAGATACTAATGTGGGATTAATCAACAATAATGAATCCTGTTCATTATGTCGTAACAAAAGATCTATAACCACTTGTATAGCCTATCGATATCTATAGATAAGAGTCCGGGTGTAACCCTTAATGTAATGATGTAAACTGTCCCTTCGGGTCCACATGCTCCAGGGCCTACTATGGTATCGGTCGCCCAGTGACTCTTGCCTTGTCGTCATGTTCCTCAGCTGATCTGAGAGGTTGGACAGTTCTTATTTCCTTTCTTCCTTGAATGATCACTGAATTTTCTGCAGAGGAAAATTAGGAGACATGTCCCGACGATGACAGAACCAGCGATTGAAGATAGAAGGAGTGATGTAAAGACAGTATAGGCAATGCCACGGGGACTACTGCCTTCTTTCCGTGGTTCTTCTCCTCCACTGGAAAGTGTGGTGACAGACTGTGATCCACGAGTTGAAAATAGAGGTGATGTAGATTGCCCAGATTGCGTCGTGTCTGTTGAAGACTGAGAGACCGATTCGCTTGCGGACGAAGGTGGCGATGTAGGGTCCAAATCATCAAATAATGCGTTTGTCGGGTGAACCGTTACTGAAACATTCGAAACCTCGCATAATATCTTACTGCTCCAATAAATTTCACAGAAGTATTGACCCGAATCAGCCGTTTTAATTCCGATTATTTGCAAAGTGAAATTTGTCTTTTTATCCGTCTTCAAAACAGTAGAACTTGATTTGAATGGACTTAAAATTTCTCCATCAGCCAAGGAGAAAGACATTACTGTATCACCTGTTCCCATCCTCCATGTTAGAGTATAGTTTCGCTGTAGTTCCGCGCCAGTTATGCATGGTAAAGTAATATTTCCGTTTTCTTCGACATCAAGTTCGTCCATCGTGTCAATTGCCGATGTGGGACAAAGCACGGAGTCGCCACCGACTGTAGCATGTGTAGTATGCTGCACGACGATTTCAGATATGGCGAAAATCAATACGAAGCGTAATCCGAACTTAATGTCATGTTCCCATGCCATGCTTTTGTCAGAGATCGCATCTACAATATAAATAAACAAATGTGATATTCAGGGTGATAGTCTTTGACTGCTGTGCAATATTCTTCGTAATAAATGTATTCGATAAGGATTGAGAGGAAACTCTTCGGCATGCAGTATTTATCATAGTGAATTATAAATCCCTTTCGTTTTGATTCAAGACTAATTGGTAATTAGCTTCAAATTGCATTTACATTAAAGCTGTAAGCTTTCTGTTTCATTGTAGCTTCGGGTTTCTTTCATTATTACTCAGCCTACATGACTTTTCATCTTTGACATAATTTTCAATAACTTTACATTTAATCTACTTCAGTCCATCGTTAGCAAATGGAAACTCATTTAATTCGTACAATCTATTCAATCCATTTTCTCGTCAACAATTTCATCATCATAAACATATCATTCAAAATCGTTCTTGACTTCTTCATCATGCTCAAAATGTCATAACCATGATCTTCACAAGGCCTGTCACCCATCATCATCATTACCAACGCCACCATCATCATCATAATCATCATTATAATTCCATCATCATCGTCATCACCACAACACCTATCACCCATCATCATCATCATTACCACCGCCATCACCACCATCATAATCATCGTTCATCATCGCCATCATCATAAGGCCTAGCACCCATTATCATCATTACCACCGCCATCACCACCGTCGTAATCATCCTTACAATGTCATCACCGTCATCATCACAAGGCCTATCACCCATCATCATCATTACCACCACCATCACCACTATCATAATCGGCATTATAACGTCATCATCGTCATCTTCAAATGGCATATCACCCATCATCATCATTACCACCACCATCACCACCGTCATAATCATCCTCACAATGTCATCATCGTCATCATCACGAGGCCTATCACCCATTATTATCATTACCACCGCCATCACCACCATCATAATCATCCTCACAGTGTCATCATCGTCATCGTCACTAGGCCTACAACATATCATCATCATCATCACAGTGGTTTCATTGCCATTGCCATAACATCAACCATCTTCATCGTCTTCTGATACTTCTCCTGTTTCTGTCTCTCACACTTTTGGCTTCATGACTACTTGGATTATCATATAATATTGTTACACTATCCTGAGCATGGTCTGTCGCTCATGGAAGCTTTGACTCTTTTTCTCTTGAACATCCAGACAAATTAATGAATGTTCTAAAAATTAAAATTTTACATTAACTCTAGTCATTGTAATAGTGCTGGTGACGCGTGAGCGTTAATTTATTTGAATTATTTATCACACTACAATTGTCTCATAGATTTACAATGGCTTTACCATGAACGTTAACATTTTGAGTGGCTACATGTGATGTTATGATAACAACATTTTAGTTTTATAATTTAATTTTGATTTTTCTCTTTCTTTTTGTGTTCGTAGAAAAAACTTACTTCATTCGTTACTTTTGCTATTTTCGACTGATCTTTGTAGAAAAGCAATTCAAGAATATAGCTAGGCCTATATGAGATAGGACAGCCATTCGGATTTAAACCTATATATATATATATATATATATATATATATATATATATACCTATAACATATCCCGTGAAGAATTAGAGTCGACTTTGCTTTCTTGTAATACGCTATCAAGGAAGGGATATTGATATTCCTCTGTGTTTCTCCTGAAGCCTGGGAAAGCGTTTATAAAATACGGGATGCAAAAGGTTTTATACAGCGTTATGAAAAATGCTATTACCGTGCACTCATTATGTATAACGTCATTTCACAATTCCTATGTACATATAGGTGTATAAGTGTTGATACAGTTTACGTACACGTAGTATCACAGGGATTACTTATAATCATTATAAAGTTGGTTGAAATGTAAAACCAGATTCAGCGTCTTTTTTGTCATTGTACTGGTTTTACAATGTATCATATGGTATTACGACGAGATGGTTCTATGTTATGGAAGGATAACCCTCTCTCCTCACACAAGCATACGAATGCTTCAAAGCAATAGCATTGTTACGAAAATGTCTAATGCATTACCCATAACTGTGGTGGTTTATTAATTCCCCATACCACTGACTTCGAATGTGCAAGCGTATACGTTTACATACAAAGAGATATGCATATGATTAACAATTGAAACATACCCCCGCCCTTACTCATAAAAGAAGACCTGTAATATGAAAGCTAGGACTTTCCTCTCAACAATAGCGAAAGCCGTAAGTGAGAAGATACACAACAAGAATCAGAGAGAAATTAACTTTTAGAAGAAAAAGAAAACCCTCAAATCACAAATTCATTTCCATGTAGACTGTAAAATTTCACCTAAATGACGGAGCAATTTATAATCAACAACACATTTATTTAAACTTGGTTACTCCAATTGTTCTCGATGAAACACTGCCTTAACTTCCAATGTTCAAACTTTGTTTCAGACATCAAAATACATATATTTCTTTTGAACCAGCCTAGAAGAAAAGCAAGATAAAGTATCCCAAATCTAGGCCTAGGAAATAGAAGACTCAAACAAAGTATGTACAGGTACATGATTTTCTGTACACGAGGAATGATGTTGAATATTAAAACATGTGACGTTCAACATTTGAAGGAATGAATGGTTATAATGTGTACATGAATATCTGAAGGCTACGTGCGAATCAAAACGTGAGCAAGTACTAAATAATCGTCACACAGCTGCACGTGCGCCGGCCTTGCGAATAAGGAAATTTAATAACCAATAGATATTCACACGCTGAACATCGGCGTGCAACCTGATCACATGATGCGTCGCTATTACTATCGCCTCATTATTATGGAGGAATTTAGAAGCTCATTAAACATATCACTTTACAGCTAGATATAGACATCATGATCTACGACAAGAACTGTTGGACATCAAAACTAAACAGTTTAGTGACTTTTTACAAGTAGACAATGGTAAAAAATGAAACTAGTCCAGTTTCATTACAAATATCAGATATTCAAAATCAACAAATGACAAAGTACATAATCAGTGACTTGGTTCTTTGCAATAACCTTACAAAATGATCGAATAATCTACTTCAAGGCAACAAAGTGTAACTATAACAGACTACAAAAACATAAACATTAGCACAACAATATCCAATAATGCACTGGGTAGAAATAAAGTATGGTGTACATGGAGAATTAATATAAAACATGGCATCATTATAGATGCATACAAATGTAAAATAGAATTGTGATAGAGTCCATGGGAAATAGTTCAGTCTCCATTGAATAATGCAAATACATCTCTCAGATTTATCCAGATGATCGCTATTCAAGTTTACACATTATTATTATTTTCAATGGCCATCTGGACACAGCAGATAAGAATATTAAACAGTCCAGTATCCTCCTGCAAAAATATAAGTTCAAGAAGAGGTTTAAAAGTTTTCTGAAATGTCTTTGAAGCGCTGCCCACTCCAGTTTACAGCCACTCATACAACAGATACAACAGGTGTGGGATCCTCTGTTACTGGTAGAATATCCTCACTGAAGGACGAGTTCAGGAAACATGATTCTCCAGCACTGGTGGTGAAGGTAGAATACGTCTCGACGAATCTAATGAAGCACTTATTGTTTTTTGTCCTGGTTCCGGAAGGCGTTGTTCAAACGAGAAACGCTGCAGCACATCGTAAGTCGTACTGGCTGTCGAGACCGTTCGATCGTAGAGCCCGGCCTGACTGTAGATGTCTTCTTCGGTTTTAACATCATGTCCCGTGATGGTATCCCTGATGTTAATATCATCAACACCATTTGATTCTTCGGCACCAATGTAATCAACGGAATAAGACAGTTTTGATGGCTTGACAGACACGTACTTGTATGAATTAGCTCCACCTGGAGGACAAAAGTTAGGTTCGGAAGAGCTTCTTATTCCTTGAGACGGACAACCCACTTGTTCCATACGGTCACCGTGGCGTTTAACCCCTCCCATTCCTGAAGGTTTAGGATGATTTCCACAAACAGATGACAGAGTAGACGCGCTGTTACTTTCGTTAACGAATAAACAAGGACTACTGTTCGAACGGTCAATGGGGAATGTGGATTTGCGGATGATCTTATTTGGTTTCGCGTACACGCAACAATCATTAGGACTGGATGCTTTCCTTTCCAGTAAGGGCGATGATTTGTTCAAGAAGACAGTCTCTTCTGGTAAAGGAGCTTTCCTTGTGGCTTGTGGGGTAGTAAATTCGTCACATACAGCCAAAACATCGCATGGTAATTTTATTGAAGGTTCTATGACGCTTCTGCCTTGCACCTTAATACCGCATTGATCACTGAACACTTCATTCACTGTACAATAGACTGTTTCATCGGACGTTTGGATATTATTCAGATTGTCCTGTTGGAATCTTTCCATGGTATTACCTAGGTTCCTCTTGATGTAGCCCACATGACACATCCGGTCAGACATTGCTCTTTTAACGATGGTATCTGTGTTTCGTTGCATTCGCACGGAACAGCATCCCGTCTCATTACAATGCCTCGGTGACCTAAAGGTAACTCTTGGAGGCAACACCGGAAATTGGTTCTGATTTTTGACAATGTCGTCATCAACATCGCCAACTCTATCGATTCGTTGACATTTACACATCCTTGAAAGTGGCACCTCGTCAGGAAGAGAGACACGTGTGCTGTCCATAGCTAACTGATTATCATGTTGCTGAGACGCCATAATATTCCCTCGAAACGAATGTGAAAGCAAATTTTGATTCTTGGTTTTATTCTTATATCTCATGGTTAGATACAAGCATGTACCGAAGCTGCACATCAGAACAGGAACAACCAAAATAGATAAAAACGCAACATTGAGCCATGATTTGTCTTCTTTACAAATGTATCCAGAGGTAGTTATAGGTGTTGTATTAATTCTCGTTTCCTTGATCAAATTTATTTGTGACTCAGAATTCGTTGAACCTCCATCGGTTACATTGAAAGTTTTAATAAAACTAGTAGTTGCATTTTCGTTATCATTGGTTGGTGAACAACCGGAATAAATGGTAACAATTGTCTCGTCAGACTTATGTTCAATCTCAGCAGTGTAACAACTACTCTCTTGGTTAAGTTTAACTTTTGCAATACGCTTCACTACTATCGCATCATCTGTCCCTTTACCACAAATCACAAATATTTCATCGCCTTCAATCATATTTCTTTCAATCGTGCTTGGCTGATTTAAGTTTATCTTGATTATTTGTCCATTGCTGCCTGTTATTATTGAAACATCCATCTGAACTGCACCTTGTCGTTGACAGCCAAATGTATGGTCTTTCATTTCTAACATAGTTGGAAACCTACATGAGTTGGTTTCTTTTTCTCTTGACGTATAACAAGTTAGGGGTATGATGTTTGATGATAACTCATTTAAGGTAAAGCTTGCAAAGACATTGTTTTTACCAACTAATCTGTTAGAAAAAGAGCTGTTCATTCTTATTTCCTGGTGAAAAGCTGTTTCGGTGGCTGTTCTATTCATTATGACTAGTCTCACATACATGTCTTCGTGCACCAAACTCAACTCACAGACTGCATCTACGGAAAGGTCTTTCTTTCTCAAAAGCATGGAACAAGCGGGTGACGGTCGAAGAGAAGGTCCTAAAGGTTTTGAATTGTAAGATGAGTAAGCGGGTTGAATGTTCGCAGTATCAATGTCCTTCCTGTTGTCATACGCGAACATGTCTTTGTCACCCTTGAACATCAAGTTATATCCACTGCTATTCTCACACCTAGTCAAAATAGCCAAGGAACATGCTCCAAGTTCACTTCCATCCCCGGTCAAAGTAAAACTTGCATTTGGTCTTAGCTCTTCATCGAGTAGACAATGTATGTGAACATCGCTTTGAGCAGTCGTCTCGATATCCATGATTTCTGGAAAACACTGCATACATGTAGATGCTTCAGAGCTGTCGGAGAATACCAACACAAGGACAGCAAGGAGCTTACAAAAATTACTGGTAGCCATCTTTGTGCCTAGGCCTTTCCGATTAGAGTAGATAAAATATATTACACTATTGTGCTGTGCGGTGCTCGTCCAGAAAATAAAAGTTATGTCGTAGGTATACCGACGTTCTGTGCAACACTTCGTCAAAAAGTAGGATACTGTAGATTTCTACTGTATGGAAATCGTTGGAAAACAAACTACTTGTATACACAGTAAAGTGAGAGCACCAGTGCCTCAAAGTAACATTTATCAAGCTTAGGTTTCCATTCCTTAACATTGTCTACGTGCCATTACATTCAGTTATGGTGCGTATGTTTCTTATTGGGCAACTTAATGTCACATGATAAACCCCAGGTAGATAAGTATCCATAACAAGTGATCAGTTGTATACATATCAGCATGTTTGCATAGCCATACGAGTACTCTTTGGTTTTGTCTTTGTTTTGTCCTTTTTCACGGGATGATGGTTTTTATAGTCATACGAGCACTTGTTTGTTTTGTTTCGGTTTTTTCTATATATTTTGTTTAACGTGTTCAACTTCTCCCGTCATTATCTTATCTACGTGCATTTTCATAACCGATGACATTAAGAGCTACCGTTGCTTTGTAGGCAACCTATGTTTTACGCAGATTCGTTTCGATTTTGTTTTGTTTTAGGGAGTGCAATTTCTTTTTTTTTCGGAATCTTTATTACCCTCCCTGGGAATTCCCACATTTATTCTTAATTTGTCATTAAAATTATTTATAGTAGTTTAATTTTTCGCAAAGAACATTTCGGGATTTTCAAGATTTAACAGCTGCATTAGAAAATTGACCATGGGGAGACCTGGATGAACTCTACCTTATTGCTAATTACCATGCAGACATGTTTTATTGCGTACAAATGTGAAACCATTCATTTATAATGATTTGTATATTATAGATCCACAAAACATCCTTCGATAATTACAACCCTCTTTTACATAAATCACATGACTTACACACTTGCAATCTAGTTTATTAGATAACCATCAAAGCCACTATAGACTATGGAACATCTCGTAAGAAATCTAATGTCACGGTAATTTGACATTTATTTATTTGAACTACTATTCCGGATGATTTCGGTTATTTTTCGTAAGATTATCAATAATTACATATTTTCTTTACTGCATATTTTTCCTTCGAAATCTCGGATAATATTATGTTGAAATGAGGAATAGTATTACGAAATTAAATCGCTGTAGTGAATTGAAATTCCATTTTGAATCACATTATGATCGTTATTTTTAAGTGACTGCAGTACAGTTAAACCTTTAGCGGGACCAGAGGAAATAATTGATAATTCGAGCTTTGTAACATTATTGCTATAACGAATGCTTTTAAATATATCGCATTTGGGACCCACAAAATTACCTTGCTATAATGAGACTTTGTTACAACAGTTTTCCTGATATATATATATATATATATATATATATATATATCATGTATTGTATTGTATTTATTAAACTTCATTGATGTAGATCAATATTCTGTTTATAAACATACAAATCAATTTACAATGTAAAATGTTACAAGTCAATATTCTGTTTGGAAACACATATATCATATAAATCAATTTACAATGTAATGTAAGAAATCATGAAGAACGTTTTTATACCGCTGTATTATAAATACGATCCGCGTATACCGTCTCCTCATTTCTCTTGAACTGAGATCGGGTAGGGGTGGTAGCATCTTTAATTTGGAGTTGTACACGACTGCCATCTGCACCAAGGAAGGTACACTCTCTTGAGTTATTTCCCCGAGATCCCATTTGCAATTTCTCTTGGGTATTAGGGGTTCTCTGTTCATTCTCGTCATGTTCACCAGTAAGTTGCCCTGCCATAGCTTTCCTTTCTTGAGAACCGATGCAAAATCTTGGAGGTAAAAAGGGCGGTCGATGCTCTCGCGGTACAGAAATATCTCTTTTGGGAATTTCTGACTTTGCCCTTGATACATCGGAATTACCTGGATCTGTCATACTTTTCACCAGGGGCGATTGCTTCGAGCGACATCGCATTTCGTCTTCTTTCATTCGTCGTTTCCTATGAAAAAAAGCCTCCGTCCAAAAAACCAATACCACAAAAGCTATAGACGCGAATACTCCGTACAACAAGACAACAAATCCACCAGAATGGGAAGAAATTGGTTTCTTATAATTTTGATCAGTACAGGGAATATTTGTCAGCGTTGCTTTCGTGTTTGTGACATGATTCGTATCTATGGCCGTCGTTGTCCCATCAACATGATCAATAAAGTCATTCATAGGCTCTGCCTCTTGCGTTGTCAGAGATAGCTCCATGTTGCTGGCATAAGGATACCCAACTGTTGAGTGATCATTGTCGGGAGATGTAAACGGACAGCCAGGAGATATTCTCAAGATAGTCTGCATCAAAGTTTGTTTGACATTAGCAGTATAACAAATGTCATATTCGTTTCCAAATACCTTTACTACTCTTCTGGAGAATTCGTGGTATAATGGCTCATTCACTTGATTCTCAATGTAAGGGTTGAGGATTCAAATCCCAGTCCGGCACAAATGTCTGTTGGCAAGGCATTAATCCATACCCGCCACCCTCCACCCAGGTGTAAATGGGAACTTGACCATTGCTAGAGTAATGATAAATGCAAGGGTCTCGCGAAGAACAGCATTGATGCTAATGAGGCTGCCGTGATCTTCTTTTTTGTTATTCTCCCTCTTCTTTTTCTTATGTTACTTCTTTATTTTTTCTTCTTCTGCTCCTTCTTCTATTCTACTTCTTCTTCCCGTTCTTTCTCCTCCACTTTCTCCTCCTTCCCCATCCGTCTCTTTCTCTCTTTCTCTCCTTCTCTCTTCTTATTATTCCTCTCATTTGTATCTACCACTTTCCAAAATTAATATCCAGCTTCATTGACATACTGCTCGTACGAACACGAACCAACAGCAATATCGTGATATTCCAAAGTATATGATTTAAATCATTATAAAATGACCTTTATTTTATCAACATAAGAATATGTAGAAAAGTTATTTACTGTTACATGTACATGAATAGTGACCATAAGGAAGAAACATAATAAATAACGTATATACAGAAGTTCACAAACAGAGCCGCTATTTCTGTCAATGATTTTGCAAACATCAGGTCCCCGTCTAATAAAGAGTTGTGATAGATCCAAATCAATCGCAAGTCTCAAGTCCCCTATCTATTATGTACATAGTTGCTGTTGATATCAATCGCAAGTAAGTTGCGATTAATACCAACTCGTTATAAGAAAGGGTCCAGGAGAATTCAATGGCAGATGAAATACTACTAGTATTCGAAACGAAAGGAGTATGTAAATATACAAAGGCCGAAAGAAAGTATTCAGGAAGTCTGTCACATAACGGTTTTCTCCTTCTTCTTCTACAGGCCACATCCGTCTTATTTATGTTACTTCCAAACGATTTAGAATTAATGACCATTTTTTATAAAGCTTGCATTATGAAACAAGTGCAAAAAATCAATAACATATTTGCTCTCAATTAATGAATTGTATTGATTTCAGTAGGCATGATGATATCAATTGTTATTATTCAATCTATTCGGGGAAACCATTTCCGGATCTTCGACTTTGTATCACATTCACAATTGTACTGCACGACAGGAAATAAACGGTTCCAGATAGATTCATTAATTCGAAAAACTCGGTTTATCACCGACAAAATACGTTTTTTTTCAAATAAAACTCTGCATATCATGTCCAAGTGTTCAAGTTTGTATTGTTCCACATTTTACACAAAATATAGACATACATATATTTAAGAAATATATATATACAATACATGTAGTATAAATAAGCAAGTCTCAATGATTCTCAATTCATATAATAGATTAAGTAGAATTTCAGGAACCTATTAAAAGCAGTGCTTGTATATTATAGGTCCCTGGAAAATAATTATTGTAGATTTAAAAAAAAAACTTTAAAAATAGAGCAAGACATATACGTTAGAGGGGAGAATATAAAACACAATGGAATAAGGACAGTTGTATACAAAATAATGCATACACACCCATACCCAGAGACCAAAGTTATCTTTGACGAAAAATCTATATATCAACTTCATCAGTGATAATCGACGATTAGTCTGCATATCAAATGAATTCGTCGCGAATTCTGCTTACTTAAATTTGGTAAGCAGAAATTTCGTCGAACTAATTTTGTTATGCAGAGTTTATCTAATGATAAAAATAACACCTTCTTTCGTTAGATATGTGGGGTTTTCATCGACAAACTGAATTTACGCTCCAAACTGATACTGAGTTTTCGAATTATTGGGCATTTGGCTTTCCATACGCTCCTACTATGAAGTACGTCGAAAGTAGTAAGTACTGTCCTTTTAATCATACTTATAAATCGTCTCCTGATTCCACGACCATAATGTAAACTTTAATTTGTTTACAATAAGTGACATCGTTCTATGACGGATTGACACTTAATATCTAACAAGGGTCTCCTCTTCGGTGAGTGGTCTCAGTCTCGGTTCCATATAAATGGGACCCCATCACGCACACTTTGAAAAATGTCCTTCCGGTGTGACGAGATGCAAGTAAATGTACAAGAATGAACCGTTTTGTGTTGTATGCAATAGTCCTTTCGACAAGGCTAAATGAGAATCCAATTTGTCGTTAAGGACAATCATAGGTTCTCATGGGGGTCGACATTATTTGTATATTTACTGAATAAAAACAGATATAAATTAACTGAAGTGATCTTCACTTGTACGACACACGGGGCTTATGCAATAAAATGGACCCTCCCCCAACATCAGCGTCAGCTATATTTTCCTCAGCCGAAGACTCTCAAGGGATTAGGGGTATTTCTTGCTGGGACATCCAGTTTGCTCTGTACAAGACATGTACGCCAATTAGATGAGACCTATTTCCACCAAGTCCAGTGTAAGCGATTTATGACCTACTGCGCATGGAAACTGCCTACAATTTTGTATCTTACAAAGATCAGTACGAAGGGTCTTCTTCAATACTCTTGCTTTGTCGTTACCAGAGTAAAACAGGGAACCAGACAGGTCTGCTCAGATCTGCTCGTTCTCGTCTTTAAAATGACCATGTTGATCATAAATTTGATCCAAAGTTAAGGCGCAGCGAAAGGTGAACGGTCACTTATTTTGTAGGTCAAGTTAGAGACAACTTCTTGCTTGAAGGTGCATCTTCGACAATCTCTGTGAGATTGGAATGGGAAATATGGGGATTCGTTCATCTCCTGATCCAATGGATAGCAAAAGCACCAGCTAAGACAATGAAAATGGTTCCTAAACCGGCGTAGGCTAGTGACCCGATGACGGACGGTTTCGGCGTTGTGTCTGGAAAGAAGGAAGTAGACGGATGGATCTTATCTCATTATACTTTATTAGCAAATGCTTTGTCCACACACCATTCCAGCAATTCATGACTCTCCTTGTAGTTACTCGCCTCACCTACCATCCCAGTAAAGCTTCCTGAGATAGCTGCCAAAGGAATTACCCAACCAAGTACCAAGTACCAAGTATTACTATTATTATTGACGTTATTATTATTAGGTGATACGTAACGAAGTCAACGTATCACCTTTTGATTTCGTCAAGATTTTTCTTTATTATTATTATTATTAGGTGGTCTGTTGAAAACAGAACACCTATTGTTTTCGTCAGAATTTTCTTTATTATTATTATTATTATTTATTTATTTATTTATTCTTTATTTTTATTTATTTCCTACACTTTTTTGTTCATAGGATAACTCAAGATTGGTTATGTTAATTTCTTTCAATTTTGACACAGTGATTGGTCATTGTCATGAGACGTGACAGGAACATTTTCAAGGTCATCAAGTCATCGTGACGTCATCCAGGCGCCATTTTGTGGAATCACATTATCCATCATATCTTCATGATGCATTATCAAAGGTCATTCATATTAATATCATATATACTTCAGGTCAAGGGTCAACAAGTCATGTCATCAAAGGTCACATAAAGGTCATGACGCGCACGTACGCGCGCGTCAAAATTTTAAAATGCTCAAAATCACTAAACTTTTAAACGAGAGTACGAATCAGGTCATTTTAAGCATTTCAAAATTTTCCGTCCGTACGTGTCCCCGCGCGCGTTGCGCGCGCGCACGGCGCGCGGAAAAGGTCAAATTCAATTTTTTTACATGATTTAGATTCCTCTTACCGTAAATGACAATTTACAATAATTTTAGTTACTCTTGAGTTTTCATAAGGCCGTGAGCGCGCGTCAAAGTTCAAAATCCGCGCGTGCTGCTATGGGCAATATTATGCAAATTTGATCAAAAACATGCCATTTTAAAAATCAAAATAGCTCTTCAGATAGTCCATTGACCCCAACTTTTATATCATGGTTAGAAAAAACATGAGTTGGAGATATGATTTTATGTCTCATTCGACCCTCAATTAACTCATGACGTCATCATAATGGCCTCCGAACTCAAAATATCAATTTGCATATTATGACGTCAGCAGATTTTTGGAAAATTAATTTTATCTCTGTAAATATTAATCAATTTTCTTTTAAATTTTGATATGTTCTACCTGAGAATATTCTCTACAAATGCAGTTATCACAATAATTCATTTTGACAATGGTATCATGACGTATTTTTGCGATTAAAGGAGGCATGTCAATTTTTCACATTTTGCGTGTATTCTCTATGGGACATGACTTTTTCTCAAAACTGGATTCTATATTCTCTACTTTCGCGAGCAATATCTCCGTCGTTTTATCTTTGTTTACGCTGAGCTTTGTGTATGTTGTAGCTGAGACAATAAGCTATCATAAGTGTGTACTTTATTTTTCGATCAGATGCCGCGATCATGCTCATATTTCACTTACAAAGTGGGATTTGAGAATTTCATTTTCCGTTTACGTGTAATCGCTATGGAAAACGTTTTGGTATATCGGTAACGCACTTGACTTCCGACCTCGAGGTCCCTGGTTCGAGTCCGGGCGTCTCCAACAATTTTTTTTCTTCATTTTTTTTTTTACTTTTTTTACTTTTCAATGATCATAAAATTGAAAACAGACCACCTAATTCGTCACCATGACGAATTAAATTTCTAGTTTATTTTTATTATTCTTCCTCGAATTTGTTCGCAGGATATCTCAAGACTGAATAAAGCCATTATCATGAAACTTTCAATGATGATAGATCTTAGTCTAACTTAGAACTGTGTGACTTTTCAGACAGTCAAGGTCATCGTGACATCATCCATGCGCCATTTTGTGAAAATCAACTTATGATCATATCTTCATAACGGAAAAGTATTTCTCATTCATAATTATCACAATTAAGATCAATATTCGTCCGATCAATTTCAGATCAAAAAATGTGCGCAAATGCGCGCGTGCGCGCTCGTCCGCGCGTTTACGCGCGCGCAAAAAATTAAAATGCTCTCAATCATCCCAAATTTTTTTTGCATACGTTTCAGGCCATGTAGAGCATTTAATAAAAAATCGCGCTCACGCGCATGCGCGCGCGTTTTTTGCGCGTACTAGCATTTTGCAACATAGAATCGCCGAATTTTCTATGTCATCATATTTGGCACATTTTTCCAAGCATTTTGATAATTTGTTCACCTTTTATTAACGCAATGAGCGTCCGTCAAAGTTGACAGCACGCGCGGATTTGCGTTATCTTTATCCACAATACATGGGCAAAAACATGCCTATATACAATTCATTGTAACTCTTTAGAATAGATAGAAACTCCTAATATTTTTTCATATTTGGATAGATTATGAGTCGGAGATATGATTTCATGTCTCATTTGATCCTCAATTAATTATGACGTCATTATAATGGCCTCCAAACTGAAAATTTTAATTTGCATATTATGACGTCAGCATATTTTTAGAAAATTGATTGTATCTCTGTAAATATTGATCAATTTTCTTTCAAATTTTGATATGTTCTAGCTGAGACAATTTTCTACAAATGCAGTATCCACAATTTTTATTTTTGACAAAAGTATCATGGTGTATTTTTGCGCTTAAAGGAGGCATGTCAATTTTTCACATTTTGCGTGTATTCTCTATGGGACATGACTTTTTCTCAAAACTGGATTCTACACTCCTGTCTTTCGCGAGCAAAATCTCGGTTGTTTTAGCTTCATTTTCGCTGAGCTTTGGATATGTTGTAGCTGAGACAATGAGCTATCACAAGTGTGCCCTTTATTTTTCGATTAGATGCCGGGATCATGCTCATATTTCACTTGCAAAGTAGGATTTCAGAATTCCATTTCCCGTTTACGTGTAATCGCTATGGGAGATGTTTTGGTGTATCAAACACACTTGACTTCCAACCTCGAGATCCCTGGTTCGAGTCCGACAATTTTTTTCTTCACTTTTTTTTCCTTTTGACCTTCACTGTACCATCTCCTTTGATTATTTAAACTCGTAGAATGGCAAATAATGTCATAAATAACCCCTTTTACTTCATTATAACCCTATTTTCACTTAATTCATTACTTTTTGCGTGTAATCCCTATGGGAGATGACTTTTTCTCAAATCTGGATTCTACATTCCTGTCTTTTGCGAGCAATATCGCCGTTATTTCTGCTTGGATTTTGTTGATTTTCTAGTATGTTGTAGCTGAGACTATATGCTATCTAAATCAACCCTCATTTTTTCAATAAGATGTCATGATCGCGCTCATGATCATGATCATGATCATCATGATCATCATTATCATAATGAAGATAATCATTTATCAATTACATTTTCATTTCTTTGAATAAGATAAAATCGTCAAAAGGTGTTCTTCATGATGTAAATTAGAGTCAAATGTGTAACTGGTTACTGTACAGGGTCAAAGGTCATATATTGTTTCAATCTATCTCCCCTAGATCCATGATGATCAAGGAGACACAATTTAATCTTGACATATGAATAGATCATAATGGGAGAAGCATATAAATGGGAGAAGCATTTTACAAAATAATATCGTGTAATACATTATTCGTTATGTAAACCATTATCATACGTATCACCTAATTCGTCTAAGTGACGAATTAAAGTCTAGTTGCTATTAGTATTGTTATAACCATTATCATAAATAATATTATAGTTTAGCTAAATTCATTTGATTTTGTTTCGTTATAATTATATTGACTTTATTTGTTTCATTTTATGTATTCAGTTATTTCTATACATGATAATGCCTAATTAAATAATTGAATTCGCATATATCAAACAAAAATGTAAATAGTATGTCTGAGGTGGGTGAACTTCGGAGAGTGAGCAATGTCGGGCATTTCTGTCATACTTAGCGTTTGGTTTCTTTGTTTCCATCAGTTTGTCTTCGTTAGGAAGAAATGAACGGACATGAGTATACATACAGTACAACCAAAAGTCATTACAAAAACAATTTAATACAATGATCAAGATATTGCGACATAGCGATCCGAGTTATTCCGTCTTTATTTCAATATGGAATCAAGATTATCTTATTCAATTAGTAATATCGCATACATGTATAAGCACAAACGATCTGTAAATTATTTTTAATTCATTTTAATTTTGATAAGAATGTTAAATATTTATGCTAAATTTTATTGTCTTTTTTGGACATAATTTCAGTGACTTTCATTGCTTTAGCTCCGGCAACCTACAAGAGTTCAAGTATTTGACTACAGGATTTCTCGTCTATTTTAACGCTTTTGAATATATGCCATGTTGTGACCAACTAAAACCAAGTTGGCCAAAGTCTGACTATAGGTGGCGCTGACAATTATAAGATACAGAAAGAAACTGGGGACTTACAGCACTCGACGCCATTTTTATAAGCCACACCATCACACAGGCCGTCCACAGAAAAGTCCACCTGGCAGTCATCTAACCAATATGCATCAATGCATGACAGCTTACTGACTACGATTGGCAGGTTCTCAAAAACAGGAAGGTTTGTTGGCTAAAAAATAAAGAATAACATTGGAATGTCGGAAAATTAAAACCAAAAACTGAAGTGAACAAACAAGATTAAATGCTTTGTCTTATAGGACAAAGAAGTAAGAAATAACAAATAAAACATATATTATATGGTATATCATAATAAATGAAAGGAAGTGTAAAATTAAGAAATTTGATAGGAGTATGATGTTAATAATGCTTCAACAACAAAAACTTGAAATATTGATATATATAAGCCACTTCGGAGATAGCATTTGTACAAACGACCCCCAAATATCCAAAGATATTCTTCACATGAAGACGTCCCCCCCCCCCCCCCCGTTAAGCATTTTAAAGTAGTCACTGGCTAGGTGGAGGTGCTTGATGAACACCTTTCGTTCAAAGACGGCGGTCGATGTTCTTGCGTCGCTTAAATATCTCTTTTACTTAGTGATGGCTGACTCTGCCCTTAACACAATTTGTTGTCTCCTATGTCATGTATACTGAGGCTTTCACATATACACTGCGGGGCCCGTACGGCGAGTAAAAACACACATTTTTGGTAATTTTCGACCGACCGGCTCTCGTACAGTTTCTACAGGCGCCGTACGCTCTCCGTGGTGCTGAGTTGGCTGCTTCCAACCCTCCCGGCGTCTTCGTCTGACCATAAGGCCGTAGAAGGCCCTTAAAGGGACAGTGGGGCCCCTCACGATTTTATCTGTTGATTCTCAGTGTACAACGCAGCTTTAAATACAGGAGGCACGGATGTCAGAGAACACATAGTTCAGAACCGCACGGCTCCCAGCCAGGCGCCTTGACGACCCGACCGGGCCCCGGGGGCTATGGGGTACACCTCTTCATCGGACAGAGCCCGTAAGCTTACCGGGCCGGCACTCGGCGGGCACCCTTACGGACGCCTTGCATTTGAACTCGATCAATGTTCCCCACCCGTCGTCTTGCCGTGGACTTTATAGACCGTACGGACTCTTCCGATTTTCATTTCTTTGCATGTGTGGTCACATATTTGTGAAAATTGGTCGAGTTAAAATGCAAGGCGCCCGTGAGGGTGCCGGCCGGTAAGTTTACGGACTCTGTCCGATTAACAGATGGATCCCATGACTCCCGAGGCCCGGCCGGGTTCTTCAAGGCGCCCGAATAGGTGCCGTGTAGTGCATCGAACTATGTGTCCTCTGATATCCGCGCCTCCTGTACTTAAAGCTGCGTTGTACATTGGAAGTAGACAGAAAAAATCGTGAGGGGCCGTCCGGGCACCATCCGGAGCCCGCACAGGAGATGCCCCACGGAGCCTTTCACGGGTTTGCTCCGGCCTAACGGTCAGATGAAAACGCCGGGAGAATTGAGAGTTTTATGCCTAGGTCACATTTGCCGCGGCGGCCGTGCTGTCTAAAATATCTACGGCAAATAGCAATTATAGGACCGCTGCAGCATTCCTACGGTCAAATACAGTAGCGGTCACATATTATGTTAGGGTAGCCGCACGGTGTATTTTGAATTTTATGAGACACGAAATCTGCGACTGCAGTACGGCCTTTAAAGGGATGACGCAAGGTCACCTTATGCCTAGATTACATTTGCCCCGGGCGCCGTACAATATATTAGTTTACGATTTTTCCTGTGATTTGGGGACCATCGTAGGAAGCTACGATGTTTTTGTTTACATTATCTACGAGCATTGTGCTTTTTCTTGTATAAAGTCCGGGGAAAATCCGTACAGAGGCTGCTCGGAGATTGTGGAGAAATCGTGCAATTTCATTGAAGTATCTGTGCGATCTCCGCAGCCTCCGCACGGAAATCGTACGAAGCCCGTGCAGCTTCCGTGCAAAGGTTGCACGGAGAAGGTCACCGCGCCTTCTTCGCGCAGCCGTCTCGCCGTTTTAAAGCGGCGGCCGTAGATTTTTTGACAATACTACGGCAGACGCAAGGTAGCCGCCAGGTGCTCGCAAGCCAGCCGCAGGGGCACCATAGGGCGACCGTGCGGCCAGACTGATGCTACAGCTTCACCCCTGGAGTATATAAAATGCAAGGCTACGATACGCCCGACGTACGGTCGCCGTGGAACCGCTCTACGTCATGGCTACGGCGTGTCTAATCTCTACGGCAAAACTAGAAATGAAAACAGTTATAAGTCTGCGTTATAATCCCACGGCGACCCGTACGGCCTGTAAAGATAGGGATACGCCATATGGTGACCCTGAGGTCACAGCAGATCTTCCGCGGCCGCCGCAAGTATCTCTGGAGTTCGGGGTCGTACGGCCGCCGTATCCTAGCCGTAGAGCAAATGTGACCTAGGCATAACCAACTCAGCACCACAGCGCCCGTATGAACTGTACGGGAGACGGCCGGGCACCGGTCGGAAATTTCCAATATGTCTTCTTCTTTTTTACTCACCGCAAGGCCCCGGAGTCTATATTAACCTCAGTGCTAAAACTAAGACCACGAAACCTATAAACGCGAGTACGACGTAGAAAAGGTACTACCCCTTGCGTTGTCTTCGTTGGAAATGTCTCCAGAGGTGATATATTAATTCGTGTTCCTTGATCTCATTCATTTGTGACTCCGAATTCGATGAACCTCCTTCGGTCATTGTGATAGTGTTAATTAATCTAGGAGTTACATTTTCGTTATCATAAGTTGATTTATTTTAACCCTTTCAATACGATTCACTTCTATCGCATATTACCACATATCACAAAAGTTTCCTCACCATCAAACATACTTCTTTCAATTTTGCTTGGCCTATTTGAGTTTACCTTGAATATTTGTCCATTGCTGTCTTTGATTATTAAGACATCAATATGAACTGCACTTTGGCGTTGTTCAACTTCTCCCTTATTTTATTCTCGTTTACATACATTTTGTTCATGACCTATAGCATTGAGAGCTACCGTTGCTTTTTTAGGCAACCTTCATGTCACGCGTATTTTTTTTTCATTTTTCGTAAGAGGAGTGCGATTTTAGCATTTTGAGGCATTTTTGTCCTTCCTCACCAATTATTCTAAATGTGTTATCAACATAATGGATTCAGGTTTATGGTTTGAGTAGGTTTTTGTTCACGGTAAACTTCTTCCGCAAAAAAAACTTCCATGATTTTCAAGATTCAACAGCATTAGAAAATTGACCATGAGAGGATCTGGATGAACCCTGCCTTATCGCTAATTACTATGCTGACGTGTTTTAGTTTGAATAGAAGTGAAACCTTAGATTCATATTGATTTCTGTCTCATAGTTCCACGAAACTTCTTTCTGAAATTGCAAATCTCTTTACATCAATCTCTTGCACTTGCAATCTAGTTAATTGGATAACCATAACAAACAATTGCAGATTATGGAATATCTCGTAAGGAATCTGATGTGATTTTAGTATTTTTCATTTGAACTATTATTCCAAACGATTTCGGTAATTTTTGCGTAAGAATAGCAATGATTACGTATTTTATTCCCTGCATATTTTTTCCTTCCATGTATTCTAGGAAAATAGTATTAACAAAATGAAAATTAAATATATTACATTTGGGACCCGCAAAACTTCCTTGCTATAATGAGAGTTTGTTACAACAGCGATCCTTATATCTTAAGAACGTCCAATTTTTGTTATACCACTGTATTATATAAATCATTCATTTATTGCAACCATGAGTTGGATTTCATACAGTAAAAAAGGCAGGCATAAAAATGGTTCACAGTATAGTTATATGTATATATACTTTGTACAATAAAACTGTATAAATTGACACTTTAAATACATAGATATGAAAGGAAGAAAAAGAAAAAACACTCAAGAGCAATCGCATTTAAGCATAATTATAAGGTACATAGGACTTCACAGGACCAATAATCATATATCAACTGACTTCAACGTATTGTTCAACAATTAAAATTGAGAAAGATTTTGAAAGAAAGAGAGAGACAGTAAATCCAAATTGAGTGGTGGTATAATGCATTATTCCTAAAAAAATATATCCAGTCAAATTCAATTGATATTAAATTTGTTACATTCTAAATTATTTTGAAATTCATATAATAAGAAAATGTGTAATTTAAGTAAAACGTTTACACAGCACTTTAATTCAATATAAAATTGGCAATAATGATTATTAATTAAATATAATACCCTGTACAAAGCTTGAGTACATGTACTCCCAAGTTTGATACTAATACACCAGTGTCGTATAATAATAACAGGTATGTAAAACAAGATTTAAACATAAATATATGGACCAATAATCATATATCGACTGACATCAACATATTGTTCAGAACAGTTAAAATTGAGGAAGATTTTGAAAGAAAGAGAGAGACAGTAAACCCAAATTGAGTGGTGGTATAATGCATTATTCGTAAAAATTAATCCAGACAAATTCGATTGATATCAAATTTTTTACATTTTCAATTATTTTAAAATTCATATAATAAACAAGGGTGTAATTTAAGTAAAATGTCTACACGGTATTTTAATTCAATATAAAATTGTCAATAATGATTATTAATTAAATTTAATACCCAGTACACAGTTTGAAGACACTAATAAACCGGTGTCGTATGATATTCACAAATATATAAAATAGGATTGATGTCTTATTATTAAAATTATTAAATTTGATTAACGAGAATATACTCAATAAAAAGGACAATAAAAATACATTAAATTTGGCAAGATCATTGTAGATTAAACAGACACCAGGGTATGAAGCTATTTTTGTATCTATTAGTTTTGCATTTGGGAGGGTACAGGTCTTTGCTGTTCCGAAGAGAGTATGTTGTTTCTCTTGGAGCAGGAAGAAGATGATTTAGCATATGACTGGGGTTACGAATTTGGGTAAACAAATTAAGGCATAGTTTTTGTCTACGTACAGAAAGAGATTGGAGGTTAAGAGAGACAAGGGCGTCAGAGTATGATAGTCCAGGAGAAATGATTCTAACTGCCCTTTTTTGGATTGACTCTAACATTACGGATTGTTCTTTGGTCAGACCTCCATGAAATACTTGGCAAGCATACTCTAACACCGATCTAATGCATGCCACATAGTATCTGCACATATCAGTCTGATTTAAACCTGCCCTTCGTAATTGAACAAGAAGGTACAAGCGTTTTGCTGCTTTAGTGTAGGTGTCTTTCACGTGGGTATCCCAGTTAAGTTTGTTATTGAGGTACAAACCGAGTAGCTTAACATCCTGAACCCTCTCTACTTGATTTCCACCGATGGTAAGATATGGTAAGTTTGGATCGTCTTTCATGAAGCAAACAACCATTTCCTTGGTCTTCATTGGATTTATCTGCATATCATTTAAGTCAGACCAGTGTGCAAGTTCATTGAGGGTATTCTGAATCGTGCCATTTTCACCATATGGACATATCTCATACAATGTTGTGTCATCAACATATTTGACAACGGGAAGATTACAACCTAAATCCGTTATCATAATTATAAACAACAGTGGTCCCATTTTAGTCCCTTGTGGGACACCCCCATTAACTGTCAGCCACTCAGATCTTATTTGATCGATTTTAACTCTTTGCTTTCTTTGACAGAGGAACGCTCTTATCCAATTAACAAGTGTAGGATTCATCTGCAAATTTCCCAACTTTCTAAGAAGTAAATCGTGATTTATCCTATCAAAAGCTTTCTTGTAATCTACCAACACAATCCTCACAGCCTTTCTCTTAGCATCTGTTTCAAATGACCAATTGTTAAGGAGATTGATCAAGGCAAGTACAGTTGAGGACCCTGGTATGTTCCCATACTGGTTTGGATCAACATGGGGGAGATAATCATTCCAAACCCATTTACACACATAACTTTCTAATATTTTTGCTAACACTGGTGTTAGGGAGATCGGTCTCAGATCGCTCTCGATGGAAACAGGGGGGTTTGTCTTGGGTAAGGCAATTATATCTGCAGATTTCCAAATAGACGGTACAAACCCTTCGGCAATGGAAGCGTTGAAAATGGAGCAAACCGGCTCCGCTAGAATAGGGGAGAAATCTCTGAGAATCCAGGAAGGAATCCCATCTGGACCAGGTGCTTTTCTCACGTTAATATATCTCAACTGTCTTTCTACGTCATGAGGAGGAATGATATATGCATCAGGTGAAATATTACGCTCGAGGAATGATGACGTACCAGTAGCTTCTAACGGCGGAAGGTCTTCCGAGACCGAAGCAAAGAAGGAGTTGATCATGTTGGCTAAAATACTTCTGTCACCGTTTGCGATGCCATTTGAAAGGTTGGATAATGGGTCATACGAAGACTTCTGACCAGTGAGGTTCTTAACTTCTTCCCACCAGTTGTGATGATGCTTATTATTTATCTGATCAACTTTAGTTTGGTAGTACTTTTTGCGTAAGGTTTTTCTCATGCGATTGACTTTATTCCTCAGCAAATTGTATAGACTCAAATTATTGGAAAACAAAGCTCGTTGACGCTTACTGACCAATTCTCGGAAATGGTCAGTTACCCACGGTCGTTCGCTTTCGACCCTCGAAACAGTCTTGAATGGGAAATGTTTTTCAATCAATGAGATAAGCAAGCTTTCGAATTTCTCATACTTATCAAGACATGTCAAAGCTCGGTACAATGGGTTCCAATTTATCTTCTGGAGGTCAGACTCGAACAAGGCTTTGGCATTTTCACTAATACATCTAACTTTCATTATCCGTTTCCTTGCGAACGGTGCCGAGAATGAAGGCTTAGGTGAACAAATCACAACCTTATGATCTGATAATCCAAGAGCAGCTTCTATTTCAGGATCATTATAGTATTCAGCCATATTGGTGTAGATTAGATCAAGTTTTGCTCCCTGACGTGTAGGCTTCTTCACTATTTGTTTTAATTTGTAATTTCGTTTCAAGTATACATCAGGCATGTGATTGAAATCACCCATCAGGATGATACCTGCGCTAGGGTATCTGCATAAAATACTGTCCAAGGAGGAATAAATATGTTGCAACATTTGGTCATGTTCAATTTTAGAGTTGTGCGGAAGATACAAAGTACCTAGAATGATTGGGTTAAACCGTCTTGGTAAGCGCTTTGGTTGCATCTTGATCCATATCGATTCTACTTGATTTTCCGACAATTCAGAAAGCACACTAAAGGGCACAGATGTATGGATATAACACGCGACCCCACCACCAGTGGTATGGTCCCTGTTACAACGGATCGGGGGGTGATAATTATCAATAGTTAACGAACAGTCTGGAATAGTAGATTGACACCAGGTTTCAGTAATACAGCATACATCCACTTTCTTGTTTAATAAAATAACTGATAGCTCATCAAGTTTCGGGATTAACGATCTGGCATTCGTGTTCATTAGTGTAGGTGTGTTCCATTTATTTATCTTTACTCTTATCAAATTTTGGTTATTAACCTCGGACTGATCGCAATTCGTGTTTCTCTTCTTTGACAAGAGCACTGTGATTCTACGTTGTTTTTTTGTACCAGAACGGACACCTCTGTGGGTTGGAGGTTTTCGGCAAATTCCCAAGTCATTAATTCGTTTCCAAACGGGGGCAGGGAGCCTATTAGGCACATGAGCAGAAGCGCGAATATCTAGTAGAGACGAAGTAGAATAGGTACGATTTACAGACTGGCTGATAGGTCGAGCTTCAAATTGCTTATTTTCAAGAGGACCTGGGTTCGACTTGACATCACCACAACACATAATCTCAATGTTAAAACAAGCGGTAGAGTTACTGTAGTATGAAATACAGGATTTCAAGTATCGTCTATGGTTGCCAGGCAACCCACGAGCAACATTCACCAACGACTTGGTAGTGGGGAGTTCTTTTGAATTAATGATAATAGCTGCTACCAATCCCAAGAAGAGAAGAATGCAGGCAATGTGAAAGCCCATCCTTTGCTTCCAGTGTATCCCCATTGTCACAAAAACGTTATGTCATTCACATGCAAATTCAAAATTTAAAGTCAGTGCAGTAATGCTTCCATTAACATGTGTAGGCAAGTATATGCATGCTCAATGGAAGACTTCAAACCAAAAACTCACACTCAAATTCGGAATGATCTTACGTTCTGCGTTGAAATATGACAACTGTTCCGTGTCCAGCAACTGCCCTAATACATCAAAATGCAATTGCCTGAAAATGTTGTCCAAAAAATAAGAGAAAACGAGAAATTAAGGAATATTCGGAGAGCAAGTAAAACACAACCGGCATCCACTGGGAGCACAGTTTAAAAAAAAAAAAAAAAAAAAAAAAAAATACGATCTACGTATACCGTCTCCTTATTTCTCTTGACCTTAGATCGGGTGGGGTAGATAACATCTTTAATTTTGGATTGTACAAGACTGCTATCTGCATCAAGGAGGGTACACTCTGTTGAGTTATTTCCTCGGGAACCCATTTGGGGGATTAGAGGGTCTCTGTTTCTCGCAATGTGCAGCAGTAGGGTGCCCTCCCATAGCTTCCCTTTCTCGAGAACCTATGGAAGAACTTGGAGGCAAATACGGCGATCGATGTTCTCGCGTTTCAGAAATATCTCTTTTGGGGATATCTGACTCTGCCCTCAATACACCTGTACTACCTGGAATTTTCACCACGGGTGATTGTTGAGAGCGCCATCGCATTTTGCCCTCTTTCACTTGTTGTCTCCTATGTAAGAAAGCCTCAGAGCTAAAAGCTAAGACCACGAAACCTATAGACGCGAGCACGCCGTAAAAAAACGCACCATTATTGAGCCGTGATTCCTCTTCGTTACAAATGTCTCTAGGGGTGGATATAGGTGTTGTATTGATTCGCGTTTCTTTTGTCACATTTGTTTGTGACTCGGAACTCGTTGATCCTCCCTCGGCCATATTGATAGTGTTAATGACTCTAGTAGTTGCATCATCGTTATCATAGGTTGGTGAACAACCGGAAGAAATGGTCACAATTGTTTCGTCAGCCTTATGTTCAGTCTCAGCAGTGTAACAATTGCTCCCTTGGTTTAATTTAACCTTTGCAATACGGTTCACTTCTATCACATCATCTATCTCTTTACCACATATCACAAATGTTTCATCCCCGTTATTTCTCTCGATTATGCTTGGCTGATTCGGGTGTACCTTGATTATTTGTCCATTGCTGTTTTTGATGAGCAAAATATAAATCTGAACTGCACCTTTGCGTGTACAGACAAATTTAGCAGGAATTGTATCCTCTGTCATTTCCATCAAAGTTAGATACCGACATGATTTGGGTTCTTTCTCTCTTGAAGTGAAACACGTTACAGGCATGATGTTCGATGATAATTCATTTAAGGTAAAGCTTGCAAAGACCTTGTCTTTAACAACTAATATATTAGGAAAAGAGCTGTTCGTTCTAATTTCCTGGTAAAAAACTGTCTCGGCGACTGTTTTATTCATTATGATGAGTGACACAGACATGTCTTCTTTTACAAAGCTCCACTCACAGACTGCATCTACGGAAAGGTCTTTCTTTCTCAAAAGCATGGAGCAAGTGGGTGATGGTCGAACAGGAGGTTCCAAAGATTTTAAATTGTAAGAAGGATTAGCGGGTTGAATGTCCATAGCATAATTGTATTCTTTCATGTCTTTTCTGCTGGCAAGGGCATACAATTCTTTGTCCCCCTTGTACATCAAGTTACATTCACTGCTATTCCCACACCTAGTCCAGGAACATACTCCAAATTCTCTTCCATCTTTGTTTAAAGTAAAGATTGCATTTGGTCTTAGCTCTTCATCGAGGAGACAATGCATGTGGACATCACTTTGTGTAGTTGTCGCGAGATCCAGGTTTTCTGGAAAGCACTGGATAGACGCTTCAGAACTGTTGGAGAATATCAACACCAGGACAGCAAGGAGCTTACAAAAATTACTGGTAGCCATCTTTGTGCATAGGCCTATACGATAAGAGTACATGTACATAGCATACAATACAAAACTGTACTGTGCGGTGCTCGTCCAGAAAATAGCAATTATCTTGTAGGTATACCGACGTTTTGTGCAACACTTTGTCAAAAATTAGGATTAATAATGATTTTTTTTTACCGGGTGGAAATTGTTGGCAAAAAAACTCATGAGTGTGAACACTCGTGCTTCAATCGTACATTTATCAAGCTTTGGTTTCCATTCCTGTCAAAATGCAATCACAGTTGTGAGTTATGGTGCGAATGCTGTTATTGGACAACTAAACGTCAGGTGGTAAACTATTGGTAGACGGCAGTTAAGGAACCATAAAAAAAGAAATCAGTTGTGGACAGACCAGCTTGTTTTCATTGTCATACAAGTACTTTTCTTTTTCGTTTATCTTTTTTTCTCCTTTTCTGCACGGGATGGTGGTTTTGATAGTCACGAGTAATTTCAAATTGTTTTGAGTTTTTTTTTTGTTCTTTCTATATCTGTTTTTTTCTGGGGGGGGGGGGGTTGACAGAGACAACCTACCTGTTGCGCGGATTCACTACGTTAGTTTTGTTTTAGGGCAGTATAATTTCCGTATTTTGCGGCATCTTTATTCCCATCCCCGTGACAAGTCAATAGTTGTTATTTTTATTATATTGTGCACACATTCAAAGAATTGTTATTATGTTGTATATGATCTATCGCTGAAATACGGTTTGTATGTTGCAGAAGAAAATAAATTTCATTCAGTTCGATTTAACGATGGGTATATTGAGGGTACCCGTCAAATTTATGCTGCACTACTTTGACAAAATGAAGCAGCAGGCCGGCATCTTAGGTTTGCCCAAAGCTCATTATAAAGCGACTGAAAACAAGAAGAATGTCCTCCAAAAGGGACTGCATAATGATACTACCATCTACTCAAAACACATGTCTCTATGGTTGACGTGAACAAATTCATGGGGCAGACTAGCCTTTTAACAAGGCCACATGTCTGATAGACGCCGAGCGACTAAAAAGAGACTAATCGCGAAAACCCGAGTGAACGCCAGAGCGAGTAGCACAGTCACCATGGGTCTCTCGATTCATCTCAGCCGCTGATTTCGGTGGAAAATAGCCAGAGTCAAGAGGCCTTGTCAAAAGGCAAGGGGCACACAAGATATTGGTACTTTTCCGATCCAACTGTGGATTTCGTTCTTTCTTTTTCTTAACTAAAGTTAGTGGAGATCATGGTAAAGTGGTATATTGAAAAAAATAATATTACAAAGGAGTCTTATTTGTTAAAAAGGATTCTTTTTCTCCTGACTTCTTTTAACAAGAGCGCCCTCTTCCGATATAAAACACTAAAATAAAAGGTTGCTATCATCATTGATCATTGATATCACTCACAGATTTCCCCGCAGGTTTCACCCCATGGGATGTTGGCGAATGATTTAAAAAAGAAAAACTGAACAAAACCAACAACAACAAAAATCAAAGAAATGAAACAAAATCAGGTTTGCTATATACCAATGGAGTTTTTTTAATACTGGAAACAACTTTTAAAAAATTATGATTTCCAGTGATGTTTTTGTGCGATTTACAGTTCTGAGATCATACAAAGTTATTCCACTAAAATCTGGTGTAAAAAATGGGTAATTCAGATCTTGAAAGAAAGAATTGTATGGACAATTTTTAAACGTTTCAAATTATTCGTATTATCTACTGAGGATTTAACACTTAGAATATCGGAGCATATTGTTATAGGTACATGCATGAGACATAGGCGAATATATTTTTTAATCGTTTTAGTTTGTTTAATGGAAATAGATTAATATGAATTCCCTTGATTTTCCATCGATGCCATTTCTGTTTGCTGGTGTCTAAAGTACTTGGAAAGGAGAGATTTTTTTTTCTTTTTTCGAAAGAGTTTCTTTCACATTTACCAGGTTGGTGTAAGATACAAGGAAAATGCCCCTCGTGCCCATACACTGATATTGGAGACGGACGCGAGACGGGAGATAATTAGGATCTAAAGGGGCGGGTCATAACCAAGAAAAGGGTTCATTATACTCAGACCCAAGAAATCGACATCTTTCTATTTTCCATCAAATATTCATTTGTTTTGTCGATTTCCTAGGCTGTGGGTTTCAAGCGACCGTTTGGACTTTCAAAAACCCTCTTCTTTAAATTACTTCCTTACGTCTTTCTTCCTTTGTTATTATCCTCGTATGCTGTCAGTCTCATTTGCTGTCGTTCTACTGCCATGACAATCGAGTTGACTTTTAAAAAAAATCAGTATTATCAGTACTTCTGTCCTCATCTCCCATCTCCTTCTCTGTATCTCTTGGTAATGTTAATGGTCGGGATGGTTGTTGCCTTCGTGGTAGAGTTAGCGGTGGTAATGGTGGTGGTTGTGGTGTGAGATGGGACTCTCTATTACAATATCCTCCCGTATCAAACAGATGTTGCTGCTCTAGCATTTCAAAGTTGGGAAATGTAGCAACCCTTTCGGCCTTCATTTCACTCCTTCGTGAGGCGATCAGCCCTTTTCTGGTAGTTGTTACAATTGTGGGAGGAAACAATCTAGTAGCTGAGACGGAATCGGATGAGATAGTGATATTTGATTCATCAAGTGAAGGCGGACAGGACAAATACTTGCGTTTGCGTTGCTGTTTACGTAGTAGATGTGCAGGTATTGATGGGTCTTGATCCGCTGCACCCTTTGGACAATCTGATGTCGTTTCAGTGTCAGAGACCCGTTGTAATGGAGCGGACGAGGCTGATGTCCCCCTGTTGGGTGGTAATGTCAGCTTGTCTTGCTTGATGCTGAGAATTTTCGTATCTTCGCCGATGATTTCCGATGTCTCACTGCTTGTTGAACCTGTTGAAGCCGGTCTCTTAGAAGTGTTGGTGGTGGAAAAAACATCATATTCGCAATTCGAAATATTTACCACAAAATATGTTGGATCAGGGCAGGTCACTATTTCATAAGTTTCCTCATAGCTTGCTGATTTGGGATTTAAACGTTCTTTCACCGTCTGAATATCTATGAGGCGGTCTGACTGTGCTCTTAGCGGGTCCAAGTGTCGGTTTTCTCTTGTGTCGAGCAGCTTACCATTTTGGTCGTTGTCTTCACTCAAATGTTCGTCACCTACTACGCCCATAAATTTCATTTCAAGTATATTACTTTCATTAGTGTTAACGATTCCGATGATATTGTTTCCTGGGCGTAAATGGATTTCAAACTTGTTCACCAACAGACAACAGCAGACTGCAGCAAACAACATTAAAATGACAAGTATTGTGATAAATATTGTCGGAAAGAAAAACCTCTTATTGCGTTTTACCGCAATTTGCGTCGATGAGTATTCGTTTAGAGGACTTGTAGTAATTGTTTCAGAAATTGCTATTGAACTGACTATTGAAACAGTTGTCGAATCACGTACTGGACTGACGTGCTGTTCAGTCACGTTTAATGTAACCTTAAAGGCTTCACACGAAAACAAACTTTGTATGTACAAATCGCAATGATAATTAGATGTGTCATCAAGCTGAGCATTTGTGATCTTCAGATTAAACTCCTTCTCATAGTCTGTTAAAATATGAAAACGTGAATTATGCGGCGGCTGATAAGTACAGTTATGTGGTGTTGTGCATGTGACCAGACTGTCCCCACTTCCCTTTCTCCAAATAATCCGTTGATTTTTCTCTAAAATCGTTTCCAACGTGCATGGCAACACAGCTGTTTCACCAAGTTCCACGTTGAGGGTCAAATTAGCCCATGTCTCACACTGCTGGACCGCTGCAACTTGGGAAAGGTCACAAAACATCGTCATCAGTGCAAATACTATCAACATGCGCATTGTCCACATTTTCCAAAGCATTTTTATCAACATTCGTCTCGACAAATCAATTCATGTGAGATAACGGAGAGTTCTCTTCTGCAAATTGAATTTATGTCAAGAAATCCTCACTGAAAGTTGACCAGGGAATTCCCAACCGGATAGAAAAAATACCCGTCCTGTCTCTACAAGTATCGTAATAATTCGTGATGACACCCCCGCAAAGTAATCAGAAAAGTTACGTTGTACAACTACTGTACATGAAGATAAATTAGGAAGACACGACATCGAAACTAAAAACAATTATGTGGTGACAATGTGAAAGCATTATTTTTTTCTCTAGTGATAAATGAACTTGGCTGTGGTTTAGTTCTGAGAAATAACGATATGTTATGTGTTTTGAATAATTACCCTATGGCACGGTAATCCTCAATATTAGTAATTATAATGGACTCCGTTGTGTACTAGTCGGAAGGGGGGACATGGCAAATGCCATGGGCGGCTGTAGAAGGGGTGCTTTAACATTTGCAACTCCACTGCTCTGATGCAGTCATAAACATGCGAGGCAGTGGAGATAAGGGGGAGGGGCTGGGGCTTCTCCTGGGATTTATAGAGTTCCAATATTCGATCAATCATCATCTCATATTAGGGCATCTTCTCCATCATCTTCTTCTTCTTCTTCTTCACCTTTTTCTTCCCTTTCTTCCTTTTCTTCTGTTCTTCTCCTCCTCCTCCTTCTTGTTTTTTTTCTTTTCCTCCTCATTGTTTATTTCACCCTGTCATCTCAGGTAGCATTCGTGCAACGTGAACAAACAAAAAAATTCTGGACTGCTACGTTAGTTAGTTCAACCATGCATCACCGGTTGAATATTCTATACTAGTAATATATAATGGACCTACATCTTGTTTAATAGTCCACGTTTTCTCGTGTAAACATGATACAAAATATACTAGTGGCCTGACGGGTAGAGCAGTGAATAGTGTAGACTTTATCACAGCAGTTGAAAAATTAGTCACTCTTCTATAAGGGCAAACAGGGAGAAGTAAAAACCTTCATCTTAAGAACTGCATGATTGCTTTTAAAAAAATGTGTTCCGGTCTCAGCTCACCCTAGTAACCTATTGCAAAATACCTGTCCTGAGATATTGATAACGAGAACCGATATCGAAACGAAAAGATAATGGATGTTGCATGATCCGTTAAGTATAATTGGCTCAACTTCTTGAATTAAGAGACCAAAGTGATTTGTTTGTAACTGACACGCACGCATTCCCATTTGATAGCCCAGATTGATAGTGGGCAATTATTATATCCATACATTTTCATATTTTCATTATTCACAATCAGGAATCTTAGCTACGCCGTACAAAACAAACGCGAAAAGGAATGAACAATGATATAAAGATATTTACAAGAAATACTTAATATCCAAAGAAGCACACTGCTGTATTACTTGCTTATTCCGAATGTATTGATTTAAAAGAAAGGATTAATCAATGTTAAGAAAAGTAACCATATGATTTTTAGTAATACGTTCATCACTTTACGTGGTCATCTTTTGGTGAATGTTGTGAATTATATGTATAAATATTCTCATAATTAACTACTTTCCCTATTTCACAACATTTACAGTTTAAACTCAAACATTCACACATATCCCACCCGTTGTTCAACAAATTATCACTTAGAAAATCCTAAAATAATTTTAGCCCAAAAGTCAGTTAGACATCATGGACCAGATGTTTGGAACTCCTTACCAAATTCAATTAGGCATTGTTCATCTCTCTATTCTTGTAAACCATCTCTTTAAAAAACCCTCTTATATCGAAGTACCTACATGATTGTTTTCAACATGCAGTAGGCAATTATCAGTCATATCTCAAATATTGGTCATATTGCAATTCATGATTGCAAATTTCGTATTCTATTTCGTATTCTTGGCTTCCTTTATTGAAAAGGCTACATTTTGTTTCCACTCCACCATACAACGGAGAGCTACGTGCACATCCACTATTCGCTACACACACACACACACCCATAACACACACACACACATACACAGTATACACTCACACAGCACACTCACAAACTCATACACAAAGAACGTTTGAACACTTTTTCATTTTAAGTTTTACATTAAAAAAAAAATTGAGGCCATGAGCCTAGTCAAGCTTGACCTATGATTGCGGTCTCCTGAACTTTTTTCAACTGATAGTTTGGATAATACTTTAAATTTATAATATGTATATGTATTATGTTATGGAAATATTAAGTTTCGTTTTTATGTGTACATATGTTTAAAGAAACATTTTGACATGAAGTTATCATTGTTTGTCTATTTTGTACCTTACGTTTATTTGTTCTTAATTATTCTTTTATTATATTTGGAAAAATGCAGAAATAAAATCAATATCAAAATCAAAACGTAGATTCTACAAAATGTCGTGTTCTTAATATCTATCGCAATATTCATTGCAGTCGTCACCGATTTCTCATGTAAATTACTTTTTAAAAATTTAGGTGTTATCAATAGACTTAAAAATTATTTTCCCCAAATATTTAATATTATGTTCTACGTTAGTGCAACTATTTTCAATATTTTTTTGAGTGGAAAATGTTCTAAAATGAGAGTTTGATATATTTTGAAGATACAAACAAGTTCCACGAGGACGATATATTTTACACTTTTTGTGCAAATACAAACCCTTTCTTTCAAACAATTTTGTTTTAAAGGGATAGTTTAGGTTTTGTTTGAGACCGCGAATGCCTTCAAAGAGTATGGTCATTGCTCTTATTCTTATTTATGACATTTCTGGTGCCCTTTTAGAATCTGAAACTGCTATGAAGATAATTTAATTAATCAATAATAACAATACACGGGCCGGCTGGTTGTGCGTATTATAACCAACACGAAAAAAAAAACCAACAAAAAGCAAATATTGACACAGTCTGGAATAGCACGTATTAGGCGCTGTCTCGTTTTTCATTTGCTGGTTCAAAATTACCGAATATTTGTGGGGCACCACAAATATCAGAATTGGTTATATTTATGGGTTTTTTTTCAACCGTCTCTGAACCGATTTTGATCAAACAAAGGTGGTTTTATCATCTAAATTGTATATTCTTTCAAATTTGACCCTCAGTTTTGTATTTCGCACCAACAAAGATATGTAGCGCCCTCTGCAACAAAACTTAACTATCCCTTTAAATAAACAGACGGATACTATTTACAAATAGACTACTTGTGTATCAACTAAATGAAGATAATCCGCCAAGATTTTGCACTCCTGTATTTGTAAAAAAAAATAGAGAAATTCATCCCTAACCTGCCAGGCTAAATAAATCTTATGTATGAGACAATATTGTTATGTGGAATGTGGAACAATAATGCAAACATAATACACACACGCACACAAGTACACAGACGCGCACAGGGAACTACATGTTTGTAATAGAGGGAAATAAAAAAAAAGGGGGGAGAGAGAAGAGGGGGAGATCGTTGTTTTCCTCCTCCCAGTCTGTCTTGAGTTGAGGGCAAAGATAATTAACATTGATGTCATTTCATGATTGTCAGTCCAAATCGTTCCTACACTCTCTGTTCTCTCCCACATCCAGATTTACAATTTGTTACGCTCTTCAAATGACAATTAGACTTTTGACAAAGTTTAAAAAAACAAAGTAACATCATCCTGAATTTTCTAAATTTATTCTTATTATTCGTTATACTAATGAAAACCTTTATGCATGAAAACTGCTTTGTCGTTTATGAACCAAATTTATCAGCATGACTGTATTTACGACGTGTATGGTGTTACTTTGCTTATATTTCATGTATTAATGGCTAAGAAATATACCTGTATAACTTGTCGGCACAGATGTTGACATAAGAAAATATAATCGTGTACAGATAACCCGGATGTACTTTGTTGTTACCAGCATGGGTTGTCCGCCAACCACGTTACATCTTGTTGTACAGGTGTCACGTATATCTGACAAACATACTAAATATCTTCAATTACACATTTTCTAAAAATTATTTGGTGATCAACATGAGATATCAATGTATAAAGCATGAATCAAGCTTTCCAAATATCGAATACTAATTATGATTATATATATATTGACGCCTATTTTTTACAGCAAATATAAGATTTTGTCCACATTTGCATTAAGTTATGGTAAACAACATGAGGAACAGAACACATAAATGACTCGAATGAAACTCATCTTTATTTCACAATAGTGTTCATGTCTGGAGTTAAGTGGAGTATGAATAATTGGTATTATATTAATGGATGTTAGAATTACTACAAATTATGTACACAACATGTTTCTGTGAAGCTCATGGTAAAAGGAAATGGTGCAGGCTATTGGAAAAACAAATTGTTCATGTTTGGTGTTTTAAAAGAAATCTTAAACTTGCTACAATAAGATGAAGCTACAGTGAGCTATTAACATATTGATATATATTCAGTATAGATATAAATGCGGCGGGCACCTAATCGAGAATAAACGGAACAGAGGGGTATCATTATTTTTGCTGACATCTTTGTCGTTAAGTTGTGATTACCAAGATAATTATATAACACAAATTAACCTTTAAATATGTTTATTCATTCATTAAATCTTTCATTCATTAATACATCCATTCATTTATTCATTTATTTATTTATTTATTTTTATTTTTTTACAATCAAGTGTCGCAAGAAAATGTTGAATATTGTATAATTTACAATCAAAATTTAAAACAAATAACTTGGAATATTCTTAGTCATTCGAAAGAAAAATCTTCATAAGTAATAGTTAAAAATAACTTTAGATTAAAAGGTATTATGTAGAATTGAAAGAAAAAAGGCGTTTAATACAAGCGACGATCTTTTTCGTTCAATTTTGCATTACGCTATGGTAAACAAAATGAGGAACTGAAATATGAATGACCAAAATGGTATTTATTTAACAAAACAATCATGCTTCGCAATATGATATTGAATTATGCATTATTTACGATAAAATGTAAACAGATAACAAGAAACAAACTTAGTCATTCAGAAGGTTGAGTAATAGTTCAAAAATAACATTAAACAGTATGGTATGTGTCGAAACGAAAGAACAAAATGCATTTCGAAGAAAAATACACGTAGTCTTTTAATATGATAACATATTCTTTTCACAGACCTACACTACAAAAGGTACAGACAGAATAAAAAAATATTGTGATAGGGTGTATCATGATAAACAAATTGTAATACTCTGATTTATAGCTAAAAGAGATATTTGTTCAAATGGAAATAGTAGGAAATTCTAAGCCAAATATGAAATAAAAATGATTTACGGAACTGGTGCCATTAACATGAACATGATTTGATAATAGTATTGACAGTTGGGAGGAAACAAACTTAGCGCAACACATATAGTGTTGCAATTTTAAAGAGAAACAGGTAATTTTAAGATTCTTGGAATGAGCTGTATAATTATCTCTTCTTAGTACATAGAGCAGTGTATTATGTTATGTTAAAAGCTGAACAAATTAATTTACATGAAATTTGTTCGTATTTGTACAAGCTAATGGCAATTGTTAATTGCGATTCCAATATTAATATTTAGACATTGACGTCTGAAACGTTAGTAAGCGTCAGGTAATTCAGCTTGTAAGGTGACATCAAATGCGTGAAATGTGTCATTTAACTTCATTTTGATGTTGACTAAGCTCTTGAAATATCGAGTAATCCAACGATACGATTGGGCATACGGTCTGTAAAATCAGGGACAGAAATGCTTGGCTTGGAGTTGGTCAAAATTAGATCATCATTGTTTAGATGGGGCATAGTTTACATTTCTACTTGATGCCTGTAGGAAAGGGTGGTGGTAGGGGAAAGTCGACGATATCTGGTCGAGCTCTCCTTTCTCGACGCCCGTGTCTCATCGACAAAGAAAGACGGGATTGGATGGACTTTCTAAGGTTTTCAGCTGGAGCCCTTCTTGTCCTTTCCCCTCCCAGGTTGTGCCAGGTATGCCCATCCATTGAGATTGGACTGGATTGGGATGGTGCAGACTCTACAAGAGCCGGTTCATGTTGCACAGCATCGTGTCCTCGTATTTTTCCCCAGGATACACATGGTACCATTTTGTCAAGGATTCTTGGAGGCAGCGGAGGACCTTGGTCATTTAAATCGAAATAAGTGTGCTCTTCTTCATCGACAGGCTGAGGATACTCAGCGTTATCCCTTTTGATTGGATGCCTGACGCTCAGATTTGGCGTAAGTGTAGTGCCATCCGATATCGAAACATCGCCGTCTGATACCTGGGCTGTATTTTCAGTGGATTCTAAAGGAAGTTAAGGTGATGTAGAAAAGTATGTTCTCGTAACTTTTAGCGGGAAAATTCTCGGTACTTGGTAAGCAGACTGACGTTCTCCAGAGCATGATTCTTCGGAACAGAGCCCTGGGAAAGAAACGCAATCTCCAGAAGCGGTGTGAACTCCCTCATCAAAAAGAGGATATGTTTGCACTATCTCCCCTGGGCTAGTGAGATCTTCAGTCAAAGAACATGATTCAAGTTGAAGATCTGCATCCTGCTTTTGTGGATGGCAGATGTGACTCTCAGAACTTGGCCTTGAACTCGAGTTGCAATCTCCCCTAGACATTTCTGATGACATTTCAGTGTCTTTCGACGGACTCTGTACCGTTGGTACATCAGGAATTACAGAGGACTGGCGATCTGATAAATTGACGACGGTGTTTCCGATAATGTGTCCGCAAGCTCTTTGATTCTCGGTGTGGACCGAAATATCGCCGTCACGGCCTGTCGTTGCCATTTCTGGAAATAACATCAGGTTAACTACTTCTGAGCCGGCAACACTTGTTGTTATAACCGTTTCCTGCGTCTGATTGATTTCAATACGTGATAAATTAGTCTGATCCGTGCATTTCTTTTTGAATAACTTCCAGCTGATTAAAACAGTTGCGAGGACCAGTGCCAGAGCTGACATTGCAGGTAGTATATATCTTTTCCCAATTATTTTAGGCGGTTCAAGGTAATTAATTACTCATTTTGTGTCTGAGTGTTCGAAGAATAACTGGTCAATAAATTTGAGGCAATTGTATAATTTGCGGATGGTATAGAGGCTGACCTACTTGGACTGTCAATAGTTACAAGCTGGTTTGTGATGCTTAACTGAACTAAGGAAACCTCACACTGGAGTTTAGTACCAGTGAAAACATCGCAGTGGTATGTACCCGCGTCGTTTAGTTGTACCTTTGTGATATTCAATGTAAATTTCTTTTCAAAATTTGTAAGAACTTTATATCTATGTAGTGTTTTGTCTTGAAGATGCAAACATCCGTCCGGGATTGAACATTTCACAAGACTGTCGCCGCTCCCTTTTCTCCAGATTGCAGTTTGAACTTTTTCTAGAATCGACTTTAAATTGCAGGGCAAAGAAACAGACTGTCCGTGAACCACGCTAACTGTGATATTCCTCTTTAGATTACACTGATGGTCAATAGAAAGGGTATATGCCAATATATCGAACGTCAATATGAGAACGGGAAACGTGCCCGTTGTGATATGCTTCGGAAACATCGCGAAAAAAGAAATGGGATTGTGTAGTTAGAATTTAAACAAAGCCCCGGAATAAAATACAATCTTGAAAATGAATTGATCGATCAAGCATAATTTCAAGACACATTCAGTGATGAATTAGTGCCTGTAACTTTTAAATGTAGACTCGCATAACAAACACAAGTCAAAGCAATTACCGTGTGCAGCAACTCCTTTTCAATTCATCTATTTGTCTGGTAAGTGAGATAAATGACAAATATCACAACTTGTTTTACATAGTAGTGTTTAATTTGAAAATTTATCATCACACCCATTGTTTGATTTGATAAGTATAACTTATAAGACTTCACAAGCGTTTTTAATGACTCTGGTTAACCTAATAAATGAAAGTGATCTGTTTCAGGGTTTGGTGATTTAAATGGATTTCGACAATCTGTCCCGTTACGCAATATAATGCAACTCGTCGTATAAAGTGCCGAACCCTTGACCATTATCTTTGTCACTTAAAAACGTTGCTACTGCTTTGCCACTTATAATAGTTTTCTCTGTACGACCTAGAATAACTGGTGTAAAATGACTAGTGATTATTTAACGAGATACTAATGTGGGGGTAATCAACAATAATGAATCCTGTTCATTATGTCGTAACAAAAGATCTACAGCCACTTGTATAGCCTATCGATATATATAGATAAGAGTCCGGGTGTAACCCTTAACGATGTAACCTGTCCCTTCGGGTCCACATGCTCCAGGGCCTACTATGGTATCGGTCTCCCAGTGACTCTTGCCTTGTCGTCATGTTCCTCAGCTGGTCTGAAAGGTAGTTCTGTTGGACAGTTCTTTTCTTCTTTCTTCCTTGACTGATCACTGAATTTTCTGCAGAAGAAAATAAGGAGACATGTCCCGACAATGACAGAACCAGCTATTGTAGATAGAAGGAGTGCTGTAAAGACTCTGTATGCAATGCCGCGGTGACCACTGCCTTCTTTCCGTTCTTCTTCTCTTCCATTGGGAAATGTGGTGATAGACGGTGATCCACGAGTTGAAAATAGAGGTAATGCAGATTGCCCAGATTGCGTCGTGTCTGGTGTAGACTGAGTGACCGATTCGCTTGCGGACGAAAGTGGCGATGTAGGGTCCGGGTCATCAATGAATGCGTTCGTGGGATAGACTCTTACTGACACATTTAAAACCTCGCAGAATATCTGACTGCGCCAATACATTTCACAGAAGTATTGACCCGAATCAGCCGTTTTAATTCCGATTATTTGCAAAGTGAAATGTGTCTGTTTATCCGTTTTCAAAACAGTAGAACTTGTTTTGGATGGACTTGGAATTTCTCCATCAGCCAAGGAGAAAGACATTACTGTATCACCGGTACCCACCCTCCATGTTAGAGTATAGTCTTGCTGTAATTTCGTGCCAGTTATGCATGGTAAGGAAATGTTCCCGTTTTCTTCGACATCAAGTTCGCCCACCGTGTCATTTAGCGGTGTTGAACAAAGCAAGGAGTCGCCATCAGCTGTAGCATGTGTAGTATGCCGCACCACAATTCCAAATATGGCGAAAATTATTAGGAAGCGTAACCCGAACTTAATGTCATGTTCCCACGCCATGCTTTTGTCAGAGATCGCATCTACAATGTGAATATACAAATGTAATATTCAAAGTTCTAGTTTTTGACAGCTGTGAAATATTCTTCGCAATCAACTCAGCACTTATTGAATTCTTACTTTCTTTCTTTCCTCGTTATAAATCCCTTTCCTTTTGATTCAGGACTAATTGGTAATTAGCTTCAAATTGCATTTATATCAAATCTGTACGCTTTCTGTTTCATTGTGGCTTAGGGTTTTGTTCATTATTAGTCAGCCTACATGACTTTTCATCTTTGACATAATTTCAATAAATATACATCGTTAGCAAATCGAAACTCTTTTAATTCTTATAATCTATTCGATCCAATTACTCGTCAACAATCTCATCATCATAAAGTTATCATTCAGAATCGTTCTTGGCTTCCTCATCATGCTCTCAATTTTATCGCTGTCATCATCACGAGGCCTATCACCCATCATCATCATCATTACCGCCGCCATCACCACCGTCATAATCATCCTCACAATGTTATCACTGCCACCATCACGAGGCCTATCATCGCCATCATCATCATCATTACCACCGCCATCACCACCATCATAATCATCTTCACAATGTCATCACCGTCATCATCATCATCATTACCACCGCCATCACCATCATCATAATCATCCTCACAATGTTATCACTGTCAGCATCACGAGGCCTATCACCGTCATCATCATCATCATCATTACCACCGCCATCACCACCATCATAATCATCTTCACAATGTCATCACCGTCATCATCATCATCATTACCACCGCCATCACCACCATCATAATCATCATCACAAGGCCTATCACCCATCATCATCATTACCACCGCCATCACCACCATCATAATCATCTTCACAATGTAATCATCGTCATCATCATCATCATTACCACCGCCATCACCACCATCACAAGGCCTATCACCCATCATCATCATTACCACCGCCATCACCACCATCATAATCATCCTCACAATGTCATCACTGTCATCACCATGAGGCCTGTCACCCATCATTATCATCATCATTACCACCGCCAGCACCACCGCCAGCACCACCGTCATAATCATCATTATTTTTTCACCATCGTCATCGTCACGAGGCCTATCACCCATCATTATAACTACCACCGCGCACCGCCATCACCACTATCCTAATCATCATTATAATTGTATTATCGTCATCGTCACTATGGCTACCACCTATCATCATCATCATCACAATGTCATCGTATTCTGATACTTCTCCTGTATCTGTCTCTCACACTTTTGGCTTCATGTCCATTTGGATTATTATATAATATTGTCACACTATCATGACATGGTTTGTCACTTTTGGAAGCTTTGACTCTTTTTCTCTTGAACATCCAGACGAATGGAAGAATATTTCAAAATTACAATTTAATGTGCCCCTTGATTCAACATTACTCAAGTCAATGTAAAAGTGCTGGTGACGCGTGAGCGTTAATTTATTTGAGATATTTGTCATACTTCAATTATCTCATAAATTTACAATGGCTTTAACATATACATAAACTATTTAAGCGCTTGGATGTGATGTTATAATAACAAAACTATAGTTCTATACTTTCATTTTGGTTCATTTTCTCTCTCTTTTTGTTTTTTGTAGAAAAACTTACTTCATTAGTTTATTTTTGCTATTTTCGACTGATCTTTTCGGAAAGCAATTTGAATAAAGCTAGGCCGACACTTGTATATGAAATTAAAAAAAAGCTTTTTTGATTTAAACCTATAGATATGCAAACATGTCCCTTGAAGAATCGACTTTGCTTTATGATAATACGCGATCCAGGAAGAGATATTGATATTCCTCTGTGTTTCTTCTGAAGTCTGGGAAAGCATTTATAAGATACGGGATGCAAAGGGTTTTATACAATGTAAAACAAATATTATTAATATCGTACACTCAACAGGTATGTTGTCATTTTATGCATAACACCTCATATGTATATATTAGTGTATAAGTATTAATTATTAAAATTGACGTACTATGTAGTATCACACAGATTTTAGGTTACATAAAATCATTATAAAGCTGGTTGAAATGTAAAACCCGGTTCATCGTGTTTTTGTCATTGTACTGGTTTGACAATTTAGTCTATGTCATTACGACGAGATGTGTCTATGTCATGACAGGATCACCCTCTCCTCACACAAGCATACGAATGCTCAAAAGCAATAGCATATTTACGAACACGTCTAATGTATTGTCATGACTATGGTGGTTCATTGAATCCCCTATTCAACTCACTTCGAACGCGCAAGCGCATCCGTTTACATATTTAGACATATGCATATAATTCAGATTCGAAACATCCTCCTTACTCATGAAAGAAGATCTATAATATGAAAGCTAGGACTTTCTCCTCAACAACAGTGAAAGCCGAAAGTGAGAAGATACACAACAAGAATCGGAGAAAAATTAAGTTTTAGAAGTAAAAGAAAACCCCAAAATCATTTCCATGTAGACAGTAAAATTTCACCTAAATGACGAAGCAATTTATAATCAACAACACATTTTTTTAAACTTGGTTACTCCAATTGTTCCCGATGAAACACTGCCTTAACTTACAATTTCCAAACTTTCTTTCAGACGTCAAAAACATCTATTTCTTTGAACCATCCTAGAAGAAAAAGTAAGATGAAGAATCCCAAATCTAGGCATGAAAACATTTCCTACAAAATAATAGAAAGCTAAATAAAAGTATGTACAATTGTGTATTTTCTGTATACGAGAAGCGATGATTGAAAATCAAAACACGTGACGTTCAATTTTGAAGGAATTCATAACTAAAATGCATACATGAATATCTAAAAGGCTACGTGCGAATCAAAACGTGAGCAAGCACTCATTTGTTAACATGCAGCTGTGCAGTGATCACATGACGCGTCGCTATGACTAACACCTCACATTATGTAGAAATTAAGAAGCTCATTAAACATATCAGTTTACAGATGGATACAGCGATCATGATCTACGAAAGATGTAATTGTTTGGACATCAAAAGTTGGATGTGGAAATATCAGTAGAGTAATGCTATATACATGTAATTCAGCACAATATACACTAATAATATGACATATGAAACAATGGTTTAACATCTTTCCTCTTTTTTCAAACAATGGTAAAATGAAACTAATCAAGCTTCGTTATGTATAACATGCAATATGCTTTTTATCAGTTATTCAAATGCAACAAATTACAAAGTAAATAATCTGAGACTTGTTTTTTGCAATAACTTTTATACAGATTGATCAAATAATCTTTTTCAAAAATATCCAGCAATGATAACCAGAATGGTGTACTTGAATAATCAATACAAAGCATGGCATCATCATAGATACTTGACAATGCGAAATAGAATTTGTGATAGAGTCCATGGAAAATAGTTTAGTTTCCAATGAATAATTTCTCAATGTCCATCTTTACACAGCAGATAAGAATATTAAACAGTCCAGCATCCTCCTGAAAAATTATAAGTTAAGAGAAGATTTGTAAAAGTTCTCTGGAATGTCTTTTAGACGCTGCTCACTCCGGTTTACAGTCACTCATACAGAAGACAAGGGTAAAATTCTATGTTACTGGTAGTATATCCTGGCTGATGGACGAGTTCAGGAAACCAGATTCTCCAGCACTGGGTGGTGAAAGTAGAGTACGTCTCGACGAATCTAATGAAACATTTATTGTTTTTGTCCTGGTTCCGGAAGACGTTGTTCAAATGAAAAACGCTGCAGCACATCGTAGGTGGAACTGGCTGTCGAGACCGTTCGATCGTAGAGCCCGGCCTCGCTGTAGGTGTCTTCTTCAGATTTAAGATCATGATCCATGATGGTATCACTTATGTTGATATCAATAATACCATTTGAGTTATCGGTACCACTGTGGTCAACGGAAAAAGACAGTTTCGATGGCTTGACAGACGCGTAATTGAATGAATTAGATTCACCTGGAGGACAAAAGTTTGGTTCGGAAGAGCTTCTCATTCCTTGAGATGGATAACCCGCTTGCTCCATTACAGCGTCACCATTGCGTTTAACTCCTCGAAATCCGGAAGATTTAGGATCATTTTCGCATACAGATGACAGAGTAGAAGCGTTGTCACTTTCGTTAAAGAATAAACAAGGACTACTGTTCAAACGGTCAATGGGGAATGTGGATTTGCGGACGGTCTTTTTCGGTTTCGCGTACACGCAATAATCATCAGGACTGGAAGCTAACCCTTCCGGCAAAGGCAATGATTTGTTCAAGAAGATAGTCTCTTCTGGTAAAAGAGCTTTCCTTGTGGCTTGTGGGGTAGTAAAGTCATCACATACAGCCGGGACATCGCAAGGTACTTTTATTGAAGGTTCAAAGACGCTTCTGCCTTGCACCTTAATACCGCATGGATCAACGACAACTTCATTGACTGTGCAATAGACTGTTTCATCGGACGTTTGGATATTCTTCAGATTGTCCTGTTGGCATCTTTCCATGTTACCACCTAGGTTCCTCTCGATGTAGTCCGCTTGACACATTCGGTCAGACTTTGCACTTGTTATCATGGTATTTGTGTTTCTTTGCATCAGCACGGAACAGCATCCCGTCGCATTACTATGCCTTGATGACCTTAAGGTATCTCTTGGAGGCAACACCGGAAATTGGTTCAGTGTTTTAACAATTTCGCCATTAACATCGCCAACTCTATCGATTTTTGACATTTACACATCCTTGAAAGTGGCATCTCGTCAGGAAGAGAGGCACGTGTTGTGTCCATAACTAACTGATTGTCATTTTGCTGAGACGCCATAACATTCTCTCGAAACGAATGCGAACGCAAATTCTGAATCTTGTTTTTTTTTCTTTTTAATATAGCTCATGGTTAGATACAAGCACGTACCGAAGCTGCAAATCAGAACAGGAACAACCAAAATAGATAAAAACGCAACATTGCGCCATGATTTGTCTTCGTTCCAAATGCCTGAAGAGGTGGTTATAGGTGTTGTATTAATTCGTGTTTCTGTGATCAAATTTATTTGTGACTCCGAATTCGTTGAACCTCCTTTGGTTACATTGAAAGTTTTAATGAAACTAGTAGTTGTATTTTCATTACCATAGGTTGGTGAACAACCGGAAGAAATGGTCACAATTGTTTCGTCAGCCTTATGTTCAGTCTCAGCAGCGTAACAATTGCTCCCTTGGTTTAATTTAACCTTTGCAATACGGTTCACTTCTATCACATCATCTATCTCTTTACCACATATCACAAATGTTTCATCCCCGTTATTTCTCTCGATTATGCTTGGCTGATTCGGGTGTACCTTGATTATTTGTCCATTGCTGTCTTTGATGAGCAAAATATAAATGTGAACTGCACCTTTGCGTGTACAGACAAATTTAGCAGGAATTGTATCCTCTGTCATTTCCATCAAAGTTGGATACCGACATGATTTGGGTTCTTTCTCTCTTGAAGTGAAACACGTTACAGGCATGATTTTCGATGATAATTCATTTAAGGTAAAGGTTGCAAAGACTTTGTCTTTAACAACTAATCTATTAGGAAAAGAGCTGTTCGTTCTAATTTCCTGGTAAAAAACTGTCTCGGCGACTGTTTTATTCATTATGATGAGTGACACAGACATGTCTTCTTTTACAAAGCTCCACTCACAGACTGCATCTACGGAAAGGTCTTTCTTTCTCAAAAGCATGGAGCAAGTGGGTGATGGTCGAACAGGAGGTTCCAAAGATTTTAAATTGTAAGAAGGATTAGCGGGTTGAATGTTTATAGCATCATTGTATTCTTTCATGTCCTTTCTGCTGGCATGGGCATACAATTCTTTGTCCCCCTTGTACATCAAGTTACATTCACTGCTATTCCCACACCTAGTCCAGGAACATTTTCCAAGTTCTCTTTCATCTTTGTTCAAAGTAAAGCTTGCATTTTGTCTTAGCTCTTCATCGAGGAGACAATGCATGTGAACATCACTTTGAGCAGTTGTCACGATATCCAGGTTGTCTGAAAAGCACTGGATAGACGCCTCCGAACTTTCGGAGAATACCAGCACCAGAAGAACATAGAGCTTTAAAAGATTACTGGTAGCCATCTTTGTGCCTATGCTTTCCCGATTAGAGTAGATGCCATACATTCCAAGATTGTACTGTGCGGTGCTCGTCCAGAAATTAGCAGTTATGTCGTAGGTATACCGACGTTCTGTGCAACACTTTATCAAAAAGTAGGATTAATAATCTTCTTTGTCTTAATGGTTGGAAATCGTTGGAAAACAAACTACTTGTATACACTGTAGAGTGAGAGCACCTTTGCTTCAAACTAACATTTATCAAGCTTAGGTTTCCATTCCATAACATTGTCTACATGCCTTTGCATTCAGTTATGATGCGTATGTTTCTTATTGGGTAATTTGATGTCACATGATAAACCCCATGCAGGTAGATGGCAGTTAAGCATCCATAACAAGTGATCATTTATTAAAAAAACAGCATGTTTTCATAGCCATACGAGTACTTTGTCGTTTTGTCTTTGTTTTGTCCTTTTGTTCACGAGATGGTGGTTTTGATAGTCAAACGAATATTTGTTTGTTTTAATTTGTTTCTGTTTTTCCTATAAAAAATTCTTTAGGGGGTGGGTGGGGGTGACATAGGCTCCTCCGAACGCTCTCTGACGGTGTGTTCTAAAAATAAAAAAATAATGTTGTTCAACTTATCCCGTCATAATCTTATCTACGCGCATTTGTTCATAACCTATGCCATTAAGAGCTACCGTTGCTTTGTAGGCAACCGACATGCAACGCGTATTTGTTTCGTTTGTTTTGTTTTTAATAGTGGAGCGCAATTTCTGCATTTTGCGACATCTTTTTTCCCATCCCCAAGAATATTTCTTATTATTTTAAATGTATTATTAGCATATGATATATAGTTGTTTATTTCTTTTGCAAAGAAAAATTCATGATTTTCGAAATTCAACAACATTAGAAAAATTGCCATGAGAGGATCTGGATAAACACTACATTATTGCTGATTACCCAGACTTGTTTTATTGCGCATAGAATTGAAACCATTCATTTTATTTATTTTTGTCTTATAGTTCCACAAAACGTCCTTTTATAATCGCAACTCTCTTTACATAACTCACAGGATTTACATACTTCCAATCTAGTTAATTAGATAACCATAAAAGCAGTTATAAAATATGGAATATCTCGTAAGGAATCTGATGTTATTTGGAATCTGATGTACTTAAACTACTATTCCTGACCATTTCGGTCATTTTCGTAAGATTATCAATGATTACGTATTTTCTTTCTTGCATATTTTCCATTGCATCTATCCTCAGAAAATATTATATTGAATTGAAGACTAGTACTTCAAAATTGAATCGCTACAGTGAATTGAAATTCCATTTTGCTTATGTAGTAGAGTTGAGCCTACACCGGGGCCATGGGAATCAATTGTTATTTCGAACTGTGTTACTTTAGTGCTATAACGAATGCTTCAAAATATATCGCACTTGGGACCCGTAATATTAACTTGGTATAATAAGAGTTTGTTACAACAGTTTTCCTTTAATACATACATATCAATATATCATGAAGAACGTCCTTTTTTTATACCGCTGTATTATAAATACGATCTGCGTATACTCTTTCCTCATTTCTCTTGAACTTAGATCGGGTAGGGGAGATAACATCTTTAATTTGGAGTTGTACACGACTGCCATCTGCATCATGGAAGGTACACTCTCTTGAGTTATTTCCTCTAGAATACATTTGCAATTTCACTGGGGGATGAGGGGGTCTCTGTTCATTCTCGTCATGTTCACCGGTAAGTTGTCCTGCCATATCTTCCCTTTCTCGAGAACAGATGCAAACTCTTAGAGGCAAAGAGGGTGGTCGATGTTCTCGCGTTTCAGAAATCTCTCTTTTGGGGATATCTGACTCTGCCCTCGATACACCTGTACTACTTGGACTTTTCGTACTTTTCACCACGGGAGGTTGGTTCGAGCGACATCGCATTTCGTCTTCTTTCATTCGTCGTTTCCTATGCAAGAAAGCCTCCGTGCTAAAAACCAATACCACAAAAGCTATAGACGCGAATACGCCGTACAACAAGACAACCAATCCACCAGAATGGGAAGAAATCGGTTTCTTATAATTTTGATCAGTAGAGGGAATATTTGTCAGCGTTGCTTTCTTGTTTGTGACATGATTCGTATATATGGCCGTCGTTGTCCCATCAACATGATCAATAAAGTCATTCATAGGCTCTGCCTCTTGCGTTGTCAGAGATAGCTCCATGTTGCTGGCATAAGGATACCCAACTGTTGAGAGATCAATGTCGGGAGGTGTAAGAGGACAGCCAGGATATATTCTGTAGATAGTCTGCATCAATCTTTGTTTGACATTAGCAGAATAACAAATGTCATATTCGTTTCCATTTACCTTTACTACTCTTCTGGATAATTCGTGGAATAATGGCTCATTCACTTGATTCTCAATTTAAGAGTTGAGGGTTCAAATCCCAGTCCGGCACAAATGTCTGTTGGCAAGGCATTAATCCGTACCCGCCACCCTCCACCCAGGTGTAAATGGGAACTTGACCATTGCTAGAGTAATTATAAATGCAGGGGTCTCGAGAAGAACAGTATTGATGCTAATGAGGCTTCCATGATCTTATTTTTTTTTATTCTCCCTCTTCTTTTTCTTATTAACTTCTTTATTTATTTTCTTCTTCTGCTCTTTCTATTCTACTTCTTCTTCCCGTTCTTTCTCCTCCACTTTCTCCTCCTTCTAGTACAGGAGCCAGGGGGGTCAACCTAGCTGGGAAGGAAACCAATTTTCATGTGCACAGATGTAAAGATCGCATACCTTCACATAACAAATTGACCGTCTGGCATGTTCTAAGTGGTGGGTGTGGCCAGGGGGACGCCCCCAACCAAAAAAGCGGCCCTTTTGACGACAAAATAGTATTTTGTAAATAATATTTTAAGGAAACCTTGAACCACCATGAGTTTAGTGTCATATGAAAGAGAGTTAAATTATCTACATTTTGATACCAATTTTAAAGAATTTGGGATTAATTAACATCGCAAATTTAAGTAAAAAACATGATTTTTGTGTTTTTTTTTCAAAAAATTGAATTTTACCAAAAAACATTATTTTCCATATATCAAAATTGAAAAATTAATTTTTTTAATAACTTTCCAGGAATTTGCTTATGTACAACGACAATATCCTGTGCGAGGGAGAGGTTTATATATCATTTCAATAAAAAGTTATAGCAATCCAAAGTTATTGATTTGATTTCCACAAAAACAACATTTTTGCCCACATGTGTATTAACTGTATGCATATACGTGCATTAGTGTATTAAGGACCTGTTTGGTGTGTTTACATCGAGTTTTAAAGATAACTTTGAACTAAAACCTCTAATCACCATGTATTTGGTGTCAAAAGATGGATAATTAAAATACCTTCATTCTGATATCAATTTCAATGAGTGATGTAGTGTGTGAAATGTAAATTTTGAGCCAAAAATGTGCTTTATTGTAGATATTCCTCTGATTTTGGCCAGTATATCAGTATATTAAGGGTACTATGTCCCTTTTGCAGCCAACCTCCAATTCTGTAGAACTTTGCAGGAATTATGAATATGTCATGTGTGTCCTATCTGTGAAATTTAAACGTTAGCAGTGTCCTCATATTCAAATTATGCAAGGAAACCCGTTTACTTGCTAGACTTTACTGTCAGACACTATTGAGTGACTGACTGGCTTTTTTCTTCTTTGGTAATAACATACATGAAAAGAGTTGTAAAGGGTACATGAGCATTTGTCTACATCAATAAGCCACTTCTTGTAATTGCCAAGATTAAACTGATTGATTCTTTGCGCAGCATAAAACGTATGACCATATTCGGTACAATTGTCTGAAAATCAAGACTATTACTTTTGGGCTCTATAGCCCTAAAGTCGATTTGACAACTAATAGTCGTTATTTTCCCACTAGAAGTCATTTTCAAGCCCCACCTTTGTTAGGGAAGTTCTAAATTAGTATTATCTTTCAAATGCAGTTGGAATTCAACTTTTTCATTTGTTTGGCCTGCAAATGGGACATGATAAAAGTGATAAGACATTTAGTAGTGTAGAAAGTTCAAAGGATTTGGAGCGCTGAGTGCAATTGATAAGGTTCTTCTTCTGTACTGTACTGGGATGTTTAAGGAAATGTGGACATTGGCAGTTGCCTCTCCTCCCCTCCCCCAACCCGGCACCCCGCCCCCTTCCAGCCGCTTGTCATAATCTTGCCCATGCCCAAGATAAGTTAGTGCATCGATCAACATGAATATAATATAATATTGCCATATTTGGTTAAAATTTGCTCATCTGACCGTGAATAAATGCATAAAAACCCCAGAGCTTCCGGGGGCTCTGCACCCTGGATTTCGCCTGGTGCCCTATAGCTGGCACCTGGATGCTCATCTGACGGTAATTCAATGCTTAAAACCCCTGAGCTTCTGGGGTCTCCGCCCCCTGGACCTCACGCCAATTAATGTCCTGCCAGTGTCACAAATAAAGTATCAAAATTTGCTCATCTGACGGTAATTTAATGTATAAAACCCCTGAGCTTCTGTAGGCTCCGCCCCTTGGACCCCACACTCATTTGCGTCCTGCCAGTGTCACAAATAAGGTATCAAAATATGCTCATCTGACCGTAATTTATTGCCCAAAACCCCTATGCTTCCGGGGGCTCCGCCCCCTGGAACCCCACACCAATTCGTGACCTGCCAGTGTCACAAATAAGGTATCAAATATGCTCATCTGACCTTAATGTATCGCCCAAAACCCCTGAGCTTCTGGGGGCTCCACCCCTTGACCCCCACCCCAACGTTCAGCGGGGCCTGCATGTAAGAGTGGGGTGATGGGGATTTGTTTTTGATCTACCCCTCCCCCTCCCCCAAACGTTTTTGCCACTGCCGGTGTCACCATTACGTACCAATATTTGGCTCGCATCATTTCAAATTTGGCCCCCCCCCCCCCCCCCAAGAAATCTTGGATCCGCGCCTAGGGTATATAGCTCTTATTTTTTTTATCTTATTCATATCAGGAAGGAGTGCTGGAAAGGGACGTTTAAAGTACAATTTGCCTTTCACATTAGTCAAGCAAGGTTTCTCTCAACAATCTATATCTATATGGCAGTCACTCCCCACCATTTAAATCGTCTGGCAATGGCCATTTGTGTATCTTTGACCTGTGACGAATCTGTTCATATAGGTTCCATTTGGGTTTCCTTTAAAGCTGATCTAGCTCGATATTGAGGTTGGGGTATTTTAATGACATCTGACAGACACCCCCACCAGGCGCGCCGGAATTGGGGGGAGGGGGCAAACATTCCAGGGGGCTCACCTTTCAGGGGCAGTGGTGTAATGAACAAAAACGTTCTTGGGGGGCAGAAGAAAAATCTGCACCACCACCACTCTTACACGTTACATGCCGGCCCCGCTGAACGTTTTTCAAAGTGGAGTATTAACGATCAGGTAGAGCGGAGCGAGTGCAGCGTAAATTGAAGTAGGGTCCAGGGGGCTGTGTCCCTTGAAGCTCAGCGTTTAAGGCATTTAATTATGGTGAGATGAGCATCCAGGGACCAGTCTTATAATGGGCCCTTGGTGAGGTCCAGGGTGCGGAGCCCCCGGAAGCTCAGGGGCTTTAGGTATTTAATTACGCATACCTAGCCGAAACTGTTTTATGAGAAAAGTTTATGTCATTCTAATCTAATTACAATAGGAATTATGCGGATTATTGGTTGCTTACAAGCATACACGTGTTTTCTTAGTAGTCAGGCAAAATAAACCATTAAACCAAATATGGAAATATTATATTATATTCATGTTAATCGATGCACTAACTTAATTTTCTTGGGCATGGGCAAGATTATGACAAGCGGCTGGAAAGGGCGGGGTGGGGGTGGGGGAGGGGAGAGGCAACTGCCAATTATGTCCACATTTCCTGAAACATCCCAGAGAACAGAAGAAGAACTTATCAATTGCACTCAGCGCTCCAAATCCTTAGAACTTTCTGCACTACTAAATGTCTTATCACTTTTGTCCAGTTAATATACCGATATACTGGCCAAAATCAGAGGAATATCTACAATAAAGCACCTTTTTGGCTCAAAATTTACATTTCACACACTACATCACTCATTGAGATTGATATCAGAATGAAGGTATTTTAATTATCCATCTTTTGACACCAAATACATGGTGATTAGAGGTTTTAGTTCAAAGTTATCTTTAAAACTCGATGTAAACACACCAAACAGGTCCTTAATACACTAATGCACGTATATGCATACAGTTAATACACATGTGGGCAAAAATGTTGTTTTTGTGGAAATCAAATCAATAACTTTGGATTGCTATAACTTTTTATTGAAATGATATATAAACCTCTCCCTCGCACAGGATATTGTCGTTGTACATAAGCAAATTCCTGGAAAGTTATTAAAAAAAATAATTTTTCAATTTTGATATATGGAAAATAATGTTTTTTGGTAAAATTCAATTTTTTGAAAAAAAAACACAAAAATCATGTTTTTTACTTAAATTTGCGATGTTAATTAATCCCAAATTCTTTAAAATTGGTATCAAAATGTAGATAATTTAACTCTCTTTCATATGACACTAAACTCATGGTGGTTCAAGGTTTCCTTAAAATATTATTTACAAAATACTATTTTGTCGTCAAAAGGGCCACTTTTTTGGTTGGGGGCGTCCCCCTGGCCACACCCACCACTTAGAACATGCCAGACGGTCAATTTGTTATGTGAAGGTATGCGATCTTTACATCTGTGCACATGAAAATTGGTTTCCTTCCCAGCTAGGTTGACCCCCCCTGGCTCCCGGTCTATTCCCCATCTGTCTCTTTCTCTCTTTCTCTCTTTCTCTCTTCTTATTATTCCTCTCGTTTTTATATACCACTTACCAAAATTGATATTCAGCTTCATTGACATACTGCCTGCTCGTACGAACACGAACCAACAGCAACATCCTGATATTGCAAAGTATATAATTTTAATCAATATAAAATAACCTTTATTTTATCAACATAACAATATGTAGAAAAGTTATTTACTGTTACAAGTACATGAATAGTGACCATAAGGAAGAAACATAATAAATAATGTATGTACAGAGTTTACAAACAGAGCTGCTATTTCTGTCAATGATTTTGCAAACATCAGATCCCCGTCTAATAAAGAGTTGTGATAGATTCAAATCAATTGCAAGTCTGAAGTCCCCTATCTATTATGTACATAGTTGCTGTTGATATCAATCGCAAGTAAGTTGCGATTAATACCAACTCGTTATAAGAAAGGGTCCAGGAAAATTCAATGTCAGATGAAATACTACTAGTATTCAAAACGAAATGAGTATGTAAATATATAAAGGCCGAAAGAAAGTATTCAGGAAGTCTGTTACATAACGGTTTTTTCTCCTTCTTCTTCTACAGGTTACTTCCAAACGATTTAGAATTAATTACCATTTTTTATAAAGCTTGCATTATGAAACAAGTGTAACAAATCAATAACATATTTGCTCTTAATTAATGAATTGTATTGACTTCAGTAGGCATGATGATATCAATTGTTATTATTCAATCACTTCGGGGAAACCATTTCCGGATCTTCGACTTTGTATCACATTCACAATTTTACTGCACGACAGGAAATAAACGGTTTCAGACAGATTCATTAATTCGAAAAACTCGGTTTATCACCGACAAAATAAGTTTTTCAACCCAAACCCCAAACGAACAACTCCAAACTGATACTGAGTTTTCGAATTATTGGGCATTTGGCTTTCCATACGCTCCTACTATGAAGTACGTCGAAAGTAGTAAGTACTGTCCTTTTAATCATACTTATAAATCGTCTCCTGATTCCACGACCATAATGTAAACTTTAATTTGTTTACAATAAGTGACATCGTTCTATGACGGCTTGACACTTAAGATCTAACAAGGATCTCCTCTTCGGTGAGTGGTCTCAGTCTCGGTTCCATATAAATGGGACCCCATCACGCACACTTTGAAAAATGTCCTTCCGGTGTGACGAGATGCAAGTAAATGTACAAGAATGAACCGTTTTGTGTTGTATGCAATAGTCCTTTCGACAAGGCTAAATGAGAATCCAACTTGTCGTTAAGGACAATCATAGGTTCTCATGGGGGTCGACATTATTTGTATATTTACTGAATAAAAACAGATATTAATTAACTGAAGTGATCTTCACTTGTACGACACACGGGGCTTATGCAATAAAATGGACCCTCCCCCAACATCAGCGTCAGATTTATTTGCCTCAGCCGAAGACTCTCAAGGGATTGGGGGTATTTCTTGCTGGGACATCCAGTTTGCTCTGTACAAGACATGTACGCCAATTAGATGAGACCTATTTCCACCAAGTCCAGTGTAAGCGATTTATGACCTACTGCGCATGCAAACTGCCTACCATTTTGTATCTTACAAAGATCCGTACGAAGGGTCTTCTTCAATACTCTTGCTTTGTCGTTACCAGAGTAAAACAGGGAACCAGACAGGTCTGCTCAGATCCGCTCGTTCTCGTCTTTAAAATGACTAACAGCCTTTTCACACACAGCTAAAATTCTATAAACATGACTAGTATAAACGTGTTTCGAACGTGTTTAAACTAATCACGAGCCTTTCACACACAGAAATTTCGGTGCGATCGCTAATTGTTTCGTGATTAACTACTGCTCGTAAAATGCGCAGTAGTGCCATTGCGCATTGAAGGTCATGTCATGTCAATCAAAGCGCACGCTCCATCCAGTTTAAACACGTTTAAACAAGAATTTCCTTTCACACACAAAATGTCAAGCTCTCTAGATACGAACTTCGTATCTGCAGCCTGCTTTTAGGGGCGTATGGATCGCGACTTCGTATCTATCCCAACATCGTATAAACGATGTTCACACTGGGAAATTTTGTCTATAAACATGTTTAAAATTTTACGATGATTCTAATCATCACTAGATACGATGAATTTTAGCTGTGTGTGAAAAGGCTGCATGTTGATCATAAATTTGATCCAAAGTTAAGGCGCAGCGAAAGGTGAACGGTCACTTATTTTGTAGGTCAAGTTAGAGACAACTTTTTGCTTGAAGGTGCATCTTCGACAATCTCTGTGAGATTGGAATGGGAAATATGGGGATTCGTTCATCTCCTGATCCAATGGATAGCAAAAGCATTAGCTAAGACAATGAAAATGGTTCCTAAACCGGCGTAGGCTAGTGACCCGATGACGGACGGTTTCGGCGTTGTGTCTGGAAAGAAGGAAGTAGACGGATGGATCTTATCTCATTATACTTTATTAGCAAATGCTTTGTCCACACACCATTCCAGCAATTCATGACTCTCCTTGTAGTTACTCGCCTCACCTACCATCCCAGTAAAGCTTCCTGAGATAGCTGTCAAAGGAATTACCCAACCAAGTACAAGTACCAAGTATTAATACTATCATTATTGACGTTATTATTATTGCTATTAGTATTGTCATAACCATTATCATAAATAATATTATAGTTTAGCTAAATTCATTTGATTTTGTTTCGTTATAATTATATTGACTTTATTTGTTTCATTTTATGTATTCAGTTATTTCTATACATGATAATGCCTAATTAAATAATTGAATTCGCATATATCAAACAAAAATGTAAATAGTATGTCTGAGGTGGGTGAACTTCGGAGAGTGAGCAATGTCGGGCATTTCTGTCATACTAAGCGTTTGGTTTCTTTGTTTCCATCAGTTTGTCTTCGTTAGGAAGAAATGAACGGACATGAGTATACATACAGTACAACTAAAAGTCATTACAAAAACAATTTAATACAATGATCAAGATATTGCGACATACCGATCCGAGTTATTCCGTCTTTATTTCAATATGGAATCAAGATTATCTTATTCAATAAGTAATATCGCATACATGTATAAGCACAAACGATCTGTCAATTATTTTTAATTCATTTTAATTTTGATAAGAATGTTAAATATTTATGCTAAATTTTGTTTATTGTCTTTTTTGGACATAATTTCAGTGACTTTCATTGCTTTAGCTCCGGCAACCTACAAGAGTTCAAGTATTTGACTACAGGATTTCCCGTCTATTTTAACGCTTTTGAATATATGCCATGTTGTGACCAACTAAAACCAAGTTTTGGCCAAAGTCTGACTATAGGTGGCGCTGACAATTATAAGATACAGACAGAAACTGGGGACTTACAGCACTCGACGCCATTTTTATAAGCCACACCATCACACAGGCCGTCCACGGAAAAGTCCACCTGGCAGTCATCTAACCAATATGCATGACAGCTTACTGACTACGATTGGCAGGTTCTCAAAAACAGGAAGGTTTGTTGGCTAAAAAATAAAGAATAACATTGGAATGTCGGAAAATTAAAACCAAAAACTGAAGTAAACAAACAAGATTAAATGCTTTGTCTTATAGGACAAAGAAGTAAGAAATAACAGATAAAACATATATTATATGGTATATCATAATAAATGAAAGGAAGTGTAAAATTAAGAAATTTGATAGGAGTATGATGTTAATAATGCTTCAACAACAAAAACTTGAAATATTGATATATATAAGCCACTTCGGAGATTTGTACAAACGACCCCCAAATTAAATATCCACAGATCTTCTTCACATGGAGACGTCCCCTCCCCCCCCCCCCCCCCCCGTTAAGCATTTTAAAGTAGTCACTGGCTAGGTGGAGGTGTTTCATGAACACCTTTCGTTCAAAGACGGCGGTCGATGTTCTTGCGTCGCTTAAATATCTCTTTTACTTAGTAATGGCTGACTCTGCCCATAACACAATTTGTTGTCTCCTATGTAATGTATACTGAGGCTTTCACATATACACTGCGGGGCCCGTACGGCGAGTAAAAACACACATTTTGGTAATTTTCGACCGACCGGCTCTCGTACAGCTCCTACAGGCGCCGTACGGTCTCCGTGGTGCTAAGTTGGCTGCTCCCAACCCTCCCGGCGTCTTCGTCTGACCATAAGGCCGTAGAAGGCCCTTAAAGGGACAGTGGGGCCCCTCACGATTTTTTCTGTTGATTCTCAGTGTACAACGCAGCTTTAAATACAGGAGGCACGGATGTCAGAGAACACATAGTTCAGAACCGCACGGCACCCAGCCAGGCGCCTTGACGACCCGACCGGGCCCCAGGGGCTATGGGGTGCACCTCTTCATCGGAAAGAGCCCGTAAGCTTACCGGTCGGCACCCAGCCGGCACCGGGCCGGCACTCGGTGGGCACCCTTACGGACGCCTTGCATTTGAACTCGACCAATGTTCCCCACCCGTCGTCTTGCCGTGGACTTTAGAGACCGTACGGACACTTACGATTGTCATTTCTTTGCACGTGTGGTCACATATTTGTGAAAAACGGTCGAGTTAAAATGCAAGGCGCCCGTGAGGGTGCCGGCCGGTAAGTTTACGGGCTCTAATATCCGCGCCTCCTGTATTTAAAGCTGCGTTGTACATTGGAAGTAGACAGAACAAATCGTGAGGGGCCGTACGGGCACCATCCGGAGCCCGCACAGGAGATGCCCCACGGAGCCTTTCACGGGTTTGCTCCGGCCTAACGGTCAGATGAAAACGCCGGGAGAATTGAGAGTTTTATGCCTAGGTCACATTTGCCGCGGCGGCCGTGCTGTCTAAAATATCTACGGCAAATAGCAATTTTAGGACCGCTGCAGCATTCCTACGGTCAAATACAGTAGCGGTCACATATTATGTTAGGGTAGCCGCACGGTGTATTTTGAATTTTATGAGACACGAAATCTGCGACTGCAGTACGGCCTTTAAAGGGATGACGCAAGGTCACCTTATGCCTGGATTACATTTGCCCCGGGCGCCGTACAATATATTAGTCTACGATTTTTCGTGTGATTTGGGGAGCATCGTAGGAAGCTACGATGTTTGTGTTTACATTATCTACGAGCATTGTGCTATTTCTTGTATTAAGGCCGGGGAAAATCCGTACAGAGGCTGCTTGGAGATTGTGGAGAAATCGTGCAATTTTATTCAAGTATCCGTGCAATCTCCGCAGCCTCCGCACGGAAATCGTACGAAGCCTGTGCCGCTTCCGTGCAAAGATTGCACGGAGAAGGTCACCGCGCCTTCTTCGCGCAGCCGTCGCGTCGTTTTAAAGCGGCGGCCGTAGATTTTTGACAAATACTACGGCAGACGCAAGGTAGCCGCCAGGTGCTCGCAAGCCGGCCGCAGGGGCACCATAGGGCGACCGTGCGGCCAGACTGATGCTACAGCTTCACCCCTAGAGTATATAAAATGCAAGGCTACGGTACGCCCGACGTACGGTCGCCGTGGAACCGCTCTACGTCATGACTACGGCGTGTCTAATCTCTACGGCAAAACTAGAAATGAAAACAGTTGTAAGTCTGCGTTATAATCCCACGGCGACCCGTACGGCCTGTAAAGATAGGGATACGCCATATGGTGACCCTGAGGCCACAGCAGATCTTCCGCGGCCGCCGCAAGTATCTCTGGAGTTCGGGGTCGTACGGCCGCCGTATCCTAGCCGTAGAGCAAATGTGACCTAGGCATAACCAACTCAGCACCACAACGCCCGTACGGGAGACGGCCGGGCACCGGTCGGAAATTTCCAATATGTCTTCTTCTTTTTTACTCACCGCAAGGCCCCGGAGTCTATATTACCCTCAGTGCTAAAAAAAAAGACCACGAAACCTATAAACGCGAGTACGACGTAGGAAAGGTACTAACCCTTGCGTTGTCTTCGTTGGAAATGTCTCCATAGGTGATATATTAATTCATGTTCCTTGATCTCATTCATTTGTGACTCCGAATTCGATGAACCTCCTTCGGTCATTATGATAGTGTTAATTAATCTAGCAGTTACATTTTCGTTATCATAAGTTGATGAACAATCGGAAGAAATGGTAACAACTGTCTCGTCAGACTCATGTTCATTCACAGCAGTGTAACGATTTCTCTCTTGGTTTAATTTAACCCTTTCAATACGATTCACTTCTATCGCATCATTTATCTCTTGACCACATATCACAAAAGTTTCCTCACCGTCAAACATACTTCTTTCAATTTTGCTTGGCCTATTTGAGTTTACCTTGAATATTTGTCCATTGCTGTCTTTGATTATCAAGACATCAATCTGAACTGCACTTTGGCGTTGTTCAACTTCTCCCTCATTTTATTCTCGTTTACAAACATTTTGTTCATGATCTATAGCGTTGAGAGCTACCGTTGCTTTTAGGCAACCATCATGTCACGCGTATTTTTTTTCATTTTTCGTAAGAGGAGTGCGATTTTAGCATTTTGAGGCATTTTTGTCCTTCCTCACCAATTATTCTAAATGTGTTGGACATGATGGACTCAGGTTTATGGTTTGAGTAGGTTTTGTTCACGGTAAACTTCTTCCGCAAAGAAAACTTCCATGATTTTCAAGATTCAACAGCATTAGAAAATTGACCGTGAGAGGATCTGGATGAACCCTGCCTTATCGCTAATTACCATGCTGACGTGTTTTAGTTTGAATAGAAGTGAAACCTTAGATTCATATTGATTTCTGTCTCATAGTTCCACGAAACATCTTTCTGAAATTGCAAATCTCTTTACATCAATCTCTTGCACTTGCAATCTAGTTAATTGGATAACCATAACAAACAATTGCAGATTATGGAATATCTCGTAAGGAATCTGATGTGATTTTAGTATTTGAACTATTATTCCAAACAATTTCGGTAATTTTTGCGTAAGAATAGCAATGATTACGTATTTTATTCCCTGCATATTTTTTCCTTCCATGTATTCTAGGAAAATAGTATTAACAAAATAAAAATTAAATATATTACATTTGGGACCCTCAAAACTTCCTTGCTATAATGAGAGTTTGTTACAACAGTGATCCTTATATATTAAGAACGTCCAATTTTTTTTATACCGCTGTATTATAAATACGATCTGCGTATACCGTCTCCTCATTTCTCTTGAACTTAGATCGGGTGGGGGAGATAACATCTTTAATTTTGAATTGTACAAGACTGCTATCTGCATCATGGAGGGTACACTCTGTTGAGTTATTTCCTCGGGAACCCATTTGCAATTTCTCTGGGGGATTAGAGGGTCTCTGTTTCTCGCAATGTGCAGCAGTAGGGTGCCCTCCCATAGCTTCCCTTTCTCGAGAACCTATGGAAGAACTTGGAGGCAAATACGGCGGTCGATGTTCTCGCGTTTCAGAAATATCTCTTTTGTGGATATCTGACTCTGCCCTCAATACACCTGTACTACCTGGACTTTTCACCACGGGTGATTGTTTCGAGCGCCATCGCATTTTGCCCTCTTTCACTTGTTGTCTCCTATGTAAGAAAGCCTCAGAGCTAAAAGCTAAGACCACGAAACCTATAGACGCGAGCACGCCGTAAAAAAACGCACCATTATTGAGCCGTGATTCCTCTTCGTTACAAATGTCTCTAGGGGTGGATATATGTGTTGTATAAGTTAGCGTTTCCTTTATCACATTTATTTGTGACTCGGAACTCGTTGATCCACCTTCGGTCATATTGATAGCGTTAATGACTCTTGTAGTTGCATCATCGTTATCATAAGTTGGTGAACAACCGGAAGAAAAGGTTACAACTGTCTTGTCAGACATATGTTCAATCTTAGCAGTGTAACAATTGCTCTGTTGGTTGAGTTTGACATTTGCAATACGGTTCACTTCTATCGCATCATCTGTCTCTTTGCCACATATCACAAATGTTTCGTCGCCGTCAATCATATTTCTTTCAATCGTGCTTGGCTGATTTGAGTTTATCTTGATTACTTGTCCATTGGTGTCTTTGATTAGCAAAACATCAATCTGAACTGCACCTTGGCGCTGACAATAAAAAGTAGCAGGATCATCGTTCATTTTTAAGATAGTTGGATACCCACATGATTTGAATTCTTTCTTCCTTGAAGTGTAACAAGCTACAGGCATGACGTTCGATGATAACTCATTTAAGGTAAAGCTTGCAAAGAATTTGTTTTTACCAACTAATCTGTTAGAAAAAGAGCTGTTTAGTTTGATTTCCTGGCGAAAAGCTGTCTCGGCGACTGTTTTATTCATTATGATTAGTGACACGACCATGTCTTCTTGCACGAAACTCCACTCACAGACTGCATTTATGGAAAGCTCTTTCTTTCCCAAAAGCATGAAACAAGCGGGTGACGGTCGAACAACAGGTTCCAATGGTTTTGAATTTTGAGACGGATAAGCGTGTTTAATACTAACAGTATCAATGTCCTTTCTGCTGTCATACGTGTACAATTCTTTGTCACCCTTGTACACCAAGTTACATCCACTGCTATTCGCAAACCTAGTCAACATTGTCGAGGAACATACTCCAAGTTCTCTTCCATCTTTGGTCAAAGTAAAGCTTGCATTTGGTCTTAGCTCTTCGTCGAGGAGACAGTGCATGTGAACATCACTTTGAGTAGTCGTCTCGATAGCCATGTTTTCTGGAAAACACCGCATACATGTAAATGCTTTAGAGCTGTCGGAGAATACCAGAACCAGGAGAGCAAGGAGCTTAGAAAAATTACTGGTACCCATCTTTGTGCCTAAGCCTATCCGATTAGAGTATATAATATAAAATACACAATTGCACTTTGCGATGCTCGTCCAGAAAATAGCAATTATCTTGTAAGTGTACTGACGTTCTGTTCAACACTTTGAAAACAATTAGGATTAATAAAGATTTTGTTTACTGGGGGAGATTGTTGGCAACAAAACTACTTGTATACACTGAAGAGTGTTAACACTCGTGCTTCAAACGTACCTTTATCAAGATTTGGTTTCCATTCCTGTGAGTTATGGTGCGAATGTTGCTTATTGGACAACTACACGTCACGTGATAAACAATAGGTAAACGGCAGTTAAGAAACCATAAACACAAGAAATCAGTTCTGGACATATCAGCTTGTTTTCATAGTCATACAAGTACTCTTCTTTTCTTTATTTTTCCTTTTTCTGCACGGGATGGTAGTTTTGATAGTCACGAGTACTTTCAATTTGTTTTGATTTGTTTCTGGTCTTCCTATATATTTATTTCTGGAGGGGTGACAGAGGCAATCTACGTGTTACGCGGATTTGCTACGTTAGGTTTGTTTTAGGGCAGTACAATTTCCGTATTTTGCGGCGTCTTTATTCCCATTCCCGTGACAAGAAAATATTTATTTTTATTATTATATTGTGCACACATTTAAAAGAATTGTTATTATTTTGTATATGTTGTACCGCTAAAATTTGATTTGTATCTTGCAGAAGAAAACAAATGTAATTCAATTCAATTTAACGATGGGTATATTGAGGGTACCCGTCATCTTTAATTAAGTTTGCCCAAAACTGATTAGAAAGCGACTGAAAAACAAGAATGTCCTACAAAACGGACTGCATAATTATACTATCAACTACTCAAAAAAACATTTCTCTACTGTTGACGTAAGCAAATTAATGGGGCTGACAAGATATTGGTACTTTTCCGATCCAGCTGTGGATATCTTTCTTTATTTTTCTTAACTAGAGTGGAGAAAATGTTAAAGTGGCATATTGAAAAAAATAATAATACAAAGGAATCTATTTGTTTAAAAAAGGGCCCCTTTTCTCCCTACTCCTTTTAACAAGAGCGCCCTCTTCTGATATAATACACTCAAATGAAAGGTTGCTATGATCTTTTATATCACTCACAGATTTTCCGCAGGTTTCACCCCATGGGATGTTGGCGAATGATTAAAAAAAGAAAAACTTAACAAAACCAACAACAACAAAAATCAAAGAAAGTAAAATCAGGTTTGCTTTATTCCAATGGAGTTTTTTTAATACTGGAAGCCACTTTTTTTTTAAATTATGATTACCAGCGATGCTTTTGTGAGATTTACAGTTCTGAGATCATAAAAAAGTTATTCCACTAAAATCTGGTGTAAAAAAATGGGTATTTTAGATCTTAAAGGGAGAATTGTATGGACTTTTTTTTTAACTTACCAAATTCTTCGTATTATCTACTGCGGATTTAATAGTTGTAGAATATCGGAGCATACTGTTTAGGTACCTGCATGAGATATAGGCAAATACAATTTCCATCGTTTTTTTTTTTTTTTTAAACGATAATGAAAATAAATTAACATAAATTCCCTTGATTTTAAATTTAAATCATTAACGTCTGTTAATGTCTACGGTGCTTGGAAGGGAGAGGGATAATATTTTTCTCGAAAGAGTTTCTTTCCCCTTTGCAAAATTCGATTCAGATTTAAAGGGAAAGTCCACCCCCAAAATAAGTTTGTTTCGATAGACTGAGGCAGAATAATAAGAAAATCAGGTGAGTGAAAGTTTGAGCAAATTCTGAATGAAAATAAGAAAGTTATGAATTATTGAAGTTGTGATCAATCAAATACAAATTGGCAACTCTGTGACTTATTATACGAGCTCTCCTTCATTTGCTTTGTGCATAATATTCCATAAAATCATGTTTTCTTCGTTATTGATGACGGAATATATATTTGTTCCTTGCAGGGGGAGTATAGAAACATATTTGCAATTATTATATTTAGGGTGCATGTATGGTTGAAATTTTTCTTGAGGGAAAATGAAAATTTTAGAATTTTTTAGTACTGAGCAAATGGAAGTTGAGCTCGCATGATACATCATAGAGTTGCCAATTTGTGTTTGATTGATCACAACTTCAAAAATCCTAACTTCCTTATTTTTAATCGGAATTTGCTCAAACTTTCACTGACTTGTTTCTCTCATTTTTCTACTCCTATTAAAACTAACTTAATTTCAGGGTGGACTTCCCCTTTAAGGGAAATGCCCCTAATGCTCATATAAAACTGGTCTGAAAGAAAATGTACCTTGGGAAGGAAATAGTGGTTGAGGAAATACAGGGACGAGGTAATTATCATTACTCGACCAGAGCCCCAAACTCTAGAACGGCGTGTCGACCGAAACGGAAAGTAAAAGGCTCATCAATCAAACTCGTCCTTTGGATCAAGAGGCATGTCCGGAAATAAGTTTCCCAGAGCAAGAAATTTCTCATGATTTAATGAGATAAATTTTCTACATAAATCAATCTTCTTTTTTTTTTCGGATTGTTAACCCCAGAACCTCAAAATGCCATTCCCTTTTAGAAGGTTCAGTCATGCCTAACTCATGACCTAGATTATCATTTAACCTCCAAAATAATATGTGCAGAGAACAAATGGTGAACAGGTCAGTAGTTGTGTTTGAAAGTTCAAATTGCACAGAGATAAAAATGTTATCTTTCGAACATAGGTTTTACTAATACATATGAACAATTATATATATTTGTTTTATTTTAAGGAAAAGTTTAATAATATGCCTTTTCGCGAATTGGGCTTTTAATTTCATTTCAACATGTTTTTTCATTTTTTATAAACCTTTATTCAGATACAAAATCACGGATAACATGTAAATAAATATTTATAACAAGCACTTTAATCAAATGTTTAAATGAGATCAAATTACATATCTGTATTTACTTGAAAGCAGATTGTAGATGCATTTCCTGTTTATCGGTAATTATCTTCACCCACTTAGTAGTATTCACATATGTTGTCTTAGTTTAATTTTTCTCAACTTCTAGTCTGTATTTTAACATAAACAAAACATATTTGCCTATTATTTTTGTTGCTACATTTTTATTAAATTGATTTACAACACTCGCTTTATAAATTGCAAATAAAGCGTAATGAAGTAGTAAATCAATATCTGTAACATTTTCCTTTGCGTCATGAAAACCATAGACAACACAAATGGGTGAGATATTAAAGTTTCTACAGAAGAAGTTACATCATAATATTTCAATACAGTTCCGAAATGGGTAATTTTGTTCGTATTCAAAAATACTATTATATCATTATGGTACCATATTTGTTACAGTAATAACACAATTTTTTCCTTTGATTTTCCATTTAAATAATTAACAGGTGTTGGTAAAATAGTATACGTACATTTAAAGTTGAATTGTATCAAGAAATTATCACTAACATATTTCAATTTAAGTCCGTCAACAGTGTTGGACCAATAGTCAATTTACATCACGATTGTTAGTTCGTCATTTTAAGCACACCGCAATGGTGAACAATATGCATAAACAATTGTCCATATCATTAAAAAGTAATAACTTTCAGTAAATGCTCAAGTATGAATAGTTCATGCGTAAAAAAACAAGTAAGTTGTTCTTTAAAGGTACGAAAATAAACGTTGTGTACGCAGTATACTCATGTTTTCATTTTTTGGGGGTAAGGGGTGTGTATTAACACGCTAACTTTAAAGACTTGGGTACTTTATATTTTTATATGTCGAAATTAATTAAGTACTACAGAATGGGTTTAGTGACGTAATATCTACGTATGCTTTGAACTTATCCACTAAGTTCTTAGCGTTTGAGCCTGTCGTATGTTCCGTCATAGGTCATCCCAAGCAGTGAGTTGTATCCATCTTGTAATTCAGATTGCAAGGGGTAAGGTGGTACTGGTGCCGATGGTTGCGGTTGAAGTGGATGTGGTAGCGTATGCTGTAGAGGTAACGGTTGTGGTGTTAATGGTCGTGATGGTTGTTGCCTTCGTGGTAGAGTTAGCGGTGGTAGTGGTGGTGGTTGTTGTGTGGGATGGGACTCGTTATTGCAATATCCTCTCGTATCAAACGGATGTTGCTGCTCTAGCATTTCAAAGTTGTGAAATGTAACACCCCTTTCGGCCTTCTTTTCACTCCTTCGTAAAGCGATCAGCCCTTCTCTGCTAGTTGTTACCATTAGGGGTGGATACAACTTGATAGCTGACACGGCATTTGATGAGATAGTGATGTTTGATTCATTAAGGGAAGGCGGATAGGACAAATGCTTGCGTCGTTGTTTAAGTAGAAGATGTGCAGGTATTGGTGATAAAGGTGGCCCTACAGATGGGTCTTGATCCTCTGTACCCTTTGGACAATCTGATGTCGTCTCGGTGTCAGAGACCCGCTGTAATGTAAAGGATAAGGCTGATGGTCCCCCGTTGGATGGTAATGTCAGCTGATCTTCCTTGATGCTGAGAATTTCCGTATCTTCGCTGATGATTTCCGATGTCTCACTGTTTGATAAACCTGTTGAAGCAGGTCTCTTAGAAGTGCCGGTGGTGGAAAAAACATCATATTCGCAATTCGAACCATTTACCACAAAATATGTTGGATCGGGGCAGGTCACTATTTCATAATTATCCTCGGAGCTTGCTGATTTGGGATTCAAACGTTCTTTCTCCGTCTGAATATCCATGAGGGGGTCAGATTGTGCTCTTAGCAGGTCCAAGTGTCGGTTTTCTCTTGTCTCGAGCAGCGTACCATTTTGGTCGATGTCCTCACTCAAATGTCCGTCACCTACTTCGCCCATAAGTTTCATTTCAAGCATATTACTTCCATCGGTGCTAACACATCTGATGCTATTGTTTCTTGGGCGTAAATAGATTTCAAACTTGTTCACCAACAGAAAACAGCAAACTGCAGCAAACAACATTAAAATGACAAGTATTGCTATAAATATTGTCAGAAAGATAAATGTCTCATGGTGTTTCACCGCAATTGTCGTCGATGAGTATTCGTTTGGAAGATTTGTAGTAATTCTTTCAGAGATTACTGTTGAACTGATTATTGAAACAGTTGATGAATTATGAATCACTGGACCGACGTGCTTTTCTGTCACGTTTAATGTTACCTTAGAGGCTTCAAACGAATAGTTACTGTTTATGTACAATTCGCAATGATAAGTAGAAGTGTCATCAAGCTCAGCATTTGTGATATTCAGTTTAAACTCCATCTCATAGTCTGTCACAATATGAAAACGCGTTAAATCACGCGGTTGATGATACGTGCAGATACGTGGTTTGCATTTGACTAGACTGTCTCCACTTCTTGTTCTCCAAATAACGTGTTGATTTCTCTCTAAAATCGTTTCCAACGTGCATGGCATCACAGCTGTTTCGCCACGTTCCACGTTGAGTGTCAGATTTACCCATGTCCCACACTGCTGGACCGATGCAACTTCGACACTGTCACAAAACATCGACAACAGTGCAAATAATATCACCATGCACATTGTCCACATTTTCCCAAGCATTTTAATCAACGTTCGTCTCTACAAAGCAATTCAAGTGAGATAACGGAGAGTTCTCTTCTGCAAATTGAATTTATGTCAAGAAACCGTCACGGAAGGCTGACCAAGAAATACAGAACTGGATAAACAAAAATACCCGTTCTGTATTCACAAGTTTCGTAATAATTCGTGGTGACACCCCCGCAAAGTAATGAAAGAAGTTATGTCATACAACAACTGTGTATGATGATAAATTGGGGAGACACGACATCGAAACTAAAAACAAATATGTGGTGACAATGTAGAAGCAGTACTTTTTTTCTCTATTGATAAATGAACTTGGCTGTGGTTTAGTTCTGAGAAAGAATATGTTATGTGTTTTTAATAATTACCCTATGGCACGGTAATCCTCGATATTAGTCATTAGAATGGACTCAGTTGTGTACTAGTCGAAAGGGGGGACAGGGGACATGCCATGGGCGGCCGTAGAAGGGGTGCGAAAAACACTAAAATCGATTGGGGCCCGAGATTAAAACAGATAATTAGAAAGGGGAAAAAGGGAAGTAAAGTCACGATCTTATGGACTATGCGCCCCAATTTCAAAGGTTAAGTTGTATTAGAAATAAGATTTTTAAATGCAAAACCTTTCTAAAGCTTGGTAAATGTTTTTCCCGGCATGTGTAGCTGTAGGATCTCGTTATTTGTTGCGCCCCAAAATAAATTATTGTTTATCAATAGCGTCTTTAAGGGCACGAAAATGTGTAAATAACTTCTCTTTGTGTCCCAATGCGTCTCAATATACTGCAGAAGTTTAAACGCAATATATATATATATATATATGCCTATATATTTCAACAAGGTTCAGCGTTTGAAAGAAAATTTTCTGTTACCTTGCTAAATTATTTGACTATTTTAGAAAAAGATAAGAATTAAATAGAAAAGCCGCATATTTTTAACATTTGCAACTCCACTGCTCTGTTGCAGTCATAAACATACGAGGCAGAGGTGATAAGGGGGAGGGGCTTGGGCTTCCCCGGGGATTTATAGAGTTCCAATATTCGATCAATCATCATCTCATATTCGGGCAGTGACGTGCTCCCATATCCTCATATTTAGGTTCAAGAATAGCATCATATTTACCAGCAAGGGAAGAACTTAATTTCATTGCTTGCCCCCTGGCGCTGAAATACCTACTGATGTACTGAGGTAACTGATCTGATCTTTGTTTAGCACTTAATAAACATAGTATGAGATCTCCTTTCTTCTTCTTCTTCTTCTTCTTCTTCTTCTTCTTCTTTTCTTCTTCTTCTTCTTCTTCTTCTTTTTCTTGTTATTCTTCTTCTCCTCCTCCTCCTCCTCGTTCTTCTTTTCTTCCTTCTCCTCATTGTTTATTTCACCCTGTCATCTCAGGCAGTATTCGTGTAACGTGAACATTGCAATGAAACATGGTTTAAACATTTTTTTCTGGACTGCTACGTTAGTCAGTTCAACCATACCTCACCAGTTGACTATTATATACTAGTGAAATGTAATGGACCTACATCTTATTTGATAATTCAAGCTTACTCGTTCAAACATAAGACAAAATATGCTAGTGGCCTGGGGAGAAGAACAGTGACTAACGTAAACTCTATCACAATATAGTATTAATGACTGCTTTGAGAGAAATAGTTGTTTTTATACGCTCAAGGGAAGGTTAGAATTGTGCTATTGCCCCGAGGCGTGCCGAGGGCAATAGCCCAATTGTAACCTTCCCGAGAGCGTATAAAACAACTATTTCTCGAATATTAAAGCAGTCATTAATACTTTTATATGCGAAAAAAAATAGACTAAAAAATAAAAAATAAAAAATAAAAAATAAAAAAACTTTTGTCGAAGATGGGATTTGAACTCTTGCGTACAAAAGGTGAAGTATGTAAAGTCAGCGCCTTAGACCGCTCGGCCAGCGCGCTATATCACCATATACAGTAGTTTTCTCTAATATATACATTAAAATGAATTGAAAACGGCTTCGAGTGGTGAATGCTTCGCCGCTGCTCCATTAAAAGGGCCCTTCTTTTACTTTTGCCATGCATATTGGCACGAACTTAGATCAAGATCTATCGGCAGATGTTGTTTTTTTGTTTTTGAAAGTTTATTTTCGTCTTCATGTCAACAATGCAAAATAAAATTGTCGGTAAGATCGATCGAGGTTCAATTGTATTGAAATTACCGACCAATTCTTCGCACACGTACGGTATCCTCGATCGCTCAGACCATTTTTTTAAACATGTAAACCTATGGGGTAACCATGGAGACTGACCTATTTTCCCAATAACCATGGTTATTGGGATTTTGAACTGTTTTAACCATGGTTACTGGGAATTTTCGGGAACAGTTAAGTTTATGAATGCAATTTAGACCAATCAGATGGCTGGATTTCTTAAGTGAGGTATATAACAGTTGATATTGTTTATATTACGTGAAAAAGAAATGGAAAATAAATTCGCTCTGTATAGAGCTATTATATATATAAAATTAGTCACTTTTTTATAAGGGCAAACAGGGCAAGTGAAAACCTCGATCTTAAGAACTGCATGATTGCTTTAAAAAAAAGTGTGTTCCGGTCTCAGCATACCCTAGTAACCTATTGCACGGTTTATTTTAAGATGTCAGGATTATTGCAAAATACCTGTCATGAGATATTGATAACGAGAACCGATATAGGAAACGAAAATATAATGGATGTTGCATGATTCATTAAGTATAATTGGCTCAGCTTCTTGAAGAAAGAGACCAAAGTGATTTGTTTGTAACTGACACGCACGTATTCCTATTTGATAGCCCAGAAAGATATTGGACAATCATTGTATCCATACATTTTCATATCTTCATTATTCACAATCAGGAAACTTAGCTACGCCGTACAAAAAAAAAACGAGAAAAGGAATGAACAATAATATAATGATATTTTCAAGAAATACTTAATATCCAAAGAAGCACACTGCTATTATATTACTTGCTTTTACCGAATGTATTTATATAAAAGAAAGGATTAATTAATGTAAGAAAACTAACTATATGTTATTTTTAGCAGATGTTTCTGCATTTATTGATAAATCAAATATAAAACATATAATTCATTTACATAAAGAGTGACAACTTAAATACACACAAATAAAAATGCATAATTGAAAGCTTGAAAGTATGGAGGTAAGTAAAATAATCAAGATAAATGCAGAGGCCAACTATCATAAGGAAGAATGCTTGAGTCGATAGCAGCCGGGAAGGGGGGGGTACATGGCGCTGTTATAGGAGTATTTAGGGGAATAGAGTGTCACGTATAAAGATTTTGTTCAGAAAGTATCTGAATAAAAAGTGGAAAGAAATTAAAGAAAGAAAAAATGGGCAAGTGTGTGCAAGTGGGTGTACGCAGGTGAAGTAAGTGTTCGATTCGTATTTTTAATGAACTGGTCATCTAAAATTAATTGATATAAACAAACAATCAAAACCTCCAAGACCCTTATGTTTTTGAAAATGTAGATATATATTAAATATTTTTTCATCGATGCTTTGAATGAATAAAGAGTTGCAGAGTGTTTAATATTGTAAGGTAAAGCATTCCAAATGTCTGGACCATGATGTCTTATCGATTTATAGGCCATAATAATTTTGGGGTAGGTTAAGTGGAAATCGGATGAGTGTCCTGTGGGATAAGAATGTATATCACTATTGTAAACAAAAATATTTCGAAATGCCAAAGGTACAGTATTTATCCAAAATGTATACATAAAGATTGCAGTTTGAAACCTGTGAATGTCAGCGATTTTTAATGTTTTTAGTTTACAAAATATTTGATCAGTATGGGCTAAATAATGTGAATGTGTACAAAGACGAAGTGCTTTCTTTTGGAGACGATATATTAACATAATTTTCATCTTACTACTATTACCCCACACTATGTTACAATAAGATATGTATGACAAAATGAAGGAATTGTAAAGCATAAATACTGACTTTTGTGATAGTTAATATTTTAATTTGTTTAAAATGCCTATGCTTCTCGAGACTAGCATGCAAATGTTGTTAATATGAATATTCCAAGTTAGATTTGAATCAATCATTACAATCATTATATGATTTGTAGTAATACGTTCATCACTTTATCTGGTCATCTTCTGGTGAATGTTGTGAATTATATGTATAAATATTCTCATAATCAACTACCATCCCTATTTCACAACATTTACAGTTCAAACTCAAACAGTCACACATATCCCACCCGTTGTTCAACAAATTATCACTTAGAAAATCCTAAAATAATTTAAGCCCAAAGGTCAGTAAGACACCATGGACCAGATGTTTGGAACTCCTTACCAAATTTAATAAGGCATTGTTCATCTCTCTATTCTTTTAAAGCATCTCTTTAAAAAAGACTCTTATATCAAAGTACCTACATGATTGTTTTCAACATGCAGTAGGCAATTATCATTCATATCTCAAATATAGGTATCATTGCAATTCATGTTTGTAAATTTCGTATTCTATTTCTTATTCTTGGCTTCCTTTATTGAAAAGCTACATTTTGTTTCCACTCCACCATACAACAGAGAGCTACGTGCACATCCACTATTCGCTACACACTTACATAACACACACACACACGCACGCCCATACACAATATACACTCACACAGCACACTCACACACTCATACACAAAGAACGTTTGAACACTTTTTCATTTTAAATTTTACCTTAAGATTTTTTATTTTTTTGAGGCCGCCATCCTAGTCAAGCTTCACTTATGATTGCGGTCTCCTGCACTTTTTTCAACTGATAGTTTTGATAGTACTTTAAATTTATAATAATATATTATGGAAATATTAAGTTTCGTTATTATGTACATATGTAAAAAAAAAAAAAAAAATTGTGATGAACTTATCATTATTTGTATATTTTGTATTATACCTTACGTTTATATGTTCTTAGTTATTCTGTTATTATATTTGGAACAATGCAGAAAAAAAATCAAAATCAAAATCAAAACGTAGATTCTACAAAATGTCGTGTTCTTCATATTTATCGCAATATTCATGGCAGTCGTCACCGATTTCTCATGAAAATTCCTTTTTTTTTTAAATGTAAGTGTTATCAATAGACTTAAACATTATTTTCCCAAATATGTAATATTACGAGACTCATGTTCTACGTTATTGCAACTATTTTCAATATTTTTAGAGTAGGAAAATGTTCTAAAATAAGAATTTGATATATTTTGAAGATACAAACACAATTTACGAGGACGATACATTCTGCACTTTTTGTGCAAATACAAACCCTTTATTTCAAACAATTTGTGTAAAAGGGATAGTTTAGGTTTTGTTTGAGACTGCGAATGCCTTCAAAGAGCATGGTCATTGCTCTTATTCTTATTTATGACATTTCTGGTGCCCTTTTAGAATCTGAAACTGCTATGAGGATAATTGAAGATCCCAAAATGTGTGAATTTAGATTAATGAATACTACCATACCAATTCAGCTCCGCTTTCAAAAATATTAGTAGACTGTTAATTCCTTCTTCTTCTTCTTCTTCAAAATAATCTGCCTCCTTCACTGCTGAAGATTCTTGCAGATTAATTAAATAATCAATAATAACAATACAGGGGCCGGCTGGTTGTGCGTATTATAACCAACACGAAAAAGCCAACAAAAAGCAAATATTGGCACTGTCTGGAATAGAACGTATTAGGCGCTATCTCGTTTTTCATTTGCTGGTTCAAAATTACCGAATATTCGTAGGGCACCACAAATATCAAAAATTGTTATATTTAAGGGTTTGTTCAGCCGTCTCTGAACCGATTTAGATCGAACAAAGATGATTTTATCATCTAAATTGTATATTCTTTCAAATTTGACCCTCAGTTTTGTATATCTCACCCAAAAAAAATTGTAGCGCCCTCTGCAACAAAACTGAACTATCCCTTTAAATAACAGACGGATACTATTTACAAATGGAATACTTGTGTATCAACTAAATGAAGATGATCCGCCAAGATTTTTCACTCCTATATTATTTTGTAAAAAATAGAGAAATTCATTCCTAACCTGCCAGGCTGTTAAATCTTATGTATGAGACAATATTGTTATGTGGAATGTGGAACAATAATGCAAACATACACACACACGCACACAAGTACACACACGCGCGCACGCAACTACACGTTTGTATTAATAGATGGAAAGACAAAAGGGGGAGAGAGAAGAGGGGGAGAAAGAGAAACTCAATATGAATATGATGAAATTGTTGTATTCGTCTTCTCAGTCCGTCTTAAGATGAGGGCACAGATAAATAACATAGATGGCATTTCATGATTGTCACTCCAAATCGTTCCTACACTCTCTTTTCTCTCCCCCATCCAGGCTCACACACTGCTACGCTCTTCAAATCACAATTATACTTTTGACAAAGTTTCAAAAACAAAGTAACATCATATTGAGTTTTCTAAATTTATTCTTATTATTCGTTATACTAATGAAAAAAATTATACATGAAAACTGCTTTGTCGTTTATGAACCGAATTTATCAACATGACTGTATTTACGACGTGTTTGGTGTTACTTTTATGGCTAAGAAATGTACGTATATAATTGTCGGCACAGATGTTGACATAAGAAAATATAATCGTGTACATGTGCTGTTATAATATTATACCCTACGGTAATAAAAAAAATCATGTCGGACGAAATCATTTATCAACACTTTTACTTGTGTCTGTTGACCCTTTATCTGTATGAGCTCGAACAAAGCGCGAGCTTGTTGCAAAGATAACCCGGATGTACTTTGTTGTTACCAGCGTGGGTTGTCCGCAAACCACATTACGTCCAGTTGTACAGGTGTCACGTATATCTGACAAACATACTAGATAATTTCATTTACACATGATATATCAATATATAAAGCATGAATCAAGCTTTCCAAATATCGAATAGTAATTATGATTATATATATATATATTAACGCCTATTTTTTTACAGCAAATATAAGATTTTGTTAACTTTTGCATTAAGTTAGGTAAACAACATGAGGAACAGAAACAAAAATGACTAGAATGAAACTCATCTTTATAGCACAATAATGTTCATGTCTGGATTTAAGTGGAGTATGAATAATTGGTATTATATGAATGGAGGTTAGAATTCCTACAACTTATGAACACAACATGTTTCTGTGAAGCTCATGGTAAAAGGAAAATGTGCAGGCTCTTGGAAAAACAGGTTGTTCATGTTTTGGTGTTTAAACAAAACTCTAAAACTTGCTACAATAAGATGATGTCTACAGTGAACTATTAACATATTGATATTGATGTATATTCAGTATAGATATAAATGCGTCGGGCACCTAATCGAAAATACACTGAACAATGGCGTATCATTATTTTGCCGTCATTATTATCGTTAAGTTGTATCTACCAAAAAAATTATGTACCACACATTGTTCTTTAATATGTTTATTCATTCAATAAATTCTTTCATTTATTCATCCATTCCTTCATTCAAATTGTATCCATTTTTTGTTTACAATCAAGTGTTGCAAGATAATGTTGAATTGTGTATAACTTACAATTAACATTTCAAAAAATAACAGGGAATATTCCTAGTCAATCGAAAAAAATAACTTCATAAGTTATAGTTTAAGATAACGTTTGATAACATAGGATTATGTAGAACCGAAAGAAAAAAAAGGGGGTTACAAGCGTCGATTTAATTTTTTCGTTTAATTTTGCATTATGAGGAACTGAAATATGAATGATCAAAATGGTATTTGTTTAACAAAACAATTATGCTCCGCAATATGATGTTGAATTACGCATTATTTACAATAAAATGTAAACAAATAATAGGAAACAAACTTTGTCATTAAGAAGGATAATTTAGATGAGTGATAGTTGAAAACAACATTAGAACAGTATATAGCATATGTAGAAACGAAAGAAAACATGCATTACCGGACTAATATACGTAGTCTTTAATATGATAACGTAATCTTTTCACAGACCTATACAAGATACAAGATACAATATATCTTATTTGGTCTTTGCAAACAAGTTACATAGAAATTTGTTTTCCACTGGCGTTACAGTAATATTCAAGAAAATACATAATTACAAGAAATAAATACATCACGTTTATAGAATGAAATAGATAAATAAGGAACAAATACATGCAAACATAATGAAGCGACATAAATGGTAGGAAAGCATAAGCTGAATATGATATAACAAGGATTTACGGAACTGATGCCATCAGTTTGAACAGAAGTTGATAATAGTCTTGACAGTTGGGAGGGGAAAAAGCCCAACAAATAGTTTTGAGATTTTAAAGAGAAACAAGTAGTTATAAGTTGTTTTGAATGAGCTATACAATTATTTCTTCTGAGTACAAAGAGCAGTAAATTATATTATGTTAAAACCTACACCAGCAATTTACATGGATATGTTCGTATTCATACCAGCTTATTGTAATTTTTAATTAGACATGGGCTGGTCCAATATAATTTGTTGGCCATTGACGTCCCGAATGTTAGTATGTGTCATATACTTCAGCTCGTAAGGAGACAGCAAATGCATGAAATGGATCAACTCACTTCATTTTGTTGTCATGTAAGCTCTTGAAATAGCTAGTATCAAATTATATGATCAGACATATTAAGATGCGGTCTGGAACATCAGGGGGTGAAAAGCTTGGCTAGGTTGTTCACAATAATTAGATCATCATTGTTTAGATGGGGCATAGTTCACTTTTCTACTTGATGCTTGTAGGAAGTGGAGGATGTGATGGAAAGTCAACGATATCCGGTCGAGCTCTTGTTTCTCGATGCCCGTGTCTAATCGAGAAAGAAAGACGGGATTGGATGTACTTTCTGAAGTTTTCAGCTGGAGCCCTTCTTGTCCTGTCCCCTTCGAAGTTGTGCCAGGTATGCCCATCCATTGAGATTGGACTGGATTGGGATGTTGCAGACTCGGCAAGAGCCGGTTCAGGTTGCACAGCATCGTGTTCGTGCGTTGTTGTCGAGGATATACTTGGTAACATTTTGTGAGGGTTCATTGGAGGAACCGGAGGACCTTGGCCGTTCATATCTAAATATGTATGCTCTTCATCGTCAACAGGATGAGTATACACATCGTTATTCCTCTTGTTTAAATGGTTGACGCACAGGCTTGGCGTATCATTGGTGCCGTTCGATATCGAAATACTGCCGTCTGATTCCCGGGCAGTCTTTGCAGTGGATTCTAAAGGAAGTTTAGGCGATGTAGAAAAGTATGTTCTCGTAACTTTTAGCGGGGAAATGATCGGTACTAAACCAGACTGACATTCTCCTGAGCATGATTCTTCGGAACCGAACTTTGGTAAAGAGACGCAATGCCCAGAATCGGTAGGAATTTTCTCATCAAATTGAGAATATGTCTGTATCATCTTTCCTTGACTAGTGAGATCTCCAGAGTGATCAGAGCTTGTTTGACGTTGGATGTCTGCATCCGGTTTTTGTGGATGACCGAGGTGGCTCTCAAAACTTGGCTTTGAACTCGAGTTGCAATTTCCCCTGGGCTGATCTGATGGCATCGCAGTGTCTTTCGACGGACTCGGTACCGTTGGTATTGCAGGTAGTACAGAGGACCGGCGAGTCATCTCAAGCACATTGCTTTCATCAGTGTTAACACATCTGCTGCTACTGTTTCTTGGTCGTAAATGGATTTCGAACTTCTTCACCAACAGACAACAACAAATTGCAGCAAACAACATTAAAATGAGAAGTGTTGCTATGAACATTGTGAGATAAATAAACGTCTCATGACGTTTCCCTGAAATTGGCGTCGATGAGTATTCGTTCGGAAGATTTGTAGTAATCATTTCAGAGATGGCTGTTGAACTGATTATTGAAACAGTTGATGATTCATTTACTGGACTAACGTACTGTTCAGTCACGTTTAATGATACCTTAGAAGCCTCACATGAATGCGAACTCTTTATGTACAAATCGCAATAATAAGTAGATGTGTCATCAAGCTGAGCATTTGTGATATTTAGTTTAAACTCCTTCTCATAGTCTGTCACAATATGAAAACGTGAATCATGCGGCCGATAATACGTGCAGATATATGGTGTTGTGCATTTGACCAGACTGTCGCCACTTCCTCTTCTCCAATTAATCTGTTGATTTCTCTCTAAAATCGTTTCCAACGTGCATGGCAACACAGCTGTTTCACCAAGTTTCACGTTGAGGGTCAAATTTTCCCTATAGTGTCCCCCACGTGTCCCACACTGTTGGACCGCTGCAACTTGGGAACGGTCACAAAATACCGACATCAGTGCAAATAATGTCACCATGCACATTGCCCAAATTTTCCAAAGCATTTTCATCAACATTCGTTTAGACAAAGCATTTCAAGTGAGATAACAGAGAGTTTTTTTCTGCAAATTGAATTTATGTCAAGAAACCGTCACGGAAAATTGACCAAGGAATACCGAACTTGAATAGACAAAATACCCGTCTTTTCTCCACAAGTTTCGTGATAATTCGTGGTGACATCCCCGCAAGGTAATTGGTACGCTCAAAATGAAGACAGGGCTAGGTTTCCGCTTGGTTGTATATGAACTCAACGATATGCCAGTTGAGCAATTTTATTCAACCTGAAAGTAGAATAAAAATAAGCATCCTCAGTATACATGTCTATAACACATAAAATGTACTGCACTAAATCAGTATGCATTTATCCGGTAATGTATAATCAAAAGCCTTAAATAGCATTCATAGTCTTGACTCTAGACTATATCCAAAAACTCTCTAAAAGGCCTAAACCCCCATTAAAGGGATCCGGTAACTTTGTCTCAGACTCTGAGACAAAATTCTGGATTTAGTTCATGATGCAATGATAATTATAAACCTTTAGGTCAGTCAGGAACCCCATGACTTTTACAAGCCGATCGCCTGTCTGATTATCAAGATATTTATGATTGGAATTACAAATTTTGAAAACCGTTCGCCTGACGGTTTTCATAACACTACAGTCTATTGTGGAAAACGAGTATGGTAAAACCGGTCACTCAAAGATTTTTACTTTTATTGAGGCACTTCTTGATCATTTTGAAGCGCGATTTTTTTCAGGGCTTCAATATTACACCATATCACAGAGACTGATAACACGTAGGGCCGTGTATCTCAGATTTAACATTGTTAAACGATCCCTTTAATCTCTATGTCAAAATAACATATCTTGACTGAAATACTGCTCTCATAAAAGCCCAAGTAACCAAGGTCCCCAGCCTAGATAAATTCTTAGTCAACACTACCTTTAAATATATGCTTAATAAATAAATCCCATCTTACTCAAAGTATGTCAATCTTGTCATTCTTATTTAGATTCATTGAAACTTTCATTATAAATTCCAAAAACCTGACTTTATTTCAGTCTTTTTCTTTCATAACTCTTATCTATCTGACACTTATTTCATATGTCAATACCAATATTTGTCAACTAAAACAACCTTAAATCAACCTCTGACAAATGTCATTATTAGTAGGTGATTTCAAATGCACAAAATCCCCCCTTATAAATGTGTGAATTAAACACTAACTAAATACCGCACATACTTTCAATGTAAACGTACACATTACGCTGCACACTTCTATACAATTCAATTCAATTCAATTCCAAAATGGTTTTTATTGGAGCAGAAACATGATTCATATACAAATACAATTTTACATGAAGGACAGCCTTGGCTGGAATATTCATGTTTACACGTTCGGCACAATAGATAACACTTTTAAATATATACATGTAAAAAACTCGCAATATCACAAATAAGACTTCGATTCTGTAGCTAAAATCCATTAACACATTGCACAAGTTTCCAGAAATACAGCTGTAATAATTTACAAATGTCCTATAAAAGTCAATACAAGCATGGTAAAAAGATTAAAATAGGTACATTTTAAACAGCCTGCTGAGGGGAGGAGACAAGCACTTAGTACACCTGCAATAACGATAAAAGTACAAAATAAAACAATTTTTTTTTCTTCAACTTTTATTGAGTATGTCAACTTTAAGTTTTGTCGTTTAAGTGAACATGTCAGAGATTACATTTTATGAAAAATGTTGTCAAGGTCACGTGATCCACAAGGTCAATTTCAAGGTCAAATCTTAGGTCAAGAGGTCAAAGTACCCCAACATGTACGAATTTTCAAAATGGTGGCATATTTGGAATCCTTATTGAATACTCTTTCCAACAATACACATTTTGTGAAGATTGACCCATTAGGTCCCGAGATACAAGTGTTCAAAGGTAGGCCCGCCACCCCCATTTTTGCAAAAGTCTCAAAATTTGGTTGGCCGTATCTCCCAAACCCCTTACCCAATTGACCTAAAATTTGGGATTTGGCGCTGTGAGATCACACTGAAGAAGTACACTAAGTTTCATCAAAATCAAAAGATTTTCAGATTTTTGGGTGATTTGACATGGAATGACCCGTATAGGAATATTTTCACATAAATCATTAACCATAATTGAAAACAGAATTGGGCCAAGGCGTGTCCCTTGGGGAACACCGGAATGACAAAATTTAATATCAGACGGAGTTCCATTATATAATGTACTTTGTTTACGACATTCTAAAAAACTTATGATCCAACTTATTATCCAAGGTCTTATGTGCATATTAACCACTTTTTCAATTAGAATGTTGTGATCCAAGCGATCAAAAGCCTTTTTAAAATCTGTACATACAATAGTTGATATAGACCTGTTGTTTTCTGCATGTTTATAAAGATGATGTAAAAGGCCAACGAGATAATGTGTAGTAGATAACCCTGGTCTGTTACCGAATTGATGTATATCAATGAGTTTCTCAATATCTTTCAATAACCATTGAGCCATAAAAGATTCAGCTAACTTAGAAAAATGTGAAGTCAAAGCTATAGGACGCAGATTATTAATACAAGGTGGGTGCGATTTTGGAATAGGAGTTACTTGAGCGGATCTCCACTGTGAAGGGACAACTCCTTGTCTAAAGATATATTAAGGATCCTAGTAACCGGTACACTTAATTCACATGCAAATTCTCTAATTATGCGAATAGGAAGATCGTCTCTAACAGATGCTTTATGTAACTGCATTTTACGCAGTTTACAATAAACTGCCCAACAACTAATCTCTGGACTTTCACACTGAGAAGGTAAAAAGGCTGGTAAACATTTCCTGTTTAAAGGAAAAAGATCAGAAGCAATAGACACCAAAAAAAAATCATTAATTGCATTAGCTGCTTGTTTAGGATACTGCGGACTTTGAACATCAATACCAGGAATAATTATCGGAATATGGTCCTGGTTACCATTTGTAAGTATCTTTATATGCCTATACCAGGCTGAAGGATTATTCAACTTTTCCTTTTTAATAAGAGTATTGTGATAATTCTTTTTGCAACAGAAATAGCTTGAGCATCTTTATTTCTTAAATGCCTCCAAAGAGTATCGTTTCCTTTTTTAAAAGCTTTTTGTCGGTCACAAATAAGTGATTTGATAATTGGAGTTACCCAAGGTTTGTCAGTAATACTCACTTTCACTTCGCGCGAAGGTAAGTATAGGTCAAGGTGATATTTAATGGTGTCAATTAACCTATTACATGTTAATGATTAGTCAGAGGTATCTAAAAAATACTTCTTCCCAAGTTTGTGCAGTCAACCATTGACCAAATAATCGTAATCCACTGTCCTTCAAAGGACGAACAATCCTGGTCTTTTTATTAGTAGTATTTTTGAACCAATAGTTGAATGCCAAATAATACAATTGTAATCGCTTCTACCAATTGGAGGAAGAATTGAAATATTTGCATAAAATTCAGAAAAGTTTGTAAAAATCTTATCAAGAATATTACATCCCCTAGTTGGTTTGTTGACTACTTGTCTAAAGCTATCGTCTCTTAAAATTTCTTGAAAACTTAGATCATTAAAATCACCAAGTACGGTTATCCCCGCGTCAGGATATTTTACAAGTAATAAATCAATTGTCGAAATTACATGGTCAACATAGTCCGCCCCGTTAGAACTTTTTGGAGGAAAATAGAGTACACACAGAATAATACAAGAGATTTTCCTCGGTAAATGTGGGGGTCTTAAGATAACCCATATTACTTCAATATCATCTGGTACATAAATATCAGTCAATAAACGAGGATGAAATATGTGCTTAGCAAACAATGCTACTCCACCTCCTTGTCGTTTTTCACGAGGCCTGGAGAAGGTGGCAAACCCATCTAGGTTTAACAGCTCAAGAGGTGAGTCTTTCACTTCCCATGTCTCCGTCAAAGCTACTATATCAACAGCATGATCTCTCACGATGATTTCAAGCTCATCCAATTTGTTATTAATTGATCTTGGATTAGACAAAAGAACTTTAGGCAAATTGAAACCTGTATTTACACATCTCTCCTTTGTAATTCGATGAAGATTGTAGAAATTAACCTGTACTTTATCTTTATGCTGCTATTTTTTCCTGAGTCTGGTAATGACTGGTATTTTATGTTGAAAATCACAATATGCATTATCCTGAGCTGGATTAAAAAGACGAATTGGGTCCTGCTTTCTATATATCGTAACTTTTCCCTTTCCCGCTCGTTTGCCGCGATGATGAAAAGGTTTCTGTTGAATGCCTAGATCTTTGATGATTTCCCATGTTGTGTGGGGCAGGTGAGTTGTTGATTTACACGAGTTTTGTAAGGCATACAATTGAGAAAGAGGATATAAACGATTGCTCTCAGTAGAAAACGTGGGGCCTGGATTCGGGCTTATGTATCCGCATCGTAGGAGCTCAAGCTGAAGAGTCGAATTACTGTTACTGTAGTACAAAATACGTGTAGACAAATATTTGTGATGAACAAGTTTAGGTGCAGAGAACATACAGGTAGGTGGCCTTCATTCATATATATGCATAACAAACGCGCCAGAAAAATGCTCACCACTGGCTTCATGCTGTATGCTGTATAGAACACATTGAAACTGGTCCTTTTATCCTGCACCAGTCAATTGTATAGTCCATTGTCTACATGGCTGAGTGAATTTGCTGAATGGTGCTATGCTGGGCAAGCCCATGTACTCAGGGCATGAAGATGGCTGCACGCTATAATCCAGTGTAGAGTGTTAAAAAATATCTGCTTTCTACAACAAGTAAGTATCATAAGAATCCACAGAAAATGTCTAGATGGTGCTGTATCCAATAGTGATCAAACTGCCTCTCTCAGTCCAAGAGAAGGCAATATCAACAGAAACATTGGGAGCACAGTCAGCTGCCTGCCAGGCGCTATAGGTTTTTAATTTGAGATTAACATGCACATTACTAACACATCTTCGTACTCGAATGTGACACCAAATAATCATTAATTTCCACCAATTCATTATCATACACTTCATAATATCTTATCCAAGCTTTACTCACTTCTTTTGCGGAAATTGCTAGCGACTCTGAAATACCGTTGCCATTTTCCTAAACCTGGAATTCTGGCCTCTAAATAAGCGTCTGAAATGATATGTCAGATCACATCCGTGGAAAAATGTGCTCTGCAACGTATACACTTACATGACCCTAGAAGTAGGTCAGGGTCAATACGGTATCTTGCAAAAATCTTAGAAAAAGCAAATAACTTTCATGTTTCGCTGAAACAACCTCCCCCCAATGAGGGCAACAATAAAATTGACCTCATTTTCATAAAAGTACGCAATGTTTCTCATTAAAAATAGAACAAAATACTTTCTTCAGTTTTTTACTCCAAAATCTGTAAATGACTCATAACTAAGTTGTGAAAAATACTTCTTCTCACTCTGCTTAATTAACACTTTAACAGTCTAAATTACCATCCAAACTATTAGCAAGGCAAATGAATAGGTATCTGCAAGCCTGCATGAACCTGAAAAACAATTGTTGCATGAAAATACACAAATTTACATTTCCTGTCAAAAGATATCAAATGGATGTTCCATACCAGCTTGCTTCCTGTATACATATATCATAAAAATCAACTTTTCTCTGCAAACTTTCTTTGCTGAATTTGCTAATAAATGGCAAATATCACTCAAAATCTCAACAAAAAATATATTCAAAATGTACTAAACGTTGTACATAATTTCAAATTGTTGAATTTTGTTCTCAGTGTAAACTGTGCCAAAAGTCAATTCCCTTGTAACAATAGCAAAAATTGAAAGTTGCACCGACAAAGCTTTGTTATCATCTAACTTCTTAAAGCTGAAAAAAGTTGATTTTGAACAAGAACATAGAAAGTGAATAAATTTGTTATTCTGTGAGTACTATAGACAGACATATTTCTGTTCAATCTACTCTTCGTATCCTTCTGCTGGATATAATACGACCACTTTGTTTATTGGCCTTCTATACTCAGAATTTGCCGTCTTTACTGTCACGTTTCTGATCTTATTATCAGTTCCAGGAAAAACTTCAACAATTCTCCCTAATGTCCATTTTCCTCGAAGAGCGTTCTGATCTGACAATATAACTATGTCATCTACGCGAGGATTACGTCTGTCAACATTCCACTTCTTTCGCGGTACTAAGAGTGGAAATACATCGCGATTCCATGCCTTCCAGAATGAGTCGACGATTCGTCGCACTAATTCGACTCTATGTCGCGGATTCTTCGTTTCTCTGAACAGACCCTGGGGTACCCTACCGGATGCTCTCCCTAACAAAACATCATTGGGACAGAGATAACTACCATCGTCGGGGTCATTCGGTACCCTCCCTATTGGACGCTGATTGGCGAGGTTTACTACTTCTAACAAACAGGTATATAACTCAAAAGGAGTGAGGACCTGATCACCTATAGCTTTCTTTAATGCGGACTTACTACTCTTCACAAGTGCTTCAGCACATCCATTCTGATGAGGAGCTGAAGGGGTTGTAAACCTCCACTCTACACCTTTCTCCGCACAAAACTCGCGTAGTAGATCGCTATCCCATCCCTTTACCATCTCACGTAGCTCACGTACCGCTCCCACGAATTGTGTACCATTATCGCTCAGGATGACCTTCGGTTGACCTCTAAACGCGAAAAACCTACGTAGAACCTGAAGAAACTCCATTGTAGAAACATCTACCGCTAGGTCAAGGTGTACCGCTCTTGTGTTAAGACACGTGAAGATCACTCTATAGTGCTTAGCGACCTCTGGCGCGTAGCCAGGGGGCGGTGGGGGCAGTCGCCCCCCCCCCCTCCTCCCCCCCCCCCCCCCCAAAAAAAAAACGCCGGCCAAAAAAAAAAAAAAAAGAGAGAAAAAAAAGAAGAAAGGAAGAGGACGTAGGAAGAAAAAGGATTAAGAGTCGAGAACGGTACACCGAATCGTTTTTTTTCTCTAATAATTTAATGAAACGTCTAAGCTTCCGCGCTTCGCGCGGGAGGGGAGGGGGGGAACTGAATTCAGATTTGGATTAAGAGTCGAGAACGGTACAACAAATCGTCTTCTTTCTCTAATAATTTATGAAACGTCAAAGCTTCCGCGAGAGGGGAGGGGGGGAACTGAATTCAGACAAGGATTAAGAGTCGATCGAGAATGGTACAACAAATCTTCTTCTTTCTTTAATAATCTAATAAAACTTCGAGCTTCCGCGGAGGAAGGGGAACTTGATACAAAAAAGGATTAAGAGTCGAGGACGGTACAACGAATCGTCTTCTTTCTCTAATGAAACGTCAACAGAAACTGAATTTAGATAAGGATTAAGAGTCGAGAACGGTCCAACGAATCGTCTTCTTTCTCTTATAATTTGATGAAACCTCAAAGCTTTCGCGCTTCGCGCAGGAGGGGGGAAACTCCCCCGTCCCTGCACCCTCCCCCCTAGGGAGCGCGCTACGCGCGCTCTGTAAGTCACCCTGGCTACGCACTTGAGCGACCTTATTCCGCCCCACCTTCACGCTGTACGGCCCAAAGTAATCGCACGAAATGTACAGGAATGGAGGCGAAAACGGTGTCATACGTATCTCTGGTATAAACTGCGACTCGACCTTGTGCTGCATCTTACGACACATCACGCACCTGTGCTTGATAGTCTTGGCAAGCCTATGTATGCCAATCACCCAGTAGTTGCTTCTCACTTTCGCTGCCGTTGTCGCAACTCCATCATGCCCCAATTCATGGACATGCTTAGTGATGAGCGTAGAGATGCGATAATGATGAGGTAGTAACACAGGATGCCTGCTGTCATACGAAATCACTCCTTCTCCAACTCTACCTCCAACTCTGATGATTCCATTCTCTTTGTAGGGGGTTAGAGTCTTGAACTCCCCCTTCTTCAGTCTGTCATGTAGCCGTTTCTGAGCCTCTCTGACCCAGTACATCTCTGCATCACCTAGCTCAGCTGCTGTAAGTGGTCCGACCGTCACTTTCTCTCTCTCATCTCCTGATCTTACCCTCGCCTTCATGTTGTGGGTAAATCTCTGCACATATGCAGTGACTCTTACCAGTTTTTTCCAGCTGGAAATTCTTTCACAGTCGATGCAGTCTGATGCCAATACTACATTCGACACTTGTTGAACTTTACGCCTTTCACTGTCCATTGACGAAATCTCAGGTTTCGTCTCACTCTGTGGCCACTCCTCCTCAGGCGATCTTAGAAATTGAGGACCACATCTACACCTCTCTAACTTCTCTACTGTAACACCTCTCGAAATGTCGTCAGCTGGGTTTTCTGCTCCACTCACATGTCTCCACTGTTGGGGATTCGACTTGCTTTGGATTTCTCCTACTCTAGCTGACACAAAGGGCTTAAAAGTTATCGCCTGACTTCGAACCCATGCAAGCACTATCATGCTATCTGTCATGAACACTGTCTCTCTTAACTCTAATGTGGTCTCATCTCTGATGGTTGCATCGAGTCTAACAGCAACCACTGCAGCTTGTAGCTCCAATCTCGGCAGCGTCAACTTCTTTAGTGGTGCTACTCTAGATTTAGCCGTCACAGACCTAACATCATAGCTGCCATCCTCTAACTCCCAGCGAATGTAAACACACGCTCCAAACGCCTCTTCAGATGCGTCACAAAATACACATAATGTTATAATAATAATAATAATAATAATAATAAATTACATTTATATAGCGCTTAATACAAAGTTTCTAAGCGCTTAACAAAAAATAAAATGAAAGTAATGTTAACTTACAAATTACAAGAATATAAAACATGATACATAATTATAATAACAAATTCTTAATAACAATAATACAATAATAATAGTTAATATTTACATAAAGCTTTATAGTTAAACAAACAAAATATGATTACATTACATTACATATTAAACAGATAACTCTTAAGTTTACTTTTGAATGTCTCTAAGGTTGGGGACTCGCGTATTTCATGGGGAAGATTGTTCCAAAGTTGGGGGGCACAGACAGAAAAGGCACGATTTCCATAGCGGGTGTGGGTGCGAGGGCCTGGAGCAAGATGAAGATGTGCTGTGGATGACGATCTGAGACGCATAGATGAAGTACGAGTTTTAGGAGTGATGAGTGCCGAGAGATATGAGGGAGCAAGTTTGTGAAAAGCCTTGTATGTCAGCATGAGAATCTTGAATTTGATACGTTGTTGGAGGGGGAGCCAGTGTAGTGAACGAATGATCGGTGTGATGTGTTCATGTTTTCTTGTACGTGTGATGAGGCGTGCTGCTGTGTTCTGAATATGTTGAAGAGGGGCTAAATGAGAGCTAGGGAGATTGATTAATAGTCCATTACAGTAATCAAGGTGGGAAGTTACAAGGGCATTAACAAGACGATGAGTAGAACTTTGATCCAGAAATTTTCGCAGTTTTCCAACTTTGTGGATCCCGAAAGCTGCGATACGACACACGTTGCGTATATGCTGGTTCACATTTAGCACGTTGTCCACCGTGACTCCCAGATCCTTGGCAGATTGGGAAAGAGTGATTGTTGTGCCATCCATGTCAAGATCAGGTAGCACACTGGAATTGCGAAACATGGAAGTTATATGCATAACTTCTGTTTTTGTGCCGTTGAACACAAGATTATTGCCGCAGGACCAGCTTTTCACGTCACTGACGCATCTGCTGAGCTTGGAAATGCAACTGGAAGCATCACTTTGCTTGAGCACTATGTACAGTTGCGTATCGTCGGCATACATCATATGCATGACGCCATCATGAGCATGGATGACCTCACTGAGCGGACCCGTGTACAGTGAAAAGAGCAGAGGTCCTAGAACGGATCATTGGGGGACACCCCAGGGGAGTGGGAATGCTTTAGAAGGAACTCTGTTGACAACAATAACTTGATGACGGTCCTCCAGGTAAGAAGCAAGCCACTGCAGTACCTTTCCATCAAATCCATAATCATGACGCAGACGACACATCAATTTGGCATGATCTATGGTTTCAAAAGCAGCCGAGAAATCAAGCAAAACCAGAACAGCCTCTAGCCCTCTATCGACAGCCAGTAGCAGATCATTGTAGACTTTGATGAGGGCAGTCTCTGTTGAATGGAACTGTCTGTACGCAGACTGCATACACGGTTGTAGGTCGTCTCATTGCACCGGGTGGTGTCAAGCATCTCTGGAAGGACACTCCATCTAAGTTCTCCATCTAATGCTGAAGCAAATCCTATGGGATCTAAGATCTTTGCAATCTGGCTTAGTATCCGTCTCTTTGTCCATTTGCTGGTGGTGCCCTTCTGTTCGTTTGGAAGATCTGGGATCATACTTCTTTTCACTCTGTATGAAAACTCATCTGTGTTTTGGTTCCATACCATCCCCGGAACCTTCTCCTCACTCAGATTCTCAAGAACGTTGGTTTTCATCTGAGAAGTCTCATCTTTCAGCTGTTCGTTGGATAGCCAACCCTTCACCTTGAAGCCTCCCTCAGCTAGCACCTCATCTATGTCCTTGACAAGATCTTTCGCCTCCTCTGTCGTTCTTACTGAGGTACATATGTCGTCCATGTACGTGTCACGTTTCAGTACTTCTACTGCCTTAGGATGTTGAGACTCTCCCTCTACTGCTGCCCTCCTCAGAGCTATCTGGGCCATTGCTTATCTCCAAACGTGACTACAGTTTTCACGTACACATCCGGTTCTCTATGTGAATCTAATCCTCTCCACAAGTACCGATGGACGTGCTGATCGGATTCTGGAATCAGTACTCGGTGGTACATCTTGGATATGTCGGCGCATATCGCAATTCTGTGTTCTCTGAAGCGAAGAAGTACTCCGAACAGACTCTGTAATAAGTCTGGCCCTCTGAACCAGTAGTTGTTCAAACACTGTCCCTTGAAAACTGCTGATGAGTTAAACACAATTCACACTGGTGTGCTCTCTTTTCCGGCATGACAACCGCATGATGACCAATGTAATGGACAGGCCCATCATGCCTCTTCTTCTCTTCATCGGTCAGCTTTCTCGAAAACCCCATCTCGACCATCTCTTGCATATCTGCTGTTTATAAACTTCAGCATGCTGCGGGTTCTTTGCAAGCCTTTTCTCTGTCGCCTGAAGCATTCTCTCTGCTTGCACTCTGTTGTCGGGCAGCTTCTCTGGGTTATCCTTCCATGGGTAAGGGACAAGCCACTGCTTACCCACTTTCTTGGCAGAGTTCCAGATAAGATCATGTTCATCTTTCTCTACTTTAGTCATCCTTCGGCTTCACAATGACAACCCACATCAACTCCCATCGACTCTGTAGTCCAAAATGCTGATAATTAGTCAGTTGCTGGACTCAGTTGCACGTTGAGCACTCTATTAAGATACTGCTGGTTCAGCTTAGATGCTCCAAACACTACCCATCCAAGTGGTAACTTCCTAAAGATGAAGTTACCTCGTTGTCTCGTTTCACCTGCGTGCATCATAGCGTGGTCAATTCCTATCAGAAGATCTATAGACCCACTACCTCTACGTAACTCTCTGGGGTTGAGGCCTACTTGACGGGCAAGATTAGCAGTGTTCACCTCCTCGATGTCATCATTGATGCACGGTAACCCCACTGCTAATATCTTATGGATTGTCTTCCCATCTACTGAGCTGACTGGCAATCTATACAAGGATGTCGTCACAAATTCCTTTACACAACCCACCTTGGTTACTGTGATACTGATGCTCTTTCCTGTCAGTCCCAAGTCTTCAGCGAGCCCTTGGCGGATGATGCTGATCTGGGCCCCTGAATCTAACAGCACGTTTCCTTGGCTCTTTAGCTCTGAACCGGTGAACCTTGCCCTGATGACGGGTAGCATGGCTTCCGTTCCTCTTACAAGGGCTACTCCCACTGCATTGTTGTCAATGCTGGGATGTAACAGTGGATGATGAAAGAACTTGCATGGTTGCCCCTTGTATGTCTCTGGACACCGTCTCCTTTTCTTGCAAGTAGCCATTCGATGCTCTCTACCGGCTTGCTTCAAACAGCTATAACAAGCTCGGCTGCTCTTTACCAACTCCAATCTCTCCGCTGTAGACTTATCAAGGAAAGTCTTACATTGGTTCCTCAAATGCTGTGACCTGACTAACAGCGGATCTAGACTTAGAGGCTGCATCATTCCTCACTGGAGCAGATGATCTTATCCTTGCTCTCAACTCAATCTCCGTCCACTTCAACAGTGCCTCTAATGTCGTCGTTGTTCCTTCTCCTTGCTTTCGGAACCACATCTGTCGATCTGTGACATAGAGCTTCTTATGAATGATGGCTAACATGTGACTATTGTTCATATCCTCAGCTCTATCTACCTCCTTCAAGGTATTGAAACTTCTGCGTATGAGATTCACAAAGTCACAGAATCTCTCATCTGAAGCTTTCAAACAAGCCAACCAGGCTTACGTAGACCTCCAATCCAAACACGAGGCCTATACAGAGAAGATTGAGAACGATGAAGAATTCAACAAGGAGGAGCTATGGCTTGATGAGTGCCAGAATTGTTTCTGCAAGCTCCAGATCCGAGAGAAGGATTATGTCTCTCAGATGTCTTCGTCGCAAGAGCCTCAACAACCAACAGAGAGAGATGAGGAGAGCTCCCAGAGAATTGTTGTTCAAGCAGAGTCGAACCGGCCTCAGGCTCCTCGCTTCAACATGGAGAGGCCCAAGTTACCAACGTTCCAATGAGACATAAGAGAATACAAAAAATTTACGTTATACAACTACTGTATATGAAGATAAATTGGGAACACCACATGGAAACTGAAAAAACAATTATGTGGTGACAATGTAGAAGCAGTAATTTTTTCTCTAGTGATAAATGAACTTGACTGTGGTTTAGTTCTGGGAAAGAATGATATGTTATGTGTTTTGAATAATTACCCTATGACACGGTAATCCTCATAAAGATGATCTCGATTTCAAATATTAGTAATTAGAATGAACTCAGTTGTGTACTAGTTGAAAGGGGGACAGGGGCACATGCTATGGGTGGCCGTAGAAGGGGGGGGGGCGAAAAAAACGCAGCAGTGAGGAGGCGCAAGAAACGAAAAAAATAGAAAGGGAAGAAAAGGAGTAAAAGCCAGGATCTTAAGGAGTATGTACGAAGGGTAAGTTGTATTAGAAACGAGATTATCAGGGTGTTAGATGGGAAATTTTCTAAGGCTTGGTCGATGTGCCCCCCCCCCCCCCCCCCGCTTAAAAAAATATATATATATATAGCTTAGTCTCGTCTCAATATATATACATGATATTTTGGAAGGTTCGGAGTTTGTAAGAATACTTTCTGTTAGATAATTTCTTTGATTATTTTAACCAAGAGAAAAAGAAAAGAAGAATTGAAAAGAAAGGCGCAACATTTGCAACTCCACTGCTCTGTTGCAGTAAAAAAAAAAAAAAAAAAAAAAAAAAAAAAAAAAAAAAAAAAACGAACAAGGTGGAAGGTGGGGGAGTTGAAGGAGAGGGACAGGGGCTCCCCCAGAGGATTTATAAAGTTCCAATATTCGATCAACCCTCATCTCATATATCTAAGCTAGTGAAATTTCAAGATGAAATAACATATAATATAAATTTTCATTTATGCTCGCTTACTTTACTTTTCTCGCAAAACAGAAATAAATAAAAAATGATATTTTGCATTGGTTTGGTATTATTTTCTGTATCAAAAACATATATGCATGAATAATAACAAGAACAAATGTTGGAGGTTTAAAGATTCTACGTAACGGGATTCCTGAAAACACTCATATACGGGCATCATGTATTAGATGAAGAAGTAACATCTTTTCTACAATGAAAGTGTCCTTATTTTACTCGCTCGCTTTGTTCCCTCGAATATTTATATAATGAAACCAAAACAAGTTTGTGAGGGAGTGGGTGCGCAATTTCATTGCTCGCCCCGGGCGCTTAAGTACCAAGATATTCCACTGAGAATTGATTGTGTTATGAGATACCTGATTTGATCTTCGTTTTCTTGTTTTAGAACTTAATATACTAAAATGAGCTTTCTCCTTTTTTTATTCCTCTTATTCTTCACTTCTCCTCCGCCTTCTCTTTCTTCCATTCCTCCTCCTCCTCCTTTTCATACTGAAATTTAATGGACCCGCATCTTATTTCATAGTTCGCGTTTACTCGCTCAAACATGAAACAAAATGTAATAGTGGCCTGCCGAGAAGAATAGTGAATAATGCAGACTCTATCACACCAGTTGGCAAATTAGTCACTCTTCTATAAGGGCACACAGGCAGAAGTAAGAACCTCGATCTGTAAGAACTGCATGATTGATTAAAATATACAAAGGTGTTTCGGGTCTCAGCATACCCAATTAACCTTTTGCGTGTTTTTTCTTCACTTTGTCAGAATCATTGTGAAATGCCTGTCCTGAGATATTGATTACGAAAACTGATATTAAAACTAAAACTAAGATAATAGATGTTGCATGATTTGTTAAGAATAATTGGCTCAACTTTGTGAAGGCAGAGACCATAGTGATTTTTTAGTCAATGACACGCACGCATCCATAATTTGATAGCCTAAATTGATATAGGCCAATTATTATATCCATACATTTCAATATTTTCTTCAATAAAATCAGGAAACTTGGCTGCATTTATTTTTTTCAAAGGTTACGTGATGACACGGCGAGGAAGGTATTTACACATTTGTTGATATAAACCATTCCCTTCCTCCTCCACAAAAAAAAATTAGTTATTTATTGGATGTAGTTAAATTAGAAAGGAGAATTGCTAAAAGTGACGGAATACATTTTTCAAGAAAAAGTACCCTTAACTTAGATTGAGTTGCCAATTCAAAGCTTTTTTTTATAGCAGGTATATCTAGAAATCATCCTTAAACACACATACATACACTCACACGCACGCACGCATACATTCACACACTCACACGCACATACTTACGCGCACACAAGCTCGCAACTACGTAAGAGAGAGAAACAGGGGAAGATAGAAAGAGAGAGAGAAAGAGAGAGAGAGAAAGAGAGGGAGAGAGAGAGAAAGTCAATATAACTATGATAAGATTTTTTGTATTTCTTCTTGAGTTTAAAATATTAGTCTTTGTCACTCCAAATCGTTGCCTCACTCTTGTTTTCTCCCACATCCAGACTCACACACTTTCACGCTCATCTAATTACTAGTAGACTTTTGACTAAGTTTGAAAAACACAATAAGGTCATTTTTACCTGGCTTTATTCATTATGTTTATCCGTTATAATAATTTTTAAACATTGCAATCAAAATTGTTTTGTCGTTTATAAACCGAACTTGTCTGAACGTCTCTGTCGAGAAGATTACGATACTTATGCTGTTACTTTGCTTCTATATCATGTATGTATGGCTGCACAAATTACGTGGTATATAATTTGTTACCAAAAATGTTGACATAGGCGAAATAAGATTGCTAACAGAACCTGTGTATATATAATATATACAGTACATTAATTTAAAGAAGATCAGATTAAACCATTGAGCAAAACTTTTCCTTTTGTATGCTATCATTTTATCTGTAATCTGTATCAGCTCGAACAAAGCGCCAATTTGGTGCAATGATAACCCGGATCTGCTCTGTTGTAATACTAGCGTAGTTTGTCTGCCAACCACGCTATCACTATTGATGTACCGGTATTACGGAAATATGACAAACATACTAGAAATTTTCAATCACAGATTTTCCCCAAAAAATATATGTATGGTGATAAACATCATTTATCAAATTGAATGTATAAAGCATGAATCAAGCTTTCCAAATTATCTATTATACGTACTTTTGCATTAAGCTATGTTCAACAAAATGAGGAACTGGAATATGAAAGACTAAAAGGAAACTCATATTTATTTTAAAATCATTTTCATGCGTAGAATTAAGTAATATTTTGAATTATCCGAAAGAATGCAAAATTCTAAAACCTGGCATGTAGCTAATGGTTTTAAAAAAAGTGCGGGCTCTAGAAAAAAATTATTCAAAAATTAGTATATAGTAAATATGATGTCTACAGTGGAACGATTTACAATTTTTCTATTTTATATAAAACAACACAATGTTGTGTCGCAATACAATGTTGATTTTTGCATTATTTAAAAACTACAATTTACAATATCACAAGAAACATACTTGGTCATTCAGAAGAATAATCTACATGAGTGAAAATTGAAAATAACATTAAATGGTATAGAATATGTAGAAACGAAAGAATGCACTAGGCAGCATAATAACAAGTTTAATACTCTCTTTTTAAGCTAATTTGGATATTTGATTAAATGCATAGGGCTGAAAAATACAAGCCGGTAGTGATATTAAAATGATTTACGGAGCTGATGTTATGAGTATGAACATAGTTTGATAATAGCATTGATAGTTGGGAGGAAATAAATAAGGCAACAAATAGTGTTGCGATTTTAAAGAGATACAAGTCATTCTAGGATTGTTTGAATGAGCTTTGAGTACAGAGAGCAGTGAAAAGTGTTGTGTTAAAAACTGAAAAATAATTAACATGAAATATGTTCGTATTCGTACAAGCTAAATGTAATTGTATATGTGACGTTGGCAAGTCCAATATAATTATTTGGTCATTGACGTCTCACATGATAGTAGGCGTCAGATAGTTCAGCTTGTATTAAAGGAGACATCAAATACGCGAAATGTGTCATTTAACTTCTTTTTGATGTTATCTAAGCTCTTGAAATAGGTAGTAACCCAACGATACAATTGGACATACAAAGATCTTACATGCGATCTGAAACATCAGGGACAGAAATGCTTGGCTTGGAATTAGTTATAATTACATCGTCAATGTTAAAATGGGGTATAGTTTAATTTCTACTTGATGCCTGTAGGAAAGGGTGGTGGTGGGGGAAAGTCAACGATATCTGGTCGAGCTCTTCTTTCTCGACGCATCGACAAAGAAGGACGGGATTGGATGTACTTTCTAAAGTTTTCAGCTGGAACCGTTCTTGTCCTTTCCCCTCCCAAGTTGTGCCAGGTATGCCCATCCATTGAGTTTGGACTGGATTGGGATGTAGTAGACTCTGCAAGAGCCGTTTCATGTTGCATAGTATCGTGTTCTTGTATTTTTTCCAAAGATATACGTGGTAACATTTTGTGAAGGATTCTTGGAGGCAGCGGAGGACCTTCGTCATCCAAATCGAAATAAGTATGCTCCTTTTCGTCGACAGGCTGTGGACACTCAGCGTTATCTCTTTTGATTGGATGCCTGACGCACAGACTTGGCGTAAGTGTAGTGCCGTTCGATATTGAAACATTGTCGTCTGATTCCCGGGCTGTATTTTCATTGGATTCTAAAGGAAATGTAGGTGTTGTAGAAAAGTATGTTCTCGTAACTTTTAGCGGGGAAATGATCGGTACTTCGTAAGCAGACTGACATTCTCCTGAGCATGATTCTTCTGAACTGAACTTTGGTATAAAAGAAACGCAATGCCCAGAAGCGGTAGTAACCCCCTCATCAAATTGAGGATATGTTTGTATCATCTTTCCTTGACTAGTGAGATCTCCAGAGTGATCCAAAATTGATTCAAGTTGGAGGTCTGCTTCCTGCTTTTGTGTATGACAGAGGGGACTCTCAAAACTTGGCTTCAAACTCGAGTTGCAATTTTCACGAGATTGTTCTGATGACATTGCAGTGTCTTTCGACGGACTCGGTACCGTTGTTACAGCAGGTAATACAGAAGACCGGGGATTCATTTCAAGCACATTGCTTGCATTAGTGTTAACGAATCCGATGCTATTATTTCCTGGGCGTAAATGGATTTCAAACTTGTTCACCAAAATACAACAACAGATTGCAGCAAACAACATTAGAATGAGAAGTGCTGTTATGAATAGTGTCAGATAAATAAACGTCTCATGACCGTGTTTCACTGCAATTAGCATCGATGAATATTCGTTTGGAAGATATGTAGTAATTCTTTCAGAGATTGCAGTTGAACTGATTATTGAAACAGTTGACGAAATTGCTATTGAACTGACTATTGAAACAGTTGTCGAATCACGTACTGGACTGACGTGCTGTTCAGTCACGTTTAATGTTACCTTAGAAGCTTCACACGAAAATGAATTGTCTATGGACAAATAGCAATGATAAGTAGAAGTGTCTTCACGCTGAGCATTTGTGATATTCAGTTTAAACTCCTTCTCATAGTCTGTCACAATATGTAAACGTGAATCATGTGACCAATAATACGTGCATTTGTGTAGTCTTGTGCATTTGACCAGACTGTCTCCACTTCCTGTTCTCCAAATAACGTGTTGATTTCTCTCTAAAATCGTTTCCAACGTGCATGGCAACACAGCTGTTTCACCGCGTTCCACGTTTAGGGTCAAATTTACCCATGTCCCACACTGCTGGACCGCTGCAACTTGGGAACGGTCACAAAACATCGACATCAGTGCAAATAAAATCCGTATGCACATTGTCAACATTTTCTAAAGGATTTTTTATCAACGATCGTTCACACAAAACAGAGCGAGTGAGATAACGGGGGTTCTTTTTATTTGAATTCATGTCGAGAAATCATCACGAAAAGATGACCAGGGAATACCAAACTGGATAGCCAAAATACCTGTCCTGTCTCCACAAGTTTTTTTGAGAATTCGTGGTGACACCCCCGCAAAGATATCAATAAATGTCCAATAAACAGCTACTGTATATGAAGATAAATTGGGAAGACACGACATCAAAACTAAAAACACTTAGAAGCAGTACCTATTTATCAAGTGATATTTGAACTTGGTTGTGGTTTAGTTCTGAGAAAAAAAGATAAATCTTTTTTTTTTAATTCAAATCAAATTCACTTCAAATAAACATTTTTTTTTCTTCCATTCAATTTGACAACATATTTGACATCTAAAAATTACCCTACTGCACAATAATCCTCATATACATTATCTCGACCTCAAAGTCTAGTAATTAGATTGAAATCAGTGACGTACTACTCGAAGGGGCAGGAGGAGCAGAGGGCACGTGCCTTGGGGGCCCCAGAAGGGGGTGCGAAAAGCGCAAAAGTGAGTAGGAGAACGTAGAATCTTTTATTAGTGAGGGGAGATGAGAGAGAAAATTTTAGATCTTATGGATTATGCGTCCCGAGTACGAAAGATATTAAAGTTGAATTAGAAATGAGATTTTGAGGGTTTCAGATGCGAAAATGTTCTAAAGCTTGGTCGGTTTGCTCCTTCGCATGTGTTCCTAAAGGATATTGTAATTCCCCCCCCCCCCCCTTCTTCTAAAAAAAACTATTGCTTAAAAGTAGCAATTTTTAAAGGGTAAGAAAATGTGTAATTCTCGGCCCCTAATTCGTCTCAATATACTGCAGTAGTGTTTACAAAAATACATTTTGGAAGGTTTAGCGTTTAAAAGAAATGATTATGTTAATAATTCTTTACTATTTTCATCAAGAGCAAAAGGGAAAAAATGATTAAATAGAAATCCGCATATTTTCAACATTTGCACCTTCACTGCTCTGTTGCAGTCATATAAGTTCGAAGGGGCAACGATGGAGGAGGTTGCTGGGGTCACCAGAGGATTTATAGAGTTCTAATTATCAATCAACCATCATCTCATATTCGAGCAGTAACATGCTCGGATATCCTCATATTTGGGTCCCATAGTATCATTATATGTAGCAGCAAGGTGCCCAAATATGCTGTCTCTATATCTAAGCTAGTGAATTTTCATGATTAAATAACATATAATAGAAATCAAAGTTTTCATTTATGCTCAGTCACTTCAATTACTCGCAAAACAGAAAGAAATAAAAATGATGTTCTGAATCAAAAACATATATGCATGAATATTAACAAGAACAGATGTTGGTGGTTTAAAGATTCGACGCAACGGGATTCCTGAAAACGCTCATATTCGGGCATCATGTGTTAGATGAAGAAGTAATATCATTTCTACAATGGAAGTGTCCTTATTTTTCTCGCTCGATTTACTCCCTTGAACATTTATATAATGAAACAAAAACAAGTATGTGAGGGAGTGGGTTCATTTCATTGCTCACCCCGGGCGCTTAAATACCGAGATACTCCACTGAGAATTGTGTTCTGAGATACCTGATTTGATCTTTGTTTTCTCGTTTTAGGACTTAATATACATAGAATGAGGTTTCTCCTTTCTTATTTCTCTTTAATTCTTCCATTTCTCCTCCTCCTCCTCCTCCTCCTCATTGTTTATTTCATCCTCTCAGGTCGGCCAGTATTCGTGCAACATGAACATTGCAAACAAACATGGTTTAGACAATGTATATCTATATTTCCTGGACTGCTAGGCAGTGGCGGATCCAGCCGGCGGAGAGAAGGGGGGACCCAATCGGTGAGAAAATATTAGTTGCGACTCAACCACCGGTGAATAAGCGGGGGGGGGGGGGAAGTTAGGAGGCACTTTTTTGTCCAATTTGTCAGGAAATATTATACCCCGACTCAGCCAGCCGGTAAATAAGCGGGGGGGGGGGGGGAGACCACTACTTTGGTTTTTTTGGCCTTCTTGGTGAGAATTTTTTTTTTTAATATTTTTTTTTTAAATGCTGTTGTTGACCCGTCACCCCCCCCCCCCCCAGTGAATCCGCGCCTGCAGAGGATCCAGCCGGCGACAAGGGGGGGGGGGAGCCAAATCTTAATACAAAATTTAGCGTCGACTTAGCTGGCCGGCTAATAAGTCGGGGTGGGGGAGAGCACCTTTCTTCTTTCCCTTTTTTGATCGAGATTTGGAGGAAAAGTTTAGCGCCGACTCAGCCGGTCGGTGAATCAATTATTTTCTTTTTCTTTGGGGGGGCGCTTTTGTTTTGTGTTTTAAAAAAGATTAACTTTACGTTATTATCCTATTTTTTTTCATCGTTTTGGGGGGCTAGGGGGGCGCGTCGGAAAAATCGCTACGTGGATCCGCCCCTGCTGCTAGGTTAGTTATTTCATCTTATCATTACCCGTTGCCTATCCAATACTACTGAAATTTAATGGACCCGCATCTTATTTTTATAGTTCACGTTTACTCGTCCAAACATGAAACAAAATAAACTAGTGGCCTGCCGAGAAGAACAGTGTAAATGCAGACTCTATCACACCAGTTGGCAAATTAGTTAGTCTTCTATAAGGGCACACAGGCAGAAGTAAGAACCTCGATCCTTAAGAACTGCATGATTGATTAAAAGATACAAAGTTGTTTCCGGTCTCAGCATACCCTAATAACCTTTGGCGTGTTTTTTCTTCACTTTGTCAGAATCATTGTGAAATGCCTGTCCTGAGATATTGATTACGAAAACTGATATTAAAACTAAAACTAAGATAATAGATGTTGCATGATTTGTTAAGAATAATTGGCTCAACTTCTTGAGGCAGAGACCATAGTGATTTGTTAGTCAATGACACGCACGCATCCCTCATTTGATAGCCTAGATTGATATAGGCCAATGATTATATCCATACCTTTTCATATTTTCTTCTTTAAATTCAGGAAACTTAGCTGCATTTATTTTTCCGGAGGTTACGTGATGGCACTACGAGGAAGGTATTTACACATTTGTTGATATAAACCACTCCCTTACCCCGCCACAAAAAAAAATATTAGTTAAATAAGACATATATTGGTTGTAGTTAAAGGGATAGTTGAGTTCTGTTGCAAAGGGCGCTACACACAACAATTTGTGTGAGATAAAGAAAAACTGAGTTTCAAATTTGAAAGAACATAATATTTTAATGACAAAATCATCTTTGTTTGATCAAAATCGGATCAGAGACGGCTGAAATCTAACGATTTATAATACTTGTGTACCACCACAAATATTAGATATTTTGAAAAATTTGAAATAACCGTTAAAAAAAAAAGCCGCTGTTGGCTTTTATGTTGGCATTTTCGTGTTGCTTATATTACCCACAATTACCCGGCTTATGTATTGTTATTTTTAATTAAATAATTAATTACGGTCACCGTATTTGTTTTAAGTGAAGCTGAATTGGTATGATCGTATTTGCTAAATTCCACACATTTTGGGGTCTAAAATTACCTTCATAGCAATTTTAGGTCATTATAAATATCATAGATAAGAATAAGAGCCATAACCATGTACTTTGAAGGCATTTGCGGTCTGAAAACAGAACTCAACTATCCCTTTAAATTAGAAAGGAGAATTGCTCAAAGTGACGGAATACATTTATCAAGAAAAAGTACCCTTAACTTAGATTGAGTTGCCAATTCAAAGCTTTTTTAATCATCCTTAAACACACATACATACACTCACACGCACACACTTACGCGTACACAAGTACAAATACAAACGCACGCAACTACATAAGAGAGAGAGAAAAAGGGGAAGATAGAAAGAGAGAGAAAGAGAGTTAGAGAGAGAAAGTCAATATAATTATGGTGAGATTTTTGTATTTCCTCTTGAGTTTAAAATAATCAATCTTTGTCACTCCAAATCGTTCCCTCACTCTTAGTTTTCTCCCACACCCAGACCCACACACTTTCACGCTCATCGAATTACAAGTAGACTTTTGACAAAGTTTAAAAAAACAAAATGAGATCGATCTTACCTTTCTAAATTTATTCTCATTATCCGTTATATTAATAAAAAACATTTAGAAATCGAAGTTGTCAGGCCGTCTCTGTCGAGAAGATTAAGATGTGTATGGTATTACCGTGCCTCTACATCATGTATGTATGGTTCAACAAATAAGTGGTATTCCACAAATGTTGATATAGGCGAAATAAGATTGGGTACAGTACATGTGTGTTTTATGGTATATACATTACGTTAATATAAAACAAATCCGACTAAATCATTTTTCAACACTTTTCCTTCTGTAAGCCATCCCTTTACCTGTATTAGCTCGAACAAAGCGCCAATTTGATGCAATAATAACCCGGATATACTATTAGCGTGGTTGTCTGGCACCTCTTGTACCGGGGTCACGGAAATATGACAAACATACTACATATTTTCAATCACAGATTTTCCTACAATAAATTTGTATAATGGTGATAAACATAATACTGTATATCAATGTATAAAGCGTAAATCACGCTTTCCAAGTTATTTAATATTTGTCCAGAGAAATTAGAAGATTTCGTTCACTTTTGCATTAAGCTTATGGTAAACAATTGAACAAAATCGAATATGAAAGCCAAACAAATCAAACTCATTTTTTTATTTTTTTATTTCATGCATGGAATCAAATTGATATGAATATTTGCAATTATCTGAAAGGATGTGAAAATAACTATTTATGTAGACAACATGTTTTGTATGCAGCACATGGTTATAACAAAGTGCGTGCTCTTGATTTTTTTTAATTAAAAAAATAATAATAATAATTTAGAAACAAGCAAAACGTTTTGCTACAATAATATAGTGTATACAGTGAAACGTTAAAAAAAATGGTTTCTTGATTCATATTCAATATATTTATAAATGCGGCGGGCCCCTAATCGCCAGTACAACGAACAGTTTCGTATCATTATCATTGCCAACATCATTAATTTGTGACTTGTATCATTGATCTTTAATGTGTTCGTTCATTCATTAAAACATTCATTAAATCATTCATTCATTCATCCATCTATTTATTTTAAAAACAATCTTGTGTCGCAATATAATGTTGACTAATGCATTATTTACAATCTAAATAATCCAAAATGTATCAAGGAACATGCTAAGTCAATTTGAAGACTAATCTCTATGAGTCATAATTGAGAATAACATTTTAAAAAATATAACACATGTAGAAACGAAAGAAAAATGCATTAGGCAGAATAATATTAAGTTTAATACTCTCATGTTCAGCTAATTGGGATACTGTTTAAATGCGTATGACAGGAAAGTACAAACCGCAAATGATATTAAAGTATATACGGAACTGATGTCATCGGTAGAACATCATTTGATAATAGTATTGACAGTTTGGAGAAAATAAATAAGGCAACAAATAGTGTTGCGAGTTTAAAGAGATACAAGTCATTATAAGATTGTTTGAATGAGCTGTATAATTAAATGTTTTGAGTACAGAGAGCAGTAACTAATGTTTTGTTAACAACTGAAAAATAATTAACATGAAATATGTTGGTATTCGTACAAGCTAAATGTAATTGTGAATTTGACATTGGCATGTCCAAAACATTTGGACATTGACGTGTCAAACGCTAATAAGCGTCAGGTAGCTCAGCTTGCAAGGAGACATCAGATGCGCGAAATGTGTCATTTCACCGCATTTTGATGTTATCTAAGCTCTTGAAGTAGCTAGCAATCAAAATATACGATTGGACATACAAAGATCTTAGATTCGGTGTGAAACATCAGGGACAGAAATGCTTGTCCTGGAGTTGATCACAATAACTAGATCATCATCGTTTAGATGGGGCATGGTCCACATTTTACTTGCTACTTGTAGGAAAAGGTGGTGGTGGGGGGAAGTCAACGACATCTGGCCGAGCTCTTCCTTCTCGACGCCCACGTCTAATCGAGAAAGAAAGATTGGATTGGATGTACTTTCTAAAGCGTTCAGCTGGAGCCCTTCTTGTCCTTTCCCCTCCCACGTTGTGCCAGGTATGCCCATCCATTGAGATTGGACTAGATTGGGATGTTGTAGACTCTGCAAGAGCCGTTTCATGTTGCACAGTATCGTGTTCTTGTATTTTTTCCAAAGATATACGTGGTAAAATTTTGTGAAGGATTCTTGGAGGCAGCGGAGGACCTTTGTCATTCAAATCAGAATAAGTATGCTCCTCTTCGTCGACAGGCTGAGGATATTCAGCGTTATCCCTTTTGTTTGGATACCTGACGCACAGACTTGGCGTAATGCCTCAGTCACACCTTTGCGTATTAGGCTTGCGTATTGCTGCGTATTGCCCGAACGCAGACATAGGCAGTCATACCCAATAAAGCGTAATGAAACGTGCTCACTGCGTACTCATTACGCAGACTAGCGCAAAGGCATGCGTTTTCCGCTCGCTAGTTTTAAAATTTTCTAAACTATCGCAAGCAAACGCAAGGTCTTATCACCTACGAGCGGATACGAGTGGCAACCAGTGAATGCGAGCAACAGCGAGTGGCTTAGCGCAAGTATACGCAACCATACGCACCTCTTTTCTTTGGAGCGCGTGTCACTGCCTATAGCTGCGTTCCCTGCACGATTTACCTCGCAAGAGCTCGTTGTCGTTCGCATGATTGAGCGTATTGTTGCGCTGTTGCTCGCCTACCACCCGCAGCAGCAAGAACTATTGCAATTGTCGCTCGCTACGCTGCGAGTCTAGCTCGTACGCCGTTCGCTTTCGCTCTCTCTTACTGCGATTAGTTGCCTAGCACCAACCTAGCACCAACCACCGTCGCTGCGCTACATAACAGCAACAGCGAGTGGCTTAGCGCAAGTATACGCAACCATACGCACCTCTTTTCTTTGGAGCGCGTGTCACTGCCTATAGCTGCGTTCCCTGCACGATTTACCTCGCAAGAGCTCGTTGTCGTTCGCATGATTGAGCGTATTGTTGCGCTGTTGCTCGCCTACCACCCGCAAGTATACGCAACCATACGCACCTCTTTTCTTTGGAGCGCGTGTCACTGCCTATAGCTGCGTTCCCTGCACGATTTACCTCGCAAGAGCTCGTTGTCGTTCGCATGATTGAGCGTATTGTTGCGCTGTTGCTCGCCTACCACCCGCAGCAGCAAGAACTATTGCAATTGTCGCTCGCTACGCTGCGAGTCTAGCTCGTACGCCGTTCGCTTTCGCTCTCTCTTACTGCGATTAGTTGCCTAGCACCAACCTAGCACCAACCACCGTCGCTGCGCTACATAACAGCAACAGCGAGTGGCTTAGCGCAAGTATACGCAACCATACGCACCTCTTTTCTTTGGAGCGCGTGTCACTGCCTATAGCTGCGTTCCCTGCACGATTTACCTCGCAAGAGCTCGTTGTCGTTCGCATGATTGAGCGTATTGTTGCGCTGTTGCTCGCCTACCACCCGCAGCAGCAAGAACTATTGCAATTGTCGCTCGCTACGCTGCGAGTCTAGCTCGTACGCCGTTCGCTTTCGCTCTCTCTTACTGCGATTAGTTGCCTAGCACCAACCTAGCACCAACCACCGTCGCTGCGCTACATAACGTTAATAAATAAACATAATTCGTCTCTGCTTCTTCCAGCTGAACCAAAAGCTTAATCTTTTGCAAGGCAGAGCTCTGCTCCCGGGCCATTTTTTTTCATTTGATTGATTTTTCTTGTAGATGTAGACTCGTCAGAAGCCCGCAAAATGACTTTTATTTATACGCCGTCGCAGCCCAAGCGAGCTGGTACGCTGTAGAGCGAGCTGGCACGCAGCAGTACGAACAACAGACGAGCTAAAGCGAGCGAACACGCAGTGAGACGCAACGAGACGTACTGGTGCGAGCGACTAGCGAGCAGCAAACGAACAAAGAACCAGTTACATACGCAACGTGGCGAGCAAACTGCGTATTGAATCGTACTGCTATGAGCAACAGCGAGCTATAGCGTGGTCATAGGCAACCGTAGGAAGTCTTAGTACGAGAGGCATACGAGCTACCTACGAGCTAGATACGCAATAGTGTGACTGCTACCTTCAAGTTTGCCACGTATCGCTGGGAACGGCTGCGAATTGATATACCCGGAACAGCGCAGCAATACGCAGCATCATACGCAAAGGTGTGACTGAGGCATAAGTGTAGTGCCATTCAATATCGAAACATCGCTGTCTGATTCACGGGCTGTATTTTCAGCGGATTCTGAAGGAAGTTTAGGTGATGTAGAAAAGTATGTTCTCGTAACTTTTAGCGGGAAAATTCTCGGTACTTGGTAAGCAGACTGGAGTACTCCTGAGCATGATTCTTCGGATCCGAACCTTGGAAAAGAGACGCAATCTCCAGAAGCGGTATGAGCTCCCTCATCGAAAAGAGGACATGTTTGCACCATCTCCCCTGAGCTAGTGAGATCCTCAGTAACAGAACATGATTCAAGTTGAAGATCTGCATCCTGCTTTTGTGGAGGGCAGAGGTGACCCTCAAAACTTGGCATTGAACTCGAGTTGCAATCTCCCCTAGACAGTTCTGATGACATTTCAGTGTCTTTCGACGGACTCGGTGTCGTTGGTACACCAGGAAGTACAGAGGACTGGCGATCTGATAAATTGACGACGGTGTTTCCGATAATGTGTCCGCAAGTTCTTTGATTCTCGGTATGGACCAAAATATCGCCGTCCCGACCTGTCGTTGCCATTTCCGGAAATAACATCAGGTTAACTACTTCTGAGCCGGCAACACTTGTTCTTATAACCGATTCCTGCGTCGGATTGATTTCAATACGTGATAAATTAGTCTGATCCGTGCATTTCTTTTTAAAGAACTTCCAGCTGATCAAAACAGTTGCGAGGACCAATGCCAGAGCTGACATTGCAGGTAGTATATAGCTTTGCCCAATTATGCTAGGTTTTGTTACGGTGATTAATCGCTCATTTTGTGTATGTGTGATCGGAGAATAAGTGGTCGATAAATTTGAGGCTACTATATAATTTGAGGATGTTATAGAGGCTGACCTACTTAGACTGTCAATAGTTACAAGCTGGTCTGTGATGCTTAACTGAACTAAGGAAACCTCACACTGGAGTTTAGTACCAGTGAATACATCGCAGTGATATGTATCCGCGTCGTTTAGTTGTACCCTTGTGATATCCAATGTAAAGTTCTTTTCAAAATGTGTAAGAACTTTATATCTTTGTAGTGTTTTGTCTTGAAGATGCATACATCCGTCCAGGATTGAACATTTTACGAGACTGTCGCCATTTTCTTTTCTACAGATTGCAGTTTGAAATTTTTCTAGAATCGACTTTAAATTGCAGGGCAACGAAACAGACTGTCCACGAACCACGGTAACTGTGAAGTTCTTCTTAAAATCACACTGATGGTCAATAGAAAGGGTATATGCCAATAGATCAAACATCAGGGACAGAAATGCTTGTCCTGGAGTTGATCACAATAACTAGATCATCATCGTTTAGATGGGGCATGGTCCACATTTTACTTGCTACTTGTAGGAAAAGGTGGTGGTGGGGGGAAGTCAACGACATCTGGCCGAGCTCTTCCTTCTCGACGCCCACGTCTAATCGAGAAAGAAAGATTGGATTGGATGTACTTTCTAAAGCGTTCAGCTGGAGCCCTTCTTGTCCTTTCCCCTCCCACGTTGTGCCAGGTATGCCCATCCATTGAGATTGGACTAGATTGGGATGTTGTAGACTCTGCAAGAGCCGTTTCATGTTGCACAGTATCGTGTTCTTGTATTTTTTCCAAAGATATACGTGGTAAAATTTTGTGAAGGATTCTTGGAGGCAGCGGAGGACCTTTGTCATTCAAATCAGAATAAGTATGCTCCTCTTCGTCGACAGGCTGAGGATATTCAGCGTTATCCCTTTTGTTTGGATACCTGACGCACAGACTTGGCGTAATGCCTCAGTCACACCTTTGCGTATTAGGCTTGCGTATTGCTGCGTATTGCCCGAACGCAGACATAGGCAGTCATACCCAATAAAGCGTAATGAAACGTGCTCACTGCGTACTCATTACGCAGACTAGCGCAAAGGCATGCGTTTTCCGCTCGCTAGTTTTAAAATTTTCTAAACTATCGCAAGCAAACGCAAGGTCTTATCACCTACGAGCGGATACGAGTGGCAACCAGTGAATGCGAGCAACAGCGAGTGGCTTAGCGCAAGTATACGCAACCATACGCACCTCTTTTCTTTGGAGCGCGTGTCACTGCCTATAGCTGCGTTCCCTGCACGATTTACCTCGCAAGAGCTCGTTGTCGTTCGCATGATTGAGCGTATTGTTGCGCTGTTGCTCGCCTACCACCCGCAGCAGCAAGAACTATTGCAATTGTCGCTCGCTACGCTGCGAGTCTAGCTCGTACGCCGTTCGCTTTCGCTCTCTCTTACTGCGATTAGTTGCCTAGCACCAACCTAGCACCAACCACCGTCGCTGCGCTACATAACAGCAACAGCGAGTGGCTTAGCGCAAGTATACGCAACCATACGCACCTCTTTTCTTTGGAGCGCGTGTCACTGCCTATAGCTGCGTTCCCTGCACGATTTACCTCGCAAGAGCTCGTTGTCGTTCGCATGATTGAGCGTATTGTTGCGCTGTTGCTCGCCTACCACCCGCAAGTATACGCAACCATACGCACCTCTTTTCTTTGGAGCGCGTGTCACTGCCTATAGCTGCGTTCCCTGCACGATTTACCTCGCAAGAGCTCGTTGTCGTTCGCATGATTGAGCGTATTGTTGCGCTGTTGCTCGCCTACCACCCGCAGCAGCAAGAACTATTGCAATTGTCGCTCGCTACGCTGCGAGTCTAGCTCGTACGCCGTTCGCTTTCGCTCTCTCTTACTGCGATTAGTTGCCTAGCACCAACCTAGCACCAACCACCGTCGCTGCGCTACATAACAGCAACAGCGAGTGGCTTAGCGCAAGTATACGCAACCATACGCACCTCTTTTCTTTGGAGCGCGTGTCACTGCCTATAGCTGCGTTCCCTGCACGATTTACCTCGCAAGAGCTCGTTGTCGTTCGCATGATTGAGCGTATTGTTGCGCTGTTGCTCGCCTACCACCCGCAGCAGCAAGAACTATTGCAATTGTCGCTCGCTACGCTGCGAGTCTAGCTCGTACGCCGTTCGCTTTCGCTCTCTCTTACTGCGATTAGTTGCCTAGCACCAACCTAGCACCAACCACCGTCGCTGCGCTACATAACGTTAATAAATAAACATAATTCGTCTCTGCTTCTTCCAGCTGAACCAAAAGCTTAATCTTTTGCAAGGCAGAGCTCTGCTCCCGGGCCATTTTTTTTCATTTGATTGATTTTTCTTGTAGATGTAGACTCGTCAGAAGCCCGCAAAATGACTTTTATTTATACGCCGTCGCAGCCCAAGCGAGCTGGTACGCTGTAGAGCGAGCTGGCACGCAGCAGTACGAACAACAGACGAGCTAAAGCGAGCGAACACGCAGTGAGACGCAACGAGACGTACTGGTGCGAGCGACTAGCGAGCAGCAAACGAACAAAGAACCAGTTACATACGCAACGTGGCGAGCAAACTGCGTATTGAATCGTACTGCTATGAGCAACAGCGAGCTATAGCGTGGTCATAGGCAACCGTAGGAAGTCTTAGTACGAGAGGCATACGAGCTACCTACGAGCTAGATACGCAATAGTGTGACTGCTACCTTCAAGTTTGCCACGTATCGCTGGGAACGGCTGCGAATTGATATACCCGGAACAGCGCAGCAATACGCAGCATCATACGCAAAGGTGTGACTGAGGCATAAGTGTAGTGCCATTCAATATCGAAACATCGCTGTCTGATTCACGGGCTGTATTTTCAGCGGATTCTGAAGGAAGTTTAGGTGATGTAGAAAAGTATGTTCTCGTAACTTTTAGCGGGAAAATTCTCGGTACTTGGTAAGCAGACTGGAGTACTCCTGAGCATGATTCTTCGGATCCGAACCTTGGAAAAGAGACGCAATCTCCAGAAGCGGTATGAGCTCCCTCATCGAAAAGAGGACATGTTTGCACCATCTCCCCTGAGCTAGTGAGATCCTCAGTAACAGAACATGATTCAAGTTGAAGATCTGCATCCTGCTTTTGTGGAGGGCAGAGGTGACCCTCAAAACTTGGCATTGAACTCGAGTTGCAATCTCCCCTAGACAGTTCTGATGACATTTCAGTGTCTTTCGACGGACTCGGTGTCGTTGGTACACCAGGAAGTACAGAGGACTGGCGATCTGATAAATTGACGACGGTGTTTCCGATAATGTGTCCGCAAGTTCTTTGATTCTCGGTATGGACCAAAATATCGCCGTCCCGACCTGTCGTTGCCATTTCCGGAAATAACATCAGGTTAACTACTTCTGAGCCGGCAACACTTGTTCTTATAACCGATTCCTGCGTCGGATTGATTTCAATACGTGATAAATTAGTCTGATCCGTGCATTTCTTTTTAAAGAACTTCCAGCTGATCAAAACAGTTGCGAGGACCAATGCCAGAGCTGACATTGCAGGTAGTATATAGCTTTGCCCAATTATGCTAGGTTTTGTTACGGTGATTAATCGCTCATTTTGTGTATGTGTGATCGGAGAATAAGTGGTCGATAAATTTGAGGCTACTATATAATTTGAGGATGTTATAGAGGCTGACCTACTTAGACTGTCAATAGTTACAAGCTGGTCTGTGATGCTTAACTGAACTAAGGAAACCTCACACTGGAGTTTAGTACCAGTGAATACATCGCAGTGATATGTATCCGCGTCGTTTAGTTGTACCCTTGTGATATCCAATGTAAAGTTCTTTTCAAAATGTGTAAGAACTTTATATCTTTGTAGTGTTTTGTCTTGAAGATGCATACATCCGTCCAGGATTGAACATTTTACGAGACTGTCGCCATTTTCTTTTCTACAGATTGCAGTTTGAAATTTTTCTAGAATCGACTTTAAATTGCAGGGCAACGAAACAGACTGTCCACGAACCACGGTAACTGTGAAGTTCTTCTTAAAATCACACTGATGGTCAATAGAAAGGGTATATGCCAATAGATCAAACGACAATAATAGAACGGGAAAAGTGCCCTTGGTGATATGCTTCGGAAACATCGCGAAAATGAAATGCGATTGTTTAAGTCTAGTTGAACAAAGCCCCAGAATAAAAGACTATTTTAAAAATGCATTGATCGATCAAGCATAATTTCAAAACAGGTATAGTGATGAATTAGTGTATGTAACTGTCAGATGTAGACTCGCTTAACAAACACAAGTCAGAGCAATTACCGTGTGTAGCAACTCATTTTCAATTCATTCATTTGTCTGGTAAGTGAGATAAATGACAAATATCATAACTGGTTTCACATAATAGTAATTAATTTGAAAATTTATCATCACACCCATTGTTTGATTTGGTAAGAAGAACTTACAAAACTTCACAAGCGTTTTTTAATGACTCGTCTTAACCTAATAAAGGAAAGTAATCTGTTTCTCGGTGTGGTGATTCATATGGATTTCGACAATCTGTCCCGTTACGCAATATAATGCAACTCGTCGTATAAAGTGCCGAACCATTGACCATTATCTTTGTCACTTAAAAACGTTGTTACTGCTTTGCCACTTATAACAGTTTTCTCTGTACGACCTAGAATAACTGGTGTAAAATGATTAGTGATTATTTAACGAGATACTAAAGGGGCTTTCACACCGGGCCTTGCGTAGAGTTGCGTAGAGTTGCGTCCCGACTACGCCGATCGTACGCAACCCTACGAAACTGTACGCGGAGGGACGCGAATGGGTACGCGAGATGAACGCAAAAAAATAAACATGTTTAACACGCAGACAGTACGCAATTTGTACGCAAGTATACGCAACACTACGCAACTGTACGCCAAGCCTACGCAATTGTACGCCAAGCCTACGCAATTGTACGCCAAGCCTACGTAACTGTACGCAAAGCCTACGCAACAATACGCTACCCTACGCCAGTCCGACGAAGCATTAAAAACGTATAAAGATTTTGTTTGGTATATACCTGGATGTAAACTTGACAGGTATTGATCATTATTTTTTGAAGGGAAATGCTGTTTTTGTTTACGTGTGTGCGTTCTCACATTAAATTATTTTCATGAAGAAAAAATGTTTCTTTGACTTTATTTTGTATTTTTTGCTTGAAATTCTGTTTGTACTACTACAAGGTATTTCAGACTGACATGTTTTGTTTTGTTATGGTTTATTCAATTTGTGATGTTGACATCTCAGGCTGTTGATATAATAAACAGAAATAAGATTCACAAACTAATGCCTCATTCGAAATGTTATTATGTTTTGTGGAAATCTGTATGTATTGTGTCGGTTTGTTTGCTTGTGTGTATGTTTGTGGTCCTGTTTGTGTATTTGTAATATAATTTTGTTTAATTGAAATGAGCAAAGAAATAATTTTGTCTCCCTCTGTTAGTGAGACTGAGTGTGTATGTCAGAAGTATTTCTTTTAAATCTAATAAATAACTAACATTTATATCATTACATTGTCACACATATATACGCTACGGACAAGGGACAACAGCTATCGTCTTCAAACTTTCAGGAAACTCTTATGGAATGATATTTTACAAATGAGTGAACAAAAGGGATATGGTCAACAAATATCAGACTTCTGTCCACATTTATTCACAAATCAAAATAAGCGCTCTCTTTTTTGGCGTTTTGAGGTATCAAATCACATCACGTGACCTTGCAAAGTTACATCAAAAGAAAGTTCATTTATTACCCTTTTTGAATGATACATAGTACAATAATGTAGTACATCCACAAAAATGTCTGCATTTTTTGGAAAATAATGGTTGAACAAATTAACATATACTGCAAAATAACCTCAGCAGTTGATAATACCTACTAAAAAACTGAAAATGTAACGGTCAAAAACGTGTACCAAATGCCACTTTTTACTATTAAAACTTATGGCAGGTTTATAAATGTGATTTTCGTCACTCACTATTTTACGCAAATTGGCGTTTCAGCCCTATTTCACGCATGCATAAGAGACCCACCGCCCCTTGGATGTCACAGTTTGTCAGAATGTTATTATTATACTAAGATCAAGTTATGTTCACATGTAATAACATATACAATTCTTTGTACACTGCAGAGTTCGTTTATACAATAAATTGAACTGTCTTTTTAACATTTTTTTTGTAAATATAGGTTTATAAAGCGCCAATGGCTACACTCCCGGCTCCTACGAGCGTCTATTGCATTTTTACATGGCATTTTCGCACACAGTAAGCAACCGTACGCAACCGTAAGCAACCCTACGCCAGGTCTACGCAAGCGTACATAACCCTACGCCAATTGCCTACGCCGTAGGTACGCGGTGCCTACGCACAGGGTACGTAACTATACGCCATCGTACGCAAGCCTACGCATAACCTACGCAGGGACTACGCCGAAGCATCAATTTATTCATGAGTACGCAGCTTAACTTCGGCGTAGTCGGTACGCAACACTACGCAACTCTACGCAGATCCGGTGTGAAAGGGGCTTAATGTGGGGGTAACTACAATAATGAATCCTGTTCATTATGTCGTAACAAAAGATCTACAGCTACTTGTATCGATATCAATAGATAATAGTCCGGGTGTAACCCTTAATGTAATGATGTAATCTGTCCCTTCGGGTCCACATGCTCAGGGGCCTACTATGGCATCATCGGTCGATGACAGAACCAGCGATTGAAGATAGAAGGAGTGATGTAAAGACAGTATAGGCAATGCCACGGGGACTACTGCCTTCTTTCCGTAGTTCTTCTCCTCCACTGGAAAGTGTGGTGACAGACTGTGATCCACGAGTTGAAAATAGAGGTGATGCAGATCGCCCAGATTGCGTCGTGTCTGTTGCAGAATGAGATACCGATTTGCTTGAGGACGAAGGTGGCGATATAGGGTCCGGTTCATCAATTAATGCGTTTGTCGGGTGGACCCTTACTGACACGTTCAAAACCTCGCAAACTATCTGACTGCTCCAATATATTTCACAAAAGTATTGACCCGAATCAGCCGTTTTAATTCCGATTATTTGCAAAGTGAAATGTGTCTTTTTATTCGTTTTCAAAACAGTAGAACTTGTTTTGGCTGGACTTGGGATTTCTCCATCAGCCAAGGAGAAAGACATTACTGTATCACCGGTTCCCATCCTCCATGTAAGAGTATAGTCTTGCTGTAATTCCGTGCCAGTTATGCATGGTAAAGTAATGTTCCCATTTTCTTCGACATCAAATTCGCCCACCGTGTCATTTAGCGGTGTTGAACAAAGCAAGGAGTCGCCACCAGCTTTAGCATGTGTAGTATGCTGCACCACCATTTCAAATATGGCGAAAATCATCAGGAAGCGTAACCCGAACTTAATGTCATGTTCCCACGCCATGCTGTTGTCAGAGATCGCATCTACAATATGAATATACACATTTAATATTCAGGGTTCTAGTTTTTGGCCGCTGTGAAATATTCTTCGTAATGAATGTATTCTTTAAGGATTATGAGGAGACTCTTTAGCATGCAGTATTTATCATCTCAGCAAATATTGAATTCTTACTTTCTTTCTTTCCTCGTTATAAATCCCTTTCCTTTTGATTCAAGTCTAATTGGTAATTAGCTTCGAATTACATTTATATCAAATCTGTAAGCTTTTTGTTTCATTGTGGCTTCGGGTTTCGTTCATTATTACTCAGCCTACATGACTTTTCATCTTTGACATCATTTTTAATAAATATACATTTAATATACTTTCGTCCATCGTTAGCAAATCGAAACTCTTTTTCTATTCGATCCCATTACTCGTCAACAATTTCATCATCATAAATTTATCATTCAGAATCGTTCTTGGCTTCCTCATCATGCTCTCAATTTTATCGCTGTCATCATCACGAGGCGTATCACCCATCATCATCATCATTACCACCGCCATCACCACCGTCATAATCATCCTCACAATGTTATCACTTTGTAATGCTTCCTGGGAGAAATTTCAATAGTTTAAACATATTTGTGGCTTACACCCAGTAAATAAGATCGATTGATCGATCTGTAATTGAAAAACAAGTCAGAAAAATTTTTGGAACCAGCGGGATTTAAACCTGCCATCTACTGCTTGCCGGGCAGCGACTCTACCACCAGGCCATCACTGGTCCATGGCACAGTCACGATGAACTAATGTTATCACTGTCATCATCACGAGGCCTATCACCGTCATCATCATCATCATTACCACCGCCATCACCACCATCATAATCATCTTCACAATGTCATCACCGTCATCATCATCATCATTACCACCGCCATCACCACCATCATAATCATCTTCACAATGTCATCACCGTCATCATCATCATCATTACCACCGCCATCACCACAATCATAATCATCCTCACAATGTTATCACTGTCATCATCACGAGGCCTATCACCGTCATCATCATCATTACAAATTTACAATTTAACATTGACTCTAGTCATTGTAATAGTGCTGATGACGCGCGAGCGTTAATTTATTTGAGATAATTATCAAACTAAATTTGTCTCAAGAATTTACAATGGCTTCAACGTATACGTTGACATTTAAGTGCTTACATGTGATGTGATGATAACAAAAGTAAAGTTTCATAATTTCATTTTGATTTTGTCTCCCTTGTTTTGTTCGTAGAAACTTACTTATTCGTTACATTTTGCTATTCTCGACGTATTTTTGTAGGAAAACAGTTCTAATACAGCTTTAAGAAATAAAACAGCCATCTTTTATTTAAATTTATAGATATGTAAACATATCCCGTGAAGAATTATAATCGACTTCGCTTCCTGGTAATACACGATTCAGGTAGGGATATTAATATTCCTCTTGGTTATTCTCTTGAGCATGGACCATGGTCTGAGAAAGCATTCATGAACTATGAGATGCAAAATATTTTATACAGTTTTATGAAAAAAGTTATTATCGTCCACTGAATAGGTATATTGTCATTGTATGCATTACATCTCCTATGTACATATAAATGTATAAGTGTCGAACACAGTAGTATCACAATGATTTTAGTTCCTTATTTGTTGGTTGAAATGTAAAACCAGACTCATAATGTTTCTTGTCATTGTAATGGTTTGACAATTTATCCTATGTTATTACGATGAGATGGTTCTATGTTATGAAAGGATCACCCTCTCTCCTCACACGAGCATACGAATGCTCAAAAGAAAAAGCATTGTTACGAAAACGTCTAATGTATTACCATGACTATGGCGGTTCATTGAATCCCCTATATAACTCACTTCGAACGCACAATATTTAGAAATCTGCATATGATTAAGCTTCGAAACATATCACCCCCCCCCCCCTTAAACATAACAGATTATCATATATGATAAAATAGGACTTTCTTCTCAACAATATTGAGAGAATTAGAGAAAAATCAAGTTTTAGAAGAAAGAGAAACCCTTCAAATCACAACAATATTTCCATACATACATTATAATTATGCCTGAATGACGTGGCAAGTTATGCTCAACAATACCTTTATTTGAACTTGGTTACTGTAATTATTCCTGATAAAACATTGCCTTAACTTACAATGCTCAAACTCTCTTTCAGACATATAAATGCATCTATTTCTTTTGAAACGTCCTAGAAGAAAAGCAAGATAAAGAATCCAAAATCTAGGCATGTAAACATTTCCTACGAAATTGAAAGCTAAAGCAAAGTATGATTTTCTGTACACGAGAAACGATGACGTTCAATATTTGAAGGAAGCATGAATAAAATGCATATATGAATATCTAAAAGGCTACGTGCGAATCGAAACGTGAGCAAGTACTAATTATTTAACACACAGCTGCACGTGCATCGGCCGTGCAAATTAAGAATTTTAATTGTCATTAAATGAATATTCACAAGCTGAACATGCATGCAACCTGATCACATGATGCATCGCTATGACTGACACCTTATTATTATGGAGGAATTTAGAAGATCATTAAACATGTCAGTTAAAAGCTAAGTATTAACATCATGATCTACAAAAGAAATAACCTTTGGACATCATTAGTTGTACGTAGAAATATCAGTAGAGTAATGATACATAAATGTAATTCAGCACAATATACACTGATATATGATACATGAAACAGTTTAGTGACTTTTTACAAGTAAACAATGTTAAAAATGAAACTAGTCCAGTTTCATTACAAATATCATGCAATACTGCTATTTATCAGATATTCAAAATCAACAAGTCACAAAGTAAATAATCAGTGACTTGGTTCTTTGCAATAACCTTACAAAATGATCAAATAATCTAATTCAAGGCAACAACGTGTAACTATAGCAGACTACAAAAGCATGCACATTAGCACGACAATATCCACCAAATATGCACTGGGTAGAAATAAAGAATGGTGTACATGGAGAAACAATATAAAACATGGCATCAATATAGATTCATACAAATGTGAAATAGAATTGTGATAGAGTCTAGGGAAATTAGTTCAGTCTCCATAGAATAATGCAAACACATCTCCCAGATTTATCCAGATGATCGCTATTCAAGTTTACACATTATTATTATCTTCAATGGCCATCTGGACACAGCAGATAAGAATATTAATCAGTCCAGTATCCTCCTGCAAAAATATAAGTTCAAGAAGAGGTTTAAAAGTTTTCTGAAATGTCTTTGAGGCGCTGATCACTCCAATTTACAGCCACTCATACAAAAGACAAGGGTTGGATCCTCTGTCACTGGTAGAATATCGTCGCTGAGGGACGCGTCCAGGAAACCTGATTCTCGAGCACTGGGTGGTGAAGGTAAGACACGTCTCGACGAATCTAATGAAGCATTTATTGGTGTTTGTCCTGGTTCCGGAAGACGTTGTTCAAATGAAAAACGCTGCAGCGCATCGTAGGTGGAACTGGCTGCAATAACCGTTCGATCGTAGAGCCCGGCCTGACTGTAGGTGTCTTCTTCAGATTTAAGACCATGACCCTTGATGGTATCACTGATCCTGATATCAGCAATACCATTTGAGGAATCGGTATCACTGTGATCAACGGAATAAGACAGTTTCGATGGCTTGATAGGCACGTACTTGTATGAATTAGATCTACCTGGAGGACAAAAGCTAGGTTCGGAAGAGCTTCTTATTCCTTGAGACGGACAACCCACTTGTTCCAATACAGCGTCATCGTGGCGTTTAACCCCTCGCATTACTGAAGGTTTAGGATCCTTTCCGCAAACAGATGGCAGAGTAGAAGCATTGTCACTTTCGTTAACGAATAAACAGGGACTACTTTTCGAACGGTCAACGGGGAATGTGGATTTGCGGACGATCTTTTTCGGTTTCGCGTACACGCAAAAATCATCAGGACCGGATGCTAACCCTTCCAGCAAGGGCAGTGATTTGTTCAAGTGGATATTGCCTTCTAGTAATGGAGCTTTTATTGTGGTTTGTAGGGTCGTGAAGTCATCACATACAGCCAGATTATGGCAAGGTACGTTTATTGAAGGTTCGATGACGCTTCTGCCTTGCACCTTAATACCGCATGGATCAACGACAATGTCATTGACTGTGCAATAGATTGTTTCATCGGACGTTTGGATATTCCTCAGATTGTCCTGTTGGCATCTTTCCATGGTACTACCAAGGTTCCTCTTGATGTAGCCCACTTGACACATCCGGTCAGACATTGCAATTTTATCCATGGTATTTGTGTTTCTTTCCATCTGCACGGAACAGCATCCCGTCGCATTACTATGCCTTGATGAACTTGTGGTAACCCTTGAAGGCAAAACCGGAAAATGGTTCTGTGTTTTAACAACTTCGCCATCATCATCGCCAACTCTGTTGATTCGTTGACACATCCTTGAAAGAAGCACCTCGTCAGGAAGGGAGACACATGTCATGCCCAAAGCCATCTGATTTTCATTTAGCTGAGACGCCATAATATTCCCTCGAAGCCAATTCGAACGCAAATTCTGGTTCTTTATTTTATTCTTATAGCTCATGGTTAGATACAAGCACGTACCGAAGCTGCAAATCAGAACAGGAACAACAAAAATAGATAAAAACGCACCACTGAGCCATGATTTGTCTTCGTTGGAAATTTCTCCCGAGCTGGATATAGGTGTTGTATTAATTCGCGTTTTCTTCATCAAATTTGTTTGTGACTCGGAATTCGTCGAACCTACTCCGGTTACATTGATAGTTTTAATGAAACTAGTAGTTGCATTTTCGGTATTATAAGTTGGTGAACAACCAGAAGAAATGGTAACGATTGTCTGGTCAGACTTATGTTCAGTCTCAGCAGTGTAACAATTGCTCCCTTGGTTTAGTTTAACTTTTGCAATACGGTCCACTTCTATCGCATCATATGTCTCTTCACCACAAATTACAAATACATCATCGGCGTCAATCATATTTCTTTCAATCGTGCTTGGCTGATTTGAGTTTATCTTGGTTATTTGTCCATTGCTGCCTCTTATTAGCAAAACATCAATCTGAACTGCACTTTGGCTTTGACATACTAATGTAGCAGGAAATTTCTCGTCTGGCATTTCGAACAAAGGTGGATACCCACATGATTTTGGTTCTGTCTTTCTTGAAGTGTAACAAGTTACAGGGATGATGTTCGATGATAAATCGTTTAAGGTAAAGCTTGCAAAGATTTTGTTTTTGCCAACTAATCTGTTAGAAAAAGAACTGTTCATTTTTATTTCCTGGTGAAAAACTGTTTCGGTGACTGTTTTATTCTTTGCGATTAGTGACACGGCCATGTCTTCTTGCACAAAGCTCCACTCACAGACTGCATCTACGAAAAGATCTTTCTTTCTCAAAAGCATGGAACAAGCGAGTGATGGTCGAACAGGAGGTTCCAAAGATTTGGAATTGTAAGAAGGATAAGCCGGCTGAATTTTCACAGTATCAATGTATTTCTTCATGTTCTTTCTGCTGGCATGGGCATACAATTCTTTGTCCCCCTTGTACATCAAGTTACATCCACTGCTATTCCCACCCCTAGTCCATGAACATTTTCCAAGTTCTCTTCCATCTTTGTTCAAAGTAAAGCTTGCATTTGGTCTTAGCTCTTCATCGAGGAGACAATGCATTTGAACATCACTTTGAGCAGTTGTCACGATATCCAGGTTGTCTGAAAAGCACTGGACAGACGCCTCCGAACGTTCGGAAAATACCAGCACCAGAAGAACATAGAGCTTTAAAAGATTAATGGTAGCCATCTTTGTGCCTATGCTTTCCCGATTAGAGTAGATACCATACATTCCAAGATTGTACTGTGCGGTGCTCGTCCAGAAATTAGCAGTTATGTCGTAGGTATACCGACGTTCTGTGCAACACTTTATCAAAAAGTAGGATTAATAATCTTCTTTTTCTTAATCGTTGGAAATCGTTGGAAAACAAACTACTTGTATACACTGTAGAGTGAGAGCACCCGTGCCTCAAAGTAACATTTATCAACCTTAGGTTTCCATTCCTTAACATTGTCTACGTGCCATAACATTCAGTTATGGTGCGTATGTTTCTTATTGGGCAACATAATGTCACATGATAAACCCCATGCAGGTAGATGGCAGTTAAGCATCCATAGCAAGTGATCATTTATTTACATAACAACATGTTTTTATAGCCATACGAGTACTCTGTCGTTTTGTCTTTGTTTTGTCCTTTTGTTCACGAGATGGTGGTTTTGATAGTCAAACGAATATTTGTTTGTTTTTATTTGTTTCTGTTTTTCCTATATTTTTTTTCTTTAGGGGTGACATAGGCTCCTCCGAACGCTCTTTGACGGTGTGTTCTAAAAAAAATAATGTTGTTCAACTTCTTCCGTCATAATCTTATATCTACGCGCATTTTTTCATAACCTATGCCATTAAGAGCTACTGTTGCTTTGTGGGCAACCAACATGCAACGCGTATTTGTTGCGTTTGTTTTGTTTTTAGTAGTGGAGCGCAATTTCTGCATTTTGCGACATCTTTTTTCCCATCCCCAAAAATATTTCCTATTATTTTAAATGTATTATCATATGATATATAGTGGTTTATTTCTTTTGCAAAGAAAAATTCATGATTTTCGAAATTCAACAACATTAGAAAAATTGCCATGAGAGGATCTGGATAAATACTACCTTATTGCAGATTACCCAGACTTGTTTTATTGCGCATAGAAGTGAAACCATTCATTTTATTGAGTTTGTCTTATAGTTCCACAAAACGTCCTTTTATAATCGCAACTCTCTTTACATAACTCACAGGATTTACATAATTCCAATCTAGTTAATTAGATAACCATAAAAGCAGGTACAAAATATGGAATATCTCGTAAGGAATCTGATGTAATTTGGAATCTGATGTACTTAAACTACTATTCCTGGCGATTTCGGTCATTTTCGTAAGATTATCAATGATTACGTATTTTCTTTCTTGCATATTTTCCATTGCATCTATTCTCGGAAAATGTTATATTGAATTGAAGACTAGTATTTCAAAATTGAATCGCTGCAGTGAATTGAGAATCCATTTTGCATCTGTAGTACATTTGAACTTTCACCGGGGCAATGGGAATCAATTGTTATTTCGAACTGTGTTACTTTAGTGCTATAACGAATGCTTCAAAATATATCGCACTTGGGACCCGTAATATTAACTTGGTATAATAAGAGTTTGTTACAACAGTTTTCCTTGCATACATATCAATATATCATGAAAAACGTCGATTTTTTTTATACCGCTGTATTATAAATACGATCTGCGTATACTCTTTCCTCATTTCTCTTGAACTTAGATCGGGTAGGGGAGATAACATCCTTAATTTGGAGTTGTACACGACTGCCATCTGCATCATGGAAGGTACACTCTCTCGAGTTATTTCCTCTAGAATTCATTTGCAATTTCACTGGGGGATTAGGGGTCTCTGTTCATTCTCGTCATGTTCACAGGTAAGTTGTCCTGCCATATCTTCCCTTTCTCGAGAACCGATGCAAACTCTTGGAGGCAAAGAGGGTGGTCGATGTTCTCGCGTTTCAGAAATCTCTCTTTTGGGGATTTCTAACTCTGCCCTCGATACACCTGTACTACCTGGACTTTTCGTACTTTTCACCTCGGGAGATTGGTTCGAGCGACATCGCATTTCGTCTTCTTTCATTCGTCGTTTCCTATGCAAGAAAGCCTCCGTGCTAAAAACCAATACCACAAAAGCTATAGACGCGAATACGCCGTACAACAAGACAACCAATCCACCAGAATGAGAAGAAATTGGTTTCTGATCAGTACGGTGAACATTTTTCAGCGTTGCTTTCGTGTTTGTGACATGCATCGTATCTATGGTCGTCGTTGCCCCATCAACATGATCAATAAAGTCATTCATAGGCTTTGCCTCTTGCGGTGTCAGAGATAGCTCCATGTTGCTGGCATAAGGATACCCAACTGTTGAGTGATCATTGTCGGGAGATGTAAACGGACAGCCAGGAGATATTCAGAAGATAGTCTGCATCAAAGTTTGTTTGACATTAGCAGTATAACAAATGTCATATTCGTTTCCATTTACCTTTACTACTTTTCTGGAGGATTCGTGGTATAATGGCTCATTCACTTGATTCTCAATGTAAGAGTTGAGGGTTCAAATCCTAGTCCGGCACAAATGTCTGTTGGCAAGTCATTGATCCATACCCGCCACCCTCCACCCAGGTGTAAATGGGAACTTGACCATTGCTAGAGTAATGATAAATGCAGGGGTCTCGAGAAGAACAGCATTGATGCTAATGAGGCTTCCATGATCTTCTTTTTTGTTATTCTCCCTCTTCTTTTTCTTATGTTACTTCTTTATTTTTTTCTTCTTCTGCTCCTTCTTCTATTCTACTTCTTCTTCCCGTTCTTTCTCCTCCACTTTCTCCTCCTTCCCCATCTGTCTCTTTCTCTCTTTCTATCTTTCTCTCTTCTTATTATTCCTTTCATTTTTATCTACCACTTTCCAAATTGATATCCAGCTTCATTGACATACTGCTCGTACGAACACGAACCAACAGCAACATCCTGATATTGCAAAGTATATGATTTTAATCATTATAAAATGACCTTTATTTTATCAACATAACAATATGTAGAAAAGTTATTTACTGTTACATGTACATGAATAGTGACCATAAGGAAGAAACATAATAAATAACGTATATACAGAAGTTTACAAACAGAGCTGCTATTTCTGTCAATGATTTTGCAAACATCAGGTCCCCGTCTAATAAAGAGTTGTGGTAGATCCAAATCAATCGCAAGTCTGAAGTCCCCTATCTATTATGTACATAGTTGCTGTTGATATCATTCGCAAGTAAGTTGCGATTAATACCAACTCGTTAAAAGAAAGGGTCCAGGAAATTTCAATGTCAGATGAAATACTACTAGTATTCAAAACGAAAGGAGTATGTAAATATACAAAGGCCGAAAGAAAGTATTCAGGAAGTCTGTCATATAACGATTTGTTCTCCTTTTTCTTCTACAGGCTACATCTGTCTTATTTAAGTTACTTCCAAACGATTTAGAATTAATGACCATTTTTTATAACGCTTGCATTATGAAACAAGTGCAAAAAATAAATAACATATTTGCTCTCAATTAATGAATTGTATTGACTTCAGTAGGCATGATGATATCAATTGTTATTATTCAATCACTTCGGGGAAACCATTTCCGGATCTTCAACTTTGTATCACATTCACAATTGTACTGCACGACAGGAAATAAACGGTTCCAGATAGATTCATTAATTCGAAAAACTCGGTTTATCACCGACAAAATAAGTTTTTCAAATAAAAATCTGCATATCATGTCCAAGTGTTCAAGTTTGTATTGTTCCACATTTTACAAAAAATAAAGACATACATATATTTAAGAAATATAATACAATACATGTAGTATAAATAAGCAAGTCTCAATGATTCTCAATTCATATAATAGATTAAGTAGAATTTCAGGAACCTATTAAAAGCAGTGCTTGTATATTATAGGTCCCTGGAAAATAATTATTGTAGATTTTTAAAAAAAAACCTTTAGAAATAGAGCAAGACATATAAGTTAGAGGGGAGAATATAAAACACAATGGAATAAGGACAGTTGTATACAAAATAATGCATACACACCCATACCCAGAGACCAGAGTTATCTTCGACGAATAATCTATATATCAACTTCATCAGTGATAATCGACGATTAGTCTGCATATCAAATGAATTCGTCGAGAATTCTGCTTACTTAAATTTGGTAAGCAGAAATTTCGTCGAACTAATTTTGTTATGCAGAGTTTATCTAATGATAAAAATAACACCTTCTTTCGTTAGATATGTGGGGTTTTCATCGACAAACTGAATTTACGCTCCAAACTGATACTGAGTTTTCGAATTATTGGGCATTTGGCTTGCCATACGCTCCTACTATGAAGTACGTCGAAAGTAGTAAGTACTGTCCTTTTAATCATACTTATAAATCGTCTCCTGATTCCACGACCATAATGTAAACTTTAATTTGTTTACAATAAGTGACATCGTTCTATGACGGATTGACACTTAAGATCTAACAAGGATCTCCTCTTCGGTGAGTGGTCTCAGTCTCGGTTCCATATAAATGGGACCCCATCACGCACACTTTGAAAAATGTCCTTCCGGTGTGACGAGATGCAAGTAAATGTACAAGAATGAACCGTTTTGTGTTGTATGCAATAGTCCTTTCGACAAGGCTAAATGAGAATCCAACTTGTCGTTAAGGACAATCATAGGTTCTCATGGGGGTCGACATTATTTGTATATTTACTGAATAAAAACAGATATTAATTAACTGAAGTGATCTTCACTTGTACGACACACGGGGCTTATGCAATAAAATGGACCCTCCCCCAACATCAGCGTCAGATTTATTTGCCTCAGCCGAAGACTCTCAAGGGATTGGGGGTATTTCTTGCTGGGACATCCAGTTTGCTCTGTACAAGACATGTACGCACATTAGATGAGACCTATTTCCACCAAGTCCAGTGTAAGCGATTTATGACCTACTGCGCATGGAAACTGCCTACCATTTTGTATCTTACAAAGATCAGTACGAAGGGTCTTCTTCAATACTCTTGCTTTGTCGTTACCAGAGTAAAACAGGGAACCAGACAGGTCTGCTCAGATCTGCTCGTTCTCGTCTTTAAAATGACCATGTTGATCATAAATTTGATCCAAAGTTAAGGCGCAGCGAAAGGTGAACGGTCACTTATTTTGTAGGTCAAGTTAGAGACAACTTCTTGCTTGAAGGTGCATCTTCGACAATCTCTGTGAGATTGGAATGGGAAATATGGGGATTCGTTCATCTCCTGATCCAATGGATAGCAAAAGCACCAGCTAAGACAATGAAAATGGTTCCTAAACCGGCGTAGGCTAGTGACCCGATGACAGACGGTTTCGGCGTTGTGTCTGGAAAGAAGGAAGTAGACGGATGGATCTTATTTCATTATACTTTATTAGCAAATGCTTTGTCCACACACCATTCCAGCAATTCATGACTCTCCTTGTAGTTACTCGCCTCACCTACCATCCCAGTATAGCTTCCTGAGATAGCTGCCAAAGGCTCCATCAGTTTGTCTTCTTTAGGAAGAAATGAACGGACATGAGTATACATACATTACAACCAAAAGTCATTACACAAACAATTTAATACAATGATCAAGATATTGCGACATACCGATTCGAGTTATTCCGTCTTTATTTCAATATGGAATCAAGATTATCTTATTCAATTAGTAATATCGCATACATGTATAAGCACAAACGATCTGTCCATTATTTTTAATTCATTTTAATTTTGTTAAGAATGTTAAATATTTATGCCAAATTTTGTTCATTGTCTTTTTTGGACATAATTTCAGTGACTTTCATTGCTTTAGCTCCGGCAACCTACAAGAGTTCAAGTATTTGACTACAGGATTTCCCGTCTATTTTAACGCTTTTGAATATATGCCATGTTGTGACCAACTAAAACCAAGTTGGCCAAAGTCTGACTATAGGTGGCGCTGACAATTATAAGATACAGAAAGAAACTGGGGACTTACAGCACTCGACGCCATTTTTATAAGCCACAACATCACACAGGCCGTCCAAAGAAAAGTCCACCTGGCAGTCATCTAACCAATATGCATCAATGCATGACAGCTTACTGACTACGATTGGCAGGTTCTCAAAAACAAGAAGGTTTGTTGGCTAAAAAATAAAGAATAACATTGGAATGTCGGAAAATTAAAACCAAAAACTGAAGTAAACAAACAAGATTAAATGCTTTGTCTTATAGGACAAAGAAGTAAGAAATAACAAATAAAACATATATTATATATATTATATGGTATATCATAATAAATGAAAGGAAGTGTAAAATTAAGAAATTTGATAGGAGTATGATGTTAGTAATGCTTCAACAACAAAAACTTGAAATATTCAATATTTCAAGTTTTTGTTGTTGAAGCATTATTAACATCATACTCCTATCAAATTTCTCAATTTGATATATATAAGCCGCTTCGACCCCCAAATATGCACAGATCTTCTTCACATGGAGACGTCCCCCCCCCCCCCCCCCCCCCCCCCCCGTTAAGCATTTTAAAGTAGTCACTGGCTAGGTGGAGGCGCTTCATGAACACCTTTCGTTCAAAGACGGCGGTCGGTGTTCTTGCGTCGCATAAATATCTCTTTTACTTGGCTGACTCTGCCCTTCACACAATTTGTTGTCTCCTACGTAATGTATACTGAGGCTTTCACATATACACTGCGGGGCCCGTACGGCGAGTATAAAAAACACACATTTTGGTAATTTTCGACCGACCGGCTCTCGTACAGTTTCTACAGGCACCGTACGGTCTCCGTGATGCTGAGTTGGCTGCTCCCAAACCTCCCGGCGTCTTCGTCTGTTTATTATCAGTGTACAACGCAGCTTTAAATACAGAGGCACGGATGTCAGAGAACACATAGTTCAGAACCGCACGGCACCCAGCCAGGCGCCTTGACGACCCGACCGGGCCCCCGGGGCTATGGGGTGCACCTCTTCATCGGCCAGAGCCCGTAAGCTTACCGGTCGGCACCCAGCCGGCACCGGGCCGGCACTCGGCGGGCACCCTTACGGACGCCTTGCATTTGAACTCGACCAATGTTCCCCACCCGTCGTCTTGCTGTGGACTTTAGAGACCGTACGGACTCTTCCGATTTTCATTTCTTTGCATGTGTGGTCACATATTTGTGAAAATTGGTCGAGTTAAAATGCAAGGCGCCCGTGAGGGTGCCGGCCGGTAAGTTTACGGGCTCTGTCCGATTAACAGATGGATCCCATGACTCCCGAGGCCCGGCCGGGTTCTTCAAGGCGCCCGGATAGGTGCCGTGTAGTGCATCGAACTATGTGTCCTCTGATATCCGCGCCTCCTGTATTTAAAGCTGCGTTGTACATTCGAAGTAAATAGAAAAAATCGTGAGGGGCCGTCCGGGCACTATCCGGAGCCCGCACAGGAGATGCCCCACGGAGCCTTTCACGGGTTTGCTCCGGCCTAACGGTCAGATGAAAACGCCGGGAGAATTGAGAGTTTTATGCATAGGTCACATTTGCCGCGGCGGCCGTGCTGTCTAAAATGTGTACGGTAAATAGCAATTATAGGACCGCTGCAGCATTCCTACTGTCAAATACAGTAGCGGTCACATATTATGTTAGGGTAGCCGCACGGTGTATTTTGAATTTTATGAGACACGAAATCTGCGACTGCAGTACGGCCTTTAAAGGGATGACGCAAGGTCACCTTATGCCTTACATTTGCCCCAGGCGCCGTACAATATATTAGTCTACGAATTTTCGTGTGATTTGGGGAGCATCGTAGGAAACTACGGTGTTTGTGTTTACATTATCTACGAGCATTGTGCTATTTCTTGTATTAAGGCCGGGGAAAATCCGTACAGAGGCTGCTCGGAGATTGTAGGGTACCATAGGGCGACTGTGCGGCCAGACTGATGCTACAGCTTCACCCCTGGAGTATATAAATTGCAAGGCTACGGTACGCCCGACGTACGGTCGCCGTGGAACCGCTCTACGTCATGGCTACGGCGTGTCTAATCTCTACGGCAAAACAAGAAATGAAAACAGTTATAAGTCTGCGTTATAATCCCACGGCGACCCGTACGGCCTGTAAAGATAGGGATACGCCATATGGTGACCCTGAGGCCACAGCAGATCTTCCGCGGCCGCCGCAAGTATCTCTGGAGTTCGGGGTCGTACGGCCGCCGTATCCTAGCCGTAGAGCAAATGTGAACTAGGCATAACCTACTCAGCACCACAGCGCCCGTAGGAACTGTACGGGAGACGGCCGGGCACCGGTCGGAAATTTCCAATATGTCTTCTTCTTTTTTACTCACCGCAAGGCCCCGGAGTCTATATTAACCTCAGTGCTAAAACTAAGACCACGAAACCTATAAACGCGAGTACGACGTAGAAAAAGTACTACCCCTTGCGTTGTCTTAGTTGGAAATGTCTCCAGAGGTGATATATGAATTCGTGTTCCTTGATCACATTCATTTGTGACTCCGAATTCGATGAACCTCCTTCGGTCATTGTGATAGTGTTAATTAATCTAGGAGTTGCATTTTCGTTATCATAAGTTGGTGAACAATCGGAAGAAATGGTAACAACTGTCTCGTCAGACTCATGTTCATTCACAGCAGTGTAACGATTTCTCTCTTGGTTTAATTTAACCCTTTCAATACGATTCACTTCTATCGCATCATTTATCTCTTGACCACATATCACAAAAGTTTCCTCACCGTCAAACATACTTCTTTCAATTTTGCTTGGCCTATTTGAGTTTACCTTGAATATTTGTCCATTGCTGTCTTTGATTATCAAGACATCAATCTGAACTGCACTTTGGCGTTGTTCAACTTCTCCCTTATTTTATTCTCGTTTACAAACATTTTGTTCATGACCTATAGCGTTGAGAGCTACCGTTGCTTTTAGGCAACCTTCATGTCATGCGTATTTTTTTTTTTTTCATTTTTCGTAAGAGGAGTGCCATTTTAGCATTTTGAAGCATTTTTGTCCTTCCTCACCAATTATTCTAAATGTGTTATCAACATGATGGATTCAGGTTTATGGTTTGAGTAGGTTTTTTTTACGGTAAACTTCTTCCGCAAAGAAAACTTCCATGACTTTCAAGATTCAACAGCATTAGAAAATTGACCATGAGAGGATCTGGATGAACCCTGCCTTATCGCTAATTACCATGCTGACGTGTTTTAGTTTGAATAGAAGTGAAACCTTAGATTCATATTGATTTCTGTCTCATAGTTCCACGAAACTTCTTTCTGAAATTGCAAATCTCTTTACATCAATATCTTGCACTTGCAATCTAGTTAATTGGATAACCATAAAAAACAATCGCAGATTATGGAATATCTCGTAAGGAATCTGATGTGATTTTAGTATTTTTCATTTGAACTATTATTCCAAACGATTTCGGTAATTTTTGCGTAAGAATAGCAATGATTACGTGTTTTATTCCCTGCATATTTTTTCCTTCCATGTATTCTAGGAAAATAGTATTAACAAAATAAAAATTAAATATATTACATTTGGGACCCGCAAAACTTCCTTGCTATAATGAGAGTTTGTTACAACAGCGATCCTTATATATTAAGAACGTCCATTTTTTTTATACCGCTGTATTATAAACACGATCTGCGTATACCGTCTCCTCATTTCTCTTGAACTTAGATCGGGTGGGGGAGATAACATTTTTAATTTTGAATTGTACAAGACTGATATCTGCATCATGGAGGGTACACTCTGTTGAGTTATTTCCTCGGGAACCCATTTGCAATTTCTCTGGGGGATTAGAGGGTCTCTGTTTCTCGCAATGTGCAGCAGTAGGGTGCCCTCCCATAGCTTCCCTTTCTCGAGAACCTATGGAAGAACTTGGAAGCAAATACGGCGGTCGATGTTCTCGCGTTTCGGAAATATCTCTTTTGGGGATATCTGACTCTGCCCTCAATACACCTGTACTACCTGGAATTTTCACCACGGGTGATTTTTGAGAGCGCCATCGCATTTTGCCCTCTTTCACTTGTTGTCTCCTAAGTAAGAAAGCCTCAGAGCTAAAAGCTAAGACCACGAAACCTATAGACGCGAGCACGCCGTAAAAAAACGCACCATTATTGAGCCGTGATTCCTCTTCGTTACAAATGTCTCTAGGGGTGGATATATGTGTTGTATTGATTCGCGTTTCTTTTGTCACATTTGTTTGTGACTCGGAACTCGTTGATCCTCCTTCGGTCATATTGATAGTGTTAATGACTCTAGTAGTTGCATTATCGTAATCATAAGTTGGTGAACAACCGGAAGAAATGGTAACAATTGTCTGGTCAGACTTATGCTCAGTCTCAGCAGTGTAACAATTGCTCTCTTGGTTTAATTTAACCTTTGCAATACGGTTCACGTCTATTGCATCATCTATCTCTTTACCACATATCACAAATGTTTCATCATCGTTAAACATATTTCTTTCAATTGTGCTTGGCTGATTCGAGTGTATCTTGATTATTTGTCCATTGTTACCTTTGATTAGCAAAACATCAATCTGAACTGCACCTTTGCGTTGACAAACAAATGTAGCAGGAATAGTATCGTCTTTCACTTCTGACATAGTTGGATACCCACATGATTTGAGTTCTTTCTCTCTTGAAGTGAAACAAGTTACAGGCACGATGTTCGATGATAACTCATTTAAGGTAAAGCTTACAAAGACTTTGTTTTTACCAACTAATCTGTTAGAAAAGGAGCTTTTCATTTTAATTTCCTGGTAAAAAACTGTTTCGGTGACTGTTTTATTCATTGCGATTAGTGACACGGCCATGTCTTCTTGCACCAAGCTCCACTCACAGACTGCATCTACAGAAAAGTCTTTTTTTCTCAAAAGCATTGAACAATACGGTGACGGTCGAACATGAGGTTCCAAAGATTTAGGATTGTAAGAGGGGTTAGCGAGTTGAATGTCCACAGTATCAATGTATTCCTTTATGTCCTTTCTGCTGGCATGGGCATACAATTCTTTGTCACTCTTGTACATCAAGTTACATCCACTGCTATTCCCGCACCCAGTCCAGGAACATACTCCAAGTTCTCTTCCATCTTTGTTCAAAGTAAAGCTTGCATTTGGTCGTAGCTTTTCATCGAGGAGACAATTCATGCGAACATCACTTTGAGCAGTTCTCGCGATATCCATGTTTTCTAAAAAGCACTGGATAGACACTTCAAAACTGTCTGAGAATACCAACATCAGGAGAGCAAAGAGCTTTAAAAGATTACTGGTAGCCATCTTTGTGCCTCGGCCTTTCCAATTAGAGTAGATAAAATACAATACAAAATTGTACTGTGCGGTGCTCGTCCAGAAAATAGCAATTATCTTGTAGGTATACCAACGTTCTGTGCAACACTTTGACAAAAATTAGGATTAATATTTTTTTTTTTTTTTTTTTTTTGCTGGGTGGAAATTGTTGGCAAAAAAACTACTTGTATACACTGAAGAGTGCGAACACTTGTGCTTCAAACGTACATTTATCAAGTTTGGTTTCCATTCCTGTCTAAATGCAATTTCATTTGTGAGTTATGGTGCGAACGTTGCTTATTGGACAACTAAACGTCACGTGATAAACTATCGGTAGACGGCAACCATAACAAAAAATCCCTTGTGGACATATCAGCTTGTTTTCATAGTCATACGATTACTCTTCTTTTTTGTTCGTCTTTTTTTCTTTTCCTTTTCTGCACGGGATGGTGGTTTTGATAGTCACGAGTACTTTCAATTTTGTTTTTGTTCTTTCTATATCTGTTTTTTTTTTCTGGGGGTGACAGAGGCAATCTACGTGTTGCGAAGATTCACTACGTTAGTTTTGTTTTAGGGCAATATAATTTCCGTATTTTGCGGCATCTTTATTCCCATTCTCGTGACAAGTCAATATTTATTATTATTATTATATTGTGCACTTGTTTAAAAGAATTGTTATTGTTTTGTATATGCTGTATCGCTGATATGTGATTTGTATGTTTGTAGAAGAAAATAAATTTAATTTAATTCAATTAAATGATGGATATATTGAGGATGCCCGTCATATGAGTACCTATAAACGGTATGACCATACCAACTATGTTTACAATATACTCATATGGAGAACAAACTATATTGTAATATTGTTTCAATAAGCTGCAGATATATTCCCTTCCCTTTTCCTTGTCTTTTGTAGTTAACTGTGAGTATCGGTTCATGTATCCCTGTAATCTCCCTTTCCCTGTTTTAGCGTGTATTTGTATTTTATAAACTTTACTTTAGTTAATTATGTCATGTTTAGTTTAAGGAGCCTATCCACAACAAGCTCTGCTTTTCCATAGGCTCCGCCACTGTATTTCTTAAGTTAATCTTAATGGACAATATTCTGAATAGTGTGTACCGGTATTGTATGTATATGTATAAAATAATCATTTTAAATATGTTGTTACACTCTTTGTAAAATGAGATATTGTGGAAACCAATAAACTATCTATCTATATTTATGCTGCACTACTTTGACAAAATGAAGCAGCAGGCCGGCATCTTAAATTTGCCCAAAACTCATTAGAAAGCGACTGAAAACAAGAAGAATGTCCTACAAATTGGATGCATAATAACACTACCATCTACTCAGAAACATTTGTCTACGGTTGACGTAAACACATTTATGGGGCTGACAAGATATTGGTACTTTTCCGATCCAGCTGTGGATTTCTTTCTTTCCTTTTTTTAACTCGAGTGGACAAAATGGTAAAGCGGCATATTGAAAAAATTATAATACAAAGGAGTTGTTAAAAAAGGACCCTTTTCTCATGACTTCTTTTAACAAGAGCGCCCTCTTCCGATATAATACACTAAAATTAAGGTTTCTATCATCTTTGGTATCACAAACAGATTTTTCGCAGTTTTCACCTCATGGGATGTTGGCGAATTATTAAAAAATAAAAATAAAATAAACTAAACAAACAACGACAAAAAAATATCAAGGGTTTTTTTTTTTTAAATCAGTTACTATATCCAAATGGAGCTTTGTTTAATACTTGTAAAGAACTTAACACAAAATATTGATTACCAGTGATGTTTTTGTGCGATGTATAGTTCTGGGATTATACAAAGTCATTCCACTAAAATCTGGTGTAACAAATGAGTATTTCAGATCTTAAAAGGGAGAATTGTTTGGACATACAGTGCGTCCCAGAAAAAACGAAACCGAGAATTATCGATGTTTTGTCATAACTTAATCACAATTATAATTTATAAATGACACATATTTGTAAATCTTAAATCCTCCTCTTTCATTTGATGCAACTCATACAATGCACATTTCACGCATAAGTGATTCAAATAATTTTGAAGAGAGGAAACCAACCAGTCATTTGGCGGACGATATCTGAATTTCAAAGAGAAAATCACATTTCTAGAAAGTTGAGTTTCTGCCCTTTTATATGACACCTCAATCAGGAAGAATGAGCTAGGAATAACAAAGTTATGTTTGTTTAAAGTAGTGCTTGCATTTCCATAATTCTATTAAACGAATTCGTTTTTACTGGCTACCTGCTGTAGCAACAAACAGAATTTACTCCGTTTTGTTGACAATCAGCCGTAGACGAAACACTTCATGCATGGCTGATTGTCAACGAAACGGAGTTAAGTCTTTTGTCAAATAGATGAATGAAAATCCTCATATTCCGCTTTTATCTTTTATTAAAGGGTCACATCCCAAAACTGAACATTTCGAAGGGTTCATTATACCCAGGCCCAAGAAAGCGATATGTTTTTTAAATCTTCAATCAAATGTGTTTTTATTTTGTAGGTTTCCTATAGGCTGTGGGTTTCAAGGCGACTGTTTGGACATCTAAAACCCTCTTCTTTAAATCACTTCCTTACGTGTTTTTTTCTTCTAATCGTCCACGTAGGCTGTCAGTCTCATGGGCTATGGTTCTAATGACATGGCAATAAAGTTCACTTTGTTTTAATTCAGTATTACTTCTGTCTGCATCTCCCATTTCCTTCTCTGAATCACTTGCGCCATATTCATTTTTTGTTTGTACTTATGTCATGTGAATTATTGTTTTGATTACTTCGTCCTTCAGTTTGCACTATCATGAGGCCGTTCAAACTATTATTTATTACATAGAAGAAATTCATTACATCAAAGTTTTAATTTGCATACTGTCATGAGAAGAAAAAGATGCGAGAAGCGATAAATATATGTGCTAAAGTATATTGTATTCACATTTTATTTGTCACAATGCAATTCCTATACTATTTTAATTAGAAATAAGAACTTAAAGAAAGGCTGGATAGCCCATGCACTCAGCTTTGGTAACATGACAAATCGGTTCCTCCTTGGGGTCCAGATAACTACATAAAAGATGTACTTTAAAAAAACACCATACAGCAATTCTACTTTTAGTCGTAAAAATGAAGACATTTAGAAAACACAAAACATATCTAGAACTATGATTAGCCCTCTCCATCCCTTGCATTTTAATGGACTAAACAGGCATATCTTTTTAGAAATCAAACCAAAATTGAGTTCGTTTATTCAAGTGTTTGCAACAACAAAATCAAGTTAATAAACAACCAAATATTTGTAGGTACATGTAGTACTTAATATTTACATGATCCTCGATATAAAAAAAAAAAACATTCTTCGGCAACATTCACTCCTAGGTTTTGGTAGCAATACATTTCTTGAGCTCTTATACAGCGTGATTATCTACAATTTTTGAAAGACTCCTCGAAATAAGAATTTGCCAAAGAGACCTTCATATGCAAGTGCATACAACCATTATAACAAGTAAACAGTAGGGATTTCCATCCTAATTCAAGATTATTATCATTATTTAAAATGCGATTGAAAAAAATCACTTTGAACAATATTTTTGGTAGACGGTCAGTGTATACCTTGCCTATTGAATAGTAATGATGCACTGGTATCTGTGGGCTTGACCACTATTGACCCTTGCTAAACCACTTAGGTGATGCACTGTATTCACATTTTTAAAATGTATTTACATTTTCGAATCATCACATCATCAGTGTCCGACCAATTTTCAACTTACATTACGTGGGTTAGTTCGTCAGTTTGTACATCAATGTTGAACAATATGCATCAAAGATTGCCCATATAATTCAACAGTAGTTTTTGTGTGAATGTTAATATTCGCTTCAAGTATGAATATATAGTTCATGTGTATGCAGTATACCATTGCATTCGTTTTTTCGGGAGGTATATATTTACACGCTAACTTTTAAGAATTTAGACATTTTCGCTTGTATATGCCGACATTAAGTATGTACTACAACATGGGTTTAATGACGTTATATCTACATGTGCTTTAAATTATCTTCAAGGAATACCATTCCATACTTTGTTCCTATAATCAGAGTTACAATAAAGTTTTTAGCGTTTGAGCCTGTCGTATGTTCCGTCATAGGCCACCCCAAGCAGTGAGTTGTATCCATCTTGTAATTCAGGTTGTAAGGGGTGAGGTAGTACTGGTGCCGATGGTTGCGGTTGTAGTGGTGGATGTGGTAGCGTATGCTGTAGAGGTAACGGTTGTAGTGTAAATAGTCGTGATGGTTGTTGCCTTCGTGGTAGAGTTAGCGGTGGTAATGGTGGCGGTTGCGGTGTGGGATGGGACTCTCTATTACAATATCCTCCCGTATCAAAGAGATGTTGCTGCTCTAGCATTTCAAAGTTGTGAAATGCTCCTTCGTGAGGTGTTCAGCCCTTCTCTGCTTGTCGTTCCAACTGTGGGTGGAAACAACTTAGTACCTGAGACGGCATCAGATGAGATAATGATTTGTGATTTACCAAGTGAAGGCGGACAGGACAAATGCTTGCGTCTATGTGCAGCTATTGGTGGTAAAGGTGGCCCTTCAGATGGGTCTTGATCCTCTGTACCCTTTGGACAATCTGATGTCGTCTCAGTGTCAGAGACCCGCTGTAATGGAGAGGATGAGGCAGATGATCCCCCGTTGGGTGGTAATGTCAGCTGATCTTGCTTGATGCTGGGAATTTTCGTATCTTCGCCGATGATTTCCGATTTCTCAATGCTTCTCCAACCTGTTGAAGCCGGTCGCTTTGAAGTGCCGGTGGTGGAAAAAACATCGTATTCAAAATTCGAACCATTTACCACAAAATATGTTGGATCAGGGCAGGTCACTATTTCGTATGTATCCTCAGAGCTTGCTGATTTGGGATTCATATTATGTTCTCTCTCCGTCTGAATATCCATGAGGCGATCAGATTGTGCTCTTAGCGGGTTTAAGTGTCGGTTTTCTCTTGTGTTGAGCAGCTTACCATTTCGGTCGTTGTCTTCACTCAAATGTCCGTCACCTACTTCGCCCATGAGTTTCATTTCAAGCATATTACCTTCATCGGTGCTAACACATCTGATGCTATGGTTTCCTGGGCGTAAATGAATTTCAGACTTGTTCACCAACAGACAACAACAGACTGCAGAAAATAACATTAAAATGAGAAGTGTTGCTATGAAGATTGTTAAAAAGAGAAACGTTCCATGTTGTTTTACTGCAATTGGCGTCGATGGGTATTCTTTTGGAAGAATTGTATTAATCATTTCAGAGATTACTGTTGAACTGATTATTGAAACAGTTGATAAATCATTTACTGGATTGAAATGCTGTTCTGTCACGATTAATGTAACCTGCGAGGCTTCACACGAACATGAACTTTCTATGCAAAAATCGCAATGATAAGTAGTAGTGTCGTCAAGCTGAGCATTTGTGATATTCAGTTTAAACTCCTTCTCACAGGCTGTCACAATTTGTAAACGTGAATCATTCGTCGCTTGATACGTTAATAAATGTAATGGTGTGCATTCTACTAGTCTGTCGCCACTTCCCTTTCTCCAAATAATCCGTTGATTTTTCTCTAAAATCGTTTCCAACGTGCATGGCAACACAGCTGTTTCACCAAGTTCCACGTTAAGGGTGAAATTAGCCCATGTCTCACACTGCTGGACCGCTGCAACTTGGGAAAGGTCACAAAACATCGTCATCAGTGCAAATAATATCAACATGAGCATTGTCCACATTTTCCAAAGCATTTTTATCAACATTCGTCTCGGCAAATCAATTCAAGTGAGATAACGGAGAGTTCTCTTCTGCAAATTGAATTTATGTCAAGAAAGTTGACCAGGGAATTCCCAACCGGATAGAAAAAATACCCGTCCTGTCTCTACAAGTATCGTAATAATTCGTGATGACACCCCGCAAAGTAATCAGAAAAGTTACGTTATACAAACTACTGTACATGAAGATAAATTAGGAAGACACGACATCGAAACTAAAAACAATTACGTGGTGACAATGTGGAAGCATTACTTTTTTCTCTAGTGATAAATGAACTTGGCTGTGGTTTAATTCTGAGAAAGAACGATATGTTATGTGTTTTGAATAATTACCCTTTGGCACGGTAATCCTCAATAATAGTATTAAATTATAATGGACTCCGTTGTGTACTAGTCGGAAGGGGGGACATGGGCACATGCCATGGACGGCTGTAGAAGGGGTGCTTTAACATTTGCAACTCCACTGCTCTGATGCAGTCATAAACATGCGAGGCAGTGGAGATAAGGGGGAGGGGCTGGGGCTTCTCCGGGGATCTATAGAGTTCCAATATTCGATCAATCATCATCTCATATTAGGGCATCTTCTCCATCATCTTCTTCTTCTTCTTCTTCTTCAGCTTTTTCTTCCTTTTCTTCCTTTTCTTCTGTTCTTCTCCTCCTCCTCCTCCTCCTCCTCGTTCTTCTAGTTCTTCTCCTCCTTATTGTTTATTTCACCCTGTCATCTCAGGAAGCATTCGTGCAACGTGAACATTGCAATAAAACATGGTTTAAACAATTTTTTTTCTTCTGGACTGCTACGTTAGTTAGTTCAACCATACATCACCGGTTGAATATTCTATGCTAGTAATATATAATGGACCTACATCTTATTTAATAGTTCACGTTTTCTCGTCTAAACATGATACAAAATATACCAGTGGCCTGACGGGTAGAACAGTGAATAGTGTAGACATTAGCACATCAGTTGAAAAATTAGTCACTCTTCTATAAGGGCAAACAGGGAGAATTAAAAACCTCCATCTTAAGAACTGCATGATTGCTTTAAAAAAGTGTGTTCCGGTCTCAGCTCACCCTAGTAACCTATTGCAAAATACCTGTCCTGAGATATTGATAACGAGAACCGATATTGAAACGAAAAGATAATGGATGTTACATGATCCGTTAAGTATAATTGGCTCAACTTCTTAAAGTAAGAGACCAAAGTGATTTGTTTGTAACTGACACGCACGCATTCCTATTTGATAGCCCAGATTGATATTGGGCAATTATTATATCCATACAGTTTCACATTTTCATTATTCACAATCAGGAATCTTAGCTACGCCGTACAAAACAAACGCGAAAAGGAATGAACAATGATATAAAGATATTTACAAGAAAAAATTAATATCCAAAGAAGCACACTGCTGTATTACTTGCTTATTCCGAATGTATTGATATAAAAGAAAGGATTAATCAATGTTAAGAAAACTAACCATATGATTTTTAGTAATACGTTCATCACTTTACGTGGTCATCTTTTGGTGAATTTTGTGAATTATATGTATAAATATTCTCATAATTAACTAATATCCCTATTTCACAACATTTACAGTTTAAATTCAAACATTCACACATATCCCACCCGTTGTTCAACAAATTATCACTTAGAAAATCCTAAAATAATTTTAGCCCAAAAGTCAGTAAGACATCATGGACCAGATGTTTGGAACTCCTTACCAAGTTCAATAAGGCATTGTTCATCTCTCTATTCTTGTAAACCATCTCTTAAAAAAAAAACCTCTTATATCGAAGTACCTACATGATTGTTTTCAACATGCAGTAGGCAATTATCATTCATATCTCAAATATTGGTCACATTGCAATTCATGATTGCAAATTTCGTATTCTATTTCGTATTCTTGGCTTCCTTTATTGAAAAGGCTACATTTTGTTTCCACTCCACCATACAACGGAGAGCTTCGTGCACATCCACTATTCGCTACACACACACGCACACACACACACACACACACACACATACACAGTATACACGCACACACGCACACACACACACACCACACACACTTTTTTTTTTTTTTTTTTAACAATTTTGTTTTATTTCTCCAGATGTGTAATACAAACCATGACATACAATTGAATAAAATAAACGTGTTCAATATTGATGCTTTTACATAAACATAATTAAACATAAACTTATTTGCAGTATAATATAACTTAACAACAAAGTAAACGTATAAGTACCTAAACATAATATGTCAATTGTAAATGTTATTTACTTATATATTACAAACAAAAAACAAATCTGGAGATAATTTTACTGAAACAATCCTGCCCCCTCCCTGCCCCCTACATCACACAGACATACTCACCCTCTATCACACAAACATACTCACCCACTCACACACATACTCACCCACCCACCCACCCACCCCCCCCCCCCACCCACCCACCCACCCCCCCCCCCCCCCCCACACACACACACACAGTACTCACTCAGTGGATGTCTGCCAACATTCTCAACTTAAGAAAAATATACTAAATAAGTTATCCAGGCCGCAAAATCGAGTTACGCTTTTAACAAGCTCACGGTGGAGAAGAAAGCAAATCTTAATTAATCTTAAGCTGCTCCCACTTTAAAAAATGTGATCCCAGCTTTCCCATTTTAATTGCTATTTTCTTTTCCTCATCCCTATACTTAAAAATGCTTTTTTTCATCTTTTCTAAAGTTAGTACTCGCCCCCCCGATCTTGACATAAATGTAACATACTTCACCATGAAAATGATAGTATTACACATTTTTATTCTATATGAACTACCTACCAACCCAACAAATATATCTCGCCATTCTAAATCTTTAATTTCATCTAACTCAAAAAGTTGTATTAAAGCCTGCCATAACCTTTGAACGCTCCCACAAGATAAAAATAAATGTTTGTATGTTTCTATTTCCTGCTTACAAAACGAACATAAATTATCACCAACAAAACCAAATCTATGAAGATGCTCATTAGTGTATATGGCTCCATGCAATAATTTAAATTGAAATTCACGTTGTTTTCTAATGAGTATAGTAATTCTTGGTCTCACAAATATTTCTTTTAATTCTTTATCTATAAAATCATAATCATTTTGCCCATCCCTTACCTGCAAATCATACGTTCGCTGCAGTGCTTTGATGAAATAATCATAGATTGTTCTTGAACCCACATCCACAAACTGTATTTTTTTACTAGAAATATGGAAATAAGTATTAAAGCTTATCAAATCAACCTCGAGGAATTCTATTAACCCTGAATCATCCTTCCATAACCTGGGTATCGCATCATAAATATCAATAATCATAAGCAAATTATTACCTTTCATACCGAGGTTCATAAAATATTTAACAGGCTTAACATGACCTTTCTCAACCAAATGATTCAGTTGAACAATCCCTCTTTCAAACAAGTATCTATCAAATATACTTTTTCCATTTATACATATATTCTGATTATTAAAAATAATTGGATTAATATAACCCTCCAAATATCTTAAATTACTTGTCTCTTGCCATGCTTGCAACATTTCCATATAGTATGGTGGAATATCTAAAACGAGTTTAATCTTGTTTAAATCATAATCACATAAAAAAATAAATCTACCACCCACAAACTGTAAGCAATGATCAAAAAACAATTTCCATCCCAAACTTTTCTCTCCATATAAAAGACGTTTTATCCACATTATGCGCTGTATTTTAACGGACATTTCAAAATTAATCATTCTTAATCCTCCAAAGTCATAATCCTGATACATTATTGCCCGTTTAATTCTATCTTTCCCCCTCCATATGAATTCAAATGAAATTTTTGCAACTTCTTTATATACCCAATGAGGGACAATAACGAGAGATGAAATATAATTTAATTTTGAAAGCGCATAAGTTTTTAGCAAATGTATTTTACCCATAATAGTTAAATCTCTTTGTTTCCACCATACAAGCAATTTTTTTATTTTACTTAGAATTTCTTTATAATTCAAATCATCTTTTAAACTTCGATCTAATGAATAACTAACCCCTAAAATATGTATTTCCTTAACCAAATTTCCAAATAAAGGCCCATCAGGTTTGTTCTCATCCTCACCCATCCACATAAAATGTGTCTTTGTTTTATTCACTTTAAGACCACTAATTTTTTCAAATGATTCAAAAATATATTGCAACCTTCTAACCGAATCAATATCCTTCAAAAATATTGTCATATCATCTGCATATAACACTTGCCTAATTTCAGATTTTCCAAATGTAATCCCTTTAATACCGTTGTCCCTCCTTACTGCATGCGCCAAAATTTCGATGGCAACCAAAAACAAATATGGCGATAATGGATCCCCTTGCCTTACTCCCCTTTCTATTTCAAAATACCCCGTGGAGTGACCACCGTTCATAACACAACTACTTATCCCTTTATACAATAATTTTACCCAAGAGCAAAATGAATCTCCAAAACCGAACAATTTCAATATTTGAAATAAATATCTATGAGATACAGAGTCGAAAGCTTTCTCAAAATCCACTGCACACAAAAACCCTTTCCCTTGTTCCCCATAATGCATAGAATAAAATAACATGTCATCTATCAATCGTACAGCTTCCCCAATATTTCTATCTTTTATATATCCAACTTGATCATGATGAATTATTTCATTTAAAACCTCTTTCATTCTTTTTGCTAGAACTTTAGATACAATTTTATAATCTACATTCAAAAGCGTGATGGGTCGATAATTTTTTATATGGAGAGTATCTTTCGCTTCCTTCTCAATTAAGGTAATTACCCCTTGTTTTTGAGATGCCGTTAATTCCCCCCTTTCGTATGTTTCATTCAATACTTCTACTAACAAATCACCCAAAGCTGGCCAAAAAGTATAATAAAATTCAACTGTTAACCCATCATTTCCCGGGGTTTTATTCAATTTCATTTCTTTTAAAACTTTCAAGCATTCATCTTTAGTTAATTTACCTTCACAGATTTCCTTATTGTCTTCATTTAACTTTGAAATATCATTGAAAAAGAAAGGGTCGTTTTGATTTATATCAGCCCTTAAAGAATATAAATCTTTATAAAATAGTTTAATTTCCTTTAAAATTTCCTCCTTATCTCTAGTAGTTTCCCCATTTTCTTTGTACACCTCCCTAATTACACTTTTCCTTTTATTCGATTTTAACAACTGTTCAAAATATTGCGTATTGTTTTCTCCATCTTCAAACCAAGGTGCTCTTGATCTTATTTTAATGCCCTGTCGAGAAAAATCATACAATTTATTTAGTTTATCCCTTTTCTCCTCAATACAATCAACAATATATTTAGTGGGTCCCACTACCAGTTCGCCTTCTAAATCCTTGATTTGTTTCTCTAACAGTTCTATTTCAACCCTCCTTGCTTTTGCCTTTTTCCGCGAGTATGTTATAATAAATTCTCTCATTTTCATCTTTAAAAAATCCCAAAATACTAATTTATTCAAAATCTGTAATGACCATTCAGCTTTTAATTCCTGTATTTCCTTATTCATCTCTTCAACAAAATCTTTATCCATACATAAACTACTGTTAAATTTCCAATATGATTTCCCAAAAACAAACTTATCAACAAGATCATTAAATTCTAGCCTAACGCCAGAATGATCTGGCGTAATAGATGTCAAAATCTCACACGTACCCACCAATTTTTCAACACTACAAGGTATAAACCAATAATCTAAACGGCTTTGCACCACCGGCCAATTTTGTCGAAAAGTAAATTGCTTTACATTCGGATTTTTTTTCCTCCATATATCTTCTAAATCGTATTTATTTAAAAATTCCTTAATCAAATCAATAACCCGAGATTTCACCGGTGTTTTTGACCCCACATAATCTAATTTTCCATCCAATATACTATTGAAATCACCTCCTAATAAAACTAAATAGTCCCGATCACATTGATCAAAAATACTTTCATCTAACTTCTTCAAAAATTCAATTTGTAAAGTTTCTTTATCTCTCGTTGGAAAATAAACATTAACCAATAGCATTTTAACCCTTTGTATTTCACCTTTAAAAATAATGTATCTCCCCTCTTCATCTACTTTAATTTTTTTTTCTTCAAAATCTAAATGATTAGAAAATAAAATAAGAACCCCTCTACTATGGTTTGACCCATGACTAAAAAACATTGGCCCTCCCCAATCTTGTTTCCACCGCTCTTCTATCTCTACTGTACTATATGTTTCTTGTAAGAAAATTATACTATTCTTTTTAGTTTTGCACCATTCAAAAATATTCACTCTTTTTAACCTATCTCTTATTCCTCTAACATTTAATGTCATGAAAGATAATTTCACTGCCATGTTATTTTATGTGTAATTGTATCCAAAACCTTACATCGATAAACTCCAAAGAAACTTCCACACAATCTATTTCCACCGTGAGCAAATGTATAGAAAAAACTATCTGCAGCCAAACATATATGCATACTTATCGTCGAATTATATAAAAAATGCAAGCAGAATCCACCCCGTACCACACAACCCAACGCACGCATACACACAAGCATATTCACTACACACACAACACCCCCACACAAAACAACCAAAATCTGCTCTTCGGTGTACGTAAACATCCGAGAGCAAGAGCCTCCCCCTTTCCCTGTCAATTTAACTAGACCAATGACAGAATAAACCAATGAACATTTCTTCTTGCACAAGTCGATGAGAAATACGTTGTATTGTTATATAACCGTAATCTAATTAAACAAAACAAAAAAAAAATACAAAGAGCTTTTATCCCTTAACAAATGCCTTGAATTGTATTACGGAACCCGCTCGTCATAACTAAGTTAAATGATTTTCCTAAAATGCATTACAGTGAATTGACCGGCCCGCGTACCTAATTACAATACGCACCTTCTAATTAAAAATAAAAACACGATCCCAATAAACCAAATTCCCCCAAACGACACCAGTTCGGCAACCTAATAAACTGTTCGTGCAAACCGAACCCATCATGCTATCATTTACCAAGTTCTATAATTTGCATAATAAGCCTCACCCATGAATGAATAGGCTCACACACCTGATCGTTTTGTATGCACTCCGTAAAAAAAACTCCTAAAGGGCGTTCCCGACAACTCGAAAGAACACCAAACGTCAGCCCGACATAATGATAGGCAAGCATGCATACCGGATCCCAACACGTTCCTCCCTCTCAAAACATCACACCACCACCTGGCTTTAAAACAAAATAGTTTTGGCTGGGTGAACAGATCGGACCATTATCCAGATACTCGAATTGTTTTCACTCGAATTGTTTTCACACACACACACACACACACCACACACCACACACACACACACCACACACACACACTACACACACACATACACACACAATATACACTCACACAGCACACTCACAAACTCATACACAAAGAACGTTTGAACACTTTTTCATTTTAAGTTTTACATTTTAAAAAAATTAAGGCCGCGAGCCTAGTCAAGCTTCACCTATGATTGCGGTGTCCTGCACTTTTTTCAACTGATAGTTTGGATAATACTTTAAATTTATAATATGTATATGTTATATGTAATGGAAATATTAAGTTTCATTTTTATGTGTACATATGTTTAAAAAAACATTTTGACATGAAGTTATCATTGTTTGTCTATTTTGTACCTTACGTTTATTTGTTCTTAATTATTCTTTTATTATATTTGGAAAAATGCAGAAATAAAATCAATATCAAAATCAAAACGTGGATTCTACAAAATGTCGTGTTCTTAATATTCATCACAATATTCATTGCAGTCGTCACCGATTTCTCATGTAAATTACTTTTTAAAAATGTAGGTGTTATCAATAGACTTAAACATTATTTTCCCCAAATATTTAATATTATGTTCTACGTTATTGCAACTATTTTCAATATTTTTTAGAGTTGGAAAATGTTCTAAAATGAGAATTTGATATATTTTGAAGATACAAACAAGATCCACGAGGACGATATATTTTACACTTTTTGTGCAAATACAAACCCTTTCTTTAAAACAATTTTGTTTTAAAGGGATAGTTTAGGTTTTGTTTGAGACCGCGAATACCTTCAAAGAGCATGGTCATTGCTCTTATTCTTATTTATGACATTTCGGGTGCCCTTTTAGAATCTGAAACTGCTATGAAGATAATTTAATTAATCAGTAATACAATACACGGGCCGGCTTGTTGTGCGTATTATAACCAACACGGAAAAAAAAAGCAAATATTGACACAGTCTGGAAAAGCACGTATTAGGCGCTGTCTCGTTTTTCATTTGCTGGTTCAGAATTACCGAATATTTGTGGGGCACCACAAATATCAGAAATGGTTATATTTATGGGTTTTGTCAGCCGTCTCTGAACCGATTTTGATCAAACAAAGGTGGTTTTATCATCTAAATTGTATATTCTTTCAAATTTGACCCTCAGTTTTGTATTTCGCACCAACAAAGATATGTAGCGCCCTCTGCAACAAAACTGAACTATCCCTTTAAATAACAGACGGATATTATTTACAAATGGACTACTTGTGTATCAACTAAATGAAGATAAACCGCCAAGATTTTGCACTCCTGTATTTGTAAAAAATAGAGAAATTCATTCCTAACCTGCCGGGCTGTTAAATCTTATGTATGAGACAATATTGTTATGTGGAATGTGGAACAATAATGCAAACATAATACACACACGCACACAAGTACACAGACGCGCACAGGCAACTACATGTTTGTAATAGAGGGAAATAAAAAAATAAAAAAGGGGGAGAGAAGAGGGGGAGATTGTTGTTTTCCTCCTCTCAGTCTGTATTGAGTTGAGGGCAAAGATAATTAACATTGATGTCATTTCATGATTGTCAGTCCAAATCGTTCCTACACTCTCTGTTCTCTCCCACATCCAGATTTACAAATGTTTACGCTCTTCAAATGACAATTAGACTTTTGACAAAGTTTTAAAAAAAAGTAACATCATTCTGAATTTTCTAAATGTATTCTTATTATTCGTTATACTAATGAAAACCTTTATGCATGAAAACTGCTTTGTCGTTTATGAACCGAATTTATCAGCATGACTGTATTTACGACGTGTATGGTGTTACTTTGCTTATATTTCATGTATTAATGGCTTAGAAATATACCTGTAAAACTTGTCGGCACAGATGTTGACATAAGAAAATATAATCGTGTACATGTGCTGTTATAATATATACCCTACGGTAATAAAAAAAACATGTCGGACGAAATCAATTATCAACACTTTTACTTGTGTCTGTTGACCTTTTATCTGTGTTAGCACATGGATGTACTTTGTTGTTACCAGCATGGGTAGTCCGCCAACCACGTTACATCTTGTTGTACAGGTGTCACGTATATCTGACAAACATACTAAATATTTTCAATTATTTGGTGATCAACATGAGATATCAATGTATAAAGCATGAATCAAGCTTTCCAAATATCGAATACTAATTATGATTATATATATATTGACGCCTATTTTTTACAGCAAATATAAGATTTTGTTCACATTTGCATTAAGTCATGGTAAACAACATGAGGAACAGGACACATAAATGACTCGAATGAAACTCATCTTTATTTCACAAGAGTGTTCATGTCTGGAGTTAAGTGGAGTATGAATAATTGGTATTATATTAATGGATGTTAGAATTACTACAAATTATGTACACAACATGTTTCTGTGAAGCTCATGGTAAAAGGAAAAGGTGCAGGCTATTGGAAAAACAAATTGTTCATGTTTGGTGTTTTAAAAGAAATCTTAAACTTGCTACAATAAGATGATGTCTACAGTGAGCTATTAACATATTGATATATATTCAGTATAGATATAAATGCGGCGGGCACCTAATCGAGAATACACGGAACAGTGGGGTATCATTATTTTTGATGACATCTTTATCGTTAAGTTGTGACTACCAAGATGATTATATAACACACATTGACCTTTAAATATGTTTATTCATTCATTAAATCTTTCATTCATTAATGCATCCATTCATTCATTCATTTATTTATTTTATTTATTTTATTTTTATTATTTTTTTACAATCAAGTGTCGCAAAAATATGTTGAATATTGTATAATTTACAATCAAAATTTAAAAAAAATAACTTGGAATATTCTTAGTCATTCGAAAGAAAAAATTTCATAAGTAATAGTTAAAAATAATTTTAAATTAAAAGGTATTATGTAGAATTGAAAGAAAAAAGGCGTTTAATACAAGCGACGATCTTTTTCGTTCAATTTTGCATTACGCTATGGTAAACAAAATGAGGAACTGAAATATGAATGACCAAAATGGTATCTATTTAACAAAACAATCTTGCTTCGCAATATGATATTGAATTATGAATTATTTACGATAAAATGTAAACAGATAACAAGAAACAAACTTAGTCATTCAGAAGGTTGAGTAATAGTTCAAAAATAACATTAAACAGTATGGTATGTGTCGAAACGAAAGAACAAAATGCATTTCGAAGAAAAATACACGCAGTCTTTTAATATGATAACATATTCTTTTCACAGACCTACACTACAAAAGGTACAGACAGAATGAAAATATTGTGATAGGGTGTATCATGAAAAACAAATTGTAATACTCTGATTTATAACTAAAAGAGATATTTGTTCAAATGGAAAAAATAGGAAATTCTAAGCCAAATATGAAATAAAAAGGATTTACGGAACTGGTGCCATTAATATGAACATGATTTGATAATAGTATTGACAGTTGGGAGGAAACAAACTTAGCGCAACACATATAGTGTTGCAATTTTAAAGAGAAACAGGTAATTTTAAGATTCTTGGAATGAGCTGTATAATTATCTCTCCTAAGTACATAGAGCAGTGTATTATGTTATGTTCAAAGCTGAACAAATTAATTTACATGAAATTTGTTCGTATTTGTACAAGCTAATGGCAATTGTTAATTGCGAGTCCAATATTAATATTTAGACATTGACGTCTGAAACGTTAGTAAGCGTCAGGTAGTTCAGCTTGTAAGGTGACATCAAATGCGTGAAATGTGTCATTTCATTTTGATGTTGACTAAGCTCTTGAAATATCTAGTAATCCAACGATACGATTGGGCATACGGTCTGTAAAATCAGGGACAGAAATGCTTGGCTTGGAGCTGGTCAAAATTAGATCGTCATTGTTTAGATGGGGCATAGTTTGCATTTCTACTTGATGCCTGTAGGAAAGGGTGGTGGAAGGGGAAAGTCGACGATATCTGGTCGAGCTCTCCTTTCTCGACGCCCGTGTCTCATCGACAAAGAAAGACGGGATTCGATGGACTTTCTAAGGTTTTCAGCTGGAGCCCTTCTTGTCCTTTCCCCTCCCAGGTTGTGCCAGGTATGCCCATCCATTGAGATGGACTGGATTGGGATGGTGCAGACTCTACAACAGCCGGTTCATGTTGCACAGCATCGTGTCCTCGTATTTCTCCCCAGGATACACATGGTACCATTTTGTCAAGGATTCTTGGAGGCAGCGGAGGACCTTGGTCATTCAAATCGAAATAAATGTGCTCTTCTTCATCGACAGGCTGAGGATACTCAGCGTTATCCCTTTTGATTGGATGCCTGACGCACAGATTTGGCGTAAGTGTGGTGCCATCCGATATCGAAACATCGCCGTCTGATTCCTGGGCTGTATTTTCAGCTAAGTTACACTGATGGTCAATAGAAAGGGTATATGCCAATACATCAAACGTCAATATCAGGAAGGGAAACGTGCCCTTTGTGATATGCTTCGGAAACATCGCGAACATGACGTGCGATTGTTTAATTCAAGTTCAACAAAGCCCCAGAATGAAAGACTATTTGCACAATGCATTGATCAATCAAGCATAAATTCAAGAGAGTTTCGGTGATGAGTTAGTGTCTGTAACTGTCAGATGTAGACTTGTATAACAAACACAACTCAGAGCAATTACCGTGTGCAGCAACTCATTTTCAATTCATTGATTTGTCAGGTGAGTGAGATAAATGACAATTATCACAACTGGTTTCACATAGTAGTGTGTAATTTGAAATGAATTATTACACCCATTATCTGAATCTGTAAGTATAACTTACAAAACGTCACAAACGTTTTTTTATAAATATTTGTAGGGCTTCTGTAAACCTAATAAAGGAAAGTAATCTGTTTCAAGTTGTGGTGATTCATATGGATTTCGACAATTTATCGTGTTACATAACGCAACATAATGCAACTTTTCTCATAAAGTGCTGAATCATTGACCATTATCTTTGTCACAAACGTTGCTTCTGCTTTGACACTTAAATTAGCTTTCTCTATACGATCTGGAATAACTGGTGTAAAATGACTAGTAATTGTTTAACGAAATAATAATCTGTGGTAGTTTACAATAATGAATCCTGTTCCTTATGTCGTAACAAAATACCTAAAGCCACTTGTGTAGCTTATCGATGTCTACGGGTAAGAGTCCTGGTGCAACCCTTAATTCTTTTATCCGTCCGTTCAGGCCCATATGCTACAGGGTTTACTATGGCATCGGTCGCCCTGTGACTCTCGCCTTGTCGTGTTGTGCCTCTGGCTCAGCTGATATGAAAGGTAGTTCTGTTGGACAGTTTTTCTCTCCCTTCTTCCTTGATGGATTACTACATTTTCTGCAGAAGAAAATAAGGAGACATATCCCGACGATGACAGAACCTGCGATTGAAGATGGAAGGAGTGCTGTAAAGACTGTGTATGCAATGCCGCGGGGACTACTGCCTTCTTTCATTGCTTCTTCTCTTTCACTGGATAATGTGGTGATAGACGGTGATCCACGAATTAAAAATCGAGGTGATGCAGATTGCCCAGATTGCGTCGTGTCTGGTGTTGACTGAGATACCGATTTGCTTGAGGACGAAGGTAGCGATTTAGGATCCGGTTCGTCAATGAATGCATATATGGGGTGAACTCTTATTGAAACACTCGAAACCTCGCAAAATATCTGACTGCTCCAATAAATTTCACAGAAGTATTGTCCCGAATCAGCCGTTTTAATTTCGATTATTGGCAAAGTGAAATGTGTCTTTTTATCCGTTTTCAAAACAGTAGAACTTGTTTTGTATGGACTTGGAATTTCTCCATCAGCCAAGGAGAAAGACATTACTGTATCACCGCTACCCATCCTCCATATTAGAGTATAGTCTTGCTGTAATTCAATGCCAGTTATGCATGGTAAAGAAATATTCCCGTTTTCGTCGACATCAAGTTCGCCCACCGTGTCATTTAGCGGTGTTGAATAAAGCAAGGAGTCGCCATCAGCTGTAGCATGTGTAGTAGGCTGCACCACAATTCCAAATATGGCGAACATTATTAGGAAGCGTAACCCGAACTTAATGTCATGTTCCCACGCCATGCTTTTGTCAGAGATCGCATCTACAATGTGAATATACAAATGTAATATTCAGAGTTCTAGTTTTTGACAGCTGTGAAATATTCTTCGCAATCAACTCAGCAATTATTGAATTCTTACTGTCTTTCTTTCCTCGTTATAAATCCCTTTCCTTTTGATTCAATACTAATTGGTAATTAGCTTCAAATTGCCTTTATATCAAATCTATACGCTTTCTGTTTCATTGTGGCTTCGGGTTTCGTAAATTATTACTCAGCCTACATGACTTTTCATCTTTGACATAATTTCAATAAATATACATTTAATCTACTTTAGTCCATCGTTAGCAAATAAAAACTCTTTTAATTCTTTTAATCTATTCGATCCAATTACTCGTCAACAATTTCATCATCATAAAGTTATCATTCAGAATCGTTCTTGGCTTCCACATCATGCTCTCAATTGTATCGCTGTCATCATCACGAGGCCTATCACCCATCATCATCATCATTACCACCGCCATCACCACCGTCATAATCATCCTCACAATGTTATCACTGTCATCATCACGAGGCCTATCACCGCCATCATCATCATCATTACCACCGCCATCATCACCATCATAATCATCTTCACAATGTCATCACCGTCATCATCATCATCATTACCACCGCCATCACCACCATCATAATCATCATCACAATGTCATCACCGCCATCATCATCATCATAATCATCTTCACAATAACATCACCGTCATCATCATCATCATTACCACCGCCATCACCACCGTCATAATCATCCTCACAATGTTATCACTGTCATCATCACGAGGCCTATCACCGCCATCATCATCATCATTACCACCGCCATCACCACCATCATAATCATCTTCACAATGTCATCACCGTCATCATCATCATCATTACCACCGCCATCACCACCATCATAATCATCATCACAATGTCATCACCGCCATCATCATTACCACCGCCATCACCACCGTCATAATCATATTCACAATGTCATCACCGTCATCATCATCATCATTACCACCGCCATCACCACCATCATAATCATCCTCACAATGTTATCACTGTCAGCATCACGAGGACTATCACCGTCATCATCATCATCATCATCATTACCACCGCCATCACTACCATCATAATCATCATCACAAGGCCTATCAACCATTATCATCATTACCACCACTATCACCAACATCATAATCATCTTCACAATGTCATCACTGTCATCATCATCATCATCATTACCACCGCCATCACCACCGTCATAATCATCCTCACAATGTTATCACTGTTAGCATCACGAGGCTTATCACCGTCATCATCATCATCATCATCATCATTACCACCGCCATCACCACCATCATAATCATCATCACAAGGCCTATCACCCATCATCATCATTACCACCGCCATCACCACCATCCTAATCATCATTATAATTGTATTATCGTCATCGTCACTATGGCTACCATCTATCATCATCATCATCATCATCATCAAAATGTCATCGTATTCTGATACTTCTCCTGTATCTGTCTTTCACACTTGTGGCTTCATGTCCACTTGGATTATTATATAATATTGTTACACTATCATGACATGGTTTGCCGCTCTTGGAAGCTTTGACTCTTTTTCTCTTGAACATCCAGACAAATGGAAGAATATTTCAAAATTACAATTTAATGTGCCCCTTGATTCAACATTACTCAAGTCAATGTAAAAGTGCTGGTGACGCGTGAGCGTTAATTTATTTGAGATATTTGTCATACTTCAATTATCTCATAAATTTACAATGGCTTTAATCTACACATTAACATTTTAAGCGCTTGCATGTGATGTTATAATAACAAAACTATAGTTTTATACTTTCATTTTGATTTATTTTCTCTCTCTTTTTGTTTTTTTGTAGAAAAACTTACTTCATTAGTTTTTTTTTGCTATTTTCGACTGATCTCTTCGGAAAGCAATTTGAATATAGCTAGGCCTACACTTGTATATGAAATTAAAAAAAGCTTTTTTGATTTAAACCTATAGATATGTAAACATGTCCCTTGAAAGATCGACTTTGCTTTATGATAATACGCGATCAAGGAAGGGATATTGATATTTCTCTGTGTTTCTCCTGAAGTCTGGGAAAGCATTTATAAGATACGGGATGCAAAGGGTTTTATACAATGTAAAACAAATATTATTAATATCGTACACTCAACAGGTATGTTGTCATTTTATGCATAACACCTCATATGTATATATTAGTGTATAAGTATTAATTATTAAAATTGACGTACTATGTAGTATCACACAGATTTTAGGTTACATAAAATCATTATAAAGCTGGTTGAAATGTAAAACCCGGTTCATCGTGTTTTTGTCATTGTACTGGTTTGACAATTTAGTCTATGTCATTACGACGAGATGTGTCTATGTCATGACAGGATCACCCTCTCCTCACACAAGCATACGAATGCTCAAAAGCAATAGCATATTTACGAACACGTCTAATGTATTGTCATGACTATGGTGGTTCATTGAATCCCCTATTCAACTCACTTAATATGCATATAATTCGGATTCGAAACATCCCCCTTACTCATAAAAGAAGATCTATATATAAAAAGTTAGGACTTTCCTTTTAACAAAATTGAACGCTCAAAGTGAGAATTATCACTTTTAACAAGAATCAGAGAAAACCAAGTATTAGAAGAAACTGAAACCCCTCAAATCCCAGAAATGTTTTCATGAAGACAGTAAAATTACACCCAAGTGACAGAGAAACATGTGCTCAACAAAACATTTATTCAACTTACAATGTTTAAAAAAGAACAGTAGTAAAAAACATCTATTTCTTTTGAACCATCCTAAAAGAAAAGCAAGATGAAGAATTCCAAATCTAGGCATGAGAACATTTCCTATAAATAGAAAGCTAAAGAAAAGTATGTACAAGTATGATTTTTTTGTATACGAAAAGCGATGTTGAAAACCAAAACACGTGACGTTTAATTTTGAAGAAATGCATGACTAAAATGCATACATGAATATCTAAAAGACTACGTGTGAATCAAAACGTGAGCAAGCACTAATATTTTAACAGTCACTGCGCAGTGATCACATGATGCGTCGTTATGACTAACACCTCACATTATGGAGGAATTAAGAAGCTCATTAAACATATCAGTTTACAGCTAGATACAGAGATCATGATCTACGAAAGATATAATTGTTGGACATGAAAAGTTGGATGTAATTCAGCACAATATACACTAATATCATGACATATGAAACAATTAAGTGACTTTTTACAAGAATTACTTGCAATGGTTTAACATCTTTCCTCTTTTTTCAAACAATGGTAAAATTAAAATAATCAAACTTCATTATATATAACATGCAATACTTCTTTTTATCAGTTATTCAAATGCAACAAATCAGTAAGTAAGTAGTAAGTAATCTATGACTTGTTTCTTTGCAATAACTTGACAAAATGATCAAATAATTTACTTCAAAGCAACAAAGTGTAACTAGACCTGCAATCGTGGCACAACGATATGCGTTCAATGACGGGCGATGTGGCACTAACGGTCGTCTATACTAACATAATCATAAACAGTATAATATGGTGTCTAAAATGCGATTAACTCACAATTCTTTGTGTGAACATATACCATACTTGGTATCATTCGAAAGGGCACTTCATTGCGGTCAGTTTGACAGCATTGTTTTCTGCGCGCATTGTATTGCACGCATTAAACGCGCTATTACGTAATGCATAGTAAATTCATCATTTTTGGCGATAACTTTACGCTGACGTCACTGAAATTTACCAAACTTGGCGGAGAGTTGTCACGTTTATGGATACATGTGTCTGCCATTGACGTAGGTCTAAGGATCGTAATTTTAGAGCAAGTTGAAGTTATTTCGGAATTTTCTTGAAAATGGCGAATTTGGAGGGCAATTTTCTCAAATTTGGTCAGTGTTAGGGTATATATTTCGTATATGGCTGGAAAGGGCATATTTTCATGTATCTAAATCCAAAAAAGAGTACGGGTTTGCCAAGACACAATAGAGATACGGCCACAGAAAGAAAAACCAAGTCCCAGAACTTTAGAGGGCGCCATTTATGTTTTGCATAGCCATTGGAGCGTGAAATTTGACATGGCTATGCGCAATTGTGAGATAAGGATACTGTGAGATTTAAAAACAAAACGAAATTTATATGATAAAGTTAGGCAGTTTTAGATTTTTAGGGGTCAATTTTTTAAGAATTTGAGAGATTTTTGATGGATTCGGTTTCAGATTTGAATTTTGAGTACGAAGATGGCATTTTGAAGGTCAAGTTATACGTCGCAGATGAAAGAACATCTCTGAGACTATCTAGAGGAATTTGTTAGAAGTTTATATGATTTAGGATAGTGGAGATAGGAAGGAAGAAAGAATGGCCTTAACATTGACCAGAAACGAACAAAATTGCGCCTGGACGGTTATGCATGAGTGATTTCGAAAATCGAAGAATGTAGTGACTTTGATGAGATGTTAGAGACTATGCCTATGAAATTTGAAAGGAAAAGGACATGAGAAAAGCACCTAACTAGAAATAACAAGCACTATGTGCAAAACGAATGCGATTTTCTGACGAGGAAAACAAGGAAAAGGAGAATGAGAATATTAATGGGCAGAATGTGAACGAAAATAAGGCAATGACCATATTCGTCATTGCAACTATAGCAAACTACAAAGCATGAACTTCAGCAAAAAAAAATATTCAGCTATGCACTGGGTAGAAAAACAAAATGGTGTACGTGGAGAATCAATATAAACCATGTCATAATTACAGATACATACAAATTGTGAAATAGAATTTTTGATAGAGTCCAGGAAAATTAGTTCAGTATCAATCGGAAAATGCAAATCCATCTCTCCGATTTCTCCATGCTCACAGATGATCACTATTCAAATGAACACATTATTATTTTCTTCAATGTCCATCTGGACACAGCAGGTAATAGGAATAGTAAACAGTCTAGGACCCCCTGCAAAACTAGTTTTAAGAAGAGGTTTAAACTTTGTCTGAAATGTGTTTGATGCACTGATCACTCCGGTTTACAGCCACTCATACAAAAGACAAGGGATGGGATTCTCTGTTACTGGTAGAATATCGCCGCTGAGGACGCGTCCAGGAAACCTGATTCTCGAGCACTGGGTGGTGAAGGTAGAATACGTCTCGACGCATCTAATGAAGCACGTATTGGTGTTTGTCCTGGTTCCCGAAGACGTTGTTCAAATGAGAAACGCTGCAGCGAGTCGTAGGTGGAACTGGCTGTCGAGACCGTTCGATCGTAGAGCCCGGCCTCGTTGCAGGTGTCATCTTCAGATTTAAGATCATGATCCATGATGGTATCATTGATGTCGACAGCATTTATACCATTTGAGTCATCGGCACCAAGGCAATCAACGGAATAAGACAGTTTTGATGGCTTGACAGACACGTACTTGTATGAATTAGCTGCACCTGGAGGACAAAAGGTAGGTTCGGAAGAGCTTCTTATTCCTTGAGACGGACAACCCACTTGTTCCATACGGTCACCGTGGCGTTTAACCCCTCCCATTCCTGAAGGTTTAGGATCATTTCTACAAACAGATGACAGACGAGAAGCGTTGTTACTTTCGTTAACGAGTAAACAGGGACTACTGTTCGAACGGTCAATGGGGAATGTGGATTTTCGGAAGATCTTTTTCGGTTTCGCGTAAACGCAACAATCGTCAGGACTGGTTGCTAACCCTTCCAGTAAGGGCGATGATTTGTTCAAGAAGATAGTCTCTTCTGATAACGGAGCTCTCCTTGTGGCTTGTGGGGTAGTGAAGTCGTCACATACAGCCGGAACATCGCAAGGAACTTCTATTGAAGGTTTAAGGACGCTTCTGCCTTGCACCTTAATACCGCATGGATCACTGACCACTTCGTTCACTGTGCAATAGACTGTTTCATCGGACGTTTGGATATTCTTCAGATTGTCCTGTTGGTATCTTTCCATGGTATCACCTAGGCTCCTTTTGATGTAGCCCACTTTACACATCCGGCCAGACATTGCACTTTCAACCATGGTATCTGTGTTTCTTTGCATTTGCATGGTACAGCATCCCGTCGCATTACTATGCCTTGAGGAACTTAAGGTAACTCTTGGAGGCAACACTGGAACTTGGTTCTGTGTTTGAACAATTTCGCCATCAACATCGCCAACTCTATCCATTCTTTGACATTTACACATCCTTGAAAGTGGCATCTCGTCAGGAAGGGAAACACATGTTGTGTCCATAACTAATTGATTGTCATTTTGTTGAGACGCCATAATGTTTCCTCGAAACCTATGCAAACGCATATTCTGATTCTTGGTTTTATTTTTATAGCTCATGGTTAGATACAAGCACATTCCGAAGCTGCAAATCAGAACAGGAACAACCAAAATGGATAAAAACGCACCATTGAGCCATGATTTGTCTTCGTGAGAAATGTCTCTAGAAGTAGATATAGATAATGTATTAATTCGCGTTTCCATGGTCACATTTATTTGTGAATCCGAATTCGTTGAATCTCCTTCGGTTACATCGATAGTTTTAATGAATCTAGTAGTTGCATTTTCAGTATTATAAGTTGGTGAACAACCGGAAGAAATGGTGACAACTGTCTCGTCAGACTTATGTTCAATCTCAGCAGTGTAACAAATGCTCCGTTGGTTTAGTTTAACTTTTGCAATACGGTTCACTTCTATCGCATCATCTGTCTCTTTACCACAAATCACAAATACTTCATCGGAGTCAATCATATTTCTTTTAATCGTTCTTGGCTGATTTGAGTTCATCTTGATTATTTGTCCATTGCTGCCTCTTATTAGCAAAACATCTACCTGAACTGCACCTTGGCGTTTACAGACAAATGTATGCTCTTTCATTTCCAACAAAGTTGGATACGCACATGATTTGGTTTCTTTTTCTCGTGACGTATAACAAGTTAGGGGGATGATGTTCGATGATAACTCATTTACGGTAAAGCTTGCAAAGATTTCGTATCTACCAACTAATCTGTTAGAAAAAGAGCTGTTCATTTTGATTTCCTGGCGAAAAACTGTTTCGGTGACTGTGATTAGGGAAATGGTCATGTCTTCTTGCATCAAGTTCCACTCACAGACAGCATCTACTGTAAGGGTGTTCTTTCTAAAAAGCATGGAGCAAGTAGGTGACGGTCGATCAGTAGGTTGCAAAGGTTTTGAATTGTAAGATGCATAATTAGGTTGAATGTTCACAGTATCAATGCATTCTCTTAAAGAACATACTCCAAGCTCTCTTCCATCTTTGGTCAAAGTTAAGCTTGCATTTGGTATGAGCTCTTCTTCGAGGAGACAATGCATGTCGCATTCAGCAGTCGTCGCGATATCCATGTTTTCTGGAAAACCCTGCTTACGTGTAGATGCTTCAGAGCTGTCGGAGAATACCAACACCAGGACAGCAAGGAGCTTACAAAAATTACTGGTAGCCATCTTTGTGCCTAGGCCTATCCGATTAGAGTAGATAACATACATAACAAGATTGTACTTTGCGGTGCTCGTCCAGAAAATAGCAGTTATGTCGTAGATATACCGAAGTCCTGTACAACACTTTGTCAAAAAGTAGGATTAATCATTTTGTTTAATGGATGGAAATCGTTGGAAAACAAACTACTATAGAGTAAGAGCACTTTTGCTTCAAACTAACATTTATCAAGTTTAAGTTTCCATTCCTTAACACTGTCTACGTGCCATTACATTCAGGTATGGTGCGTATGTTGCTTATTAGGCAACATAATGTCACATGATAAACCCCATGCCGGTAGATGGCAGTTAAGCATCCATAACAAGTGATCATTTATTTACATAACAGCAGGTTTTCATAGCCATACGAGTACTCTATTGTTTTGTCTTTGTTCTGTCCCTTTTTTCACGGGATGGTAGTTTTGATAGTCATACGAGTACTTGTTTGTTTTAATTTATTTCTTTTTTTTCCTATATTTTTTCTTCAAGGGGGGCGGCGAGTGGGGTGAAAGAGGCTCATCCGAATGCTCTCTAACGGTATGTTCTAAAAATGAAAATAAATTTGTTCAACTTCTCCCGTCATAATCTTATCTACGCGCATTTTTTTAATAACCGATGACATTAAATAGGTAAGAACGTAGTAAGAACTGTAGGTTGCTTAAAAGGCAACCTACGTTTTACACAGACTTGTTTCCTTTTGTTTTGTTTTAGGGAGTGCAATTTCTGGAATCTTTATTCCCCTCCCTGGGAATTTCAAAAAAAATATTCCTAATTTGTCATTAAAATTGTTTGTAGTGGTTGAATTTTTCGCAAAGAACATTTCATGGTTTTCGAGATTCAACAGCATTATAAAATTGACCATGAGAGGACTTTCATGAACCCTACCTTGTTGCTAATTACCATGCAGACGTGTTTTATTGTGTATATTAGTGAAACCGTTCATTTATATGGATTTGTATCTTATAGTTCCACAAAACGTTCTTAGATAATTACAACCCTCTTTTACATAAATCACATGACTTACACAATTGCAATCTAGTTAATTAGATAACCATCAAAGCCATTAAAGACTATGGAACATCTCGTAAGGAATCTGATGTCACGGTAATTTGACTTTTCTTTATTTGAACTACTATTCCTGATGTCGGTCATTTTTCGTAAGATTACCAATAATTACGTATTTTCTTTCTTGCATATTTTTCCTTGGAAATCTCGGAAAGTATTATGTTGAAATGAAAAATAGTATTACGAAATTAAATCGCTGAAGTGAATTTAAATTCCATTTTGAATCACATTTTTATCGCTATTTTAAGTGACTTTAGTACGGTTGAACCTTTAGCGTGACCAGAGAAATTGTTAATTGATATTTCGAGCTTTGTTTATTAGTGCTATAACGAATGCTTTTAAAATATATCGCGATTGGGACCCGCAAAATTACCTTGCTATAATGACAGTTTGTTACAACAGTTTTTGATATACATTTATATATATATATATATATATATATATATATATATATCATATATATCATGAAGAATGTCCAGTTTTGTATACTGCTGTGTTATAAATACGATCTGCGTATACTGTCTCCTGATTTACCTTCAACTTAGATCGGGTGGGGGTGGTAGCATATCTAATTTGGAGTTGTACACGACTGCCATCTGCATCATGGAGGGTACACTCTGTTGAATTATTTCCTTGAGAACCCATTCGCACTCTCTCTGGGGTATTAGTGGGTCTAGGTTCATTCTCATCATGATAACATGTAAGTTGCCCTGTTATAACTTCCCTTTCTCGAGAACCGATGCAACCTCTTAGAGGCAAAGACGGCGTTCGATGCTCTCACGGTACAGAAATATCTCTTATGGGGATTTCTGACTTTGCCCTCGATACACCTGTACTACCTGGACCCTTCATACTTTTCACCATGAGAAATTGGTTTGAGAGACATCGCATTCTGTCTTTTTTTAACTTTTGTCTCCTATGCAGGTAAGCCTCAGTGTTAAAAACCATTAACACAAAAGTGATAGACGAGAGTACGCCATACACCAATACAACCAATCCATCAGAACGGGTAGAAATTTGTTTCTTATATTTCTGATCAGTACAGTGAATATTTTTCTGCGTTGTTTTCGTGTTTGTGACATGCTTCGTATAGTCCTAGCCCCTTGCGTTGTCAGAGATAGCGCCATGTTGCTGGCATAAGGATACCCAACTGTTGAGAGATCAATGTCGGGAGGTGAAAGCGGACAGCCAGGAGATATTCTGAAGATAGTCTGTATCAAAGTTTGTTTGACATTAGCAGAATAACAAATGTCATATTCGTTCCCATTAACATCTTCTTCCTCCGTTTTACTTCTATTATGGAGGTGTCGAGATATAATGGCTCATTCACTTAAAATTGAATGTAAGGGTTGATGGTTCGAATCCACGTCCGGCGCTAATGTCTTTCGGCAAGGCATTAATCCATACTTGCCACCCTCCGACCTGGTGAAAATGGAAAACTGGTGATTGCTGGGGTAATAATAAATGCAGGGCTTTCGGAAAGAAAATCATTGATGCTGATGAGGTTTCCATGATATTCTCCTTCTTCTCCATCTTCTTATAATTCTACTCCTTTTTCATTATCCTCTGCTCCTCTTTATATTCTACTCCTTTTTCTTGTTTTTCCCCCTCCTCCTGTCTATCTCTCTCTCTCTCTCTCTCTTTCTATTTCTCTATCTCTCTCTCTCTCTTTCTATCTCTCTCTCTCTCTCTCTCTCTCTTTCTATTTCTCTCTTCTGATTATTCCTCTCCTTTTATCTACCATTTCCCAAAATTAATATCCAGCTCCATTGACAAACTGCTTAAACGAATACGAACAGCAATATCTTGATAATGCAAAGCATATACTTTTAATCATTATAAAATTCCTTTTTTTTTATCAACATAACAATATCTAGAAAAATTATTTACTGTTAAATGTACATGTATAGTAAACAGAATGTGAAGAAAAAAAATAATACATTACGTATACATAGAACTTTTCAAACAGAAATGCTACTTCTGTCAAAGATTTTACAAACATTTTAGGGCCCTGTCTTAAAAAAATAGTTGCGATTGATCAAAATCGATCGCAAGTTGGCAGTCCCCTATCTCATATATACATATTTGCGATCGATATCAATCGCAAATAAGTTGTAATTAATACCAACTCTTTATAAGAAAGGGTCAAGGAATATATATATTGTCAGATGAACAAAACTGCTAGTATTCAAAACGAAAGGAGCAGGTAAAAATACATAAGGCAGAAAAAAAAGTAATCAGGAAGTCTGTCACAAAATGGTTTCTTCTCCTTCTTTTTCCACTTCTTCTTGCATCATGATACGAGCAAATTTGTTATTTAACTTAAGTTAAATAAAAGTTAAATAACAAATTTGCTCATATAAAAATAAACTGCGTGGCTTTAGTAGCCAAGCTGATATCAATTGTTATTAATCAATCACTTCGGGGAATCAGTTCCGTACCTTCGACTTTGTATGACATTCACTACTGTACTCCAAGTTAGGAAATAAATGGTTCATGATAGATTCATTAATTCAAACAAACTCAGTTTATCACCGACAAAAATAAGTTGTTCAAGTAAAACTCTGCATATCAAATTATTTTTGACGAAAAACCTGTATATCAAGTGATAATCGACGAAAAGTCAAAAATTTTGTGAGCAGAAATTTCGTCAAATTAGTTTGTTATGCAGAGTTTATTTAATAATAAAATTAACACCTTCTTTCATTTGATATATAGGGTTTTCATCAAATCGCAAACACTTCATACGAAATACTGAATTTCATGTTACTGGGCATTTAGCTTGGCATACTCCTCTACTCTAAAGTAGGTTGAAAGTAGTAAGTACTATCCTTTTATTGTTGTATCTAAGTTGGGGCTGCGGGCACGTCAAGCTACTTTGCTTATTTCTGTAGCCCTCCTGCATTTAATGTATGTTAATTATGCTTTCAATATATTTGTTTAATTTCGTTTATCATCTGTATAAAATTATATACACCTAAAATATTGTATAAATTATATTATGTTCATGAAAATGTATAATGAAAAGAAGGAAAAAGATGCAGAAACCAATGAATCAAATCAAAATCAAATCCTTTTAAACATACTTATAATTCGTCTTCTCATTCCACGACAATGATGTAAACTTTAATTTGTTTACAATAAGTGACATCGTTCTATGATGGATTGACACTTAAGATAAAACAAGGGTCTCCTCTTTGGTGAGTAGTCTCAGTCTCGGTTTCATATAAATGGGACCCCATCACGCACACTTTGAGAAATGTCCTTCCGGTGTGACGAGATGCAAATAAATGTACAATAATGAACCGCCATGTCTTTTATTTTATGTATTTTTGGTTCATGTTTCTACTTTCATACACTATACACCTATTATCGTTTGTATCTTTGTGTCATTGTCCAAGGAAAAATGTATAAGAATTTGTATTCATAAGTCATTCATTGATATTTATACTTTTATGTTTGTTTGTGCTCTCATACCCCGAGAGGGGGTCAACGAGTCAATACATTTCTAAAATTCTAAATTCTAATGCAATAGTCTTTTCGAGAAGGCAAGATGAGAATTGAACGTGTCTTTAAAGACACACAATCGTGGGTTCTCATTGAATGGGGGTCGACATCATTCGTGTATTAAACGAATACAAACAAGTATATATTAACTTGAGTGATCTTCACTTACGACACACGGGGCTTATGCAACAAAATGGACCCTCCTCTAAACGCTACATTACATCATCGTATATTTCCCTCAGCCGAAGGCTTTGTCTCAAGGGATTGGGGATAATTTCTTGCTGGGACATCCAGTTTGTTGTGTACAAGACATGTACGCCCATAAGATGGTAGACCTATTTCCAACAAGTCCGATGTAAGCGAATTATGAAATACTGCACATGGAAACTGCCTACCATTTTGTATTTTACAAAGATCAGTACTAAGGGTCTTCATACTGTTGCTTTGTCGCTACTATAGTAAAACAGGGAACCAGACAGGTTTGCTTGTTTTAGTCTTCAAAATGACCATGTTGATCATAAATTTGATCGAGAGTTAAGGCGCATCGAAAGGTGAACGGTCACATATTTTGTAGGTCAAGTTTGAGACAACTTCTTGCTTGAGGGTGTATCTTCGACAATTTCTGTGAGATTGGAATGGGGAAGATGGGAATTCGTCCATTTCCTGATCCAGTGGATAGCAAAAGCACCAGCTAAGACAATGAAAATGGTTCCTAAAGCGGCGTAGGCTAGTGACCCGATGACGGACGGTCTCGGCGTTGTGTCTGGAAAGAAGGAAATAGACGAATGGATTTAGAATGATCTTATTATTCATTATGCTTTATGAACAAATGCTTGCGGTCCAAACACCATTCCAGCAATTCATGACACTTCTTGTAGATACTCGCCTCACCTACCATCCCAGTATAGCTTCCTGAGTGAGCTGCCAAAGGAATTACCCAACCAAGTACAAGTACCAAGTATTACTATTATTATTGACGTTATTATTATTAGTAGTAGTATTGTTATAACCATCATTATAAATAATATTAAAGTTTAGCTAAATTCATTCGATTTTGTTTCGTTATAATTATATTGACTTAATTGTGTTTTATTTTATGTATTCAGTCATTTCTATACATGATAATGCCTAATTAAATAATTGAATTCGCATATATCAAACAAAAATGTAAATGTAAATATTATGTCTGAGGTGGGTGAACTTCGGAGAGTGAGCAATGTCGGGCATTTCTGTCATGCTAAGAGTTGTTTTCTTTGTTTCCATCAGTTTGTCTTCGTTAGGAAGAAATGAACGGACATGAGTATACATACAGTACAACCAAAAGTCATTACAAAAATAATTTAGGACAATGACTAAGATATTGTGACATACCAATCTGAGTTATTTCGTCCAAATATCAGTATAGAATGACGATTATCTGATTCAATTTATAACATTGCACACATGTAGACACGCATATGACTACTCAATAATTTTTGAATTATTTGTTTTGGTTAGAATGTTAATATTTATGATAAATTTGTTTATTTTTTTACTTTGTAAACAATACATTATTACTTGATTCCTTTCCTATATTTTCGGTACCTTTTATTTGTGCTAACAACCCAAATTTGAACTTGTGTTAAAACTTAAACTTGGAATACAAAAGAATAATAATCGTAGCGCATATCACATTATGATCTATTAAAAGTCTCTATGCGCTTCCAAATGCTATTGGATATCATTTCAGCGACTTTCATTGCTTTAGCTCCGGCAACCTACAAGAGTTCAAAAGTATTTTACTACAGATTTTCCCGTCTATGTTAACACTTTTGTGTATGCCATGTTGTGATGAACTAAAATCAAGCTGGCCAAACTCCGAGTATAGATGGCGCTGATAAAAAAATCAGGAAGAAACTGGGGAAACTTACAGCACTTGACGCCATTTGTATAAGCCCCACCATCACACAGGCCGTCCGTTGAGAAGTCCACCTGGCAGTCACCTAACCAATAAGCATCACTGCATGACACCTTACTGACTACGATCGGCAAGTTTTCTAGAACAGGCAAGTTTGTTGGCTAAAAGATAAAGAATAAAATTGGAATGTCGCAAAATTAAAAAGCAAAACTGAAGTAAGCAAACAAGATGAGATTCTTTGTCGCATAAGACAATGAGGCAAAAGACAACACATGAAACAAATATGGTAGATATAATGAATGAAAGGGAGTGAAAAATGAAGGCATTTGATAGGAATATGATGTTAAATTTGCTTGAACAAAAACATTTGAAATGTTAATATGTATAAGCCACTTCGATGAAAGCATTTGTACACATGCACCCTAAATATACACAGATCTGTTTTACATGGAGACGGCTAACTTTATACATTTTAGAGTAATCAATGCCTAATGGATTGAGATACTACCTGAATACCTTTCGTTTGCCTTCTTGAAAATAAAAGCTTCCACTTGTGACGGTATCACAGAATTTACAGCCCATGCATAACGATTGAATAAGTTTTGTGAACAGCAGTTATCCCGATGGATTTTGCAGTTTCGTACAAATAACCTTTATCTGCCCATTTGCAGGTATTATATCCGACGTGCCCTAATGTTCTACCTTACATAAAAATATATGTCACGAATACTGATATTACGGCTGAGGTATGTAAATTCGATAATACACTATCTGGTCTCTCTGGGAGCGGCAATGTGCAGAATTTGATGCACGTTGTTGATGGTCCATAATTTAATTTATACTGGGAATCTCGCTCAACAAGCCTAGCTTTTCTGAGATTCCCTTTTTTCCCCTCTCAATTAAATCAAGCAATTTAAAATCTGTTGTCTAATTCTCAAACATAAATGTACTTTGTAAACTTATTTGATTACGAATATACTTGTCATTATTTCGTTACTTGTATAATTCATTTGTTCTATTATACATTGCATTACTGTATGGTTTATATATGTCATTTAATTTGTGGATATTTGAGTGGAAAATAAATCAAATCAAATCAAATCAAATCAATTATATTTCCCATCTTTAACTTTCATCGGCTTCAATGGGCAAATAGAAAAAACAGGTGACCACCACAGTCAATTCAATTTTCAAGTTTCAGGTTTATTTATTTATTGCCACACTTCTCAAACAATTTTAACATAATAAGTTCAAAACATAATACAAATGAAGCACAAGTACTGTACAAATGTCACGTATCATAACATCGTAATAACTATTAAACAATATAGCCTGTATCATCAAATGATGAAAGAGAAACACTATTATTTTGTTTGTTTCAAGCTAAAGAATAAGTATGGGGGACCCAGAGTCACAATGTATAATATACCGCAAATAATATGACAGTCCAGGGTTTCGACAAATGGTGGAGATAAGGTTCAAAGTTTGTTTCACTTGAGAAGGGTACACTGTAGGATTCGACCGTCATTGTTGGTCAAACAGTTTTTTAGCGTTAAGTAACGCCTGGCTGGAATACTCCCCAGGGAGTGGAGATTGTGCACACAGTGTGTGCAGGCAAGTATTGAATCCAATGACCGTGGTAATAGTATACCTGTAAAGCGCTTTATAGAGACATTGTTAGATGTATTAAGCGCTATATAAAAGCGGAATATAATAATTATTATTAAGGGCAAAAAATCGTCCTAACACATTTCTAAAAACCCACGGTGGTGATCGAAAAACAAACACTTTACCTTGCCGCCGTAATGGTATCCATATTCGTCGCATATCATCGAAGCCGTGCGGTCGTCCATGTTGCAAACGCCCCCCAAAACACGGGTACGAGTCTGTTGTCGCTGTACGGCCAGCACCAGGCCATTGGGAGCGATAGTGTATAAAAGAGTTTTGTACTGGCCGATGTGGGTGATCAGTTCGTAGAATTGTTGTGGAGTGATGTCTAGAAAGAAATAAATCAAGGGAAGAAGGGTAAGAAATATTTCGTAAAGCATCGACATTAACAGCGGACTGAACGTGATCAAGGCCTGTGGTGGAGGTGGGGGTACTTCCGCAAAACCGTCATCTAAATTCTGGGACATCCCATTGAAATATGTATAAAATTAACAATTATTTATATGGGATTTATATACGAACTAATCTCTTAAAACATGTTGTATAGAATAAATTAGTATTTCTACTGGATTTCTATACGAATTAAGACTTATGGCGCCACGAGGAATTGGGCCCAGAACGCCTTTGTGAACTAGTCGGAGAAGCGGGATGACCGACCATATTATGTTCTCATGGAATTTCGCAAATCATGCTAGTTAAAAAGTAATCAATATTTAGGTCAAAATTAATCCTAAATCTCAAGACGATATGTATCAAGTTAGTGAAATGTAGCATAGCAAATAATCATAGGCGCATATGTCCCGTCCTGGTTATGTTTAAGTTGCCCCTTCATTTTGCATTTTGCCATCAAGGGGCGACATACATCGGACTCTGGCTTTTCATGATTGCATTATACATTAATTTTTTCAAATACCATGCCAGCAGGACGACCTGCAGTATGTCATATTGATTAAAGTACACGTATAAATGAAATGTATGCACATATTTATCGGTTCATACATCGGATTCTGGCTCTTCATGATTGCATTATACATTAATTTTTTTCAAATACCATGCCAGCAGGACGACCTGCAGTATGTAATATTGATTAAAGTACACGTATAAATGAAATGTATGCACATATTTATCGGTTCACGCATCAGCTGAAATTCGTATTTTCAAAATGCGATCCTACCACAAACTGCTCCGGCCCATTGCCCACAATATCCGCCATATTTTGTGTAGTTGCAGGTCAAGAGGGATTCCTCACTTCCGTTGCAAGCGAAGTCGGTCCCAACGGTGAGGAAAGTCTCCCTCTCTGGTTTGTTCAAGGATATGTCAGGATCATACAAGTCACCGTTGAAGATCAATGCATATCCTTCAGTAAACCCCAACTGTCTGCAGGTGACCAAAGCATCCACTGCGTCCCATCCGTCATTGCAGATGTTCCTCCATTCACCTTCCACGTTGACCTGGACAGCGCCCTCTTTATCTGAAGATCCTCCATACAAGCGGATTGAACTGCCAGTGACTACTTCAAATTTAAAATGACAAGAACGGAATCGAAAAGAGCAAAAATTACTCCCAAATTCCCTTTAAATAGGAGGTCTATACATCAATTCATATAGGATACGAGGGGGTTAAGTTATCCATTTTTAATTGAAATCTTTTTGTCTTATTTATTATACTTAAAAACAGGACCAGCTTACAGAAATTATATCTTTGCAGTAAGTTTGATAGACAGAATTTTTGATCTTCAGGAACTTTTATAATAAGCAGACATTATTTATTATATATATATATATATGAAGATGAAAACAGTTTGATTCTGCAAATACAAAGGTTTATTTCTTCATTAATTCATTAAAACTCTTTTAAAAGGAAATGGCCCCTCTTCCTATCATGTATTCAATTGTTATCATCATTCTCACCAATGTTTGCATGGGCTATTTCTTTCCCCAAAAGAGTTATACAGGAAATATCTGAGGCATCATTTGTTATCCTCATTTATTGTGAGGCCTAAAATGCGCAGAGCAGTGGGTGAAATGTTATACTATGTTATGTTATGCTATGCACGATTCGAACGCATTGGTGACTTGAAGAGAGGGTTGAGTTCTGAAAAGACTAAAACAAAACAAAAAAATATATATATATAAAGACCCATGTGGAATAACAAAATCCCCGAGGAAAGGATTGCGTGCTCTCCAAAGTCCATTATGCTTGGAATATGACTTAAAATAGCCAACAAACATGTTTTGAGGAAACGCTCAAGACATGCCACTCGACGTGTGTGAGGTCCAGTACTGTCCCACATATCCATTCCTGTGTGTAGTGTTTTTCAATTGTAGGTTTATGTGATTTTGAGCAAGAATGGGTGCATCTCTGAATACATTGATGAATCAAGAACCTCAATATACACAATTGTTATTTACTACAAATCTACCTTTCTAAATAGCAAGCTTTCCCACTGCAGTCGTTTGACCAGAACTTATTATATGCTGGCTTAGTTCGATAAAAAGATGATAGATCTATCAAAGTAATGTAAGCTTTACATATGTATTCTAGCACAGCATAATGTATATAGCCTGTGATCTACGATTGCTTGTTTTATTCATTTTGCTATATTTTACAATATCGATCATTACTATAATCATATTAGTATGTTATTTCGGATTGCGTTTACAATGTATCTTTCATTTGTTATTAAGAGCCAAACGTATGGTGAATAAACTTACTCGTGCCCATGCCGATTACTAGAAGGTGCAACACATGTAAGTTGATCATTTGACTCCACGCTGATACTGCCATGATTTAATCACGCTGTATTTCAAAGGAATTTAAGGTCGATTCCAAGTAGAAAAAAACAATGTTACACGTCTGTACATATCATCCTTACCACCACCACCACCATTAACACCACCAATGTGAATACAACATGGCGTGTATACTATCGAAAACACTCTATGTTCATGTGCAATTTGCAAGTATATTTTGCACATACAACAGTAAAATAGAAGAACGTCATTGCAACAATAATAAACCTGCCCTTCACCTCAGTTGTGTCTATTGCGCTTTGATCAATACATGCTTGTATATCACATTTCTAATTTATTGCATGCGAAAACTGCTACCCTACTATATCTGTTTCATGGTTGAATAAACTGCAGTATGCACTTTTACGTTTTCTCTCTTTCTCTGTATTAACCTGTTTTTTTTTCTTCTCTCTCTCTACGTGTATATACCCGCACCCCCCCCCCTCTCTCTCTCTCTCTTTCTCTCTCTACCTGTCTCGCTGTCGGACTCTCTGTCTTTCTCTTTCTCTCTCGATCTCGATCTCTTTCTCGACAGGCCTATCTCTCTCTCTCTCTCTCTCTCATTCTATTAAGCATCGTTTGTTATTGGAATTATAGCTGGTGGGAAATTTTAAATGTCTATTTTTCTGACTCGCACTGTATTTGGAGTCAAAATAAACAAAAACATATTGTGTATTAAAGTCTTGAAACCCCTTCATATTAATGGTCACCTCATTTGTATAGGTATTTGTCTAATTCATCAGTGAGGACGTGAAAAGGTAATTGTCAAGCCTCATTTTGGCATGTTTTAGACTTAATTTCAACATTAAAAGTATCGAAGGTTATGCTCAAAGACTTCGTTCCCTTGCAAATCTAGAAACTCAAAAGGTTAGTTATCGGGCAATTGACGTCACTTCCTGGTAAAATTGTGGCCGTGCGCCCATGACAATTTGAAGTGAAATACGGCAAATCGACGTGAAGATATAGATTAGGCATGTAGTTTTCATATCCCTATGAATTTCCAATATCCCTACAAATCCCCTTTTCCCTCTTAAACTTATGTTTGGTGATACTTTCAAAAGAATGTGCATTATTATTATCATATGAGATGGCAATCACGGCCATTACAAAATCAGATTTAAAATCAATTAAAAAATGTATCCAAATAAGCACACAATAGAAAAGTTATTTCTACAAAAATTCACAATTACAATTGGAATGGCAACATTCATTGCATGAAAAGAAAGATAATGTATATTATAATGTATAATATATAGTACAAGGCTTATATATAAAGCTATTCTCAGGTTTCGTTAACAAACAATGGATACATATATCAAATGAGACTTATGCTGTCAGATATAGTACTGAACACATATTTAACATTACATGAAGTGATTACATTTGGTAAATTATTTTGAAAAAGTAATTGCCTTATAAATGTTTTGTCAGGTGTTCTGAAAGTGTGATTCTGCACACACACACAAAATATACCGGAAGAATAATAGGGCCCAGAAAATAGCATAAAATGCTTATCATGTCCGTTACCTTTTTTATTTATTTATTTATTTATGCATGCATGTTCACAATTTCACAATTCATTGAAGTTAACATCACATGAAAAATTAATATAAGATGACAAATCATTTTCAATTTTACAATACATTTGAATTAACTTCACGTGAAAAAGAATATAACATTGCTTTATCAAAGACAAGTTGCAACTTATATACAGTTTGAAGAATGAACACACAAAGGTGATGAAACATAAGCAAATAGAGCTTGAATCTTTACAACACCTTTCAAATATATAATATATGACAAATAAAATTCCTAAAGTTTTGTAGTGAACTATTTACACTAGTTACAAAGTTTTTTTGTTTTTTTTAATTAAATTTCGTTAAGCCTAGTAACAAAATTATGTTAGATTTAATTAGAACTGATAAATAGATTATAATGTAAGTAATATCTTACATCTGTGAAATGATAATACATTTGAGTGCTCTTTTAAAGGAGTTTGTTGATTTTATATTTCGAATATCATTAGGTAAAGAATTCCATACATCTGGACCTCTGTGTCTGATTGATTTCTGGGCTAATGTAGTGTGAGGATTGACCACATGTAAATTCGATGACTGTCTTGTTGAATACGAATGAACCGTGTTATTAGGTTGGAACATTGAAGATAATGACGTAGGTAATAATTTGATATCAAAACGGAAAATAAAAATGGCAATTTGGAGGAAGTTAATATCATCAATCTTTAAGCATTTCAGTTTAACAAATAGTGGGGTAGCATGGTCACGATAACCAGCTCGGGTACATGTGCGTACAGCTTTCTTTTGTAACAGAAGAATATTATTAGTCACACACTTGGATGTTGCCCACAAAATATTACAATAAGAGATGTGTGGTAAAATTAGACTATTATATAGCATAAGTAATATTCTATCAGAAACAAAACATTTTATTCTATACAGTACGCCAATATTTCTGGAGATTGGAGTAACAATGTGTTTTACATGGTCGCTCCAGTCAAGTTTTTCATTGATATAGACACCAAGGAATTTCGTACATGTCTTTCTCTCTAAAGAAGTATCATCTAGTTTAATATTAAGAGCAAGGTTGTCATTAGATTTTCTACCTCTAAAATTAATATAATTTGTTTTAAGAACATTGAGAGAGAGCACATTACTTCTAAACCATAAAGTCAACTTTGGTAGTTCCGAATTTAGTTTCTCTTCAAGAGTGTTGATTTCGCGATGAGACAAGAAAACACTCGTATCATCTGTGAAATAAGGTATAATTTAACCCTAATAAGGCCGGGCTATTTGAAGTCTTACTACAGCCGGGGGGGGGGGGGGCATTATGGCCCCCCCCCCCCTAAGATCTCGGCCGTGAAAGGGCCGATCTCCGCGAAAATTTGCACGCATGTCAAGTGAAGTGTACAGAACAATATGATAATTTCAATTTTTTGAAAAAAAATCACTCATTTGCATATTTATGGTAATTTATGCAAATAACGTCATAAAATCAAATTCTTTTTCACTACATATATTCATTAGACCATTTGGAACAATAATACGACAAAAAAATTGGAAGAGCCAGCTTATTCCTTATGTTATCTCTTGTTTTGATAATTTCTTATGTATTTCATTGTTTTTTTAACTTATTTATGTTATTGTTTTTTTGTTTTTTTTATTTCTTCCTACAATTCAACTATTTTGACTCACAAAACAACCACCTAAATTTTAAACAAGACCCAATAACCAATGTTTGATCTATTTTTAGGAAAAATGACATTCCCGTATGTTTTGTACACAAATCACAAAAATGAGCGATTTTCGGGCTGACATGCAAAGACAAAAGGTCACGTGACCTTGTAACTATAGGTCCGATTTTTTTTTTTTTTTTTTTAAAGATGCGCAAGACTCTTAAGAAAAAAGTCAGCGAGCGGCGAGGCGCCATCCATATGCGTTCTCGAACAATCAGAAAAATCCATAATGCCCCCCCCCCGGCCTTATTAGGGTTAAAGTTTTAGATACATTACAAATATCATTGATATAAATAGAAATATTAATGGGCCCAGGATGGATCCCTGCGGAACACCTTTAAAGTAGAGTATCTTAAAATTTAACAATTTGTGTACATATATATATATATATATATATATACAAATATATATGACTTGTTGAATACAGGTACATGTTTATACTTAAGCTACATAATATTCTATGTACATGTTTGTGTGTTTAGTACAAAGCCTAAACTTATATAAATAGACATTCTGTATAATATAATACAGTGAAATATCATAACTGTCTACAAATATAGAGTATATGTTTATTGTCTAATAAAGGAAAGAAGTTTGGTTAAAAGGTGAACACAGTTATTCTATTAACATTTGTGCCGTTAGAGTACTACGAAAACAAAGAAGCTTTTTTCCCCGTAGGAACAAAGGTAAATCATTCCAGAAGCAAATGCCTCTGTATGACACAGAAAATGTACCTTGTGTTGTTCTTACTTTAGGAATACTTAGCTTTTTATTTTATTTTTGTCGTGTCTCATATCTGTGCTATATGAAAGAGCCGTACTAAATAGGGGACTGTGGCAATCTATTATTCAATAATTGATGCATAACAACGAAAATAGATATATAGTTTATGTAATTGATACACAATCAATAATTTTAACTCCTGGAATATTGGTTTTGAATGTGCCCGAAAGGAAATAAATGTTAAAGCTCTGAGTGCCATCTTTGGCTTAAGAATAAATATTTCATATTAATTTCATAACTGCTTCCCAAAACTTCAATTCCATTTGTAATATGTGGTTGAAATAATGTTTTATACAATAACAATAAAATATTTCTAGGTACAAACTGTCTTAATCTATATAATACACCAACCTTTTTTCTAATACACTTATTGACTCTTTCAATATAAGACTTCCAAGTCAAGTGTTGTTATTTATGGATTCCTACGAATTTTTGTGTCGACTATTTTCAATACTTCCTCTTACAGGTTAAAATAGTTAGTTTTTAACAAATTTACTGTAAGATTATTCATTTTACACCACACGCTTTCATCTGTAGTAATGAACCATGTCTATCATAATTGACAAACTGAAATCTTTCATAAAGATAATCTTTAAACTACTCATGTGGCAGTCAACTACTAATACCAGTATTGTGTGGTCTATCGTATCAAAAGCTTTCTGAAAATCTAGGAATACGCCTACGGTTATACTACCCTTATCCAAAGGTTTTATATCATTAACTAAATTAATTAACGCCAACTTTGTACTATTGTTTACGAAAACCATATTTGTTGTTATACAAGACACTATTCATTTCAAGATAATCAAGTAGCCTCTTATTTATTAACTTCTCACATACTTTTGCCAACGAAGACAACACTTAGATTGGTCGGTAATTACCTGGTATTTCTCTCACCACTTTTTTTTTAAAAATAGGTGTTACTTTAGCTACTTTCATCGCCTCTGAAACAAGACCCAACACGAATAATTGGTTAAAAATATAAGCCAATGGTCTTGCAACTAAATAAGCAGCATCATATCTTTTAGCAATCTAGCTGGAATATTATCGTAACCACATGCTTTCTTTAGATTCAAAGTGAATAAAAGATCTTAAACCTCAAAATTTGTAATCGGTTTCCAAAACATGGAGTCTGTTGCTTCATTACTAAGGTAATGTCTAAATGTGCTATTATCATCTTATTACCCCGACTCTAGCGAACATGTGCCGGATAACCAGTAGTCCAGTGGGTAGTATACATTATTGTCGTATACGACAGTGACAACGCCAATCCGACTCCACAAAAACTCCAGGCTTACCTTATTCGCCATTCGATGTAGTTTTTGGTGCTACCAGTTGTGGTCTTGCGTCGGTTTCGTTGGTGTAACCGATGTATTAGGAAAAGTTGTTCGCTGAGTGCTGCTGTAGTGGTAATGTCCAGGAGTTTGCACTAGCAATGTTTGCTTTATTGAAAATGAGACACAAACACTTCGGTTCGTAGGAGTAAACAGCTTCGTATCATTCATCAGGAGTGTTCATGGCATTCGGGGTGAGGAACTGATAAAGTTTTTGGTTTCCGCAAAATCCTAGACACGCCAAACGCACCAGCAATGAGGATAAGAATAGAAGCCACACCGAGGAAAGCCAGAGACCCGAAGACAGATGGTTGCAACTTTGTGTCTTAAGGAGAAAAAAAAGAAGAATACAATGTTCTGACATACCGCACATTCGAACCGAGTTGCATATCTGAACGAGCCTTTAGAGAGCTTTTCATTTTGCTATCAACGGCGTGTCAAAGACCTGACGCTTTGTTTGTAACTGCAGAAGACCCAGTGCAACTCTACAGCTTAGAATCATTAAGATGTACATGTTTCGTTATAGTTCGCAACTCTTTACATATAACATCAAATCAAATATATTGGGTAAAAAAGAGTTGTCCAGCATCAACCTTATTCTGGTAGGACTATATCCTTAAGCCAAATTGGGTAATATAATGACCGGTTAGTGTGAAAAAGGGAAGAATTACTTCATAATAGGCTAAATATTAGCCGAATTGCGGTAGCAAAACATGCCTATAGTTGTGTAGACACATCACCATCTAAGCATATTTTTAATTAGCATTTCTAAGAGTACAATGCATTGTATACGTTATTGTAATTGCGGCATACGAGTCATCGTAATCAGTAGCACGAAATATCAAGATTTGGCTATTTTGCATCATTGGCACGAAAATATTAGGATTCAGACTGTTGCAGGTGTAAAGAGAATGAAATAACACGATCAAATTATTGTTGTCTAACTAGGACCACGGAAATAGTAAAGTTACCAACAGAATGCATGACAAAAAATTACACGTATAAGGATAAATCTGACAAAGAGCGTTTTGTGTTTAATACAGCTAAACGGCCAATAGCAGAGATATGACAAAGAGGAGTGCACTGTATTAGAACTTTTCATTCATATCAAGATACAACAATTGTTTTCTTATGTATCGTTTTTTATTGTTTTCTTAATTGTCTATGTTTTTGCTACTTCAGTTGTTATTCTAATTGGCAGCTTTAAGCATCATGTTATTAAAGGCACACTGTCCTACTTGTAGCTACTTGCTCCCTCTATATAGAAAACTTCCCCAATCGGTGCCTGTTGGTCCCCCGTGATCCTCTTTTTCTTATGTTAAATGAGAGCTGAGTTAATGAGATAGCCACCTGTCACAGTTACCTCGCTGGCTCGCTGTGTGGTCTAATCCCTTCTGGCTTAAGTAGTAAAGCCTCCCTTTAAAGGAACAACCTATTAATGTGTGCGTGCGGATGTGTGAGTGTTTATGTTTCTTTGGTGACTTGTCTCAGTGCTCCAATATGACAAATATTGCATTTAGGGTATAACGAGCTCTACCATAATAAAAACAACTTAAATGCCTGTTCCTATACTCACAACATTCGACGCTATTGTATTGAACACCGGCAGGACACACTCCGTCCTTTGTATATACCACGTCACAACTCGGAAGGAATGTTGCGTCAATACAAGTTAATGTGTGAATCAGCTTAGGTATGTTGGGTATGGATGGCAATTGGATTACCTATAAAATGGAGGGGGAAAGGACATTAATAAAGAAGGGTATTAAAGACTACAATCAAACCTAACAGTTCCTTGACTTCCTAATACTTCCATAATCCATATAGGTCATTTCTAAAAAACCCGCAAATGCATCATTTCACTCAATTATGCTTGAATACTTTGATTGGTATTGTGCAAATGGTGGAGCCCACCCCCCCCCCCTTAAAAAACACAACAACAACACTACTTTGGTGACAAAGAGTAATTTAACCCATGGAGAATCCTCGTTTAAATAATCAATTTCTGTATAAGCAACCGCTGAATACATCATCTTTTGTCATGGCTATAATGGTTAGAGAAGACATTTTTATCTGGTATGTTATTATAATTATTATAATTGTATTAAATATATATTACGACTAATGTATTTTACTTAATAAAACATGAAAAGAAAATTAAACAAATGAAGTAATAAACGAATTAATAAATTAATGATAGAAAAATTATTTTTTTAAAAGAAATAAATGAATAATGAAATTGAAAATGAATTAGATAATACATACATACATAAATTGTTTAACGAAACAAATAAACAACTTCATGTCGATAATCTACCTTGCCACCCTTGTGATACCCTTGATAGTCACATATCAACATTGCCGCTCTCTTGTCCATGTTACATATATCGCCTGTAATTTGAACTCTGTCGGCGTTATACCTAGAGTAATAGCTAACCGGAGACAACACCCGGCCAGTCGATGTCCCCGAAAATGTGGGGACAGTGTAGCGTTGAAGACGACTGGAACGCCTGGACTGTATGAAATCATCCATCAATATACCGAATTCTTTGGTGGTGATACCTTTATTTAATCATATTGAGAAAATGTAAGAGAAGATGGTGAATTATTGGGCTATTTCGTAGACATCGGGTATAAACAAAATCAAGCTAAACATTAGATATGAAATCGTGTCACAACGATGTGCGTTCAATGACGCACGTGTAAGAAGTATTAAAAAAGTACCATGGTAACCATGGTATCAAATTCATTGTTTGATGACCTTATGTTTATCATTGTTTGATACTATGATTACCATGGTTACCGTGGTTACCATGGTGGATGGTAATTTGGACAAAAAAACATGGTTACCATGATACTTTCTTATAAGGGGTAGCTTCTGTAATAGTGGAGATAGGTAGGGCGAAAGAAAGGCCACCAAAACGGCCCAAGGATCAAAACCGTGTCGATGTGCTATTTTAGTGCCCTTTGTGGGGCATTAATCTTCATTACTGTCATTCATGACTTAAGGGCGTAGGTCCCCTAGTTGATAAGTATAGTATCATACACATGCTTTGGCAGCCACGCAAAACACACATTGTCAAATTATTATTCAATAAAATCTGAGAATGTATACTATTATCCAGATCTATTATTTTAAAATTATTTTTAAAATAATTCCATAAATTGGGGTAAAACAAAAATATTCCAACTATATGAGCGAAAGTGTATTAAAATGTGTGTTTTTAAAGGATCTAAGACAAAGTTACCGGATCTCTCTAAAGCCAATTGTGCGAGTAGTTGGAATAAGCGGGCACTTATGGACAATAGTGAGTGGGAAGGTTTCTAGCTATGACACACGTCGAATGTAACATAAATGTACCAATCATCACCTTAAAGATACTGTGTCCCTTTTGCAGCCAACATCAAATTCTGTAGAACTTTGCAGGAATTATGACTTTGTCATGTATGTCCTAGTTGTGAAATGTAAACGTTAGCAGTGTCCTTATACAATTGTGCAATGAAACCCGTTTACTTGCTAGACTTCACTGTCAGACACTATTGAGGGAAGTTCTAAATTAGTATTATCTTTCAAATGCCGTTGAAATTTAACCTTTTCATTTGTTTGGCCTGCAAATGGGACATAGTACCTTTAAGAAAAATGTTTATCATTTTTCTCTCAAAAATGTCCAATCATATATCCGCCCCAGATATAACAATTGCACATAATATGTTTTACATAAACTATGTACAAAACAAATCTTCCCCTTCGTCAATAACGAACAAGATAGAAATACATGAAACTTCTGTGCAGAACTAGGAGAGGACTTCGAAATATGCGTCAAGGGAGGTGGGCTACATTTGCCGTAATATCGCTTCCCTTCCACTTTAACTATTTATCGGATCATGGGCTGCTTTGACGGAGTAGAGATATGAAACCACGAACATATGCATGCCTCACATATTCGACATTTCTTTTTTTTCATAATTAATAATTCGAACTTGTACCTTGATAATAGTGGGTTCCTGTATAGCGCACATGTCTGGCAGTGCCATTCAATTCCTGGCACTTCATGATTATAACACCGGCTTAAGCACTGCTTCCATGAGAGCGCTCATGGCCAAGGGGCTCGGTGTAAAAATGTCAGAGGTAAAAATGTCAGAGGTAAAAATGTCAGAGGAAAATATGTCAGAGGTAAAAATGTCAGAGGTAAAAATGTCAGAGGTAAAAATGTCAGAGGTAAAAATGTCAGAGGTAAAAATGTCAGAGGTAAAAATGTCAGAGAAAAAATGTCAGAGGTAAAAATGTCAGAGGTAAAAATGTCAGAGGTAAAAATGTCAGAGGAAAAAAATAAAAACAAAATCATGTGGCAAGTTTGTTATGGTTACACCCGGGTTATATATTAGGCTTATCGAAAAAGAACAGCGAGGGATATTCTGCAGTTGTTATTTCACCGCTGCTTTGTTTTCCACTTTCCCAGTTTAAATTTATTTACCTTTTGACCCCGAATGGTGACTTTTTTGCCCGATTATTGCCGAAGGAAGACGAGGGGGGGGGGTATTCTTCTTCTGGGGCACGGTGACCCGGCTGCTCTCCCCCTTCCTCTTATATTATGCTTTGCTAATAAATCCTTCCGAACAGTGGTCAATGCCTAGGCAGAGCAGGCAGACTAATGGGACATGGTTTCTACTCCGAGTTTCGCGCCTTGCAAGCAATCATCAGGCAATTGATAGCATTTTTAAACATGATTATCCTACAACCTTGGTGCAAATACCCCTAAAATAAGACTTAACTAATAAAATTCAATTAGAATTACTCATGAGTAATTTTTATTATATTGTATTCAGGTATTGTATTAGTTAAGTCTTATTTTGAGCGTATTTGTACCAAGGTTGCAGAGGAATCATGTAAGAATGCTATCAGTTGTCTGATGATCGCTTGCAAGGCGTGAAACTCGGAGTAGCAATTATGCATGTCCTATTAGTCTGCCTTATTCAATATTTATATACCGGTATATTATGCTTTTGTAAAAGCAAATGGTACTGGTACACTGAGCAAACTTCTGGGGAAAAAGATTTCTAAAATCGAGAAGTTTGGCCATGTTTTATAGGCTGAGTTGTCGCTCCATGCATGGTGTAATTATTAAATAAAAAGAAAAATCAGTACAGCCCCCAAAATAGGATCAGATATCTATGAACCTTCCCCCCCCCCCCCCCCCCCCCCCCCCCACTTCTCCTTCATTTTTGAAGATTGTTGGACATTTTAACTGCGTGGCAATGGCTAATATTATATGTAATTTCCAATAAATGCATATTTCCGACAATTCCACTTTCTTGTGGGCTTGGTATTTTGATACTCTGAAACAAAGCAGAAAGCCATGTTATCAATGCTAACCCATCACATTCCCGAAGTGCGCGCGTTGCAGTAAAATATTGTCGATTACTATTGCAGTATAAAATAGTCTGGGAGAAAATCAATAAGCAGCTTTGTTAATCCGATACAAAGCAGAAAGCCGCCCTTGGTACATCAATTAAAGAGAAGGTTGAGTTAAAGGTGAACAATAATTTGTGAGCGTTTATCATTCTTATTATGCAAGTGTGGAAGAACATCAAAGAAAAAAGTTATTCCCTGAAAATCTATTTCAAATGACTTCATATCTCAGATATGACTTTACTTTACCAAGACTTTACCAAGACTGGGCCAAAGTTTTTATCATTTTGATGACTCCACACCAATACTTACATGTTTATGCTAGATGAGCAACCTTTTCTGATTGCTTCCACACCGTTTCTTTCACAATGCAATCGCAAGACCAGAACTCAACTTTATCTTTAAATGCCAACCGCACCATCACATTCCAGAGAAGCGCGCGCTTTGCAGAGTTTCGGTTTAAGTTACATCGTTATTTATATAATGATGTGCAAAAAAGTTGATAGTGGATTACTATTGAGGTATAAATAGTCTGGGAGAACAGCAATGGGCATCAATTATTCCCTCGACATGAACGTATAAATATCAAAAAGGACAAACGACATGCGATGGAGGTAATTGCATTAAATAAGGGTGGAATGAAGGTCATATAATGAGGGGCATATGTACACAAAAGTATTTGAGGGCAAGGTGTCCATTCTTTGGAAGTGTGTGAGGCGTACACGTGGGTGCAACGGAACCTTAAAAAGAGATCTCAATCGGGCCCAACCGCGCACAGCCAACCCACACAACCATGACGTTGACCTAGTAGGAGCGGAGATAGCAAAAGCGCGGCAGCAAATGAAGGCACGGACCTCGACCACCAACGACACGCCCAAACAAATATATACGGATACGGTGAGAAATCTGCCTAGAGAAGTACAGGGAAATCTGCCAAGCCGCACCGTTATGGAGCCTGCAACTCTAGCAGAATTGAACATGGATCCCGAACTAACGATGACGGATGGGCCCAACCCAACGCAGTTCCTCCTCTACGACAACGGTCCCCAAGCTCGGAGTAGAATGATTGCGTTCGCCACAGAGGAGTGGATTATTTTGACGAAATGCGTCGTAGTGACACGCCCTTATAAGGGGTCACACATGTCGGAGGGTTTAAAATGGGGATGAGCTTCTGAATCGAGACGGTCTTTTACTTTTTGCAGCGGGTTTTTAGTTTTCGGAGCGAGTTTTCACTTTTCGGGCGACTGCTTGTTTTTTCTCATTCTTACTCCACTTCCTTTGCCGCCATGAGGTGCTAAAGCTTTAGCAGAGTTCGGGGCGCCCAGCCTATATATGTAACTTTTCGTGATTCCTCGTGATTATATGTAATTATTTGTACTAAATGCACTACTCACTTTAACACTTGACTTTTGTCGAGAACTTTCATTTCTTCGTTTGGACTTTGTTCGTCTCTGGAACGTTACACGGGCTAGCTAGTTGTAGGCTGCCACCGGCTAAACCGGTCCGAGTCACAAACATTAACACATCAACCAATTAAAAATATTAAAAAATGTTAGACATTCATACATAATAAATATGCAAGCCTGATCACAAAAAAAAATAAATTTCAAAAATCTATTTTCCACATTGTATTATCCTCAGGACATGTACGAAATACAACACACAGCCATTTATAAAATTTACATTATGGAAGAAATGAATATAATAGACTAGCCTATGCAGTAGCTGTACGTCTCGACATTCTATGTGATAAAAGTGCTGAGATATTATGACGGTACTTATGACGGCACTTTTTGCTTGTACCTCTGATATTTTTACCTCTGACATTTTTACCTCTGACATTTTTTCCTTTGACATTTTTACCTCTGACATTTTTACCTGGCACCGGCCTAAGTGCCCATTTAGGCTACCTCACCTGGTAGAGTGTGGCAATTGTGGATCTATATATTGTCAAGGAATAGCTACGACGGGCATTCGAACTCCGTAACTTGTATCAACTATGCAACGACACCTCTACAAACAGTTATATAATTACTATATTAACCACGACATCTGAAAATCATACCTACCACATGCGACTCCGGCGTGGCCTGGACAATAATAAGTCGTCTTGTTGTATTTGCAGGATAACAAAGAATTTTCGGTGCCGTTGCAGGCGAATTCGTTTCCCTCGATCAGGGACCTCTCTGCCTCGATAGAGAAAGGCGGCGGTGGTGTTGGCGTGACTGTGAGAAGATAACTCTGTCTTTGAAGGCCTTCGTTCCACACCTGGGCATATCCATCATCAAATCCCAGTTCTCTGCAGACCACCAGAGCATCCAGTGCGTCCCACTCGGTTCTGCAGATGGCCTTCCAAACACCTCTGACGTTGACCTGCACGAGTCCCTCCTTATCCGAAGCTCCCCCGTGGAGGCGAATGGAATCCCTACTACCAGCAATAACTTCGATTCAGATCGAGGGAAAAATGAAAGAATTCAATGAACACCGTCGCAAAGACTTTCGAGAAATTACCTTTAAGTGACTCGGTAACATTGTTGAAGGTAGATGAAAAAACTTTGTAATTTTTGCTTTTACTGTACTAACCCTCTAACAGGCAAAAAAATCCTGAGAAAATTCTCAAACCACAAAGATATTTATGATTTTTTTTTAAGGCGTCACTGTGCAACAACCTCTAACCGTAAATTCTCCAAACCATTTTTGAATTTTCCCAACCGTTTTTCCTTGAAAATAAGACAGACTTTTTTCATGCATGTCAATACTTAAATGTCTGGAATGGTATATAGAGCCAATTCATTGCATTTTGACGATTTTGACGATGCATGTCACATGCATTTGATATGCATGTGACACCTGTTCTACACATTTTTAAATAATAGCAGTGAAGGGATGTTCCTTTGTCTGCCACAGCAATTGTTGAGGGTAGAATGAGGAACTGTATATTGTGTCCTCTTTCTTTGTCCGTCATGTTCATAGTGTTTAGAACTCCGGGGAATAAAAATTAATCGTTGATGGGGAAGAATCATTCCAAACATTGTAATTTACTATTTAATCATGTACTTTCTATTGTGAAACGAACAAATAAACAAATAGAAATAATGATGAATACTACTAACGACACGATTACAACAACAACAAAAAAATCACCTGTAGAAATGTGATTTTTTTTTTTTATTACAAACGGTGTATTACGTAATCTGAACATCTTGTCTTTGGGGTAGACAATGACATATTGAAATTTCCCTCTTGTTAATTTGACGAAGTTCGTTGCTGTCGTGTTGAATATAACACCCCAATCAGCTATAGCTAGAGGAGAGACCCAAGGATAACAGTGATAACAAATCAATAATGATAATATCAATTTTTGTTAAGGTCTATACAGTAATACGACATGATAATTTTAAATTAGGTTATCAGGAATATCTCCTTTTGTTTGGGGGGGGGGTTAAATGTTTGTATTGAAAAACATACTTTTAATTCAATTTTAATTGGGTTGACAGAATCAACACCCAATAAACAAAACACTAAAAAGTAACCTCTTTTGGGAGTGTATTTTAAGTGATTTTAAAGTATGGTGCCTTTTGAACTAAATTTAAACGTTATCGACACGTGCTTTCATTTAAACAAAAAAGGTACTCCTGTTCACGTTTTCATCTAACCTAAAAACCACCAATTTATCACGCGACTGGAGTAACGTGATTCCACTTACCTCTGTAAATCACGTGTTTATGACCAAATAACCACTTGACCAAGCAACGAGTTTTTTGTCCGTTAACCGATGGTGGTGATAAATAAGTAATTATTTGGTCTTGTAAGCACCTTAATCGATTGGTTTCACAGGTTATCCAAGGTTGATGGTAATAATCACGTTACTTACACCGGCTAATCGTCTTATTGTTCTGTCCGTGAATCACTGGTTATATTAAATTAGTAACTCTGAGGTGTCTTACACACCTCTTTAAATGGTTTCAAAGTTACCATAACTTTCTTGGTTATGATCACGTAGCTAAAACTGATAACTAATCTAAGCTGTGAATCCGTGATATTTAGGTGTGAAAAATTTGTAATTATTAGGTGTCTTAAAACACCTATTTAAATGGTAGTCAAAGTTGCCAGCAGTTCCGCGGTGATGATCTCGTGACTCAAACGGATTATTAATCTAAGTTGGGCATAAGTGACTTTTAGGTGTGAAAAATTAGTAATTATTAGGTGTCTTAAAACACCCTTTTAAATGGTTTCAAAGTTACCATAACTTTATTGGTGATGATCACGTAGCTAAAACTGATTACTAATCTAAGCTGTGAATTCGTGATATTTAGGTGTGAAAAATTAGAAATTATTAGGTGTCTTAAAACACCTATGTAAATGGTAGTCAAAGTTGCCAGCAGTTCCGCGGTGATGATCTCGTGACTCAAACGGATTATTAATCTAAGCTGGGTATTCCGTGATTTCCAGGTGTGAAAAATGAGTTATTCTTGGGTGTCTTGATGGTTTCACAGTTACCATTTAAGTTCCGTGGTGATAATCCCGTGTCTGTTGGCATATTTCTATTTTCACCAGTTGATAACTGATTGTTCGCATCTTTACATTGCACCAGTTGATAACCGGTCTGTGTGCATATTTCCAGTTGCACCAGGTGATGACTGCTGGCTGACTGTTGGCATGTTTCCAGTTGAACCAGCTGACACAAATTAATTTGCATATTGAATATGGGGTGCGTGCAGATCTATGTTTTTTAATCAGTTTATCTGAATTTAGAGCATATTTCTTAATTACTGATGATTTAGTTATATGCAATTCATTTCGAAAATACTACAAATATAAATTACCAGTTATTAGGACATTTCGCTACTTCGTATAAATTACATTTAATTAAACATGAATAAGGAAAACATTAACTAGAACTAAAATAATTTCAATAAAATACAAGTATATGAAAAAAATTCGATTAATTAATTATGTAAGTCTACTTATTACCAATGCCTTTACATTGGAAATACAGACGTACCAGTATTGAAGTGTTGTTGCTGTTCAACTGGTTGGAAGTTTTACCAAATTGTTCTAATGGCTCAGCTAGACCAGTTGAATTATAACTGGTCTGGATCAACTGGATCATTTAGCCCATTTCAATTTCTGGGGTTACCAGTTGGCATTAACTGGTTCATCAACTGGACTAGTTGCAACTAACTTTCTCCTCTGGGATGTTTGCAACCACCCCCCCCCCCCCCCCCCCCTCTAATCCCAAACTGCTTCCGGCGCGCCTGGACGTAATTATGGAAGATCCAAAACACGATGTTCAGAAACGGGATGAGAACGTCATTATTTTGGTTTATTTATGGTGTAACATTTGCGTAATTATCGGGTTGAACGCGGGTTACAGTAATATATTTCCTCTTCAACGTAATATTCACGTGAATTTCACGCACATATTTTGACTAAAACAAACACTAACGCTTCACGTGTTTTTGTGACGCGATAATTTCGTTTATGAAGATGTAATTTCATAACCAAAAAAACACGGGAGTATTAGGTTTCCAAACCATGGTCTCCAAGGTAGGGATAATCACGTTATATAATGGTGATATTGCAGTGACAATTGCGTGATTTAGTGTACGTGTGTTTTAAGTGACCTAGTGCAACAAACGTATTAACACATTTACGTAAATGTCCGGTGTTTGAAGAACGTAACTCTCCTCAAGTCGATACCTTGATATTGACGTGATTTTCACGTGATTTTTTTTATTGGGGCAATGATGTGACATGTATTACACTATTTCCGTCAAAAATACCTTAAGTATTACACTTATAATTGTCCGGCTGCATTTTGTGTAGCAAACTTCTTGCAAATGCCTGCGTTTGATGTCTTTATACACTGTCGCTCATATAGTTCGAATATTTTTGTTTTACCCCAATTCATGGAATTATTTTAAAAATAATTTTAAAATAATAGATCTAGGTAATAGTATACCTTCTCAGATTTTATTGAATAATATTTGCCAATGTGTGTTTTGTGTGACTGCTAAAGCATGTCATGCTACTTTGCCTATCAAATAGGGGACCTACGCCCTTAAGTCATAAATGACAGTAATGAGGAGTAATGCAACACAAAGGAAAACTAATAAAGCACATCGACACGGGTTTGATCCTGGGGCCTCACCGTTAGGAGACCATCGCTTTTTCACTGAACCATGACTGTAAGCAGCGGGGGCTAGGGTAGGGGGCAGTTTCCATAAATTAAAAAAACAAAGAAAATGCAATAAATTTTCAATAATTTATTGCATTTTACCCCGATTCCCAACATAAACAAATCCTATGTGTGCCCATGCCTTGAGCCATAATGCATGTCCGTCCAGAGAATTTGTTTATGTTGGGGACCGGGGTAAAATGCAATAAATTATTGAAAATTTATTGCTTTTTTCTGTTTTTTAATTTATATATGGAATCTGCCCCTACCCTAGCCCCCGCTGCGTACAGTCATGGTTCATTGACAAAGCAATGGCCTCGTAACTGTGAGACCCCATGATCAAAACCGTGTCGATGTGCTATATTAGTGTCCTTTTGTGGGGCATTAATCCTCATTACTGTCATTTATGACTTAAGGGCGTAGGTCCCCTATTTGATCAGCATAGTAGCATACACATGCTTTAGCAGTCACGCAAAACACACATTGGCAAACTATTACTCAATAAAACCTGAGAATGTATAGTATTATTTAGATCTATTATTTTTTAATTATTTTTAAAATAATTCCATAAAGTGGGGTAAAACAAAAATATTCCAACTATATGACCGACAGTGTACTATCCACCCAAATCACAATGACGTATCAAAGTACACGAGACCCTATTTGCTTGACGTACATGTAGGACTGCATCTTGATGCGACATTCGACATAATGCATGTCATGGTAATATTTAACAGACATGAATGTATTTGTGTTAATTTTTCAATAATAAAGCTTTCGGTCGATTTAAGTCAAAAATCATTGTTTTATAGCATAATGAATATCTTGACCTTGAGGGGGAGCTATACAACATAAAGAGTTTATTATTTACAATTTCAAAACTTTAGACTCGATTTCAACTGCGACAACGATCACTAAATATTTTAGGATTGCATATGTTTCGAATATGTTCATTTGAACCGAATTCATGACCCCATACCAAAACGTTGTATTACCTTTAATATAGAACGATTCTTTTCCACATTCTCCTAAGGAGTAAGGAGGTAATCTTTGCCCCTTCCAATCGTTTTGAGTTCTAACATCAACAATAACCTGGTTTGGGCTTCTTTGGCAACTTCAAACGAAACCAAAGTTACATGTCTACTCACACGTTGCGTGTCTGAACAGATTATGTAAGCAGTGAAATTATATTTTGCAAGCAGGTTTTCATGCATCTCTCAAAGGTATAATGAAGGCATCCTAATATTCGCGGTTATAATTATATGCTATTTGGTGCACATTTCTCTCCAATGTCCAGGCGAAAGCTCTTAACCCCTGCCCCCATCATGTTATCTACGTTCATACCACTTACGTGTATATGTGCAGAGTACGAAGAGAAGCCCTGATCTTAGGACACTATTCCATACCTTCAGCGCCATTTTGATGCACGACCTATACGAAGTATTATATTGATGTACATGTAAATGTACTGCTTGTATATGTTGTCAGACGGCACATGAGTTCAGCCGTTTGTGTATGCGTTTCCCGTTCTGTCTGCCTATATATACGCGTTATATATGTATGTACAAGCTATCGAACGGAGTCGGTTTATTCGGTTAATTCGTAATATGGAACGCTAAAAAATAATTCTAAAATGTTGAAACCGATACAAAAACAGGCCGTTGTAACCAGAGTCTGGTATTGTCTACTCTCTCTCTCTCTCTCTTTATATATATATATATATATATGTGTGTATAAATATATCTCTTCATATCACCCCTCTCTCTCTATCTCTCTCTCTCTCCCACAGTGTCCAGTTTGATTTATATATTTTTCTCTCTCGCTATTAGTTTTGCGATATCCCACATAATTCACATTCATAATTATGTAAGCTTGGTCATAATCTATTGAATAATAGGTATTTGCCACTAAAAGGGGGAATTAAACGAACGTAGCTCCTTATGATTATATATGGACATCCCTTTCCCAAATCCTATTATAATTTAGTGCAAATGACGATGAATTGTCGAATTCGAAACGTTTAAATTACAAATGTTATCCCCCCCCCGTCTCTCTCTCTCTCTTTTTCATGTGTGTGAATGAACACACACATACACACACGCACATACCATATTGCTCCGTTTGTCTCATTTTCGCTCATTGATATCTGAAATTAAACAGTTAGTAAAATGAACCTACCAAACTACATAATAAAATGAAATACTTGACTGAAAGTAGGGGAATTTGATGTGGTGCACAATTGCACCCCTCTGTTAATAATCGAATAGTCCATGGTGTTCATAAATATTCATGTTTTTGCTTACCTCAGCAAAATGTTTGCCCATACTAAATGGAAAAATTACGGTGGGGGGTGGCTGAAGTGGACATAGTGAACCAAGCAGAACTGATATCTGATAATTCATGCTTTTTATCCTTCGTGTGCTTGACCTATAATCTTACAATCGCGTGGTAAATTGCGTCCAAAGTTTGACCTGTTACATGCGTTATATATGCAACGGCGAGCTTGCGACCTATTTTACACAAATTACGGTGGATGAACTTTCAAAAGTCAATAGGCCATGAGGGTTCCAATGAAAGAGCTAGTGTCAACGTACGTCGGGGTGGATGTGCTTTTCGTTCAAACAAAAAATGATTTTTTTTTTTTTTTTTTTTTTTTTTTTTTTTTTTTTTTTTTTAACGATTTGTTTTTGTAAAAGTCCATAGGCTAACATGTTAGGCTGCTGACTCTGACGATATGGGGCGTTGTCAAATGAGACTAAACAGAGCTAAATGATTGACACAATGAATTATTTATATCCTAAATAACTGCTACGAAAATCATATTTCATACAAGAAGCAAGGTTCATCCCATGCCATAATAGAGATACCTGATTACCTGAATCATAAACAAAAGATCAGCAAACAAAATCTGAAAAAACATAATTTTCTTAAAAACTACATGTATTTATTGGTAAAAATTGTAAAAATGTAAAAAAAAAAAATCCTTTTCACTATCACTTCCGTATTCAGGATTTATAACAATCTAACTAGTACTAGATATGTAATAAAGTTTTGCTATAAATTAAATAGATGTACAACACAAAATACCTACATAGATAACTCTGACGAATCATAGGCACATCATAAATCTATCTACATAATTTTCAAAATGAAAAAATACAAGTAATAACAAATTTATTTCGAAGAACCTTGCAACAACGAAAATAGGCAAAATATAATACTTCTTATGTTAATTTAGACACTGCACAACTAATCTAATACAGAAGAGTGAAAGCCCCCTTTTTGTCATACGGAACACTTTCTTTGGAGTTAAATCCATTCCGGATACAGTGAGTTTGAGTTGAAGTTTTATTATCAAAACGTTCAAATACAGTATCTTTAACAAATATCTGGAATGAATAATAGGGACCATAAAAAAGCATAAAATGCTAATCATGTCTGGTACCTTTAAAGTACAGTATCTTAACATATAACAATGTGTGTACATATATATATATATATAGATAAATAAATGTATATACAAATAAATATGACTTATTGAATACAGGTACATGTTTATACTTAAGCTACATACTATGCCATGTATATATTACACATAATACGTGTTTGTTTAGTACAAAGCCTAAACGAATATAAATAGACATTCCGTATAAGATAATACAGTTAAATATGATAACTGTCTACAAATATAGAGTTTATGTTTAATGTCTAATAAAGGAAAGAAGCTTGGTTAAAAGGTGAACACAGTTATTATATTAACATTTGTGCAGTTAGAGTACTACGAAAACAAAAAAATAAGCTTTTTTCCCCGTAGGAACAAAGGTAAATCATTCCAGAAGCATATGCCTCTGTATGACACAGAAAATGTACCTTGCGTTGTCCTTACTTTAGGCATACTTATTTTTTATATTTTTTCTTTGTCTTGTCTCATATCTGTGCTGTACGAAAGAGCCGTACTAAATAGGGGACTGTGGCAATCTATTATTCAATAATTGATGCATAAAACACAAATAGATATATAGTTTATATAGTTGATACACATTCAATAATTTTAACTCCTGGAATATTGGTTTTGAATGTGCCCGAAAGGAAATAAATGTTAAATGTAGTAATGAACCATGTCCATCAGAATTAACACACTGAAATCTTTCATAAAGATAATCTTTAAACTACTGAAGTAGCAGTCCCCTAATAACCAGTATTGTGCTGTCTATCGTATCAAAAGCTTTCTGAAAATCTGGGAATACGTCTAGGGTGATCCTACCCTTATCCAACGATTTTACATCATTATTTAAATTCATTAACGACAACTTTGTACTGTAGTGTTTACGAAAATCATATTCGTGGTTATACAAGACACTATTTATTTCAAGATAATCAAGTAGCCTCTTATATATTAATTTCTCACATAGCTTTGCCAACAAAGGCAACACTTAGATTGGTCGGTAATTACTTGGTATTTCTCTCACCCCCTTTTTAGAAATAGGTGTTACTTTAGCTACTTTCATCGCCTCTGGAACAAGACCCAGCACGAATAATTGGTTTAAAAAATAAGCCAATGGTCTTGCAACTAAAAAGAAAAATCATATCTTTTAGCAATCTAGCTGGAATATTATCGTAACCACATGTTTTCTTTAGATTCAAAGTGAATAAAAGATCTTGAACCTCAAAATTTTTAATCGGTTTCCAAAACATAGAGTCTGTTGCTTCATTACTAAGGTAATCTCTAAACGTGATATTATCATCTCATTACCTGACTCTAGCGAACATGTGCCGGATAACCAGTAGTCCAGTGGGTAGTATACATTATTGTCGTACACGTCAGTGACAACGCTAATCCGGCTCCACACAAACTCCAGGCTTACCTTATTCGCCATTCGATGTAGTTTTTGGTGCTACCTGTTGTGGTCTTGCGTCGGTTTCGTTGGTGTAACCGATGTATTTGGAAAAGTTGTTCGCTGAGTGCTGCTGTAGTGGTAATGTCCAGGAGTTTGCACTAGCAATTTTTGCTCTATTGAAAATGAGACACAAACACTTCGGTTTGTAGGAGTAAACAGCTTCGTATCATTCATCAGGAGTGTTCATGGGATTCGGGGTGAGGAACTGATAACGTTTTTGGTTTCCGCAAAATCCTCGACACGCCAAACGCACCAGCAATGAGGATAAGAATAGAAGCCACACCGAGGAAAGCCAAGGACCCGAAGACAGATGGTTGCAACTTTGTGTCTTGAGGAGAAGAACAAAAAGAAAACAATGTTCTGAAATACCGCACATACGAACCGAGTGGCATATCTTAACGAGCCTTTATAGCTTTTCAATTTGCTACCAACGGCGTGCCACGGACCCGACGCTTTGTTTGTAACTGCAGAAGACCCAGTGCAACTCTACAGCTAAAGCAGGGCTCCCACTTAGCCGAGTTGGAACCAATTCTTGATATCACGAAATCGAATTCCTGATATCACGAAATCAAATTCTTGATATCAAGAGTTACCATTGCTTTACAACGTAAAATTATTTCTTGATATCAAGAATTGATTTATTGATATAAATTAATAATAAAACCGCTTGCCATAAGATCGCGCCAGCTTGCCACAACTCGAGGTTCTAACTCGGCTAAGTGGGAGCCCTGCTTTAGAATCATTAAGACGTACATGTTTCGTTATAGTTCGCAACTCGTCACATATCATCAAATTAAATATATTGGGTAAATAAAAATTTGTCCAGCATCAAACTTATTCTGGTAGGTCTATATTCTTTAGCCAAATTGAGTAATATAATGTCCGGTTAGGGTGAAAAAAAAGAAGAATTACTTCATAATAAGCTAAATATTAGCCGAATTGCGTTAATAAAACATGCCTGTAGTTGTGTAGATACATCACCATCTAGGCATATCTTTAACTAGTATTTCTAAGAGTACAATACATTGTACACGTTATCGTAATTGCGGTATACGAGTCATATCATAATCAGTAGCACGAAATATCAAGATTTGGCTATTTTGCATCATTGGCATGAAAATATTAGGATTCAGACTGTTGCAGGGGTAAAGAAAATAAAATAACACGAACAAATTATTGCCGAACTTAGACCACCGAAATAGTAAAGTTACCTACAAAATGCATGAAAAACTACACGTATATAAGGATGAATCTGACAAAGAGCGTTTTGTGTTTAATACAGCTAAACGGCCAATAGCAGAGATATGACAAAGAGGAGTACACTGTATAACAACTTTCCTTTTTGTTTTCCTTTATGTCATTTTGATTGTTTTCTTAAGTGTTTATGTTTTTGCTTCTTTAGTTGTTATTCTAATTGGCAGCTTTACGCATCATGTTATTAAAGGAACAACCTATCAATGTGTGCGTGCGGATGTGTGGGTGTTTATTTTTCTTTAGTGACTTGTTTCAGTGCTCCAGTATGACGAATGTTTCATTTAGGGTATAATGAGCTCCCCACATGCCATGATAAAAAAACAAGATAAATACTGTTCTTATAAGAATACTCACAACACTCGACGCTATTGTACTGAACACCATCAGGACACAACCCCTCCTCTGTATATACCACGTCACATTCCCACAGACGTGTAGCTCCAATACAAGTTAATGTGTGAATCAGCTTAGGTAGGTTGGGTATTGGTGGCAAGTGGATTACCTATAATATGGAGGGGAAGGACATTAATAAAGGAGGGTATTAAAGACCACAATTAAATCTAATAGTTCCTTGACATAATAATCCATATTGGTCATTTCTAAAAATTTGCAAATGCATCCTTCCACTCCATCATGCTTGAATACTTTGATTGGTATTCTGCAAAAGGTGGAGCCCCCCACACACACACACACACACACACACTTCTTTAGTGACAAAGAGGAAATAAACCCCTGGTCTGTAGGGGATCTCTGGATATGCAACTGCAAACTACATCATCTTTTGGCATAGCCATAATGGTTAGAGAAGAATTTTGTATCTGGTATGCTATGAATTATCACACTTGTACATCCAATGCGACAATTGATTTTACTTAATAAAGCATGAATAACAAAACTAAATAAATGAATTAATAAATGATACAAAATAAAGAAATAAAGAAATAAGAAAATTGATTACATAAGACATAAATACATAAATTGTTTAACAAAATAAAAAAAAAAAATACATGTAGATAAATTACCTTGCCACCATTGGGATACCCTTGATCGCCACATATCAACATTGCCGCCATCTTGTCCATGTTACATACACCGCCTGTAACGTGAACTCTGTCGGCTTTATACACAGGTTGATAGCTATTCAAATCTGGAGACAACACCCGGCCAGTCGATTTCCCCGAAAATGTGGGGACAGTGTAGTCTACATAACGACCGCCGTGCGTGGACAGTGAATCAGCCAACAATGCTCCGTATTCTTTGGTGGTGACACCTGGATCAAATTGAACAAATGTAGAGAAGATGGATGATTTTTTGGCAATTTCGTAGACATCGGGTATAAACAAAATCAAGCAGAACACTAGATGTGCAATCGTGTTTCAACGATGTGCGTGCAATGACGCACGTGTTTCTACGTTTCAAACGAAAGAGCTTCTCTCGGAATATCCAGAGCAATTTGTAAGAAGTAAACAAATTACCATGGTAACCATGTTTTTTTGTTCAAATTACCATCCACCATGAAATTTATTGTTTGATGACCTTATGTTTATCATTGTTTGATACTTGGACCAAAAAAACATGGTTACCATGGTACTTTTTTATAAGGGATATCTTCCGTGATATTGGAGATAGGTAGGGCGAAAGAAAGGCCACAAAGAGGTCCAAAACGGACAAAATGGCGCCTGGACGGTCACACATGAGGGATTCCGGAGAACGAAGAATACAGTGACCCTGAAGGAATGCTAGAGACTATGCCTACGAAGTTTGAAGGCAATTGGAATAGAGGAAAGGACCTAGAAAGGGCTTGCAAGCACTGCCTGCAAAACCAATGGGATTTGGGGCATGATGAACATGTGGTGACGCGTGCTGTGGCACAAACAGCCGCCCATACTATCACAATCATGCAGAGTATAAAATGTAGTCTTGACAATTTTCAAAAATCCGGCTTCGAGGTGCACCGCGTTTTAAAACCCGGAATATTACTGCAAAATTTCAAGGAGAAAACATATAACGTATTTGGTATCATTTGAAAGAACACTTCATTGCGGTCAGGTTGACGCCATTGTCATCTGCGTGTATTACACGCATTTAATGGGCTGTTACGTAATGCATAACAAATTCATGATTTTGGGCAATAATTTTGCGCTGATGTCATCAAATCTAACCAAACTTAGCTCAAATTTGTCACGTGCTTGGATACATGTGTATGCTAAGTTTCATTGACGTAGGTATATTAAAGGATCGTTATTTTAGAGCAAGTTGAAGTTATTTCGCAATTTTTCTGAATTTGGATGGCAATTTTCTCAAATTTAATCAGAGTTAGGGTACATCATTTTGTACTTGGCTGAAAAGGGCACATCTTTAAGTATCTAAATCCAAAAAAGGGTATGGTTTTGGCAAGAAACGATGTAAGTACGGCCACAGAAAGAAAGCCAATTCCCAAAACTTTAGGGGGCGCTATTTATTAGCACTACTGACTTGGCAGCGCTCAAGCACAAGGTAAGCTAAGCTTACCATTTAGGCTACCTCACCTGGGTCGAGTGGGGCAATTGTAGTTATATGTTTTGCCAAAGGATATTCGTGCTACGATGGGTATTTTAACAATGTTTTACCTTGTATCCACTATGCAACGTCACCTCTACAAAGAGTTGTATAATTACTAAATTAACCACGACATCTTAAAATCATACCTACCACATGCGACTCCAGCATGGCCTATACAATAGGAACTCGCCCTGTTGTATTTGCAGGATAACAACGAATTTTCCGTGCCGTTGCAGGCGAATTCGTTTCCCTCGATAGAGTAGTGCGGCGTTGGTGTTGGCGTGACTGTGACTAAGGAGTTATTGGCATGGTAACCCCGGCTTAGAATGCCTTCTCTCCAAACCTGTACATATCCATCAGCAAATCCCAGTTCTCTGCAGACCACCAGAGCATCCAGTGCGTCCCACTCGGTTCTGCAGATGGCCTTCCAAACACCTCTGACGTTGACCTGCACGAATCCCTCTTTATCCGAAGCTCCCCCAAGGAGGCGAATGGAATCCCTACTACCAGCAATAACTTCGATTCAGATCGAGGGGAAAATGAAAGAATTCAATGAACACCGTCGCAAAGACTTTCGAGAAAATACCTTTAAGTGACTCGGTAACATTGTTAAAGGTTGATGAAAAAATTGTGCACTTTTTTATATGAAATGCTACTTATTATATTCCTTCTACTGTATTAACCCTCTAACGGGCAAAAAATCCTGAGAAAATTCTCAAGCCACAAAGATATGTATGGGTCTAACAGTGATTAACAGTAAATTCGTCCAATCATTTTTGAATTTTCCCAACCGTTTTTCCATGAAAATAAGACATAAGACAGGTTTTTAAAAATTCTGTCAACACTTAAATGACTGGAATGGTATATAGAGCCAATTCATTGCTTTGTGACGATTTTCATTCACCTAAAATGTAATAATATAATTGGGAGAATTAAGGAATCGATCAGATCAGTTTTTCCCAATTTTTATTATAAATAATGAGCCTTTTTCACTCAAACTTTCAGAATATCTTTGATTGTGCATCTATTATTATTTTCTCTCATTTGAACAATGTTACCACGTTCCTTTAAGGGTGGCTTAATTACACTAATTATGTGTCATCGATATATTCACACATTTCGATAGGTAACGCACAAGGTGATTTTCTTGGCATTATTGTGGAAGGCATTTGCGATCGTGGTGATTACTTTAGAACTCCAGGGAATAAAAATTAATCGTTGATGGGGAAGAATCATTCCAAACATTGTCATTAACTATTTAATCATGTACTTTCTATTGTGAAACGAACAAATAAACAAATAGAAATAATGATAAATAGTACTTACGACACGATTACAAAAAAAAAAAAATCACCTGTAGAAACGTGTTTTTTATTATTACAAACGGTGTATTACGTAATCTGAACATCTTGTCTTTGGGGTAAACAATGAGATATTGAAATTGCCCTCTTGTTAACTTGACGAAGGTCGTTGCTGTCGTGTTGAATAAAACAACCCCAATCAGTTATACCTGGAGGAGAGACCCAAGGGTAACAATGATTCAGTAAGCGTTTCGCCTCCCAGGCACAGGTGACGCCCAATTAATATTAATAATTTGAAAAAATGGGTCTATAAAGTATTACGATATGAGAGTTTTAAATTAGGTTATCAGGTCTTTTTTGGGGTTTATTTGTTTGTATTGGAAAATTTACTTTAGGCCTAATTCAATTTTAATTGGGTTGACAGACTCAATATCCATAGATTCATGGCGTTAAGTGATGGGTATACAGTGTAAATATCATAGATCCAATTACCTACAACTACAACAATGACGTGACAGGTATTACATCATTTCAGTCAATTTCTTACTTAAAGTATTAAACTTATACTTGTCCGGCTGCATTGTATACAAACTTCATGCAAACGCCTGCATTTGTGGTTTGTATTCCAATGAAATAATGACTTTATTATATCCACCACATTCGCAATGACGTAAGTACTCGAGACCCCATTTGCATGACGTACGACTGCACATGACGCGACCATTGACATATACTGCATGCAATGTCTTCATGACAACTTACCAAGGCTCACTCTCACGTCCATGGTAATATTCAACAGACATGAATATATACCATTTTTCAATAATGGTTCCCTTTGATATAATTGGTTAAAACGATTGTTTCCCACATTCTTCCAAGGAATATATTAAGGAGGAAATATTTGCCCCTTCCAATCGCTTTGAGTTCTAACATCAACAATCACCAGGCGCTTCTTTGGGCATAAAAGTATGCATTCAACTTCAAGAATCACTTCATAATAAACGAAACCAAACTCACATGTTTACCCACACGTAGCATGTCTGGGCAGATAATATTAAGCAGTTAAATTATATTTTGCAAGCAGGTTTTTATGAATCTCTCAAAGGTATAATGAAGGCATCCTAATATTCGCGGTTAAAATTATAAGCAATATGATGCACATTTTTCTCCAAATCCACAAACGAGAAAGCTGTGAACCTCTGCCCAGCTTCCCTTATCACGTTATCTACGTCACCACTCACGTGTATATGTGCAGAGTACGAAGAGAAGCCCTGATCTTAGCACACTATTCCATGTCTCCAGCGCCATTTTGATGCACCGCTTATAGTATACGAAATATTATATTGATTTACTGCTTGTGAGATTTTTTGTCAGACGGCACATGAGTTCAGTCGTTTGTGTACGTGCGTTTCCCATTCTGTTTACCTATAATGTATGTACAAGCAATCGAACGGAGTCGGTGTATTTGTTTGGTCGTAGTATGGAATGCTTAGAGTGAATTCTGAAATTTGAAACCGATACAAAGAGAGGACGTTGTAACCAGTGTCTGGTAATGTCTACTATATCTATTCTCTCTTTCTTACTCTTCATGTCACCCCAAGACCCCCCCCCCCCCCCCTCTCTCTCTCTCTCTCTCTCTCTCTCTTTCTCCCTCTCATTCTCTCTCTCTCTTCCTCTCTCTCTCTCTCTCTCTCTCTCTCTATATATATATATATCACTCCATGTCTATATAATATACATGCATCCATTCGTTCCCTCATTTCGCTCTCGCTCTCTCTCTCTCTCTCTCTATCATTTGATTTATCATTATTTCGCTTGCTATTAGTTTGCGATATCCCACATAATTAACATAACATCAAATATCAAATCGTTATTATATAAACTGGGCCATAGTCCAATAAGAGACCAGTATTTGCCACAAAAAGGGGCATTAAACGAACGTAGGTCCTTATAATTATGTGGACATCCCCTTACCGAATCCTAACCCCCGAAACCCCCGAAACCCCCCCCCCCCCTACCGCTCTCTCTCTCTCTCTTTCGTGTGCGTTAATGAACACAAACATGCACACACACACACATAACTTGGTACATAGAATCGTTTATATCCAAAACAACTGCTAAGAAAATCATTTCGCATACTATATAGAACCAAGGGACAATTTGCAAGGCTACCACGCCATAAGGAAGAAGACATGGTAGAAATACATGGTAGAAAAGGTTTCTGCAAGAGAAGATCAACAACAACATCACAATTCTTCAAAACGACATGTATTAGTTCTAAGCATGGTAAAAATGTAAATAATTTTATTTCATTTTCTCACTTCATCACTTCTGTATTCAGGATTGATGAAACCAACTAGAACAAGTAGATATTTAATAACGTTTTGCTTTAAGTTTAATAGGCAGTCTTTCCTCAGTAATAGACATTTTCTACATAAAACAAAATTGAAACTATTTTTGAAAGAGAAACTGATCGACTGGCAATTTCAGTACCCTATTGAAATCATGTTCGTAATAGGTAATACGCCATTGCCATGTTCGCATATTGCAGTAGGTGACGCACAAGTTCAAGGCTATTGAAATTGGCTTAAGTTGATTTTTCGACAGTGGGTTCTATTTTGTTATAACCATTTCCTGGATAACATGTCGATATATGAACAGAAAAAGCTAGGATGATAATTATTGTCAGGAAATGTGAAAGATTCTGACTCAAAGTACAAAAAGGGGATCGGTTTTAAGTCCTATCCGAGGGACTGGATAATGAGGATAAATTTCTTAAGAACATGAGTTAGGGTTACAAGTTAATCCATTCCGTTTTGAACCTGGGGCGTCCCAGTTACGAAACAACTGCTCTACCACTGAGCCATCATATGGCGTATGGCGGGTCCAGCCAGGAAGGGGGTCGGTGGTGGTGTTGACGGGGGGGGGGGGGGTAATCTGTATGAATAAGATATGGTTGAAATGTGAGAGCAAATGCCATCACGTGGTGGGAGGGGGCTGAATGAGTCGTATCATCAGCTTCTTCTCGTGTTGCAATTCCAACCCCAACCCCCAACCCCCAACCCCCCCCCCCCCCCAACCCCTCATTCGCCGTTCAGTTTGAGGAATGGCTCCCGCTCTTTCACTCCTAACAGTCACAGACAAGAATACTGACAAGATGCTAAGATCAATTTAAACATTTGTTCTTCTTACAAATGTGCCAAATCACAGAACAACACCACCAACAACAACAACAACAACAACAGGACAGCACACTTGTCGTATGAAGTGTGTTTGGTGGTTGTTAGAAATGTTGATTAAATATTTTGAAGATATGTCCCTCAAAAAAAAGCATGACTTAAAATAGTATAACATACACAATGTACCATGCTACATCAGTATGACTGACGCTGGAAGAATACCAAACTTATGCCAAACTCCAGTGGTGTGCGACTTTTCTTGTAAAGAAAATGTGGGAATGCATGGATTTCATGAATATGAGCGAACATAATCTACACAGAAAGAGCTCTGTTAAAAGCATAAACATGAAAAACTATAAAGACCTTCATTAAAAATCGTTTTTAATACTAGTGCAATGTGAAATGAAAATTCGTAGAAGAAAACAAATGATAATAGATCAACCTCCTTATATAAGTTAGGTTTCTGGATTAGACCTTTAAAAAAAAAAAATATTGCTCTTTAAATGCCAGAACCTGGGTCGGTCGGTCGGTCGGATTTTAGTTTTGTTTTGTTAACCCCCACCCCCCCCCCCCCTTAAAACAGCGACCGTCGCCAAAAACGTATACACGAGGCCGTGGTCTTCTTCTTTACGCTAGCAGGATTTCGAAACTAGGGCAGAAGACGAGTGAGAATTGGGGAGTAATTTGATGATTTCATGCATTTATATCCCATTTAAACAAACAAAAATACATATTTTTGTATTCATTAAACGTCATCAGGCTCATTCACATCAATATTGAGGGGAACGTGGGAAGGTTTTCGATCTTTCAAGATCCAACGTACAGCACACGCACCGGCTATGAGGATAATCAAGGACGCCAGAGCAGCGAAAACTAGGGCACCAGTGACAGACGGCGCCAATGTTGTATCTATGAAAAAGAAAAAATGTCAATCTCACATTCATTTATTTCCGCATAGTACATTAACATGTGAAAATTCGTAAATGGCCACTAAAGGTTTATTGAAGATGATCACAGTATAGACATCAATGTGTTATAAGAACAAAGGCATGGAATGAACTAAGGTACATAAAGTAACATGAAATTAAAGTAGATTATTTGTTGTCGGGGTTAAAAAAAAGCTCAAGGCCTAAGTCCAATAGTCCAACAGGATCGAGGTTCAAAAGCATATATCTATCAAATTATATAATCAATACAAATACAAAATATGTGACGAAACAGAACAATAAAAACGGAAAAAAATACAATGTGATAATGTGGGTACAGTGCAAAAGGGTCGTGCAAATACAATTTTTTTTTTTTGGAGAAAAAAAGGTATATTTTAAATTTTATTTTGAAAGATGATGATTATTCATTACCTTGTCATATTGGCAAAGTAGATAGATGCTGGTCTTAAGGTATGTAATTGAATCTCATACAACTGTAGGTCATAATATCAAGGCTTACACTTACGTACATATGGAATTAAGTATAGATGGGGAAAACTGTGAAGACTTGCATTGTATAAATATATTGCGCCTAACATGCCTAAAAGGTATGAAAGATCATGGCGGCATACACTTACGAAATATCAAGTTAAAACCACCCCCCCCCCCCCCCCCCACCCTCCCCCTCCTCGCGCTATGCGTGCATCGGCAAAATCGTGAACGAATGGACCTCGGTGTAATATTGTGAGTTCCCGGGGTGGATTGGATTGGATAAGTGTTGCGATTCCATAGTCAGTTTGTTCTAAAGAATCGTATTCAACTTTAGATAAGAGCCATGGATACAATTAATCATTTCATGAGATGATGAAGGCAGGAACCTGAAACAACAATTCACTCACAACACTGGACACCATTATATTGGATACCATCGGTGCAAACACCCGTCGATGTGTACGTCCGTTCGCACCATCCAGAATCCCTATTATTCCAACCACATGATACTGTGCTAACAAGCATCGGTAGGCCATCTAAGGACGGAACTTTCAGTACCTAGAAAGGAAGATATTAATGGAGAAAAGGGCGAATTTAGAACAAGAACAAAAGTTCAGAAAATAAACATAATAGACAGTAAGTAATGATTAAATGTGATACCATGCTAGAAATATGCAGACCTACAACTCACACTCATAACAGCTCATACACACTGGTTGACACCGTTTTTGTTTTATTACTCTCCTTCTTCTACTTTTTTTTGAAATTTTCTATTTCTTATTTTTATCTTCTACCTTCGTCTTATTATTCTCGTTTTTGTTCTTCTGCCTCTCCTCTTTTTTTTTTTTTTTTTTTTTTTTTTTTTGTGCAACGGAAGATCTATGAAAGAAAGTAGCTACGCGCGACAAAATACGGACAGCGAATTACGCTTTAATCATATACAGTGCGTCCCAGAAAAAACGAAATCGAAAATTATCATAACTTCTTTCATTTGATGTCAATCATATAATACGTATTTCACATATGAGTGATTACAATGAATTTGAAGAGAGGAAACTGAAAAGTCATTTGGCGGACGGTATCTGAATTTCATGGAGAAAATCACATTTCTAACAAGTTGAGTTTCTACCCTTTCACATGACACCTCAATCAGGAAAAATGAGCAAGGAATGACAAAGTTCTGTTTGTTTAAGTAGTGCTTGCATTTCCATAATTGTATCAAACGAATTCGTTTTCACTGGGTGCCTGCCGTAGCAACAAACAGAATTGACAAAAGATTTAACTCCATTTCGTTGACAATCAGCCGTAAACAAAAGACTTCGACAGCGTATATTTATATATATATATATATATATACATATATATATATATATATAATATATATTCGTGTGTGTCCATGTGTGTATATATCCTCTTTTTAAAATACGTTTCGTCGCAAGAGGAATAGACTTACCTGCCCACCATTGCTGTATCCCTGTTCACTGCATATTAACATAGCCATTCGCTGGTTCATGTCGCAAACACCACCAGTCAAGTATATGCCTTGAAAATTATAGGCATGTTTAGCCAGTACTCGACCACCTGACCTGTCGCTTGAAGTGATCACTTCATAAGTGACATCATGGTTGCCCCAATCTTCCGCCAATATGTCATTGTATTTGACTTCTGTGACCCCTGGATAAAATGATAACAGAATCAGTGGAAACTTGAAACGAATCCCTTGGATATATTTTGATTGCCGACAATATTATTACAAAAGGGCTCAGAGCTTTTACAAATATTTAACAATTAAAAACAATTAAAAGAAAATGTTAATTTATATAAAATATTTATTAAAAAACAGACGTACCACAGGCGACGCCAGCACGTTGTGGGCAATAGGTGGAGCTCTTCGTGTGCTTGCATGACAACAGGGTTTTCTCGTTTCCGTTGCAAGCGAATTCGTTTCCCTCGGTGTCAAGCCAATTCTTTGGTGCTTCAGTTGTACCATGGATATTCATCGTATCATACCATAGCAAAGCATATCCTTCAGTAAACCCCAGCTGTCTGCAGGTTACCAGAGCATCCAGTGCATCCCATCCGTCATTACAGATGTTCCTCCATTCATCTGTCACGTTGACCTGGACAGCGCCCTCTTTGTCTGAAGATCCTCCAAACAAGCGAATAGAACTATCAACGGCAACTGGAGTTGTGATAATAAAAGGGAAGCTGTCACTCCATCCAACCCAAAACTTTTTGTTGTCAATCACAAGCTCAGAGATAGAGAAGATGAGAAACGTGCATCTCCCTCCCCCCCCCCCCCCTCTCCCCCTGTCTTCACAAAATGTGCTCTTTTTTGCAGAAATACAGGGATTATCAGTTGGGCAGATGTTTTGCCCCTACCCCATCCCCTTCTCCGACCCCACTGTCCAAACGCCACTGAATCATCATCAATTTGCATAGAAAGGCTCAGAACGATTTAATTCATCTGAATATAATCATAGAGTCTACATTCTTCAATTAGTTAAAAGTTAATCTTGTTTATCTTTAAAAGCTAATATCGTTTCTTATCCTAACTTCACTCTCGGAATATGTTACCCCAGATACATGTACTGCGCAGCTGTTTGAATCTCATCCAGTTTAGAATAACTCAAATAGATTTAAGTCACAATCTTGTGTGAATGAAAGACTGCCATTTTTTTTTTTTGTACAGTTTGTATGCACCTCCTGTTTGATATCCCCTCATGAAAATATACTCTTACCCTTTTGTGACAATTTAACAATAATTAATTACAAAATAGGTTCATTAACAAATATCGGCAAAGAGGTAATGTTGTACAAAAACTTACTTGCACTCATGCAGGACAGCATGAACACCGTTGTTTGCAGCCTAGTACCCAATTTCCCGAGGAAAGCCATGGTTAATCTCTTGATCTTATAACTTACTGCAGTGCACATGTATAATCCTCTCTCGTATAAGCATTTCCCTATATATTGTTATCAATCTTTATAGTACATGTACTTTATGCCGATGGAATACATTACGTAGTGTGATTATAATATGCGATAAGCAAAGAATGAATTAATGTATTTTGGACTTTAACCGTTTATGCCCCATAAAAAAACGTGCTCAGTGCCAGTATTTCAGCCCGGCTGTGTATATTTGTTTTAAATCAGAAAAAAATACGTGTAAAAATATCTAAAGTGCCCATGTTACTCGTGCAATAACAGTGCCAAAAATGTAGAGTGTGATCGACAAACGTACTGTTCAATAAGCGAATTAGTGAATACACCGTTTTTTATAGTTTCTTTTTTTTTTACATCACTTTCTTAATCACACTTACACAACAACGGAGGCATATTAATAGCTCTGGATAAAAACAAATTTAGATGCAGGGCATACTAAGCAAATGGTACCAGAAATAGATGTTACTCGTTGGGATAAGAGTCTGTAAAACAGATGGAGGCAAAGAGGAGATGTATATTGGTCAAACTCGTGACACGGACTGCCTTTTAATACAAATTAATTCGATACACAATAGTTGAATACTCGTATACATGTACAAACAAACATAGTCACGTAATCCTAACACAAACACACTACTATTGCTCCTATCCTACCAATATATATGTTTACATCCAAACTTATCCCTGAAATGAAATAGTTAAGTAAATATCAACATGTCCGTTTGCCAATATCTACTCAAACATAGACCGATCATTCCCTTGAACGGATAATATATAGTAACTATTTACATAATATATGTATATATATATATGTATATAATATATATATATATATATATATATATATAACTATGGATTGCACATACGGAAGACATGTGATAAAAATCAATATTTTGGAGACAGTAGCAAAATGGTACCATAAAGTTAAAACAAGCATACAAACTTTCGTTTTTATTTCGCAGAAAAGATCTTCAAACCAGAGTCTTTCAATTACTTAATTACTTTTTACCCTCAAAGACACACTTTTTCGGTAAAAGATATACCGTCGTAATTTATGTCTCCTTTACGTTTCATTACTATCTGAGCAACAAAAGGGAGACATTTTGTCTTTCTCATACTATTGGGAGACATGTCTCCTAATGATAGTGATACTGAGCATGCACACATATATGTATATATATATATATAAATGTAACATAATTAAAATGTATGTTTTGCTTTATAGATTTTTGAACATACTATTAGTCTTCATACAAGCCTAAAGGGTTATAAGGATTGCACATAGGCTTAGTCTATATTAAATTACTATTATCGTTATAATTATAATAACTATTATCATTATTATCATTTCTATTAACATTGTTATAAATTCTTGTTTATTAACACGAAAATGTCTCCTTCATGTGGGTGTCTCCTATAAGTAGGTATAATAACACCAAAATGTCTCCCAAATGTCAGATCTATAGAAATATTATCATCATCATTATTATTATTGTTATTTGATTTAATTCCACAAACTGGAAACTTCCTGGGTCTTTGAAGACATGCATTACTTCTAGGAAACACCCACTCAATGGAGACATATTTGTGTCTCCTTGAAGTACAAGTTTATCGATTATTTTGTCTATGTTATTATTAATGTTTTTTTTATCATTTTTTTCTTGTGTGGAGGTATATTCGCACATGTCCTTTGTTTTTGTTAATACTCGATATGACATGCAGTGGCGGATCCAGGGCGCAACAGGTGCGCAACAGTTTTTACCATCTTCATCCCATTATCATAATTATAACTATCCTCTTTATAAATCATAATATCATTATCAATGTCATATGAATGGATTTGTATACTATAAGAAAAATATGAAAAGGAAAAAGAATCTTGCATGTGAAGACACCATATGCTAACTTTCAAAAAGGAACCCGAACGCGACCCGACCGTTTAGCACAAGCCAAACAAAACGAACCAGACACAACGAATCTCACAGACATGTGTATATGGACACAAACTCAATCAAAATATGCATTCACATCTTCAACTGGTCATCCACAAAAGGTCACATTCAAAAGCAAAAACAAAACGCGGGAACTATTTAGTTATTTTATTAGCAAGGAATTTATTACAAAGGTAAACCATGGATTAATTGAGCAAGTCTAAAATCAAGCAATAAAAATTGGGCACATGCTCAAAATTATAAATAAGCATGAAGTAGAATACATATATTATATAAATGGGAGAGATCTCAATGCAAAATATTAAATTAATAGTCACATTGAATATTAAAGAAACAATTTAAATTGCACAGACAATACAAGAAAATATTTCAGTGTATCACATCATCAGGCAAGAAAATAAAGAAATGGCAAGAAAGAGACAGAAAATTGGAAATAGGGAAAGGGAGGGAGGAAGGGGAGAGAGACAGAACAAAGTAGTGTGGTGGTGGTTTTGGTAGTAAACCTCCTTGGTAGTGGTAGTAGTAGTAGTAGTAGTAGTAGTAGTAGTAGTAGTGGTAGTAGTAGTAGCAGCAGTAGCAGTAGTAGTAGTAGTACAGTGGAACCTCGTTATAACGATATCGGATATAACAAAATCCTCTTATAACGAGGTAATTTTGCTGGTCCCAGCTCTTTATATTTCTTTGGTTTCTTACACTGATATAATGAGAAACCTGATATAACATTAGGTAATTTTCATGGTCCCAAGGACCTCGTTATAAAGAGGTTCCAATGTAGTAGTAGTAGTAGTAGTAGTAGTAGTAGTAGTAGTAGTAGCAGTAGTAGCAGCAGTGGCAGCAGCAGTAGTAGTACTGTAGTACTACTAGTAGTAGTTGTAGTAATACAAGACTAGTAGTAGTAGTAGTAGTAGTAGTAGTAGTAGTAGTAGTAGTAGTAGTAGTAGTAGAAGTAGTAGTAGTAGTAGCAGTAGTAGTTTTATATTTCTAAAATATTTATAAAACTAATAATGCTTAACCTTGAAATTCTACATATAATTGGAACATACATACTCTACCCAACCATGACTAACTTGATATGAACCAATGAATAACCACTTGTGCATGAACGAAAACAGAGCTTCTCAAAAAAGGTGTAAAATTAAGATGTGGTCAAAACTTTGCCTGTATCTTTTGAATCTAGTAAAGGAAGTCATCTCATTTTTGGTCTGGGTCCTCACAAATGAAAGCAAAAGAAAGAACATACATGTGGAGATCTTCGGTTCTGAAATTAATCCCGATGTAGTCATTTTCATATTTCGATGTCTATATATTCTGGGATGAATAGGGACAGTGCCCAATGTTATGCAACACTACAACCTAGTGGGTCAGAATGTAATCGTTATACTTTTCCTACATTTCTCATGAATAAAAACATTAACACATGTAATTATTATAGCACTAAATGAGCAAATTAGCATTATTTACTCTTGTCACAAAGAACACTGATGTAGCCAAATATGTACACCATATAAAAGGCAATGCTGTAAAATATTCCAATAACAGGAATAACAATAACAAAAGTTCAACTAGATGCAAACGTGCAATCCATATATATGCAAGATTAGATAGTAAAATGACATCTAAGTGTCTTTGTAATATCTGTGCTTGTGGAATCAAGTTGATGCTCTTCAAAAACACTTCGAAAAGGGATTGTGCTCAAACTGACATCATTATCAAGTACTATAAATACCCTTTGTCTAATAATATGTTCACTCTAATAAACTTGAATTGAACTTGAAGTTTGACTGCATAACTACACTTCACTGTACAGTGTGCAACCAATCATTTCTAATGTCCAAACCTTCATCATGCACTAAAAGCAGTATTCATCATTACATCATTAATTAGATACATGTCATCTTCATTTGATCCTGAATTAAATTTAAAGGTAATACAAAGTTTTGGTATGGGGTCATGAATTTTGTTCAAATGTACATATTGGAAGCATATATACGATCCAACAAAACACAATGATCGTTGTCGCTGTTGTAATCGAGTCTAAAGTGATGAAATTGTAGATAATAAACTCTTTATGTTGTATAGCACCCTCTCCGGATTGATATTACTTTAGCTTTAAAGCAATGTTTCTTGACTATTCTTTTGGAAACCTAATATCAGAACTGCATATTCCGAGATTTTCATGGTCGCAACTACCGTTATATGACCGTAGGCGCTATTTGAAATTTATCGGGAGCACCGATAAATTTCATATTAGAATATCTCGAAATCCAAAGCGTTTTAGAGCCCAATTTATTCAGAGGCGGTTTTTCGTACACAAGGTTTTACAATGATAATGAAAATTTAAACGTTATTCTCCGACCCTAGTGAAATATTCCCAAAACTTTGTATTACCTTTAATATTCATTTAACTTGCATACATCCAGGTTACAAAATGTCCACTATATAACCATTTAGCACTTTCTTTAATACATACACTAAGTCAATGGCAGGGAAAACCGAAATAAACTAACTTCATTCAGGCTCATTAATCATCATTACACCAATGTTTCAACTGACCTCTTTGCCCACCATATTAGACTTTCATCAATTCAGCTCTATCACAAATTAGAGCAAGTTACAGGTTGCGCATGTGCAGATAAAGGACCAGGCTTGACACTGAAACAAAACGAGGATGAGTCCTTGTGCAAGCTCTTTCATGAATATTCATTTAGAAGCCACATACCTACTGGAATATACAGGTGAAGGTACATGTATTGTGCCAAAAAAGGCAACAAAAGATGTTAATCAGACCATATGATCTGACCCAACTAATATTATTAGTTTAGGAAGCTCCTCTCTCTGTCATCAAAGTTTTTCTTTGCTTTATTCCTTTCGTTCATCACCTTATTTCTTACCGCCTGCCATTCCATGGTGATTTGATGTCTTTGCAGGAAAGTGGTGCAGGCCTTCCTCCCTGGGTATGAAATAAGAACAATACATTCTAAATCCTTTGTCATCATCGATACTATCTTAGGTTATTAAATAGGAACTAGTCGACTGGTATGCCTCTGCCCTCTCACGCACTGCATTATATTGAACAAATTTGCATATTTGCACTATCAACTCATATGAAATTTCAATACTTATTATTAATTTGACTAAGCTATCTTTCAGAGTACATGAAAAGCCAATTTATGTCAATTAAGTGCACTTTCTCCATAAATGCTGGAAACTGAAGAAAAAAAGCAGAACTCCTGGAAAAAAAGTTGCATATGTGCATAATCAAATAGGAATAACAATAAATTTGACTATGCATTTTTGTAAAACAAATAATCCATGTATACACACATGCCACACATTGATATATGGCCGAGGTCCGAGATGGGGGTGGGGAAATCAAATGAGTCCTGAGTTACTTGTCATGTCCTACATGACCGTCTCACCAAGTTTAATGACATCAATCAAGTCATACTCAAATTATCGCGTAAACGAAGAACATCTGATGGATGGGGGAATAACCCCCTCCCCCCCCCCCCCCCCAGCTATTGCAGTGTCACTCAAAATCAAATTTATTAATTGCCAAGTCCTACTCAAAGTTTGATGATATTCCATCAAGTCATACTTGAGTTATCACGTAATTGTTAAAAACTGAAGGAGTAGTTCGCGACGCAAGATCCCCCCCCCTTTGTTTGTCATAATATGCCATTACCATGGCAATGCACTTTCTGCCACTGTCATCAACTTCTGCCAACACGCTGATTCCTATATACTTCGTTTGGCAGGGGTATAATAATGACTAGACCTTGAAACTAGTAAATGGAAGCTACCAAAACTGAAAGCTGGGGATCCCTGGAACTTAGTTTCTTGGAACACAATATTCTGATTTTTATATAAATTATATGCACACTTCTAATACATGCTATACCAGTTTCCTGCCCTTTAAAATGACAACAAAATTACAACTTTTCTCAACCCTTTGCCTAAAGATGCACTTAAACATAAACACAAAGAAGCTTACCTGGTAATGGTTCCCCTTGTTTGATTGCTGCAGAGAAATACTGCTTGCACTGCTTGCTTCCCTGCTTTGACCAGCGGTTGTACCTTCGGGCTGTAATGACATAACATATAAGCCTTATATACTTCTACGCTTCAGACATGTTTCACAGTTTGTCACATGTTGTGCCTACATCTATGACAGATGTTTGAAAAGAAGAAAAATACTTTAAAACGCACAACACTCCGGTTGCAGCTTGCATGACTACCCTCCCCTGAATTTGCTTTATCTCATGAAACATAACCACAGCATCGGGACACCTACATGTACCAATTTATTTATGGGCAAAAGATACTGTAATTTAAACAGGGTGATTAATGTTTTGCAAACCTCAAATCCCCATCTCATATGATGTGGCAAAAATAAAATAAAAAATACTCAAAAAGAGCCCAGTAGACTAGATGCTCACCTGAATTTTGCAACCTCCCCATAGTGCCCCAAGGGGGAAAAAAAAGTTTGTAAATTTGCTCAGGGGCCTATAGTGTGTCTGCTCATCAACACCCCAAGGCAAACATTTGTGCCAAATTTCACTAGAATTGTTCAAAAACTGAGAAAGTAGTTCACGACACAAGATTCGACCGACCGCGCGACCGCCCAACCGACTGCACGCTGATTCCAGTATACCCCCTTCAAACAAAACGGATGGCAAAATCTCACTTGAGCATTCTGCTCACATGGGCTAAAAAATATGGAATAAATCAATCAACAAGCTGTATGCATGCGCACAGGTAGTTAGAGCCCATGTGTCCCTCCAACTTTTAAATGTCTAGGCCAAATACACCTTTACCATTACTCTCGCAGTTGCTAGATTCAAATTGTATCCATATCACACAATCTTTCAGTATTTACAATGGTTGCTGGGAAAACTTCTCATTATGGTCAGCTATAAACTTTTCCCATACAGTGTTGCGTTCCTGAGCAGATCCAATTAGTTTTACACCAATATTTGTCATATAAATGCATGAATCTACTACTTTTTTTTTTCTTCATGAATCTCCATTGTATCATATGCTGAAACCTTTATGAACTGATTCATTCTACAAGAACCAAGTTTTGAACTCATGCCTATGATTCTCAACAATACAATACAACTATGAATTCAGCACATGTAGTTGAACTGCAGAGTTAATGGGAACAACTCCCTGTTTAATATCAAAGCAACAATGTGCACAAAAAAAAACACTTCGCTTTCATATTACCTGAAGACCTATCCCCAGAGGTCAATGTTGCAGTAGAGCAGCCATCCTTTGAGGTCGCTGGTGTAGTTGAGCTGCCATCCTCAGAGGTCACTGTTAGAGTTGAGTTGCCATGCTCAGAGTTCACCCGTGCTGTAGAGCAGCCATCCTTTGAGGTCGCTGGTGTAGTTGAGCTGCCATCCTCAGAGGTCACCGTTAGAGTTGAGTCGTCATGTTTAGAGTTCACCCGTGCTGTAGAGCAGCCATCCTTTGAGGTCGCTGGTGCACTTGAGCAGCCATCGTCATCAGACGCTTCAGATTCTTTGCGTGCCCTCATTCCTATGGGAAGGGAAAGACATATAAAATGCGAACATCAATAATTTGCATACACGATATAACAACAGTCAATATAAGAGAGAGAGAGCATAAACAAATTAACAAATTTGTAATAGTGCAATCAAACAAATACAAAATAAATATATACCAAACACAAAGAGTTTATGAAATAAATAAATAGTAAATAAAATATCACTTGATGAACATTTTTGTTTTCTGCGTTAGGTTTGCTTCAGATTTGGGAATATGAAATGGTGCAAGTTTTTTCCATCAATATTTTGCAATTGTTTTCATATAAATGTACAATTGGGTGTATCATTTACTGGTTGTTTTGTTGCTCGATGTTATTATCCTATATGCTATCCCAATTCAAAATTATATCAGCTCTTATTTCTATTACTACTGCCTCGCTGTTATAAATCTGAACTCGAGATAATCATAAATTTGCTGTACATATAATATGGTACATTGAACCAATGCAAAATTTGTATAAATGTTTACCTACCTCCTATATCTATATGATGGAGATGACTCCCTACTCGGGTGATTTCTTGGATGGCAAGTGGGGTCTGGTAGATTGTTTGATTGATTGTAGAGGAGTGTCCCATATGCCGGTAAAATAGTTCCAAGTCAGCATCAGGCAAGTCGAGGGATGCGTAAATTGTAGACACTCTGTGCCTGTTCTTGGTGGCATTCACCGTAACGTTGGACGAAAGGCTGATGTTGTCTGAGACATTCTTTAGAGCATGCCACCCTCCAACATGGTCATGAGACATTTGAGTACAAGCGAATATGTACTTATTATCAGGTCTTATTCCTGCTGTATGCCGGATCTCCTGATCACATAGAAGTTGCACAGGTTTCACAGTGTCTCTTGGGAACAGGACTGGAACCAAGCGATTAGTGCCCTTCCCAGTCTGGTAGCATATCTTGAGCTGAGATAAAAGTTCCTGATGGGCTGGATTTTTAACTTCATGAATCTTGTCTTTCTGCATCCATACACCCTCTTCTGCATCTCTCCATTCTTCGGTTGTAAGCCTGCTGGGTTCTCCACCACGCCTTGCATTCCATAATGTCAATCGCGAGCAAGTCAGATCTCGTAACTCTACAAATGTGTGAGAATCCCAAACCAGGAACTCATCAGAGATGATTTCTGTGACTTTCTTTTGAGTGTATGTCTTCAATGCTTCAATGTCAGCCTCAAGCGGGAGCTCTGCAGGCTTCCTCAAACGCACTTGGCGATTCTTTTGGATTTCGTAGTGTGCATCCCCAAAAATCAAATTCTGGTTCAAGTCAAGAATCTCTACGAACTTGTCAATCTCAGATGCATCTTCATCTAGCCTGGATACAAGAAAACTAGCTTTAGTGATTTTGCTAGCTTTTTTCAGCACAAAGTACAAGCAGAGTTTCAGTCCTGGCTTTAGTTTGCCTTCAGTTTCATCATAAGTGAGCGTCTGGATTGCCTCTGTCAAAGATTCGAAGTGCTCTCTACTGAACATGTCTCCAGCATGTCCCATTGTGAGATCTGCAGTCCCATGAACCTCGTGTTTCTTCTTAAACTCAGTGTATAAGGTGGCAAGTCTTCTCATATCAGCCATAACTGATTTTCTTACTTCAAGTTTCTTGTCTTTTTTGGATCTGTGTTTAGTCCACAGTCGATGTCCAACATTAACTATCACTTTGTCCGTTCTACACGTATTCCCAACGTCATCATTCTGGAATCTACTAAGTATGTCAGTGACAAAGTCTGGGTGTTTTTGATACACTGGATCTTTCCCTTCCATGAGGTTTACTGGTACTCCTTCAGATGGAGTGCATATATCACCTTGGCAAACTTTCCTGTGATGCCAGAAGAAATGTGAGCTGTAAAAGCCCTTGCAGTTACTGCACATTTTAAGGTTGTCATCATTCCCTGATTTTGGTAACTTTTCTCTTTCATAAATGGGGTTGTCATCTTTCATACGTTCTCTATTTACTTGGTATATGCCTTCCTTCCTGAACTTTGAGAACACCTTGTCTCTCTCCCGCTTTGGCAGCTGCATGGCAGATTTCACCTGCTCCTTATCCTTATGTACCAAACAAATGTGTCTCGAGAGCTTTTCACCACAAGCTTTGTTGCAGAAAGGGCATGGCCTTGATGGCTTCTTGTACCTTGTTTTCTTGTCCTCGTGTTTGTGTGTCGTTTCCATATTATCATTGGTTTTCTGATGTGGCAATTCTGGCCCTGAAAATGATCCTGGAAGGCACTGTTTATAAATCTTTGTAGGTTTTTCATCAGGTGTAGATATAACAGAAGATGGTCTCTTGCGCACTTGAACATTTCTTGGATGAATCTCAAGAGTTGCCTCATCATCACTGCTGTATTCCTCGTTGCTACCCTCCTCTGGTCGATATGTTGGATCAAGGTCAGATTCATCACTGTCAAAATGATTTTGGAGTTCACTTGATGATTTAGATAGGTTAGGGTAGATGAACCTTCTTGGGCGTGTGTACTGCTCTTCCTCATCTGAGGAACAACTTGATGGAGATACACAGTTTTGTGGATGCTCAGATTGTTCTAATCCTTTGAACTCTCCTTCGACTGGTTGGTGTCCTTGTGTCTCTCCTTGTTGGAGTCCTGGAGTCCCTCTTTCTTGTTGGTGGACCTGTGTCTCTCCTTCTTGTTGGTGGAAATGTATGTCTCCTCCTTGTTGGTGTCCTATAGTCCCTCTTTCTTGTTCGTGTCCTTGTGTCTGTCCTTCTTGCTGATTAATCTGCATCTCTCCTTCTTGTTGGTGTCCTAGAGTCCCTCTTTCTTGTTGTGTCTCCCTGTGCTGGTGGATTTGTGTTCCTCTTTCTTGTTGATGCCCTAGAGTCCCTATCTCTTGTTGGTTGACTTGTGTCTCTCTTTCATGTTGGTGGCCCTCTGTCTCTCCTTCTTGCTGGTGGACATGTGTATCTCCTCCTTGTTGGTGGACATGTGTCTCTCCTTGTTGGTGGACATGTGTATCTCCTCCTTGTTGGTGTCCTAGAGTCTCTCTTTCTTGTTGATGGACTTGTGTCTCCCCTTGTTGGTGGATTTGTGTTCCTCTTTCTTGTTGGTGGTCCTCTGTCACTCCTTTTTGGTGGACTTGTGTCTCTCCTTGTTGATGGATTTGTGTTCCTCTTTCTTGTTGGTGGTCCTCTGTCACTCCTTTTTGGTGGACATGTGTATCTCCTCCTTGTTGGTGTCCTAGAGTCTCTCCTTCTTGTTGGTGGACCTGTGTCTTTCCTCGTTGGTATATATGTATGTCTTCTCCTTGTTGGTGTCCTAGAGTCCTTCTTTCTTGTTCATGTCCTTGTGTCTGTCCTTCTTGCTGGTGGCCCTCTGTCTCTCCTTCTTGTTGGTGGACCTCCATCTCTCCTTCTTGTTGGTGTCCTAGAATCTCTCTTTCATGTAGGTGGCCCTCTGTCTCTCCTTCTTGTTGGTGGACCTCCATCTCTCCTTCTTGTTGGTGTCCTAGAGTCTCTCTTTCATCCCAGATAACAATACGACGTTACGCCAACGTGGGGCCAACGTAAGCTGTTACGTTGGTCCAACGTCGCCAACATGATGTTGGGCCCACGGCTTTCTTGCCGGCGGGCCAACGTTGGCCCGACAGTGACAAAATGACATTAAGCCAACATCGGGCCAACGTTATGCCGACCCCTATCCGACCATATGTGCCGATGTCCTCCCGACATTGAACCAACGTTATGTCAACCTCTTTTCCACCGTATGCCGACGTCTTTCCGACATTGGACCAACGTCGTCCCAACCCTTTTTTAACCATGTGCCGACGTACGACCAACGTTATGCCAACCCCTATCCCACCATGTGCCGACGTTGTTCCGACATTGGATAAACGTTATGCCAACCCGTATCCCACCATGTGCCGACGTCTCCTCGACATTGGCCCAACGTTATACCAACCCCTTTTCAACCATGTGCCGACGTCTCCACGACGTAGGGCCAACGTTATTCAAACCCCTATCCCACCATGTGCCGACGTAGTTCCGACATTGGACCAACGTTATGCCAACCCTTATCCCACCATGTGCCGACGTCGTGGGCTGTTACGTTGCGCCATCGTCGCCAATGTGATGTTGGGCCAACGGCTTTCTTGCCGGCGGGCCAACGTTGGCTCGACAGCGACGAAATGACATTAAGCCAACATCGGGCCAACGTCCTCCCGACGTATGACCAACGTCATGTCAACCCCTATCCCACCATATGCCGACATAGGACATACGTAATGCCAACCCCTTTTCCACCATGTGCCGACGTCTCCCTGACGTAGGACCAACGTAATGCCAACCCCTTTTACACTATGTGCCGACGTCTCCCTGACGTTGTCCTAACATAATGCCAACCCTTTTCCTACCAAGTGCCGACCCCTCCTCCACCATGTGCCAATGCTAGACCAACGTTATGCCAACTTCTTCTCCACCATTTGCCGACGTAGAAGCAACGTTATGCCAACCCGTATCCCACCATGTGCCGACGTTGTACCTCCCCTTTCCAGTTCATGCCAACATCCTTCTGACATTACCAACACCAACTCAAAAACATATTCACACCAACATCAGTCGTCCGTTCATAAGAACATCGTCAAGATCATACTACATCGGACATGTACAATCATTCAAACACATGCATCACAACGTGACAAGGAAAAGCCAAGTAGTTTAAGATTGGATTAAATAAATAAACAGAGCAAAATCCACAAAATGAAGATAGTAACAATTTCATCAAAATTAGACTGAATTTGAGGAAAGTTCATTATAGAACTCGACTTAGATCCCTCTGGAAGATATGTATAATAACAATATATTGAAGCAAGAGGGACATGTTATTTTAATTTCGTCATGTCTATTATCTTGTACATTTTAATCACTATCAAAACTTGATAACAACTTATTTGTCCCATTTTAATGAAAAGTTCACCATCTTGCTTCTTAGAATTTGCTCTGAATACACCCCCTCCCTCCAAAACAAAAGAACAAGGAAAATAAACTGATTTTGTGATAAAACATACTTTATTTTATGTGTAATAAACAAACTGTTGTAAATGTGATTACAATTATTGTACATCTTTCTTTTGTATTTTCGTTTGAATTCGAAAAAGATGTAAACATAGTTTCAAGTTCAAGGTATCTCAATGTGTCACAATATAGGCCTACTATCAATGAATGCTAGGACGATAGGAGCTGTTATAAAATGAATTGTCGCTTACACGTAACACAACATAACATACTGAAATTCATTGTACGAATATAATAAACAATCCTCACAACTTCCCGAGTAAAACAAAACAAATTTTCTGGCAGACGAACACGATTGCTTATGACAAGATTCCTCTACATATGTACAGCACAAAAATATAAAGAAATTAATAAAGTGTCCACCATTTGCATACCAAGAACTAGGCAATTAATGTAAACAATGTTCCATAAAAAATAAAAAATAAAATTCAGAGAAATTGCCAACATTTTTTATGCTTAAGCATTTCAGAGATGCTGATACATCTACAAACTGTTTTTTTTTAGGAGGGATAGTATACATTGCTTGAATGTGTGAAGTAAAGCAATCGCTAAATGTTTATATAACAAGAGAGGAAATTTGAAAGTGAAGTAAGAAAAGAGCAGAGCTTGTAAAGGGAAAAACACAAGTTTCTTCACTCTGATATACCACTTTCAATATTTCTTTAAATTGAGAAGAAGGTAGTGCGAAAAACATTCAGTCACTTAGATATATGAAACATTTTTTTCTTACCTTTGAAATTCTTTATAGCATGCATTTAGTTGACACGTTATACAGGCATTCAAATCAATTACGACCTTCTTCGACTCATGGTATAGCTCTCTTTTTAAAATTGGGCCATTAGTGAAATTTCACCACAATAAATAACAAGTAAAGATGCATAGCACACTATTTAATAACAAAAGTTATTGTTTATGTTTGTGTACAAAACATAATGCCTGCAGAGCTGGCTAGCAAGCACCGTAGCTTGCCTAAGCGGAGATCGTTCTTGATATAACATCACTAATCCTTTGGTCAATCATTCCGAGGAACTCTGAGAATTGTAAGGGGCGGGGTCCACCATTAGACGAGCAACTTGGAGAGGTTTTCAAAAAATTGTAAAAAATATAAGGAGGCATTTATTTATGAAACAATTGTTATTATGTTGCTTTAAAAGGGTCTTGATACAAGACATAAAAGTTTTAATTTCCTAAGGCAATGGACCTTTAAAGAATGGGTCAGTCGGAATCAAAATCTTGTCTAGCTTGTGGTGGTACAGCTTCGACATCTGCGGCAAAAAAAAAGAAGAAGAAAGAAACCAAACAAGATTTAAAAGCAGATCATGGAAACATCACCTTGAAATAGTACGGATATTAATCAAATAGTACGGCATTCAAGGGAAGTAGTCCTGAGTGGCACATCCTCCCTAGTTTTGATGACATTTCATGGATAGAAGTACTTTGTCATGAAAATAACTTCGTTCAAACTTTAGAGCGAATGACCCAGACGTATGGAAATTAGAAAGGAATGGATTTCTTTTATTTTTGTCTTGTTTAATTAGAGTAGCATCAAACACTCTTCTTAACAAAGGAAATATACATTTGAGGTAAAATGGCAGTAATATTCTTCAATAGAAAGAACCAATTTATAGTATCTGTTTGCTCAGTGTTGAGATGCTTGATTGATAACAGTTTAAAGCCCCTCTTAAGTGTTGGATCCCAAAATTAGCCAAAGAATAGATGGCACAATCTCACTTAAATGGTATGATGTAAAAGAGGATGTCATTAACACCTGGACACTTCTGCAAATAGAATATTGCCCTAACAAATGTGTTTGAAGTAGAATATGGATGAAAGAATACAAAATTTGCGTTTTCTGCATACAACACAAAACCCTTAGTTAGTAAGTTTGTATTCTTTCTAATTTTAGGACAAATGTTTGAAGAAGAGTGGCATTTTCTTTCACATCATTATAACATTGAAGTGAAATGTGAAGCTCCCAATACTTTTTTTTGTATTTATGTAAGCTCCCAATACTTGAGAGAGCTCGAGGGGCTTCAAAGTAGAAACAAAACACAAAGCTATATCGTTAGTTGCTTATACAAGAAACAAATCAATTGACTGTGTTTTGTTTTTTGTGGCACCCTGCATTCAGAATTGTTTCCCAAAAAATACTGCTATAAGCAGTATTTCATGATTTGTTGTTGTTGAATAGTTTTGTAAGTGATCACAATGCAGTTTCTCAATATAATCAGGAAAAAGATTCTAGCATCCGTTAGCAGCTATGTCCTACACAAACGTACATTAATCCAGTACATTTGTACTTTGTGTGCAGGGCACAACTATAACGAATACTAAGAAGTGCTATCCTGTCTACATGTATAACTAAATACAAAATGAATAAAATGCCAAATGACATACCCATATTTCTGAATGTTGAGGTCAATGGGGTCGTTGGGGTCGACAGTGTTCTGGAGGTTGATGGGGTCGATGTCGAAGGGGTCCTTGGTGCTGTTGATGCTGTTCTGGATGATCGAGGTAGGGGTAGCTGGATCTGAACGGGTAGAGGAATCTGGAATTTGTTGTGAAGTTGACGATATGAAATGCAGGATTTAATATTTAAATTTCAGAATTGTAGGGATTATGGGGAGAAAAAAGTATTGGGATTTGGAAGAGCTATATAGAATTGAATGTATTAATAAAGAACGTCAGAATTTTAAAAATAAATAATTAGAATATTTACCTTCAGTTCAAATTATAGCAATTTAATATACATGTGCATAAACAATAAAAACTAATTTGAAAATGAGAATAAAAATGCAGAAATAATCAAATTTGTGAATGAAAATTGTGAATGAAAATTAGGGGATCGATCAGTGTTGCCCCCGCCCCCAATAGTTTTTCCTATTTACTATTTGATCAAATTGAGGTTCTTGGCCAATTGCGACTTTAAATGATTGCAAATGCTAAAATGAGGGTAATTCCCACCAGCTACCTCTTTCACATCACACTCACAATCCACTAAATGTGTTGATACAAAGTTCTTGCATATTTTGGCAGACTTGGCACCCTTGTAAGATTTCAGGAGGCTAGAAACATGTACTAGCGGGATATCTTAATTCACAGCTCAATCTCGTAATTTATTCCTTTTCGAACTGAATCATCATCAGCATATATTGAGCTACTACAGAGTATAGTGTAGACCTACTTCTAAATCTGAAAGTATCAGAGACTATAATATCATTTAGATATGCATACAAAAATGATGCGTCTTCCCATTCAGCTCTATTTGATTCAATTGGTCTTTCCAACAATGCATCAGCACCTTCAACACTTGTAACACCAACAGATTCACAATCATTTGATTCATGGTCGATATTGCATATTGGGATGAACATCATCACTGTCACGGACGCTGCAACATGATGCATCAATACATCACCTAGGTCTAACTCTAAGTCAGGAACATATTAACATTATCAAAGCAAACACTCAATGCATCTGATGCCGACACTTCGGGCCCCCATCATAGCCATCATAGCCATCACTCACACTTCAATTGCACGCAGCGGGTGTGCATGCTAAGCGTACGCCGAGACACTAGCTCGTACTCACTTTCACTTCTATTTGGACAGGGAATTATCAATGATTACTTTAACAATTTCTCATGCTATTTCCCTCGCCTTGTGACGGGGAGTTCTCACACTATACAATTTATCAGTTTCACGCGACATGCTCACAAAAATAACGTTGAAAGAGAAAGAAAATCATTCATTTACCATGCAGTGTTGGTACTCCCCGGCAACTGATCCAGACAAATGGACAGGATATGGCTGACGTACGTTGCAATTGCATGAGCACATGGGCATGCGCACGCATGCAATTTTTTTACCCGGATGTAGCGGTACTAGGTCGTATTTGCTACGTTGGCCCAACGTCATATAGCCAACCAATATATACATGCACTATTTATCAGTAAAGATGGAGACGATATAGACCAACGTTAAGCGAAGGTTGGCCCCGGGTTGGCCCAACGTCGCGTATATTAGCCAACATATATCCACCAATTCTCAGTAAAATTTGAAACGATGTACCAACATTGAGCCAACGTTAATAGCCAAACGTCGAATAGCCAATTAACAGCCACAATTTATCAGTAATAATTGAGACGATGGACCAACGTTCAGCCAACATTGGCCCAACATCGAATGGCCAGCCAAAAGCCAACATTTAAAATTTAAAATTGAGACGATGGACCAACGTTCAGCCGACGTTAGCCCAACGTCGAATAGCCAACCCAAAGCCACCATTTAAACAAAAAAATTGAGACGATGGACCAACATGAAGCCAACATTGGCCCAACGCCGAATAGCCAACCAATAGCCAACATTTATAAGTTAAAATTGAGACGATGGTCCAACTTTCAGCCCATTGGCCTATAACGTCGAATAGCCAACCAAACGCGCCGACAGTTATCAGTAATATTTGAGACAATGGACCAACGTTCAGCCAACATTGGCCCAACGTCGAATAGCCAACCAATAGCCACCATTTATCAGTGAAAATGGCAACAATGGACCAACGTTGAGCCAACCTTAGCGCAACGTCGAATAGCCAACCAATAGCCACCATTTATCAGTAAAAATAGTGACAATGGACCAACGTTCAGCCAACATTGGCCCAACGTCGAATAGCCAACTAATAGCCACCATTTATCAGTGAAAATGGCGACAATGAGCCAACGTTAGCCCAACGTCGAATAGCCAACCAATAGCCAACATTTATCAGTGATAATTGAGACGATGGACCAACATTTAGCCAACATTGGCCCAACGTCGAATAGCCAACCCAAAGCCACTATTTATCAGTGAAAATGGCGACAATAGACCAACGTTCAGCCAACATTAGCCCAACGTCGAATAGCCAACCAATAGCCATCATTTATCAGTGAAAATGGCGACAATGGACCAACGTTCAGCCAACATTTGACCAACGTCAAATAGCCAACCAATAGCCACCATTTATCAGTGGAAATGGTGACAATGGACCAACGTTCAGCCAACATTGGCCCAACGTCGAATAGCCAACCAATAGCCACCATTTATCAGTGAAAATGGCGACAATGGACCAACGTTCAGCCAACATTGGCCCAACGTCGAATAGCCAACTAAAAGCCACCATTTATCAGTAAAAATGGTGACAATGGACCAACGTTCAGCCAACATTGGCCCAACGTCGAATAGCCAACCAAAAGCCAACATTTATCAGTGAAAATGGCGACAATGAGCCAACGTTAGCCCAACGTCGAATAGCCAACCAATAGCCAATATTTATCAGTGATAATTGAGACGATGGACCAACATTTAGCCAACATTGGCCCAACGTCGAATAGCCAACCCAAAGCCACCATTTATCAGTGAAAATGGCGACAATGGACCAACATTAAACCAACAATAGCCCAACGTCGAATAGCCAACCAAAAGCCACCATTTATCAATGAAAATGGCGACAATGGACCAACGTTCAGCCAACATTGGCCCAACGTCGAATAGCCAACCAATAGCCACCATTTATCAGTGAAAATGGCAACAATGGACCAACGTTGAGCCAACTTTAGCCCAACGTCGAATAGCCAACCAATAGCCACCATTTATCAGTAAAAATAGTGACAATGTACCAACTTGAAGCCAACATTGGCCCAACGTCGAATAGCCAACCAATAGCCACCATTTATCAGTGAAAATGGCGACAATGGACCAACGTTCAGCCAACATTGGACCAACGTCGAATAGCCAACCAATAGCCACCATTTATCAGTGAAAATGGCGACAATGGACCAACGTTCAGCCAACATTGGCCCAACGTCGAATAGCCAACCAATATCCACCATTTATCAGTGAAAATGGCGACAATGGACCAACGTTCAGCCAACATTGGCCCAACGTCGAATGAGCCAACCAATAGCCACCATTTATCAGTAAAAAATGGCGACGATGGCCCAACAATTAGCCAACGTTGGCTTGCCGACTGCGACCCTGCCGACCATGGCCGACGTTGGCCCAACGCCGTATTGTTATCTGGGATGTAGGTGGCCCTCTGTCTCTCCTTCTTGTTGGTGGACCTCCATCTCTCCTTCTTGTTGGTGTCCTAGAGTCTCTCTTTCATGTAGGTGACCCTCTGTCTCTCCTTCTTGTTGGTGGACCTCCATCTCTCCTTCTTGTTGGTGTCCTAGAGTCTCTCTTTCATGTAGGTGGCCCTCTGTCTCTCCTTCTTGTTGGTGGACCTCCATCTCTCCTCCTTGTTGGTGTCCTAGAGTCTCTCTTTCATGTAGGTGGCCCTCTGTCTCTCCTTCTTGTTGGTGGACCTCCATCTCTCCTCCTTGTTGGTGTCCTAGAGTCTCTCTTTCATGTAGGTGGCCCTCTGTCTCTCCTTCTTGTTGGTGGACCTCCATCTCTCCTTCTTGTTGGTGTCCTAGAGTCTCTCTTTCATGTAGGTGGCCCTCTGTCTCTCCTTCTTGTTGGTGGACCTCCATCTCTCCTTCTTGTTGGTGTCCTAGAGTCTCTCTTTCATGTAGGTGGCCCTCTGTCTCTCCTTCTTGTTGGTGGACATGTGTATCTCCTCCTTGTTGGTGGATTTGTGTTCCTCGTTCTTTTTGGTGGTCCTCTGTCTCTCCTTGTTGGTGGACCTGTGTCTCTCCTTGTTGGTGGACATGTATGTCTTCTCCTTGTTGGTGCCCTAGAGTCCCTCTTTCTTGTTCATGTCCTTGTGTCTGTCCTTCTTGCTGGTGAACCTGCATCTCTCCTTGTTGTTGTCCTAGAGTCCCTCTTTCCTGTTGGTGGACTTGTGTCTCTCCTTCTTCTTCCCTTTGAACTTGTCCTCTGAAATGCTGAGGGGAAAAATAATTAGAAATTAGATTAATAAAGCCAAATAATGAGTAGAAACTTGTCCAAAATGTAATCAGTTTAGCTATATCACATGGGGCAATTTTTAGTATTATGGGTAATGTACAGAGGTAAAGAATTGAATCTCACATACATGACTTGTATTGCTTTGTCTATCATGGGTTACAAGCAAAAACATGAAAAGGTAAAATTTGACTTTTATCACATCTGATAATAATCTTGTAATTTCCATCATACTCTAAATTTATCAAAATTAATTTTACCTTTTTCTTCCACGGCAGTTCTCGAACTCCATAATTGTACAGAACTTCGGTCCCTTTAGATATGTTCTTTGTAGCAATTATCCACATGTGTGGATGTGACTTCATATCTAGTATCTTCATTCGGGCGTTCTCCTCCCTCCCTTGTCCATGATTCACGAGGCGGCCGAGTCTATCCCCAAAAGCACACTCATCAGTTGCATCAAGACTGTATTCCAAAGAAAAGTGTACAATATTGTATGTCATTCAACTAGATGGATGTTCGACTGCGCGCAGTCGAAAATGATGCCTCCACTATTGCGCGATTTACATATTAAGCCCATTAACGTGATCACAAGCTCTTATTGCATATATAATGAGCCCTGTGACCTTTGACCTCATAACCCAAAAATCGAATTAGTTCATCATTGGCCCCTTAAGGTACATACATGGGCCAAGTTTGGTGAGAATCCGTCAATCGGTTCTTGAGATAACACGACCACAAGCTATTTATTGCCCTATGACCTTTGACCGCATGACCCCCAAATCCAGCTTTAGTGAGGATGGGATGAACCATCCAAAAGTAATATGTAGATTTAACATCTTATGTACAAATTTAACATTTTGTACACAAAGTCTGAGTGACCTTTGACCACACTAAAATGTATAGGCCTCCCTAGCTAATGCATCTACCATTCAAATTTGGTAATGATAGGACGAACCATCCAAAAGTAATAGGTAGTACACATACGGATGGACAGTGCCCGTTTCATAATCTCCTAATAGGAATAAAACGTGCAAACTTACCAGTAGCTTTGTCCTTGATGCTTAAAAAAAAAACGAAAACCAGATGATTCCTCCTCCTCACGTTGGTTGCCTTCTTGGGCAGATATAAGTTGGCCTGGGTACTCCAACAAAAACTCCCCTTTTGAGATGTCTCTTTGTGCCACTATCCCTCTTCCTGTAAGAAAAATTACAGTAAGACATCATTACACCAACATTATGGTACCTCTAAACAACGATAGTTGATTGTTGACGTCACAGCTGAAAGTCAACTTCAATAAAATATTGATTTGCAATTTATTTCGTGCAATTTACTTTCAGGCGCACATCTAGACATTGTCCCTATATACTCTATATGTAGTAAATAAGGATGTCCAGCTCAACTCAATTTGTTTTGTTTCTCACTGTTTTCATTTTGGACACCCTCCAAGAGTTGGGTTTGCAGGTTCTGTACATTGTAGAGTTTGAGGAAGTAAGGATTACAAAAAGTATCCAAGAAGTGTGTCTGATTTTCTTATGCCAGATTCACTATTCTATTTCTTTTATGTTGAGATGGAAATGGCAGGAATTTATATGTTTCCAAAAATCACAGTGCCAATTTGATCAGTACAATTAATTTTGTCAGAATATCTTGACAATGTGTACTCGGACAGACGGTGTGAGTTGCCATTGACACCAATATATGTTATTCGATCATACCGGTGTTTACACAATGCCATGTTCCAAACAGTAAAAAAATGATGTATGTAAATATGCCTGGTCAATCTTCGGGATAAAATTGGCGGCGCACAACATGCCATCGAACAGCGCCTTCTAGAACACCAGGTATACAGTGTACATGTACATCCCTTTATGTTATCGTGGTAAGAAGAAATATGGACGGACAGAAGGATAACCTAAAAACAGAATGCCTCCGGCACCACTTCATGTCGGAGGCATAAAACAAAAGAACTTGAGTTGAAATGAATGTGCAAAATATGCAAATTATGTTGTTAAGTTATGTTTCTGCTGTGACATCAATCAAATATTGTTGGACAGTATACGACCTAAACTTGTAGCAGCCCCATGAAACTTAATTATGAATTAAAAAATGATGTTGCTTACCTTTGTTCTCAAACAGCTTGACAATGAAGTGAGGAGGGTCCTTTTCTTTCTCTGTGTATTGTGCTGCTACCTCAAGGGGGTTGGGTTTTCCAACACCACAATGTCTTCTTCTGGTCAGCATGTCTAAAAGGGTTAGAGAAAAATAGAAAATGAAGACAAGGCCTATATAAACCAAGAATTATAACAGCATTTAATAGGAAAGACTACAGATGGTATTCATCAAATTTAGTAGGGTTACACCGCTATGGAAGAAGGGATTACATTCCAGTAAGGGAAGTATCAAGTTCCAAAAAGAGGTCCATTATCTATTTTAGTGTATGTCACCATCACCACAAGTGGCCTAATTGGGAATGATGAAATTGGGGGATTGACAATAACTATTTGGCCGCTAGAGGGCGTTAAATTAAATAAATTAAATGCTTGTTTCTGATTGGTTGACGTGCGCTGTTGGCTCAGCGGGTCCAGCTTCAGGTTGTGCTACCTACTTCCGGTCTTTTACGCCGAAATCCTACAGAATTCAATTTTTGCCGGCTAATTTGATCATTTCATCCGCAACGGAACCCCATACTCACAAAAACACTTATTTAAACTGATTTAAATCAATGTTTAAATCACTTTTCGATAGCGTTTTAGAACCGTTCGTTATAATGACGCATCATGATTTTGGCTGATTTCAATAGGAAAGCTATTCACTCGTGCCTGTCCTGGAAGTAGGCAGCACAACCAAAGTAATATAGCGCCGCTATCGGAGAATATCTTACAGCTCTTGTCGATCTCTCGAATTGGTCTTGGATACAAAATTTTGAATACCCAGTGAAACTTACCAGTGACTCTTTCCTTGATCTTGATGCTTGAAAAAAAAAGCCCTAGCCCTGCAACCGCGACTCCTCACATCGCTCGTCTTCTTGGGCAAGTAGTTGCTGCAGGAAAATAAAAACATGTACATATTTTTCATATTGTGTCAGAAAAATTGTGTTAAAAAAGACTGTTTGACCCTACAATGTAGATACACGCACCCGCTATCTCTTGCGATAGCGGTGCACCTACAAAGCTTCCTCTAGAACTTAATTTCCCTGTCTTATTTTTGTTTCTCAATGGAATTGTCATAGATCCAGTCTTGCATGGTCTACAATCCAATGAAAAAATCAGGAAAATTATTTTGACAACCCAAAAAGCATGCAAAGTTTCTGCAGATACTGCATGTTCATCGTTGGGTGTTTCGCGAGCAGTTCAACGCAGAACCCTATGCCAACAACACAAATAAACAGAAATTTGTTTTGTTATAGAGGTCTAGGGTAAATCGTTGTAATCAGCATTTTTTGACATATGGTTCTATATTCGCTGTCGAAGTTGGAATGCGCAGTGCGTGGCCACGCACGCGCACAGTACACATTCGCATATAATCCAACAGCACTTGATTGCCCTGCGTTAAGCATTTGTTTGAGCGGTTGCTATCGAAATGTACAAGCCGGGACCGGGGTCGTTACATAGGCTTCGACAGTGAATAGGAATTAAGCTTCATGCTTTGTACATGTAGGTGCAAGCAATAGCGGGTGCGTGTATCTAGGTTGACCCACAACAATGCAAAACAAAAAAGTTTGACCTTGCAATGATTCCAATGTCAAAATTACCGCTAAGACCAGAAAGATGCACAAGATATTATATTAAATATCGAAGCAAGACTGATCATATCAATCATCCACTTTGACTATAATTCTATTTTGACACACAGTGACAATTAATAATTTTGACATGGATTTTTACATTTCATTCAAATTGGCAACAATTTTTTTTTTTACCGCGCCTGGCATATTGGCATTCAAAATCCATGAATGTCACCCATTACTATATGATACAAAATCCCCCAAAATGAACAAATGATAATTTATATGGGTTTGAACTCAATTATTACCTTTATGTAATACCTAATTTCAAATTCTTTGACGTCAATTGAAAGTTTTCCACCTCCAAAATACATGATTCGATTGATAAATCCCAATGTACTCGCATATATTGGTGACACGGGTATGTGCCGCTACAAAGACCCCCTTTTTCAGAGCCAATTTTTTAATGAGGGCCGCTCGGCCAGGCCGGGCCGGTTGCCGCTCTCAAGGGTTACAAAATTATTTCCCCCTTCTCTCTTGCCACTATGCGGCAAACTCCCAGTTCCCAAACCATATGGCATCCGAACAGTGCGGGCCGGATTTTTGCCCAGAACAGCCAATGCATGAGCGCTGTACATAGCCGTTGAGCGGCGCTCATAGACACATACATGTACACACGCAACAAGCGCGGTCAATTCATGACATGATGGTCGAATTCTGACCCAGACAAGAGTTCCATATTTATACCCCCTACTAAAACATGAGAAAAGAACTTGATAATAATTTATTTGATTTTTTTGGATGTTGAACTTGAAGAATAACACAATGTGTTATGTAATATTTAATGTTGTATCCATTAATGTTAAAGCTATTTCGTCCAGTATTTCTGTCCTAGTGTTAGGGTTAGGGCAACGCGGACTCAGGTGGACTTCCAGTAATTTAAAATTCTATCATAGTCTAGACATAGGTCTAGTCTAACTAAGTAGATTATATCAGTCGTTAATTTTTTTCAGCGGGGGGGGGGGGGGGGTGGGAGATCTAGATCTAGGAGTAGGCCTACTAGGACTAGACTCTATATGGAACTCTTGCCATGACCCGTTCTCAAGACCCTATTTTTCACTCAACTTGTTGCCCCCTAGGCTATAGCAAGGCTAAGCCCTATCCTTTACTCAGGGGAGGGCCAATTAGCCCTAGACTCTACTAAACTAGCTGAGTAGACCCTACTAGCTTAATTTGAGCTGACTGCGGCCAGGGGCGTCGCCAAAGGGGGGGGGGGCGGGTGTGGGGGTGCGAAATTGCGCTGCCGTCGGGAAAACAAAGAAAAGGGGGAGGGGAAAAAAGAGAGGGAAAGGGAAAGAAAAGAAAGAAAGAAAAGGAAAAGAAAGGAAAGAAAGGAAAAAAGGAGAGGAAAGGAAAGAGAAGAGAAAAAAGAAAAAGAGGGAAGAGAGGAAAGAAAAGAAAAGAGAAAAGAAAGAAAAGGAGAAAAGGAAGAAAAAAAGAGAAAAAGGAAACAAGGGGAGGTAAGAGCCTGAGAGAGGGGGAGGGGGGGTTGTTGGGTGGAGTCGTCTCGTCGAGGGAGCAAGAAAGACACGCATAAATAAATTGCTGTGTCGGGTCAGCCGTGTCGGTATTCTTGCTCGATCCTCGGGTACTATATAAATGCAGGAATTTGAAGTCGGCGAGATGTATAATGTCGGTTGGCCGACAATTTTTTTTCCCCCTACTAACTGTGACGACATCGAGAGAGACTACAACTATAATACTTGTACTTTCTAGAAGTTTGACTTTCCTATAATATCAGCTAAAGAAATCAGAGGTTTAAAAGTTTCGGGTAAACTAAATTCAAACAAGGATTAGAGTCAAGAACGGTACAACGAATCGTCCTTTTTCTCTAAAATGTTAATGAAACGTCAAAGCTTTCGCGCTTTGCGCGGAACATTATTTAGATAAGAATTAAGAGTCGAGAACGGTACGACGAATCGTCTACTTTCTCTATATTGTGATGAAACGCCAAAAAGAAAACGTCAAAACTTCCGCAAGCGCGGGCGGGGGAAAAACTGAATTCAGACAAGGATTAGGAGTCAAGAACGGTACAACGAATCGTCCTTTTTTTCTAATATGTTAATGAAACGCTAAAGCTTTCGCGCTACGCGCGGGAGGGGGAAACTTCATTCAGACAAGGATTAAGAGTCGAGAACGTTACGACGAATCGTCTTCTATCTCTAATAGTTTAATAAAACGTCAAAGCTTCCGCGCTTTGCGCGATTGGGGGAAACTGAATTCAGACAATTAAGGATTAAGAGTCAAGAATACTACACTGAATCGTCTGCTTTCTATAATAATTTAATGAAACGTGAAATTTTCCACGCTTTGCGTGGAAGGGTGGAATCTTCATTCAGACAAGGATTAAGAGTCGAGAACGTTACGACGAATCGTCTTCTATCTCTAATAGTTTAATAAAACGTCAAAACTTCCGCGCGGGAGGGGGTAAACTGAATTCAGACAAAGATTAGGAGTCAAGAACGGTACAACGAATCGTCCTTTTTCTCTAATATGTTAATGAAACTCCAAAGCTTTCGCGTGAAGCGCGATAGAGGAAATCTGGATGCGGACAATTAGGGCTGATTAAGAATCGAAAACGGTACAACGAATTGTCTTCATTGTCTAATAATAAATACTACAAATTTAATGAAACGTCTAAGCTTCCGCGTTTCGCGCGATTGGGGGAAACTGAATTCAGACAATTAAGGATTAAGAGTCAAGAATACTACACTGAATCGTCTGCTTTCTATAATAATTTAATGAAACATGAAATTTTCCGCGCTTCGCGTGGAAGGGTGGAATCTTCATTCAGATAAGGATTAAGAGACGAGAACAGTACCAAGAATCGCTTTCTCTCATAATTTAATGAAATGTCAGAGCTTCCGCGCTTCGCGCGATTGGGGGAAACTGAATTCATACAAGGGTTTAGAGTCGAGAGCAGTACAACGAATCGTCTTCTTTCTCTCATAATTTAATAAAACGTCAAAGCTTCCACGCTTCGCGCGATTGGGGGAAACCGATTTCAGACAATTAAGGATTAAGATTCGAGAATACTACACAGAAGCGTCTGCTTTCTATAATAATTCAATGAAACGTCAAAGCTTCCGCGCTTCGCGCGGAAGGGTGGAATCTATAAAGTCAGATAAGGATTAAGAGTCGAGAACACTACAACTAATCGTCTGCTTCTCTCATAATTCAATGAAACGTCAAAGCTTTGCGCGGGAGGGCCCTTTGCGCGCTCTTTAAGTGATTCGCTTCTCACTACCCCCTCCCCCTAAAATAGGATCCAAACTAGATCTACACGCCTGCATTTAGACTAAATATATAGTCTAGATCTAGCTATGATACTGACTAAGTTAACGAAATAATTCTTATATTTATGTCAAGGAAAATGACAATTTGCGCATACGCAAGTAGATCTAGATCTACTATAGATCTAGATTCTAGATAGACTAGATCTAGATCTAGATCTAGTTTATAGAAAAAATAATTTAGCCTTCGGCCCCGGGTTGATACTAGTATTGATAGGGTTAAATTTGTAGACACAGGGACATTATTACATTTTGTCGGTAATTGGTGGCTAGTTTTGTCGGTAATCGGTGGTCTCTAACTTACACCCCCCCCCCCCCCCCACTGAAAAAGGTCTAGCGACGCCCCTGACTGCGGCACACCCCAACAACAAATAATTTGAGTAGACTCTACCCACCCCCGCCCCGGATAGATCTAGGCGGTACTACTACCAGCCTAGATCTAGTAGTAGATCTAACTTAGATCTAGACCTAGGTCTAGATGATACTTGATAGATCTATCTAGACTAGTAGGGTCTAGAATCTAGTAGTAGATCTAATAATATAGTAGAGTCTAGATCAGCTAGATCTAGATATAGAGTCTAGACCCCTACTAGTACTAGATCTAGATTTTACTAGTACTAGACTCTACTCTCTAGACTCTTCTACTTCTAGATTCTAACTGTTAGACCTCTAAATTGGAGAATTTTTTTTGCCAAGCCAAGGCCCAAGACGTACTAGATCTAGTATGAGAATCACACAGGGTCGACTCTCTAGAAGATCTTCTAGATCTATGCTTTGCTTGCTGGAGTGGATCTAGTCTAGACTTTTCTACTCTAAAGTCAATTGGCTACCACTCTCATGAGTGTCTCAGCCCCATATATGCAGGACTAGTAGTACGGTAATAGAAGTAGTCTATGAATATGATTAACAGAAAAGAATAAAATATCCACATATAGACCCTATAGGCCTACCTGAAGTTCAGACAACCGTCCCGACTTGCATGCTGCTATAGCCTGCATACCGTACCGTACCGGCGCGGGAAGCTTGGGCGGCAACGCCTGGGCTACATTCGTGGAGGTCCTAGTAACATCTTGATCTGCTGTGTAGCGGTGTAGTTAGGAGACACCTTTTGCTATATATTACGGTGCAAGGGAGACAATTTTATCGGCAAATATATGTATATATTACTGCGCATGTGCGAAGATCGCGATATCGCATTGGAATAAACTACCTTAAAAAAGAGGGTGCTTTTCACACCATAACGGATATATATTTTTCTTTAAAAAAATAATGAGCAAGATGCACATTATTACGTTGTTAGAATCACATCTGATCTTAGAAATGAATATCCCACACATATACGATTGAGAAAGCGAGATATATCCCATAAACTTTGTGTCTCTCAAATGCACTGTTATATCAACGCCGAGTATACACCCCCATATTTGAAAGGGTTTCTATTTTAAGTTGATGTACCCTTGTATCAAATGGACGGTGCGAACATTGAGCTACAATGTTAACATGAATATTCATGAAGCATTTTGGACACCGTTCCTTGTAAAACTGCATGTATGGGGTGTTGAAACGTAAAGGAGACACGAAAATGTCTCCCTAATCTGGGTGTCTCCTATAAGTAGGTATAATAACACCGGAATGTCTCCCAAATGTCAGATCTTTATATATATATATATATACATATATATATATATATATATATATATATATGCACGCGTAAACTGGATATATATTGTGCAAATGAATAGCATTGGTGTCCATTATATTAAATCCTTCTTTGAAGAGCGGGGTAGGTACATGAGCGTTTTGGACCATAATAGCGATGGCCAAAACATAATTGCTTCAGCTACTACGACTGTTTCTATTCAAGGTAATTCATGTAGTTAAAATTTGAAATATAAACATGGCATTCCTTTCTCTGTACTCAACGACGCGGTCACTCCCTACGCCCCATGAGAACGTGCATAGTCGAATTACGCAGACACTATGTGTAAGCCTCAGGCGCGTACGCAGGATTTTTTCAAGGGGGGGGGGGGGGTTTAACATTTTTAAATCGGGCCGAAAATTTCGCATCAACTCAGCCGGCCGCTGAATAAGCGGGGGGGGGGGGGGGTAAGAGGACACTATTTTGCTCCGTTGGGGGGGGGGGGGTAAGGTCGCCTTTTTAGGTCAGCCATGGGAATATTTTTTTTTTTTTTAATTTTGTTATTATCAATTAGGGGGGTTTATACACATAAAAATACCAAAGGGGGGGGTTAACCCCCAAACGTCTTCTTTCTCTAATGAAACGTCAAAAGAAACTGAATTTAGATAAGGATTAAGAGTCGAGAACGGTCTTCTTTCTCTAATAATTCAATGAAACGTCAAAGTTTCCGCGTTTCGCGAGGAGGGGGTAAACTCCCCCCCTCTCTGCACCCACCCCCCTAGGGAGCGCGCTACGCGCGCTCTGTAAGTGGTTCGTACGCTTTGCGTGCTCACTACCGCCCCCCCCTGAAATAAAATCCTGGCTACGCGCTTGATAGCGGCTCATGAAATGAAATGCAAGCACTACTTTAAACAAACAGAGCTTTGTCATTCCTTGCTCCTTTTTCCTGATTGAGGTGTCCAGTGGCGTACGCAGGACTTTTTCAAGGGGGGGGGGGGGTTAACATTTTGAATTCGGGCCGAAAATTTCGCAACGACTCTGCCAGCCGCTGAATAAGCGGGGGGGAGGGGGGGGGGGGGGGGGGGGGGGGGGGGTAAGAGGACACTTTTTTTTTTTTTTTGGAGGGGGGGGGGGGGTCCCGAAATTTGAAAATTTGACATTTTTCTTCGTTGGGGGGGGGGGTAAGGTCATCTTTTTTAGGTCAGTCATGGGCATAATTTTTTGTTTCCTTTTTTTTTTTTTTAATTAAAAAAAAACAAAGGGGGGGGGGTTTAGGGGGGTTTCTTAAAAATACACACATAAAAGAATACCAAAGGGGGAGTTTAACCCCCTAACCCCCCCCCCCCCTGCGTACGCACCTGGAGGTGTCTAATGAAAGGGCAGAAACTCAACTTTCTAGAAATATGATTTTCTCCTTGAAATTCAGATACCGTGCGCCAAATGACTTGTTGGATTCCTCTCTTCATATTCATATTAATCACTCATGCGTGAAATATGCATCAATATGAGTTGCATCAAATGAAAGAGGAGGATTTAAGCTTTCTAAATATGTGTCATTTATCAATTATAATTGTGGTTAAGTTATGATAAAACATGGATAATTCTCGGTTTCGTTTTTTTCTGGGACGCACTGTATAGGTAATGGCGAGCTTGCGACCTATTTTGATGAAATAACGGTGGGTGAACTTTCAAAAGTCAATGAGACATGAGAGTTCCAATGAAAGATCTAGTGATAACGTCCGTCGGGGCGGATGTGCTTTTCGTTTAAACAAAAAATGAATTATTAACGATATTTTGTGTAAACGTCCATAGGCTAACATGTTAGGCTGCTGACTCTGACGATAGGGGGCGTTGTCAAATGAGACTAAACGGAGCTATATGAAGATCCCCTCTCCCCTCCCTGAAACAAAAGGATAACGTACAGATCGCCAGTTGCTCAGATTATTGTCAAGACTAGTAGCAGCATTACTAAACAATCATGTAGATTAGAATATATTGCATCTCTGTAGAAATTTTGAAAGAAATATGTTTAGAAATGTGTCAGTTAGAGCGCACAAAAGACAGCCACCAAAAGATGACCTTTGACACTATAACACACAGTACACAGATGGCCGCATCACCAAACACTAAAGATGTGTAGATTATACTAAGACACACCTCCATACACACTTTGAAAGAAATCCTTCAAGAAATGTGGCAGTAACAGCGCACAAAAGAGACATATGACCTTTGACCGGATAAAGGATGGAACAACGAGGGCAGCATCACCAAAACAGAAAATGTGTAGATTGTACAAAGATACATATAGATTTTTTTTTTAAATGAAAGAAATCCGTCATGAAACATAATATGACCTGCAGAGCGCACACTAGGTACCCAGCAACATATGACCTTTTGACCCTATAAAACACGGGACACTGTTGGCAGCATCACCGAAGACAATAGGTGCATAGATTTCATCAACATACACTTCCATACTCAATTTGAAAGAAATCTGTCAAGAAATGATGCAGTTAGACCGCACACTAGAGTGCACACAAGACATCTATCAAAATATGACCTTTGACCCTATAAAAGATGGAACACTAGAGGCAGCATCATCTAAATCTATAGGCTTGAAGATTATACCAAGATACACCTTGATTCAAAATTTTAACGAAATCCCTTGAAAAATGTGGCGTATAGAGCGCACACAAACCATCCAAAAATATGTAGCCTTTTACCGTATAGAAGACGGAACATTGGGGGCAGCGTCACCAAAAGTTATAGGTGTGGAGATTATACTAAGATACTCCTCCATACACAATTTGAAAGAAATGCATTATTAAGGAATGTGGCAGTTAGAGCGCACACAACAATATGAGGCGGCCGCCTACCAAAGCGAGGTGACTGGCAGCTCCCAGTGGAGAATCAAGCGCCATGTCGGTCCTGATTTATACGTTCCACTGGGAGACTGCCATCCCGCTGGAGACGGCAGTGAAAAAGGTTGACGGGTCATGCAAGAGGTGCATGGGGCACAGAAGATTCTCGCGTGCGGAGAAGAGCACGAAAGACGAGTTGACTCGACTGTAGTGGTAACAGGAGTGAAGAAAATCTCGTAATGTTGAAATACGCGGGGTGAACGATGCGCTGAACCACGATGCGTGATTTGAGGGATGAACGCACGTGGTCCGAATAAATGAATGTAAATAAGTCGCGTAATAGAAAATGTATACGATAAAAGTGCAAATGTATGAGACGCTACAACCTTATCAATACAGTAACAATAAACAGTAAACCGGCTAAAGATCTATAACACGTCATGGTTCTGAGTTAGATTGACAGGCTATGACATCATCAGGCTCGTTCTCAAGAGCGGCGTGTGGAATTTTTCTATCTTTCCAAATCCAGTGTACACCACACGCACCGGCAATGAGAATTAAAATGGATGACACGCCAGCAAAAACGAAGGCTCCGATGACGGACGGCCTCTCTGTTGTATCTGCAAACAAAGACACACACAAAACAAATTTTTCTTTTTTTTCTTACGAGTATTATACACCGTTCAAGATTCAAGCTTCACGTTTTACTATTGCTTATGGTAATACGGATACTTAACTTCTATTGGCTTACCTTCAAGAACTGTTGTTTTCTAAAGCTTCATAATATGCGGGTGGAAATCGACCGTCCGATTTTGCTAAAATTTCTTTTAGGATAAACGTTCTGTTTAACCTAGATTATGCCTGATAATCTTACCATGCAACACACAATGAATGCATCTTAACCACTTCGCTTCCATTGGCAGCAAATCCCAGAAAGGAATAACAGAATCGTATTGTAAATGTGGACTGAAATATGCTATTCTTTCCTGAATCCAAAATACCTGTAATATTTCTTGAAAGTAGTAATGAGGAACATATTTATAGCCAGATTTTATGCAATATTGGATCATTTAAGTAAACATAAGTTTTGTGAATATGGAGGCATATTTCTAATGATGTAGTCGTAATGGGGAACACACCCAAATCAAAATGTATTACACATTTTGATCAAAGACGTAAAACCAAGAATATTTACGGAGAAAGTTTATTTATAAATTTGTTGGAAAATCTAGAGGCAAAGATGAGGTTATGTGACAGAAAAATACAAAAGAATACAAAAACACAAGAACAATGATACACTGACTTACAACACCGCACTCCATTATATTTTATGCCATCAGGACACACGCCTCTTGATATCAACTGGATTTCGCAGTATCTTAATCCCCAGGATTCAAGACATGTTATCGTGCCGATAAACATTGGCAGGCCTTCTGGTGTTGGGACTTTGGTTTTCTACACGGTACGAAGGGAACGCAAATAACAACATCAATAAAACATTAAACTGCGAAACAATATATGATTTTAACGCTAAATAAGGATTTATATTGAAATGCCATGCACAGCTACATGTTTTAAAAAAGAGGGTAGAAAAACATCGAATATAGAAGGGTTGATTAATCCAATATAAAACGAAACCCCACGTGTCCAAATATATGCGCCAAGTTTTACTTTCCATGAACCTTCCATCCAGTTAATGGTGATATCCCCATAAAGTAGCATTCCAAACGAAATATGTAACCCAGAATCGCATTCTCAAACAGGGTCATGGTGTGGTATTGAATAAAAAACATAAACTGAATATTTTAAATGTACATTATTTACATACATATGTATTATATATATATATATATATATGTACCTTGTGCTGGTAAAAAAGAAGTCAAGTTCAAAGAAACCTCTTGGTTCTTCTTTTAAATTGCGTGCCAAATGATAACCACGATATATATAATTAAAATACCAGAATCAAAGGAAACGTGTTATCCAACATTCAATATGACAGAACCAATGCACTTTAGTCTGCCTTACTATTGTAGGGTCAGACTTTGCTTTTCTAGCATCATGAAAATAAAAATTATTACGAATTAGTCACGAAATCCCCCACATCTCCCTCCCCCTCCCCCTCCCTCAAGAAAAAAACTATGATAATAAATAAATAAAATTAAAGTAATTAAATACTCTGTAGTTATGGCATATTATCTGTTCGTGTCTTCTTCTGTGATCTAATGTTTATCCTACAACGACATTGTTACACTGTACTGTGTATATTCGGAGTATACCACCCAACAAATTTGTTGTCTGTAATGCTCAATTAAGAGACGGTTCACAAAATTATTGTTTTGTTGTTGGTGTCTGATTTAAAAAACAAAAACTTAATTCTCGAACAATAAACCAATACACATTGGCTTACCTCTCCACCATGACTATATCCTTGAGCATCGCATATCAACATAGCCGCTCGCTGGTCCATGTCGCATACACCGCCAGTTAGATGTACATGTTTTTCGTTGTTGTTGTATGTAACAAGCAATTGGCCATGCGAGTTGCCCTTTGAAGTGCCGACGGTATATATAAAATGTCGAGAAAAGCTTTCATATTCATACTCCTTCCAGTCGGGCGATATATTAACATTGGCCAGTAATTCGCTGTATTTGGCTGCTGTGATGCCTATAGAAATGACAAGCGGAAGGTAGGGGGTGAAATATCGATGGACATTTTGGAAGAAATCTGAGACATCGCTTTAATAGAATAATTGAAAAAATTCACGCTCATGTCCACCTTGAGTGCAAAGAGTGTTATTTTCTCGCAATGTTGCGATATTACATGTAACTAAAAACGAGTTTATAACTGAATAAATACTCTCGAAAACTATAATATAAGAAACAATATCAACTATCTGGTATAGATTCTCTTTTGTCAGACATATAAATATATCTGATAGCACTTAAATCGCAACAAAATTGTGGAAATTTTGCATACCACAGGTGACTGTAGCTAATGTTGGACAATATGTGTCGTGTTTCGTGTACTTGCAGGATAACAGGGTTTCCTCGTTTCCGTTGCAAGCGAAATTGCTTCCCTCTGTTAAAAGGGTAGGTATTGGCGAACGTGTCGGACCATACCGATTATGTGAAGTACTTGGCTTCGACCAAAACATAGCATATCCTTCAGTAAACCCCAGCTGTCTGCAGGTTACCAGAGCATCCAGTGCATCCCATCCGTCATTGCAGATATTCCTCCATTCACCTGCCACGTTGACCTAGACCGCGCCCTCTTTATCTGAAGATCCTTCATGCAAGCGAACAGAACTATCAACAGCAACTACATGGGATTCAGAATATCAGGTAAAAGATATTACTTATCTTATTTTAGTGAGAGAGCGGATACATACATATACATCTACATCTTTCCACGAACATCCGAAAGTGTCATGATTGTAAGTGCTCATGCAGTGATGCTTTGAACAATCAATGAGAAACTGTCCGCCTCAAAACTTAATTTCGGCATTTATCAATTTATCAATTTCGATCCATAAAACTTCATCGACATGCGTGCTATACTTACATGCCCTCTTGTAATAAATCAATACGAGAAAGACCAGTGTCTTCAGTTGAAAACTCGAGGTGGGGAAGAAAGCCATGCTGAATTACCGACATGAGTTTTCTTTGCAATCATCCTGTGTTGTGTGTCAATCTCTTCACGGCAACCCGCAGTAACCGTAATCGTTGAAATCGCGTGCGTTTTTACTCATGTAATACATGAATACCAAGACAGGGTACAAATGTAAATTTGCTGGACTTTAAATCCAATATGAGCGAACTTATAGTGTGTATACATGTCGAACATTCAGATGACACTGATAGTCATGTGCTTGGAGCGAATTTACAGCTCTCTTCTTGAACCTCGGACCTCATTCGTCAAATTCACAGTGGTGACAGCGAGCGCTCATGCAGTGCGTGTATTCACTAGTTCATATACGCTTATCCTATGCAGTCTGTGTGCCCAATGTCGACGATACATTGTATGTCGAGGCAGGCGCGGATCCAAGATTCTTAGGGGGGCCCAAATTTGAAATTATGCAGCCAAATATTGGTACGTAATGGTTACACCGGCAGTGGCAAAAACGTTTGGGGGGGGGGGTCGACAACAAAAATCCCCATCACCCCACTCTTACATGCAGGCCCCGCTTAACGTTTCTCGGCAGGGGTCAAGGGATGGAGCCCCCAGAAGCTCAGGGGTTAAAGGCATTTAATTACTGTCAGATGAGCATAATTTTATACCTTATTTGTTACACCGGCAGGTCACGAATTGGCGTGGGGTCCAGGGGGCTGAGCCCCCGGAAGCTCAGGGGTTTGGGGCAATATATAACGGTCAGTTGAGCATAATTTTATACCTTATTTGTGACACTGGCAGGTCACGAATTGGCATAGGACCCAGGAGGCGGGGCCCCCGGAGGCTCAGGGGTGTGAGGCAATAGATTACGGTCAGATGAGCATCAAGGGGCCCGCCTTAGGGCCATTGGTTGGGTTCGGGGGCAGAGCCCCGGAAGCTCAGGGCTTTAGGCATTTAATGACGTCAGATGAGCATAATTATACCTAATTTGTGACACTGGCATGTCACTAATTGGCGTGGGGTCAAGAGAGCGGAGCCCCCAGAAGCTCAGGGAGCTTTAGGCATTTTATAACGATCAGACAAGCATGCAGGGGCCGCATTAGGGCCCCTGGTGAAGTCGAGGGGGTGGTGCCCCGGAAACTTAGGGGTTTTAGGCATTTTATTACGGCCAGATGAACATATTTTGATACCTTATTTGTGGCACTGGTAAGTCACTAATTGATGTGGGGTCTAAGGGGCGGAGCCCCCAGGAGCTCAGGGGTTTTAGACATTAAATAACCGTCAGATGAGCATCCAGGTGCCTGACTTTGGGCCCTTTCCGCTACTGTGTCGGGGAAAGGGGAATTCCCCTTTCAGAGCGTATCAAAGATAATAGAGGGCGTACTTGGAAAGCAGTTTTTTTTACTGATTGTACACCTTCTATTTTAAATAAAAATTGAATAAATAATTGATAAACAAATAAATAATGGTTTGCGTAATGTCCGATTGGCGGAACTACAATAACATACAATCCGTATCAGTAGTTAGTTGAGAACACGACGATTGAGTTCATCTATTTAAAACAATCATAAAAGGCCAGGACATCGAAACATAGTGTACAGTGCGTCCCAGAAAAAACGAAACCGGGATTATGGATTATAACTTAATCACAATAATAATTAATAAATGACACACATTTGAAAAGCTTAGATCCTCCCCTTTTATTTGATGCAGCTCATATCATGCATATTTCACGCATGAGAGATTAAAATAGATTTGAAGTGAGGGAACCAAAAAGTCATTTGTCGGACGGTATCGGAATTTCAAAGAGAAAATTACATTTCTAGAAAGTTCAGTTTTTGCCCTCTCATATAACACCTCAATCAGGAAAAAAGAGCAAGGAATAACAAAGTTCTGTTTGTTTGAAGTGATGCTTGAATTTTCATAATTTTATTAAAAAATGAATTCGTTTTCACTGACTGCCTGCCGTAGCAACAAACGAAATTGACAAAAGACTTAACTCCGTTTCGTTGACGATCTGCCATAGACGAAAGACTACATGCATGGCTGATCTCTCCTCCTTTTTAATCGAGAATGAAATAAATGCGAATTGAATTGAAATGAATTCTCTCCTATAGATCCGGAAAATATCTCCTCCTCCTCCTCCTTCTTTTTCATCTTTCTCTTCTTAAGCTTTTTCTCTTGGTTCTGTTCCCTTTTTTTCGTTTCTTTTCGCCTCTTTTCATCAGGGTTGATCAGACAGCAAGACATGTATTGTATCAAAACATCATATGGCAGATTCACGTATTGAACTGAATAGAATAGGTGACCTATCACATACACACTTACCATTATATAAACGTATTGTAGCCCTCGTTACTTTTGTAATTGTATGGTACCACAAATAAATGTTACTCGTTAGGATAAGTCTGTAAAACAGGAGGCAAAGAAGAGATGTATGTTGGTCAAACTCGTGACACGGACTGCCTTTTAATACAAATTAATTCGATACAAAATAGTTGAATACTCGTATACATGTACAAACAAACATAGTCACATAATTTAAACACAAACACACATCTATTGCTCCTATCCTACCACTATAAATGCTTACATCCAAACTTATCCTTGAAATGAAATAGTAAAGTAAATATCAACATGTCCGTTTGCCAATATCTACTCAAACATAGACTGATCCTTCACTTGAACGGATAATATATAGTAACTATTTACATAATTGTGCACGCGTAAACTGGATATATATTGTGCATATGAATAGTATTGTCGTCCTTTAGATTAAATCCTCCTTTGAAGGGCGCAGTAGATACAGGAGCGTTTTGGACCATAATAGCGACGGCGAAAGCATAATTGCTTCAGCTACTATATACCGTCTCTATTCAAGGTAATATATGTAGTTAAAATTTGAAATATAAAAATGACATTCCGTTCTCTGTACTCACTCCCTACGCCCCATGCGAACGTGAATAGCAGACACTATAGCCCGAATTAACAAATAAGGTTTGTCGACAAACCTCCTTTTGTTTCGACAAACCTCCTTTTGTTATTTACAAACCAAGTTTGTAAAAAAACGCGTCAAAACAACACGTCATATGACGTATATAAACCTCGGTTTGTCGACAAACCTCCTTTGTGAATTCGGGCCTCTGTGTAGGCCTATCAGAGATCAATAAATATAAAGATGTAACCAAAGTTCAACCCAATCCCTGGAAAATCGGGAAAATATATAAGTGATTATTTTTGATGAGGTATTTTTAGATCCTAACAAAATAAACGACATAATAATTCAATGCATATTATACGAAAGTACGGACTCATAGACTAGCAGCGTCTGCGCCATTTCAGTACGTCCGAATGATATTCCCTTCTGAGATGGAGTCTCTCAAAACTTTATCAAATCGAAAATACTGCATATAGGAAACCGTAATTATATTACCCGAACTAGAAAATATCGAATGCTAACTAGAATCAACATAGCGTTTAATGAACAAGAAATGTATATTATCTCATATCTTTGAGTTAGAAAGCTAATGGTAGTAGATAATGTGAAATGTAATAGTATTTCTTCCATCAAGTTGTAATTTGCCAGATACGAATATGTATTCGCGAATACTATTTACCCATACAGTATATATATAACACTAATAACTTTTCTCAACTCAAATTGATGCTCAAAAATGCTCTCTCCACATGTGTTATCGGAGCTAAAAGAGGTAATAACGAAAACAGATATCTGTTTTGCCCCAAAACAAGCAGCCCTAGAATTGATAAATTCGAAATGGAAAAATTATTTACACATATATACAGATGGATCAAGATCGCCAGATAAGGACTCTTTTCATGTATCTTATTATGATGTTTCTCAATCTAAGAGACTGGCTAATTACACATCTTCTTATATAGAGCAGAAATGGCCACAATTGTACTTACCCTAACATGGTTATTACAACTCCCAGAACTCTACACCGGGGCAGTCATATTTTCTGATTCTTTGAGCTTACTCCAGGCCATAGAATCTCGTAAAGACGAATCTTTCATTCTTGAAATTTTAACTCTGTGTAGTCAACTAAAATACAAGGGCACCCAGGTCAATTTCAAATGGATTCCCAGTCATTGTGGTCTACAACACAATGAGATAACAGATAGGTTTGCTAAAGCAGGACTAAATAAAAATATAGAAATCAACAACGCTCTTGCCAGAGCAGAATCAAATTATGTTATAAAGAAATACTACATAGAGATATGGCAAAAAAGATGGAATGAAACATCATCCCCCCCCCCCCCCTACGGGAAACGCAAACTCTAGTATCAAAAACATTTGTATGTTACTTGAACAACAGAAATCATGAAACTGTTCTTCATCGCCTAAGAATGGGGAACTTAGGTTTAAATGCAACTCTATTTCAATTGAATCAACATGGGACCGGTCATTGTTCAAACTGTGAGCACGAAAAAGAAACAGTTAAACATTTTGTTTATGCAAATGCCCACTCTGTCTTATAGAGAGAGCCATGCTTATAACAGAATCTGGCATAGAAAACGAAAAAGTAATCCCAATACTCCTGAAATCAACAGACATTAATCACCAACAGGCTCTGGTCAATTTCGTAGTTAGAACTAAAAGGGTACACCTGTACCCCTAATAACCACCTTGCACCGCACATAATTATTTGAGCCGAAGATGTTTCGCTTTTTGTAGTGAGTAATACATGAAGAAGAGTGAGAAAGAAAAAAAAGGGGGAGAAATTAGAAGAGAAAACTGCCTATATTAAAGGTACTATGTCCCTTTTGCAGCCAACCTCAAATGCTGTAGAACTTTGCAGGAATTATGAATATGTCATGTATGTCCTATCTGTGAACTTTAAAAGTTAGCAGTGTCCTCATATTCAAATTATGCAAGGAAACCCGTTTACTTGCTAGACTTCACTGTCAGACACTATCGAGTGACTGACTGGCTTTTTTTTTCTTTGGTAATAACATACATGAAAAGAGTTGTAAAGGGTACATGAGCATTTGTCTACATCAATAACCCACTTCTTGTGATGGCCAAGATTAAACTGATTGAATCTTTGCGCAGCATAAAACGTATGACCATTCGATACAATTGTCTGAAAATCAAGACTATTACTTTTGGGCTCTATAGCCCTAAAGTCGATTTGACAACTAATAGTCGTTATTTTCCAACTTGAAGACATTTTCAAGCCCCACCTTTTTTAGGGAAGTTCTAAATTAGTATTATCTTTCAAATGCAGTTGGAATTTAACTTTTTCATTTTTCTGGCCTGCAAATGGGACATAGTACCTTTAACGTTCCTCAAAATCACTAACTCAACTAGGTACCCGGAATCCATGGACGAAATATTGAAGGCCGTTCTTTTTAGTTCTTATGTAATATTCCAAAGTAGACGTGAGCCAGCATGGCAATTTGATCAATACCTTTAATTTATCAATCTATATACATTAATTTTTCATATTTGTTTTGTTTATCAATGAACTTGTAACCATTCTGTACCAAAATGACAATATTTAACGTAATACGCAATTTATCTCGATTCAATTATACACTATTCATTTATGTATCATGTATGGGGATCTCCTAGCTTCCTCACCATAATGTTACAATCTTCTTCTTTTACCCTGTTCTGTACTATGCCACTTCTGTTTTCCTCTCCTTTTCTCCTTTTCTCCTTTTCACATCTTCCTTTTCCCTCTCTCTTTATCCCGGTGCTCCTTGTTATCACATATATTATTACACTGCAACTTGTATTGTTATTGTTAATGTACTTTGCTATTGTATGTATTGTTCATTATAACCTGCCGTTTTTGGTTTTGTGTACATGATCTCTAATAAAGACTTGATTTACCACCACCTACGGTACATGTACGCACAAATTATAAAGCGGAGTGATATTTTTTAGTGATTCGCCTTACGATTAGCCTTGTTTAAATCGTTCTTGGTGTAACATCGGGATACTTGTTTTAATAGTGAGGAAAGAGAATGGATCATTTTAATGTGATTTATAATATGCTAATGACAAAGACAAAGGCAATATATTCATTACTTTGCTTTAAAGAAGACAACTTTGATTGAAGTAGTAGTGAAAGAAATAGTTATATCATAAGAGTTTGAACATAAATCTCAATATTTCTAGTTGCTTTACTCCAGTCTCAAACTTGATAAATACTCTTTGAAGGTCATGTATTTACTTGAGTTTGCTAACAAAGAAAGCAGTCTAAGAGAAAAGAACATATTACAGATAAAAGTGTAGAAAGTAATGCATTTTCCAGTTTAAATAGTTTTAACTATTTACTTTGTGAAAGGAACAATTTGTGTAATTTGAAACAATAGGCATTCTTTGTTTTATCTTTGCTATTCTCTACAGGATTCACACACAGTTGTTGAATATGCTATTCAGCACCACTACTGAGATACTCCCAAGTATTCTGCAGGATATTAAAAGGAAGCTAACTAAGCTCACGCCACCTTTCGTGGTTATTGTAGCAACGTGGATTTTTGACACGGTCTTTAACATAAATAATGTAGAGTGTTAACAAAATAATGTTGTGGGGTCATACTCACGTCTTTGTTAAAGCCTTTTGCATGAACTGCGTCGTGTGAAATACATCATTTTATGGGGCAACAGGGTGGGGTGTATGGCTAGTCATCAAAACCAGTCACCTCTTTACATGTATAATAAGATACCTTATCATTACAGTTACAATAAACAGTAAACTGGCAAATTAAAGATCAATAACAAGTCATGGTTCTGAGTCAGATTGACAGGCTATGACGTCATCAGGCTCGTTCTCAAGAGCGGCGTGTGGAATTTTCCGATCTTTCCGAATCCAGTGTACACCACACGCACCGGCAATGAGAATTAAAATGGATGACACGCCAGCGAAAACGAAGGCTCCAATGACGGACGGTCTCTCTGTTGTATCTGGAAGAAAAAAAGAAGAAAAAAATCTTTCTTTTCCTTCTTATTACAAGTATTATACACAGTTCAAGATTCAAGCTTCACTTTTTACTATTGTCAATGGTAATACGGATACTTGCTTTCGATTGGCTTACCTTCAAGTTTTAATTTCTTCGTTTAAAAAGAAAATTAAGAACTGTTTTTTTCTAAAGTTTCATCATATGCGGGGTCGTGATTGTTGTAGTTATGGATATCAATGTCAGTACCGGGCAGTGAAATATCGACTGTCCAATTTTGCTTCTATTTTTAAATTATGGTAAACGTTCTGCTGTACCTAAATGATTTGCCTGATAATGTTACTATGAAACACACTAGAAATTCATCTTAACCCTTTTGCTCCCATGGGCAGCAAAGCCCAGCAAGGATTAAGAATCGTATTGTAAATGTGGACTGAAATATGCTATTCTTTCCTGAATCCAAAATACCTGTAATATTTCTTGAAAGTAGTAATGAAGCACATGTTTAGAGCCAGATTTATGCAATATTTGATCATTGAAATAAACACAAGTTTTGTGAATATGAAGGCATATTTTTAATGTCGTAGTAGTTTTTGTGAACACATCCAAATCAAAATGTATTGAACATTTGATCAAAGACGTAAAACCAAGAATATTTACGGAAAGAGTATATTTTATAATTTTGTTGGAAATTCTAGAGGCAGAGATGAGGCTTTGTGACATAAAAATACAAACAAATACAACAGACACAAGAACAATGGTAAAAATGTTGACTCACAACACCGCAATCCATTATACTTGATGCCATCAGGACACACGCCTGTTGATGTCAACCGGGTTTTGCAGTCCCTTAATCCCCATGAGTTAAGACATGTTATCGTGCCGATAAACATTGGTAGGCCTTCTGGTGTTGGGACTTTGGTTTTCTACACGGTACGAAGGGAATGCAAATAACAGCATATATATAAAACATTAAACTGTGAAACAATATATGATTTTGACGCTAAATAAGGATTTATATTGAAATGCCATACACAGCTACAAAAAAAAGATAGAAAAACATCGAATGTAGAAGGATTAATTAATCCAATATAAAACGAAACCCCACGTGTCTAAATACATGCGCCAAGTTTTACTTTTCATGAAGCCTCCATCCAGTTGATGGTGATATCCCCATAAAGTAGCATTTCAAACGAAATATGTAACCCAGAATCGCATTCTCAAACAAGGTCATGGCTAGGTATTGAATCAAAAACATTAACGATAAACTTGAATTCTGGTTGTTATTGTGTGTTTTTTAATTAAACGAAACGAACACTGAATTTTCAAGATTACAAATAAATGTAATTTGCCAAACAATTTTGGTAGAAATGTACAGTGGCTGAGTAACGAGCATAGAAAGATAAGGAAATCAAGGTGTTTGGCCCCCGACACCATTTGTGTAGTCCCATATATATCTTTCTGTGTACAGTGCTTGTTACTTTACCAAGACTGGGCCAAATTTATTATGATTTTGATGACTCCAGATCCCTGAAGTACACACCAATACTTACATGCTACATGATCAACTTTTCTGATCCATTCCACACCTTTTCTTTCACAATGCAATTGCATGACCAGAACTCAACTTTATCTTTAACTGCATATCTTAAATGTTAATTATTTATATACATATATATTAAATTCATAGTACCTTATGCTGGTAAAAAGAAGTCAAGTTCAAAGAAACCTTTTGGTTCTTCTTTTAAATTGTTTGCCAAATGGCAACAACGATATAAATACCAGAATCAAAGGAAACGTTTTATCCAACATTCAATATGACATGACCAATGCACTTTAGTCTGCCTCACTATTGTAGAGTCAGACCATACGTCTATGGTCAGACTTTGCTTTTCTAGCATCATGAAAATAAAACTTATTCCGAATCAGTCACAAAATCCCCCACATCTCCCTCCCCTTTCCCCTCCCACAAGAATAAAAAAATGATAATAAATAAATAAAAATGTTAACTGAATAAACTAATTAAATACTCTGTAGTTATGGCATATTATCTGTTCTTGTCTTCTTCTGTGATCTAATGCGTATCCTACAACGACATTGTTACACTGTACTGTGTATTTTTGGAGTATACCACCCAACAAATTCGTTGTCTTTAATGCTCAAGAGACGGTTCAAAAAATTATTGTTTTGTTGTTGGTGTCTGATTTTTTTGTTCAAACTTAATTCTCGAACAATAAACCAATACACATTGGCTTACCTCTCCACCATGACTATATCCATGAGCATCGCATATCAACATAGCCGCTTGCTGGTCCATGTCGCATACACCGCCAGTCAGATGTACAGGTTTTTGGTTGTTGTTGTGTGTAACAAGCAATTGGCCATGCGAGTTGCCATTTGAAGTGCCGATGGTATTTATCAAATGTCGAGAATCAAAGTGGGCCGGTATATTAGCATTAACCAGTACTTCATTGTATTTGGCTGCTGTGATGCCTGTAGAAATGAAAAGCGGAAGGTTGGGGTGAAATATCGAAGGAAATTTTGGATGAAATCTGAGACAATGCTTTTTTTAAAAATCTTCTTTTCTACGCTCATGTCCACCTTGAGTGCAAAAAGTGTTATTTTCTTGCAATACTGCTATATTACATGATTGTGACTAAAAACGGGTTTATAACTGAATAAATACTCTCTAAAACTATAATATAAGAAACAATATCAACTATCTGGTATAGATTCTCTTTTGTCATACATATAAACATACTTGCTAGCACTTAAATCGCCAAAAATTGTGGAAATCATGCATACCACAAGCGACTGTCGCTAATGTTGAACAATACGTGTCGTGTTTCGTGTACTTGCAGGATAACAGCGTTTCCTCGTTTCCGTTGCAAGCGAAATTGCTTCCCTCTGTTAAAAAGGTAGGTTCTGGCGGAGGTGTCGAATGATAGTAATAATGGGGGGGAGGACTTGGCTTCGACCAAAACATAGCATATCCTTCAGTAAATCCCAGCTGTCTGCAGGTGACCAGAGCATCCAGTGCATCCCATCCGTCATTGCAGATGTACCTCCATTCACCAGTCACGTTGATTTGAACGAATCCTTCTTTATCCGAAGATCCTCCATACAAGCGAACAGAACTATCAACCGTAGCAACTACATGGGATTCAGAAGGAAAAAATAAACTATTACATAGATCTGCATGTCGTCCACGCTGTTATTTTGCAGTTCTATGTTAGTAAATATTTGTTTTGTTAAGTACATTATTAGTACCTCCAATGTAATACATGTAATACATGTAATACCTTCGTACTTTTCTTTATTTCCTCATCTCTCTTGCATCAGCGGAATTAATGCCAGCGATTGAATTTATTGCCTGTGGCACGTGAATACCCCCCCCCCCCCTCAGTGATATTCTATTCAATTCAATTCAATTCAGAACTTTATTTCAGACTCATCTACACAAGGCAGAGGTCCATAAAACATATTTTACATACACTGTCGCTCATAAAGTTGGAATATTTTTGTTTTACCCCACTTTATGGAATTATTTTTAAAATAATTTTAAAATAATAGATCTAGATAATAGTATACATTCTCAGATGTTATTGAATAATAATTTGCCAATGTGTGTTTTGCGTGACTGCTAAAGCATGTGTATGCTGCTATGCTTATCTACTAGGGGACCTACGCTCTTCAGTCATAAATGACAGTAATGATGAATAATTCCCCACAAAAGGGCACTAATATAGCACATCAACACGGTTTTGATCCTGGGGCCTCACAGTTACAAGGCCATTGCTTTATCACTTAACCATGACTGTACGCAGCGGGGGCTAAGGTAGGGGGCAGTTTCCATAAATAAAATAAAAAACAGAAAATGCAATATATTTTCAATAGTTTATTGCATTTTACCCCGGTCCCCAACATAAAAAAAAACTCTGGACGGCCATGCATTATGGTACAAGGTATGGGCACACAGAGAATTTTTTTATGTTGGGAACCAGGGTAAATGCAATAAATTATTGAGAATTATTGCATTTTCTGTTTTTTTTAAATTTATGGAAACTGCCCCCTACCCTAGCCCCCGCTGCGTACAGTCATTGTTCGGTGACAAAGCAATGGCCTCGCAACTGTGAGGCCCCAGGATCGAACCGTGTCGATGTGCTATATTAGTGCCCTTTTGTGGGGCATTAATCCTCATTACTGTCATTTATGAATTAAAGGCGTAGGTCCCCTAGTAGATAAGCATAGTAGCATAAACATGCTTTAGCAGTCACGCAAAACACACAATGGCAAATTATTATTCAATAAAATCTGAGAATATATACTTTTACCTAGATCTATTATTTTTAAATTAATGTTAAAATAATTCCATAAATTGGGGTAAAACACAAATATTCCAACTTTATGAGCGACAGTGTAGATATATAGGGAGTATAAACATGATGAGTATAATAACAACAATCTTACAAAGAGTATAACTAAACTATACTAGGCCTACGTACAAACAATCTGAACTCTAATTAGGGTAAACGTTTTGCTTTACCTAAATGATTTTCCTGATAATCTTACCATGAAACACACTAGAAATGCATCTTAACCATTTCGTTTCCATGGGCTGCAAATCCCAGCAATGAATAAGAATCGTATTGTAAATGTGGACTGAAATATGCTATTCTTTCCTGAATCCAAAATACCTGTAATATTTCTTGAAAGTAGTAATGAAGAACATATCTAGAGCCAGATTTATGCAATATTAGATCATTGAAATAAACACAAGTTTTGTGAATATGGAGGCATATTTTTAATGTTGTGGTAATAATCGTGAACACATCCAAATCAACATTTCTTGAACATTTGATCAAAGACGTAAATCAAGAATATTTACGGAGAAAGTATATTTATAATTTTGTTGGGAAATCTAGAGGCAGAGATGAGGCTATGTGGCATAAAAATACAAACAAATACAAAAGACACAAGACCAATGATAAAAATGTTGACTCACAACACTGCACTCCATTATATTTGATGCCATCAGGACACACGCCCGTCGATGTGAACTGGGTTTTGCAGTAGTCTAATCTCAATGAGTCAAGACATGTTATCGTGCCGATAAACATTGGTAGGCCTTCTGGTGTTGGGACTTTGGTTTTCTACACGGTACGAAGGGAATGCAAATAACAGCATATATATAAAACATTAAACTGTGAAACAATATATGATTTTGACGCTAAATAAGGATTTATATTGAAATGCCATACACAGCTACAAAAAAAAGATAGAAAAACATCGAATGTAGAAGGATTAATTAATCCAATATAAAACGAAACCCCACGTGTCTAAATACATGCGCCAAGTTTTACTTTTCATGAAGCCTCCATCCAGTTGATGGTGATATCCCCATACAGTAGCATTTCAAACGAAATATGTAACCCAGAATCGCATTCTCAAACAAGGTCATGGAAAGGTATTGAATCAAAAACATTAACGATAAACTTGAATTCTGGTTGTTGTTGTGCGTTTTTTTTTAATTAAACGAAACGAACACTGAATTTTCAAGATTACAAATAAATGTAATTTGTCAAACAATTTTGGTAGAAAATGTACAATGGCTGAGTTAAGAGCATAGAAAGATAAGGAAATCAAGGTGTCGGGCCCCCGACACCATTTGGGTAGTCCCATATACATCTTTCTGTGTAAGTGCTTGTTACTTTACCAAGACTGTGCGAAATTTATTATGATTTTGATGACTCCAGAACCTTGCAGTACACACCAATACTTACATGCTACATGATCAACTTTTTCTGATCCATTCCACACCCTTTCTTTCACAATGCAATCGCATGACCAGAACTCAACTTTATCTTTAACTACATATCTTAAATGTTAATTAGTTATATAGCCTACATGTATATTATATTCATAGTGCCTTATGCTGGTAAAAAGAAGTCAAGTTTAAAGAAACCTTTTGGTTCTTCGTTTAAATTGTGTGCCAAATGGCAACAACGATATAAATACCAGAATCAAAGGAAACGTTTTATCCAACATTTAATATGACATGACCGATGCACTTTTGTCTGCCTCACTAATGTAGGGTCAGACTTTGCTTTTCTAGCATCATGAAAATAAAACTTATTCCGAATCAGTCACAAAATCCCCCACATCTCCCTCCCCTTTGCCCTCCCACAAGAAGAACAAAATGATAATAAATAAATAAAATTGTTAACTGAATAAACTAATTAAATACTCTGTAGTTATGGCATATTATCTGTTCGTGTCTTCTTCTGAGATATAATGCGTATCCTACAACGACATTGTTACACTGTACTGTGAATATTTGGAGTATACCACCCAAAAATATTCGTTAATGCTCAAGAGACGGTTCACAAAATTATTGTTTTGTTGTTGGTGTCTGATTTTTGTTATAACTTAATTCTCGAACAATAAACCAATACACATTGGCTTACCTCTCCACCACGACTATATCCATGAGCATCGCATATCAACATAGCCGCTTGCTGGTCCATGTCGCATACACCGCCAGTCAGATGTACAGGTTTTTGGTTGTTGTTGTGTGTAACAAGCAATTGGCCATGCGAGTTGCCGTTTGAAGTGCCGACGGTATTTATCAATTGTCGAGAATCAAAGTCGGCCGGTAAATTAGTATTGGCAAGTACTGCATTGTATTTGGCTGCTGTAATGCCTGTAGAAATGAAAAGCGGAAGGTTGGGGTGAAATATCGAAGGAAATTTTGGATGAAATCTGAGACAATGCTTTTTTTTTAAATCTTCTTTTCTACGCTCATGTCCACCTTGAGTGCAAAGAGTGTTATTTTCTTGCAATACTGCTATATTACATGTGACTAAAAACGGGTTTATAACTGAATAAATACTCTCGAAAACTATAATATAAGAAACAATATCAACTATCTGGTATAGATTCTCTTTTGTCCGACATATAAATATACCTGTTAGCACTTAAATCGCAACAAAATCGTGGAAATTATGCATACCACAAGTGACTGTTGCTAATGTTGGACAATATGTGTCTTGTTTCGTGTACTTGCAGGATAACAGCGTTTCCTCGTTTCCGTTGCAAGCGAAATTGCTTCCCTCTGTTAAAAAGGTAGGTTCTGGTGTCGTACCATCCCAATAATGTGAAGAACTCTGCTTCGACCAAAACATAGCATATCCTTCAGTAAACCCCAGCTGTCTGCAGGTTACCAGAGCATCTAGTGCATCCCATCCGTCACTGCAGATGTTCCCCCATTCACCTGTCACGTTGATTTGAACAAATCCTTCTTTATCTGAAGATCCTCCATCCAAGCGAACAGAACTATCAACAGCAACTACATGGGATTCAGAAAATATCAGGAAAAAGCTATTACTTAGAGCTTATCTGAAGATAGGGTAGTCCATTTGTATGAAAGCAGAAAAAAATTAGAGAAACAGAATAGCAAAGAAATATTCCTTGTTTTTTTTACCCAACGTAGATAAAATTTTACTTATCTTTTTTTAGAGAGCGGATACATATTGATGATATGCGTTTTTCGCAGTGTAAGTCAGTCAGGAAGGAGAAAATACAGCCAGCAGCGAAGAACAAAGAGGGAGTTCTCAAGACTGCTCCAGGAGATGTTTTGGATTGCTGGAAAGCACATTTCAGCACCTATCTTAATACAGAGTTCCCGACAGACACCAACACACTTCGCAATATACCTGAACCTCCTCCTACTGAAAGCGAGACTACACCTTTTACCATAGAAAAGGTTAAAGCTGCGATCAAGGCTCTAAAGAATAACAAAGCAACTGAATTTGATAATATAGCAGCTGGAACACTGAAAGCTTGTGGTCCAGCAATGGCACAGATCTTCCTGAAGATTATCAACACTGCATTTACGCAAGGCAAGACACCAGTTGAGTGAAGCAAAGGCCTTATTACCCCCGTGTACAAAAAAGGGGATAAACTTGACCCAGCAAACTACCGAGCCAAAACACTGCTATCAGTGCCGGCTAAAGTTTTCTGCAGGATGGTGCTCAGTAGGATCCAAGAGACAATTGAAGAGCATTTATCGGAAAAGCAGTGTGGATTCCGGAGCTCCAAAGGAACCACTGATTCTTCTTCTGCTATGTGCCATATCCTAAGACGTTGGCGACCATGGAGTGCCACAACTCTCTATCCCATATTCTATGAAGTAATTCATTCTCCCCGAGATCAATTCCACATTCATAAAATCCCACTCATTAAGCTACTCATCCACAGAATCCTCCTTCTACCCCTACTTCTCCTCCCCTCGATTCTTCCAGTCAGTGCAAGATTTTCCAAACCATTCTTCCGTATAACATGGCCCAAGAAGCTCAGCTGTCGACCTCTTATATTATTCAGAAGCTTTCGTCTTGTTCCTGCCATGGCAAAAACCTCATCATTAGAAACTCTTTCTATGAAATTCTTAGCATCCTTCTCAGGAACCAAACTTCACAACTTTCCAGTCGCTTTCTTAGCTCTGATTTCAGGGTCCAAGCTTCACATCCATATATTAGAACTGGATACACGTAGCAATTGAGTACGCGGAGTCTCGTTTTCATCTTCAGCTTCTCATTCTTTAGGATGTTTTCTAACTTATAGAAAGTTGATTTTGCAAGTGCAATCCTTCTCTTGATTTCTTGCTCTCCTCTTGCATCGGCCCTTTCTGCTATAGACCACAGAACAAAAACAGCATTTCTAGTTCCGGCATCCTTGACAAAACCAAACTGCACATTACTAATTTCTGGAGTTAGGTGATTCCTTGCTCTTTGAATTAGAACTCGCAAGATGATCTTTGTGATATGGCTCATGATGCTGATGATTCAATGTTGCCCGCATTCCACTGCTCCAGGTTTCTTGGGAAGTGTAATAAATATCGATTTGCACAGGTCATCTGGAAATTTTCCATCATCATAGATCTTATTGATGACTTCAGTTAGTTTCATGACACCATAGTTCTCCAATGCTTCGACCATCTCCATTACTAGTCCATCAGGACCAGCAGCTTTGTTCCTCTTCATCATACTGATCGCTGACCTCACTTCTGAGAGCAGAATTCTAGGTCCTTCATTTCAACCAGTACTGATCCATCCCTTGCCTTGATGCATCCCGACTTGGAGCTCCGAAGTTTCTTTCCACAAAGGTCATCGTTTGCATTAAAACTTCTCTCTATCTCGGCGCACTTTTTGTTCAGCCATTCCTCTTTAGCTTTTGTGCAGTGGTCGTAAATTTCTCTGTCCAACTCTCTGTATTGACTTCCATCTCTGTCCTTAATCTTCTGCCTTTTACTCATCCTTGCTAGAATCTCCTCCGTCATCCATCTCTGTTTACTTTTCTTTTCCTTTTTAGGTAATGTCTCTTCAGCTGTTTCTATAAGAATGTCGCCCAAGTGACCTCCTCTCCCTGGTCGGTGAAACTATTAAATCTGTTTTGTACTTTGACAGTGTATCGGAGGCGAACATCACGATTCTGTAGCTGTTCGAAATCTACCTTCTGGATTGACTTGGCTTTTTTCATATTCTTTAGCTTACATTGCAGAGTTGCCACAACAGGAATGTGATCACTCCTACAGTCTGCACTCGGATATGTTTTAGCTTGTTTTACACCTCTTTTAAACAGTTCATTTTTTGTGTTGTAGTCAATCTGATTTCTTGCACGATCCCCGGGGCTTTTCCAAGTATATATCCTTCTTGGATGTTCCTTGAACCATGTATTGACAATGACCATTCCTTTGGCCTCGCACCACTCTACCCATCTGTTACCCCTTTCATTTGTGTCTCTAATACCGTATGGCCCTACTGTTCTACCATATCTGCCTCTTCCCACCTTGGCGTTCATGTCTCCCATGTCAATTACAATTTCATTTGATTTACATTGTATTAATTTGGCTGCCTCTAATTGCTCATAAAAATGTCAATATCTTCATCTGTGCTTTCCGCTGTGGATGCATAAACCACTATTATTGCCATGTGGAGAGGTTTCCCGTGTAATTTGACCAACAAGACTCTGTCGCTGACTGCCCAAAGGCCGAGAACATAGTTAGCCGTGAATGGATCCAGAAGCACCCCTACACCTCTTTCATGTCTTATCACTCTTGAATAGATCATCTTATGTTTTTCAACTGTGAATTCTCCACTGCCAGTCCATCTTGTTTCACTAATGCCTAGAATATTAATTCTCATCCTATTCATTTCTTGCACGACGTTGTCCAGTTTCCCTTTCTGGTAGAGAGTTCGTACATTCCAGGTGCCGATGCGCATGATGTTACGGTTACGGACAGATGCTGAATGACGATCGGGTCCCACCTGTCGCACATGGGAAGGCCTACCGAGCGAGGCACCTCTATTTATAGAGGTTCCCTTCACGCCGTTTCTCTTTGACTTTGAATTGTGACTTTCCATGGTATATCTTGGGAAGAATAATGAAGGTGGTTTCCCGTTGCCTTCCCCACCGCAGTGTGGTGACCATGAATATATCCATGTGAACACCAGTTCTGAGAGGCGCCGTTGTCCCTGATATAGGATAATCCGCCTGAACTCTCACTGCATCGCTGCTGCCCAATGCAGTCCCTTTTAGTCGCCTTTTACGACACGCAGGGAATACGTGGAGAGAATTCTATATGGCACCCACTCCCAGATGCTATTTTCATTGTCAGGCAAGTGCTGGAGAAGGCCAAAGAGAGACGTATCCCCATTCATTGGAACTTTGTGGACTTCAAAGCAGCATTCGATACTGTCTGGAGGAAAGCTTTATGGAAGTGCCTTCTTTCAATAGGAGTTGAGAAGGATCTGATTGACCTCATTAAGTATATGTATGATCAGACCAAATGTTCTGTCATCGTAAATAGTAAAGTTACGGAATGGTTCCAAGTTATGACAGGCGTCAGGCAAGGCTGTCTTCTTTCCCCAAGTCTGTTTAACATCTTCCTAGAGTTCGTGATGGCAGATGTCAAAAACCTAGACAGTGGGGTTCAGATGGGTGGCATACGCATCAACAACATCCGCTATGCAGATGACGCCACTCTGCTCGAACTCATCTATGACAAACTCCAAACATCAACAAACAAACTGGTAAAAGTCTGTGATAAATGGGGAATGAAATTCAACACAGCTAAATGCAGAATCATGACAAACGATGATGAGATTTCAATAGATGGCAACCCTATAGAGAAAGTAGAAGACTTTGTCTTTCTTGGAAGTGTAGTCCCCTCGGTTACCAAGGATGTCATGAGACGCACAAATCTAGCTTCCTGGGCATTTGGCAGACTGAGAAACAATATATGGACCAACCAAGATATTTCAAGAGCCCTGAAGGTCAGGATTTATAAACCCCTCATTCGTCCTATAGCCACCTATGGGTCAGAGATGTGGAAGCTAAGGAAAACAGACCGGGATAAACTGGAACTTTTGAGATGAGATGTCTGCAGACAATAGCAGGAGTCCATCTTCTAGATAAAATTAGAAGCGTAGACATCAGAAAGTCATTGAAAATCTCCAAGACAATAAATGAGGAAATATCCAACCGCCGCCTGAAATGGTTTGGACATGTGGTACGTATGCCACAGGGACGCCTACCAATACAAGTCCACACCAATGACTTTAATTTGCCACGGCCACCAGGACGTCCTCCCCTGAGGTGGAAACACCAAATCCGCCAAGACTCTGGATAAGCCTAGAGGCTGCCCAATACCAAGCCCAGGACAGAAGTGAATGGAGGCAGACCACCCGTAGGAGCGCAAGGGCACACTCCGTCCTGTGCACTTAAGTCAAGTCAAGTCAGGAAATTGTACATCTACATCTTTCCACGAACATCCGAAAGTGCCATGACTGCAAGTGCTCATGCAGTGATGCTTTGAACATTCATTGAGAAACTGTCCGCCTCATAACCTAATTTCGGCATTTATCAATTTTGATCTATAAAACTTCATCGACATGCGTGCTATATTTACATGCCCTCTTTTAATAAATCAATAAGCAAAAAAAGACCAGTGTCTTCAGTTCAAAACTCGATGTGTGGAAGAAAGCCACGCTGAATTACCGACATGAGTTTTCTTTGCAATAATCCGGTGTGTGTGTGTGTGTGTGGTATATCAATCTCTTCACGGCAATCCGCAGTAACCGTATGTCGTTGAAATCGCGTGCGTTTTTACTCATGTAATAAATGAATACCAAGACAGGGTACAAATGTAATTTTGCTGGACTTTAAATCCAATATGAGCGAACATACAGTGTGTATACATGTAGAACATTCAGATGACACTGATAGTCATGTGCTTGGAGCGAATTTACAGCTCTTTTGACCCTCCGACCTCATTCGTCAAATTCACAGTGGTGACAGCGAGCGCTCATGCAGTGCGTGTATTCACTAGTTCATATACGCTTATCCTATGCAGTCTGTGTGCCCAATGTCGACGATACATTGTATGTCGAGGCAGGCGCGGATCCAGGATTCTTAGGGGGGGGCCAAATTTGAAATTATGCGAGCCAAATATTGGTACGTAATGGTGACACCGGCAGTGGCAAAAACGTTTGGGGGGGTCGACTACAAAAATCCCCATCACCCCACTCTTACATGCAGGCCCCGCTTACGTTTCTCAGCTCAGGGGGTATAGGCATTTAATTACTGTCAGATGAGTATATTTTAATACCTTATTTGTGACACTGGCAGGACACAAATTGGTGTTGGGTCCAGGGGGCAGACCCCCAGAAGCTCAGGGGTTTAGGCATTTAATTACGTCAGTTATACCTCATTTGTGACACTGTCAGGTCACGAATTGGCATGGGGTCCAGGAGGCGGAGCCCCCGGAGGCTTAGGGGTGTGAGGCATTTAGTTACTGTTAGATTAGCATTCTAATACCTGATTTGTGACACTGGCAGGACACAAATTGGTGTTGGGTCCAGGGGGCAGAGCCCCCGGAAGCTCAGGGGTTTCATACATTAAATAACCATCAGATAAGCATATTTTGATACCATATTTGTGACACTGGCAGGTCACGAATTGACGTGGGGTCCAAGGGGCGAAGCCCCCGGAAGCTAAGGGGTTTTGGGCAAAATATAACCATCAGATAAGCATATTTTGATATCTTATTTGTGACACTGGCAGGTCACGAATTGATTGACGTGGGGTCCAAGGGGGCTGAGCCCCCGGAAGCTCAGGAGTTTGGGGCAATAAATTACGGTCAGATGAGCATATTTGTATACCTTATTTGTGACACTGGCAGGTCATGAATTGGCATGGGGTCCAGGAGGCAGAGCCCCCGGAGGCTCAGGGGTGTGAGGCAATAGATTACGGGCATATGAGCATCCAGGGACCCGCCTTAGGGCCATTGGTTGGGTTCGGGGGAGGGGCAGAGCTCCGGAAGCTCAGGGCTTTAGGCATTTCATTACGTCAGTTATACCTTATTTGTGACACTGTCAGGTCACGAATTGGCATAAATTAGCATTGGCCAGTAGTTCATTGTATTTGGCTGCTGTGATGCCTGTAGAAATGACAACCGGAATAGAAGGTTGGGGTGAAATATCGATGGAAATTTTGGAAGAAATCTGAGACATTGCTTTAAAAAAAAATTAAAATCTCCGCTCATGTCCCCCTTATTATTATTGTTAATGTTATTTTCTTTCAATACTGCAATATTACATGTGACTAAAAACGGGTTTATAACTGAATAAATACTCTCCAAAACTTTAATATAAAAAACATACATAATAAACAAACTTGATAGCACTTAAATCGACAAAATTGTAGAAATTATGCATACCACAAGTGACTGTTGCTAATGTTGGACAATATGTGTCGTGTTTCGTGTACTTGCAGGATAACAGGGTTTCCTCGTTTCCGTTGCAAGCGAAATTGCTTCCCTCTGTTAAAAAGGTAGGTTCTGGCACCATACCAGGTGTCGCACCATACCAATAATCTGAAGAACTCTGCTTCGACCAAAGCATAGCATATCCTTCAGTAAACCCAAGCTGTCTGCAGGTTACCAGAGCATCCAGTGCATCCCATCCGTCACTGCAGATGGTCCTCCATTCACCTGTCACGTTGATTTGAACGAATCCTTCTTTATCCGAAGATCCTCCATACAAGCGAACAGAACTGTCAACAGCAACTACATGGGATTCAGAAGGAAAAAAATAAACTATTACATAGAGCTGCATGTCGTCCACGCTGTTATTTCGCAGTTCTATGTTTAGTAAATATTTGTTTTGTTAAAGACAAGGTTGAGTTCTGGGAAGAGGTGAAAAATAATTTGTGAGCGTTCTCATTCTTATTATGAAAGTGTGGAAGAACATCAGATAAGACATGTTCCCTGAAAAGCATGGCTCTTTAAATGCCTTCATATTCTAAATATGTCATGTAACATCGTAAAAATCCAGGGTAGGATTTTTACACCATGTGTTCGTGTAGTCCCATATACATCTTTCTGTGTACAGTGTTTGTAACTTTACCAAGACTTCGCAAAATTTCTTATCATTTTGATGATTCCAGAACCTTGCAATACACACAAATTTTTATATGCTAGATGATCAACCTTTTCTGGTCGATTCCACACCGTTTCTATCACAATGCAATTGCATGACCAGAACTCAACTTCATCTTTAAGTACATTATTAGTACCTCCAATGTAATACATGTGATAACTTCGTACTTTTCTTTATTTCCTCATCTCTCTTGCATCAGTGGAATTAATGCCAGTGATTGAGTTTATTGCCTGTGTCACGTGAATACCCCCCCCCCCCCTCAGTGATACTTTGAATACTCAATAAAAAACCGTCCGTCTCATAATCACTTTCGGCACTTTTAATCAACTTCATCGACATGTGTGCCATACTTACATGCTCTCTTGTATGACATCAATACGAGGAAGACCAGTGTCTTCAGTTGAAAACTCGAGGTGTGGAAGAAAGCCATGCTGAATTACCGATATGAATTTTCTTTCCACTTATCCGTGTTGTATGTCCATCCCGTCACGACAACCCGCAGTAACCGTATCTCATTGAAATCGCGTGCGTTTTTCCTCATGTAATAAACAAATACCAAGACAGGATACACATGTAATTTCGCAGGATTTTAAAACCAATAAAAGCGAAATTATAGTGTGCAACTGTGCATACATGTAGAACATTACTGCTCTCTTCACCCTCCGACCTCATTCGTCAAATTCACAGTGGTGACAGCGAGCGCTAATGCAGTGTGTGTACATCTATGCACACTAGCTCATATGCGCTGACCCTAAATTAAGCTAGTCAAGTACACGTAGAAGCTAGTTTGTGTGTCCAATGGCGGTAATACATTGTAAGGGAATTCCCCTTTCAGATCAGAGGTATCAAAGATGATAGAGGGCGTACTTGGAAAACAGTTTTTTTACTGAATTTACGAACCCTATTTTAAATAAAACTTCAATAAATAATTAATAAATAAATAAAATATGGTTTGCGTAATATCCAATTGGCAGAACTACAATAACATATAAACTATATCAGTAGTTAGATGAGAACACAACAATTCAATTCACCTATTTAAAACATTTATAAAAGGCCAGGACATCATAGTACATGTATATGACACACTTTAAAAATAAGATATTTGGTAGTCCACGTAGCGTGACTAATATAGCGAGTGTTAACTAGATCAGGGAGTTGACTAGACATACAGATACAGATGACTCAAAACAAATCAATAATATAAAGTTCGGGATGGTATTTTATTGATGATGATACCGATAAGATGACGTGATTAATATAGCAGCCACCCCTCTGTATACGCAAACAATAGGCAGGGGCATTCACTGTCAGGTGAAGACCAGAAAAAGAAGAACCCAGATTTGTTATTTCACAAACTATATACTCTATGTGCTACGACCTTGTTACTCCTCATATTGCTAGGTAAGGGAAGGTAGGAGTGTGTCCGAAGAAGACCAGTGAGTGGAGAGAGGGGGGAGAACTAAGAGACTAATAGGAATTAATACATTGTGAAGGATGGTCATTTCAGGAAGGCCTAATAAGCGTTCTTACAATAAAAAAACATAAATAGCGAATATAGATAATCAACATTAATAGTACTATCTACCAGGGGCGTAGACAACGGGGGGGATGAGGGGGATGCATCCCCCCACCTCACAAGCTGGGGGGGGGGGGGTGGCATGTACAATCATCCCCCCCCCCCCTAGGTTTTGGGGAATGATATTTGCTTACTTAATAAGTCATAATGATGATAATAATAGTAATAATAATAATGATAACAATTATGATATTAATAATAATAATAATTATGATGATGACAATAATAATCCTCATCATTATTGTAATTGTGTTTATTGTTATTAGCCGCATTCACACGGTGAAAGCCAATTCAGACGGTAAAAAAAAGAAAATCTTACAAGTATTTTGTGGTTATCTTGTGGTTTGGAAACCACAAGATAACCACAAGATTAAACAGGCGCGGATCTACGGGGGGGGGGTTAGGGGGTTTAAACCCCCCCCCCCCCCCTTGGGCGGCCCAAAAAAAAAAAAAAAAAAAACAAGGAAAACGAAAAGAAGAAAAAAAAGGAAAAAAAAAGAAAAAAGAACGCACGCTGGAGAGAAACCCTTTCAAGTGCAAATATTGTGAGAAGAGATCCAACTCATCTGGTAACTTAACCAAACACATGATAACTCTGGATATAACTGTGTATTTAACTGTTACTTGATTTAAAAAGACGTTATCATGCACTGCTTTTTATGGTCTCCATTGTGTTAATAGATGCCAGGAAAACATCACTTACGGGGTTCAAATAAACACCCCAAAAAAAATCGGCTCGCCGCTTCGCGGCTCGTGGACGATGCTCTGCATCGTCATTATTTTGGTCAACCCCCCCCCCTTAGCAAAAAGCTAGATCCGCCCCTGAGTCATCTCCCCCCCCCCCCCAGGTGTACAAACCTGTCTACGCCACTGCTATCTACTGCATCGCCCATGATTCTCACTGACCAGTAGTGTAGAACGCCGGTTACGTAGGGGCGCGTTACTCCTTATTACAAGCTAAACATATGAAATTATGCATGCATTTGCATAATTAACAATGAAGAATCACTTTGAAATATAGCGTGTTGTGTAGAAAATATGTAGATAGAGTCATTACAAGTATGAATTGATACATTACGAACAGTTCAAGTTTCAGTTCAAGATCACTTTATTCAATCCTTTAATTGAAAATATACAACATAAGTAAGGTAAATAAACATTATAATTTCTTTAATTAATATCAATGTATAACAAGCAGAGAAGACAAGAAGAACAAGTACATTAATGAAAGTAAATGATTTGGAAACAAGACAGGAAGGCCGGGTCGTATGTAAAAGCCTGTCTCCAGTGATAGTATACAAAACTATGTACATTATTTAAAGAAAAGAAAATAATATACTTTCATACAAAACTGTATATTCCATGACAGAATATTTATAACAACGTTTAATATGCGTGCAAATATTTGAAATATTACAATGAAAATAATTTGATATTTGAAGTTATGTGGAAAATATATAATAGAACTCTTACATAATATTAAGTTGATAAATCTGAAAGTGTACTCTTTTAATTAATGGGTATAATACATTTGAGACAGGTTTAACATGCCCGAATTACAGCTGTTACACGACCTCTTCCTTTTTCTTATTTCCTTCTCTTCAAATAATTAATGCATTAGAGGAAGGAAAAAATCTCCATCCACACGATTAAACTTTGTATGAACATAATTATGTATATCCTTTGATTGTTACATACAGAGGAAAATCTTGAGGAGTAATGTAATTAATGCCTTGCATTTTTGTTCAATGCTTACGGTCTAAGGATCCTTTATTTTCATAGTCTTCTTCCAAATACTATTTCGAACATGTTTCCTACGAATCTCAGTATTGATAATTATAACACAAGAAATCGAACCAATTTTCATCGTTGTAAAATTATGTTTATGTATGAAGAAAAATCTCCTCGGTGTAATCTCCCGGTGATTTGGAATTTATTAGCAAAATATATTCCCCTTTGCAATAATCAAAGATTATTTTTAAAAAATCGGAAAATTTATTACTTGTCCAAATACTGACATAAAACATAATCATATTTTAGACTTTGCTGTTCCTCTGGCTTTTTTGTTTTTCTGGTTTTTTGTGTGTGTTTTTTTTTTTTTTTTAATCCACTGCTTGTTTTTAAATTTGTTTACTTGTCTTTCAGTAACAAAATAAGTTTAAAAACCAAATGATAATTTATACTTTTTGGGAACTTATTTTACAAGGCCCTTTGGCCTTATTTTAGTTCCCCTTTTCTCATTTCCGACTAGTAAATTTGGTATCTTTGATACTGTTTAACTTGTATGATTGCATGTAATTTTTTATATAATGTATATTGTTGTAATGATCTTTTGTTTTTATGGATATGGAAATAAATGAACAAATGTAAAAATGAAATGAAATAAATGACTTAGAGTAAGGTGTCTCAAAGGGAGTGACATTATCTCATTTTCACCTAATTATGTTCTGCATTTAACAGCCTGTCAGTTTAACATATTGTTAACATTGATAAATCATCAACTGATATTCATATTTTCTGATTGTCACAGTCACTTATAGCCTAATAAATCGGTCAGACACTTGGGTAAAATGCTTTTTTTTTTATCCAATAATTCATAACATCGAGTGGACGCAAGAGCGGTTGATCATTTGCCTTTCTTGTTGGGCTTGGCGTACAGATCTTCCACCGAGATGTCGTGATTGTTACCAGCTATGTTAAAATTCACCTCTAGACTAGGATGACGAATATCCAGTTGGTTATCTTGACTTTGTACGGGCTCTACCACCCCCTCGATTTCGTCATGTGTGTTGCGAAGATCCGCGTAGGCCCCTGGAAACGAGCAAGACGAGCCAAGACCACATGGAAGAGTTGTCGTAGCACACCCAGGTCCCTGGTTTACGTCTTTCACCGTGTGATAGATACTCTCAGAGTCCTGCAGTCCATCGGTTGCAGGACGGCCTTTATTTTGGTTTTGAACTTCCTTAGATGGGCACCATGTTACCCGCTGGCATGTTGGTGTCACCACTGCGAATGATAAGTTTTGTTGGGAACCACCTTTGTTGAGTTCTGCAGGGAGTGTATGGCAATCTCTCTTACGGTTAAAACCTTCTACATGTCCTCTTGGAGGTAACGCCGGTCGGTTGACAAGCGCTCCAGTGACATCACCGGTGTAATCATCATCAACATCGACATGCTGGACTTGACTGACATTCAACCGACAGCCCTGAAGCGAGTGAATTGAATTCGATGTCGCAAGAGTGGTGGGTGCCACTGCTTGACTGTCTCTCCTCTCGGTAGCAACACCCTCTCCACGATGTGGATCGTACCGGTAATACCGCAGTCGCAAGTTTCTCTCGCCATTTACATTCATCCTTTGGCGCGCTAGATACAAACATGTCGTAATGGTGAAAAGTATTGTAACGCTTGCTACTATGGATAAAAGAGTAGCGTATTTCAAATATTGGTAATCGCGACTTGTAGTTGTAGATTCATTTGAGTAGAAATGGACCTCAGTGTTACTCTGTGCCACAGATATTGTGATTTCTGTGGAATTATACGTGTCGTCTGCTGTAACTTTCGTTGTCAGAAATAGTCCCAGCGTATTGCTGGCAATAGTGGGTCTATGTGTTGAGCGATCGATCTGGGTTGGTGATACACATCCATGCATTATATTAATGGTTGTCTGCAACCAACCTTGCTTGACATTAGCAGTATAACAAATGTCATATTCTTCCACTTTAACCTTTGTAATACTGCGTATGTTTATCGAGCCCCGTGTTTCTATTCCACATACATGTTCATCAGCCATGCTAGCGTCTACAATAGTCGGTTCGCCCGGGTGCAGCTTCAGCGTTTTGAAGTTAGTCTTTACTAGCCAAACTTCCATCATACGATGTCTGCAGCCAAATTCTGATTCATTAGTCATAACATTTTCCAAATGAAAGAACATTGGGTAATGGCAGACATGAGATCCATGCATTGATACCAACCGACATTCGATAGGCATAAGAGCCCCTGTCAAAAATGCATTCAAACTTAACATAAACTTTACCGTACTGCTTGCACTGTAAGACTGTAAGCTGCTTAACGCATTCAATGTATTGTTTGAATGTGAATTAATGTGAACATCTGAACCATTGTCCACTACTGTTAGCACAAGTGTAGTTTCCCCGTAGCTGTACAACATCGCCTCGCATGATACCTCGAATTCTAAAGAGTCATATCTCAGTTTCATATCACAATTCGGCTCATTGGCGATCGGGTTAGTGACAGTAAGGTTCAAAACTAAAACACTGTTCAACACTACTGATGATTTGTTTTTGAGAGAGGCAAAGTATGCCCCTGAATTTTCTGGTGCGAGATTACTGATTTCAAACGTAATATTTTTGGACCCTTTAATTGGAAGTTGTAAGTCGTAAGGATGAGAAGTTCTACAACGTTTGTAGGAACAGTGCCCGATTTGTGCTCCACTTTTCTCCAAAATAAAAGACTCACCGGATTGCAAATCATCATCTAGCTTGCAGTATACTTGTACGTAGCCCCCTACGAGCTTTTCGGTTTCTTTTCCTCCAGGAAAGCACTCGAATGACTCAGCGGTACGAATGATGATACTGAGAAAACTCACTGCAAGTAACAGGGCAATATTCGAAGGCATTTTGGATTCCTGGTGTATTCACTTTGTTCCGACAAGAACTTTAGAATACGAAGGGTTTGTAACGTATAGGTTTACCTCTTGCCCGCCTTGATCTTGCTGATCTACGTCTCCCCTTGGCCTTCTCCACGCAGAATATTGTTCGAGTTTGGATAAGTTGTGACGATGAATCCTTCTTCATATCCTCCCTTTACTAAGGCACTCTAATATGGAAGGATAACAGGAGCCACTTCAGCTTTTTGAGAAATGCGAAGTTATGATTATACAAAGTGTTAATGAAGGCCTGAAGAACGTTGCAAATAGGCGGGTCAAAAGCACGATCAGATTCTCAATAAGCAATGACAACTTTATCCAGGAAACGTTCCTTTTATATTTAGGGGCTGTGGGCGAAGAGCTGCAAATTAAAGCTTGGACCAATAACAGTTTGCTATTGTTTGGCCATGCATACGTGCTATTGAACGCATAATTTAATTAAGCATGAATATTCATGAAGTAGAGAATGGTTGCTCTGGCCAATGATTGGACAATGGACTTTAACTTCATTCTGGAAAAAAGGAGTGTCTCGTCGGCTTTATCATTGAGTCGAAGCCCTTGATTTACAATACTACTACTTATGTGTTTTCTTTCTGTCTGTTGTCATTCAATATATATTTATAAATTATATTTTATTTTATATATATATATATATATATACTAAGAACGTGTTTAATTTTTCCTCCGTCAGAAATGAATTAATGAACATTATTACATAACCCTGTTGCCCATTTTTTGAAGGGTACTTTAGTTTAGCTGGATGATCGATTTGAGACTTGATGTCGTAGATTCGTAAATTTGCAAGATAGTTCAACATTTGAGTTATCCTCCTATATGGTTGTGCCATATTTTGGAGGATTAAGATTCGGTTAGACGACTGTGAGGTTCAAAACCAGAATCTCATGCAAAAGCAGTGAAGCAGCAGTTTTTCACATCCGCTTCACGGTTGGATCGTGAAGATTGATCCTACAAGTACGTGTCTGTAACTTGATAATAAGGAATTTTAGATTTGCACGTCAACAGCTTTGACTGCAACGTTTGACGTCATTTTAAGGCACTGCGCATGCGTTACGTCGTCTCAGTCGGCGATCGAGAATGCGTCAACCTTGATTTTCCTAAATCTAATACATACATATTGATATTTATGTAGCGCCTTTACATGCTCAAGGTACTAGTATGCCGCGTGCGCATAAAATATACAGTTCCTCAGGTAGACAAAGGAACATCCCTTCCCTGCTATTATGTAAAAATGTGTCACATGCATATTCACCTGTTCTACACATTTTTACATAATAGCAGTGAAGGGATGTTCTTTTGTTGAGGGTAGAATGAGGAACTGTATATTTTGTCCTCTTTCTTTGTCCGTGATGTTCATAGCGTTACTTCCTGCATGCATGTATATCGTCGAGTGCTATCTAACAGATTTCTAATTGTAGTCAACATGGGCAGTTAGGTACGTTGACACGCATGATCAGTCGGCGTTCGTCGTGTTCTCGTCCACTCAATCTAAAAGTCCCTAATAATTTTGAGCTTAGACTATGCAGTCACGGCACATTAAGGGTTTTTTAAAACTGAAATGGGTGTCGCCCAAGTGCGGCTCGTTCCTCATCATGATCCATTTGCACAGTTATGACGACGCAAGATGGTGAATATCTCAAGAGCGGATTCCGGAGAAGGAATGATGTTTTTTAATGTTTTATTACGATTAGATTTTGGAATTTTCTTAAATTGAATTCTCAATAGTCTACGTTATATTGTAAAAAAGGATATCGAAGTGGTTTAACATTTAACATTATAGCAAGCATCAATGAAATAATTCTCTCAATAATATTATAATTATCATTGCGGCATGAACTAAATTCAGGAGTTTTTCCCCAGAATCTGGGACAAATTATCCAATCCCTTTAAACCTTGGCCGCCGTCAAATGTGTCAAGAAGCAACCCTTCTGCACATGTACTTTATTTTTGTTTGTCTAAACTAGTTTCGGGTGCAATTTTATTATTGCACATTGTACAGCCTTCACCTTTACACTTGAACGATTTATCACCATTTAAAGGAAGCATACTGTCTCTCATAGATTATTGATGTCTCTGTAGTTTACAGTACCAAATTGTTCCAAAGTGCTCTCGACTCGGAATTGTGGTCGGTTTATATCATTTCGAAACCATCTTCTCATTACTTGAAAGGGATAGCATTTTCTTTGATATTAATCATATACAAGGTGGGAAACTTTCTAGGCACAAGGTTCATCGTGGCCTATTCGGTATAATAATGTTAAAGTTTTGTTCTGAAATAGTCCGTTGTAAAATGTAAATTAACAAATGTCCTGGCTCGAAAACGCCCTTTTCTAAAAATCTCGAATATAGGATGTATCAATCATTTCCTCTTGATAAAAAACGTTGACACGAAATGGACAATTTTGATGAAGTCACAGTACCACAAAAGAGGCATCGACCGTAAATGTTTATATATCGGTTACTTTATTTACTATGCACTTTTTCTATACATTTTAACCAACAGGGGCAGGCCCATTCATTTATTATTTTGTTATGTTATATGCAAAGAACTGTGGAAAACCAGTTTACATTTTGCATCTTGTAAATGTGTATTTATACACTCAGCAATAAAAAGAAAGTTGATACTCTTTAATGTTCAAAGTGTTACTTATGAACCATGCATCAATAATATATTTAAAGAAGTTTAAATCAAATTGATGAAAAATTATAACTCTACCACTATCAAATAAACTTCAGCACATGAACTTTAGTTTGTATGTCTTAAAACTAGTTTCGATTTGAGTTTTATTATAGCAAAATTTACAGCCATGCACAAAAAAAACTACCACACACTTGAACCATTTGCTACGATTTAAAAGAAGTATAATATCTCTAATAGACTAAATAACTCTGTATTTGACAGGACCATTTTGTACCAAGTGCCCTCGACTAGAAATTTTGATCGGTTTATATCATTTCGAAACCATCTTCTCATTACTTGAAATGGAAAGCACCTTCTTTGATATTAATCATCAACAAGGTGGGAAACGTACAAGGTTCATCATGGCCAATTTGATAAATTTGGTAGAGTTTCGTTACAGTTTTGTACTGAAGTAGTCAGTGGTACAAATAATAATCATGGAATGAGAATTAAAAAAATGTGCTGGCACGATAGTGCTCTTTACATAATATCATGAATATAGGTTGTATCAATCATTTCCTCTTGAAAATTACGTTTTTTCCTCTGTTACTATAAAACATTGACACGAAAAGGGAAAGTTTATGATGAAGTCACAGTACAACAAAAGAGGCATCAACCGTAAATGTTTATTTATCGGTTACTTTATTTACTATGCACCTTTTCTCTACATTCTAACCAACAGGGGCAAGCTCATTTATATATTACTTGTTATGTTATATGTAGAAAACTGTGGGGAAAAAAAACAGTTTACATTTTGTATCTGATAAATGTATATGTATACACTCAGCAATAAAATGAAAGTGGACACTCTCTATTGTTCACAATTTTTTTATATAAACCATTAATAATCTATACTTCAAAAATTTAAATCAAATGGATGGAAAATGATCACTCTAGTACTACCAATATCTAATAAAAACCAAGAGTTTGACTCTCACGGTAGGATGGGCATATCTATTTAAGAGTTAGAAGGTGTGATTAAGAAAATTGCAAAATTAGAGGGAGCCATTCAAATGTTAATGAACATGTTCATCTGTATTAAAGAATTTTGTATTTAACAATTAAAAACAACGAATGAGGCACAATGAGGGGAATTGAGTTCTGGATGACATCTGTAGTCACAGGACTGCATGGTTTTGGCAAGCATAGTTGAGCTGTCTCTATTTTAGCTTTTCCCCTGACAGTTTTTGTTATTACTTGAACATACAAGATGTAATTGTCATCAACATTTAAATGGCCAGATGGCCCATTTTTGCATTTCATTTTTCAGATACTCTTTTACTGTTAAATAACTATGCTCACTTATGCTTTAATGGTATGATTCCAGTCGAATATCATCTTGAAGTAGATTAATTCATGTTCGATTTTTAATATTCTAGACAAATCGATATTCTACATTTTTTTAGTTGAAAATCTTAATTTTGAATATTGTCCACTTTTTGTTCCTGTTATTTTTTCTGGATGTAGTTCATTTTTATTGTAATCGTATTCTGTACTCTCTTTTTTGGTAACAGAACGGACTCCCCTGACGTGCTCAAAATTGAATTATAGCAATATTAAAATATAAAAACAAGTAACTGAATTTATCTTCTTTTTTTTTTAATAAACCCTATTCAGATACAAAATCACAGATAACATCATACATAAATATATATAACAAGTATTTCACCACATGTTTAAACGAGATTAAATTATATATCTGTATTTACTTGAAAGCAGATTGTAGATGCATTTCCTGTAAATCATTAATTATCTTCATCCACTTAGTTGTATTCACATCTGTTGTCATAGTTTTATTTTTCAAGTAACTGCATGAATAGGTATTTTAATTGATATCCTCCTTAGAAGGTAGTGTCTGTATACAGCAACAGTCTTAAAGGCCCACTGCACTTCTTGTAGCTACTTGCGCCCTGTATACAACAAACAATGCCTAATCGGTAACCATCGGTCCCCCATGATCCTCTTTTTCATATGTTAACTGAGAGCTGAGTCGATGAGATAACCACCTGTCCAGTGACCTTGTAGGGCGGTCTAATCCATCCTGTAAACTATGGCAGATAAGTTTTAAAAGAGAAACTGTTACACAGACATAGGATGTTCTCCATATTCACCTCGAAGATGTTGGAGATCTTATGGCAGATTAGCCCTGTGCTAAACAAGTTATACAATAAAGTCTACTACCACCACTACTACTACTACTTATCCCCATATCTGAATATCTGGTAGGAATTGATTGATTGATACATTTTATTTCAAATTCAGTATAAAAAATATATTTAAAAAACAGGTTATAAACATTAACAATGTACATAGAAAATCAACTTAAATATGTGTAACAAAGTAATAACATTTAAATACAAATAGTTGGAAAATGAAATAGGGTGTATCAATTAAAACGTAGTTGGCTTGACAAGTTGATATACCCATTACAAAGAGTGAAGAATATTATATAAATTTCAAGTAGCTGTCGGTTACATACTAAATTGCATTTAACTTAAACATACTGGGACAGTAAATAGCGCTTGTACTTATTTTCAGGTGAAGATTCTTTTGTTGTTATTATACGTTTCATCATGATCAAAAGTGTGTCACTTCATTTGTTGGAGATGTCATTTGATGTCGTTTCAGTCTCGGTCTGAAGCTTTTTGAAGAAATCATCTTTCACATTGAATGCATATAATTTGAATTCATTGAATTTATTTCTCAAAACTTCAATTCCTTTTCGTACATAACATAGAAACAAAGCAATTTTCCTAGTTGATACAAACTGAAACATAATCATAACAAACTTTTTTATCATGAGATAAACAAACAGAAATACAACATAATTCTTTGTTCATATCTTCTCAATGTATATAAATAAAATATATCACAAATATATCACAAATCAATGACTTACCATTTGTAAGCAATATTTTATCTTCTATTTTATTTGCTGATGACACCACTCTGTTTTTATCTGGCAAGGATCCCGTAGAAATAAATATTCTATTGAATTCTGAAATTGTTAAAATACACAAGTGGTTCCTTGCCAATAAATTGTTGATTAATTTTGAAAAAACAAACTATGTAATTTTTAAAACAAGAAATAAATATGTAAATGAAGCTGCTATCAAGATTTGTATAAATAGTAAAGAAATTAAGCAAGTACACCAAGTTACTTTCTTAGGCGTCATTATTGATGAAAACTTAACGTGGAAGGACCACATTTATTATATTTCTAACAAGCTGTCAAAAGTCATTGGTGTTTTAAATAGACTCAAAGATATTTTACCATTACGCATACTTGTACAATTGTATAACTCTATGATTTTGCCTAATTTTAATTATTGTATTATTGTATGGGGCAACTGCGCTTCGTATCTGCTTCAAAAGCTATTTTTATTACAAAAAAGAGCCGTCAGGGTTGTAACAAACTCATATTATAGAGCACATACAGGTACATTGTTTTTTAAGCTGAAGTTTTTAAAACTTTATGATCTATATGATATAAGTATTGGAGCTTTTATGTTCTCTTACATGCACAATATAACTACATTACCTGATTGTTTTAATAATTATTTTAATCTTAATAGAGATATAAATCAATATAGTACTAGAAATTCACACAAACTTTATGTTCCTTCATTTCGCTATAATTTGTCAAGAACAGTAATAAAATATAAAGGATCCATTATTTGGAATAACTTACCAGATTCTCTCAAAGCATGCCCAACATTGTCTAGTTTTAAGCGTAATTTTAAAAACAAACAAATATCAAGTTACAATATACTTTTTAGCTTTTATTAATTTTGCCTGTCCTTGTATGTGGGTTTATATGTCTTAGTTAATGTAATGTCTATATTGTCAATATTTTGCTTTTAATTACTGAAGATTTTACTTTTGGGGTTGTAGAAAAAGGGGACCAGCCTAGATAGGTCAATGGCCTTTTCTGGTCCCTCACATCCCTACTCCACCCATTAATCATTTTTAGTGTTACTGTTGTTGTTTTTTATTTATTCTTATTATATTTTATATATATTGCATTTTGTATAATTGTATTTTGAATGTTATAATGATGTTTTTAGTGAATGAGAAATAAAATGAACTTGAAAATGAACTTGAACTTGAACAAATACATAATAGGAAAACATTACCGCACTACACAGCCATTTCGTCCCAAAAACTAAAACAAGCATTGCTTTTTGTCTTCAGAATAATACTGAATACTTCAAAAACTATTGAGTGAAATATTGTAATACAGAATTGAAGTTATGAGTTTTTCCTTTATTAAAACATACAATCTACCCCGGGTTGTACAAAACTGATTGTGAGGCGAAATGTGCTAATGGTTTTAGCGCCATCCATAATTATATTCTGCACCATTTCCACGAAACTGAGTGAGTTTGTTTACGTCTGACTCGAGAGAGTAGCAAGACCAAGTTTAAGAAATGTATTACAATGGAACCATTTTGTGTACATTTAAAAATGGAATGCTGTGTTCAAAATAAAGAGAAAGAGAGATAATTTATTTTCGTATAACAAAACAGCAATATAGAGGATAAAATGACGCAATACTTTTCAAAACAATATTCATCTCAGCGCGTTTATATATGTTTGTGGTCTTAACTGTATTGAGTATACCTCTTTATTTGTTTTTCTATATCTTTATCCCAATGGATAATTTTTATTTTGTATAACCAAACACAAAATGACATTTCCATATTATACAACAAATATCTTAACAATATTCGTATGCATGATTCAAATACATGCTTCAACATGAGCCATGTTAAATTGAAATCATTTTTTTTTCACCTATATCATAAATATACGGCTCATTCTGATAATATGTCTTGATTACATATTTTATGGTATGAAAAACAGGAAACGTCCTATTTACTCTTTATATAAGTTGTTGCTTCACGAGTACTATAATTCAGTTCATTATATCATTTCGTTTTTCATTAAGTATATTTTATGGGGTGAAATCAAGGGAGAAAGTACATGAAGAACTCTCCTATATTAATTATTGGGCGTAAAGTTCAATAAATCATAATCCGGCGATGCAAAGTTTCTTTCAAGTGCGTCTTTTTCTGAGTTATTTTCGTCACCACAAACAGTCGCGTAATGGAAAGTTACAGAGAACATGAATTTATACGAGAAAAGTGCAAATGTATGAGACGCTACAACCTTTAATTGCAGTTACGATAAACAGTTAATCGGCTAAAGATCTATAAAAAGTCATGGTTCTGAGTCAGATTGACAGGCTATGACGTCATCAGGCTCGTTCTCAAGAGCGGCGTGTGGAACTTTTCGATCTTTCCGAATCCAGTGTACACCACACGCACCGGCAATGAGAATTAAAATGGATGACACGCCAGCGAAAACGAAGGCTCCAATGACGGACGGTCTCTCTGTTGTATCTGTAAACAAAGACACACACTAAACAATTTTTTCTTCATATTACAGGTATTATACACCGTTCAAGATTCAAGCTTCACGTTTTACTATCGTCAATGGTAATACGGGTACTTAACTTCTATTGGCTTACCTTCAAGTCTTATTTTGTTCGTTTAAAAAGAAAATTAAGAACTATTGTTTTCTAAAGTTTCACCATATGCGGGGTCGTGATTGTTGTAGTTATGGATATCAATGTCAGTACCGGGCAGTGAAATATCGACTGTCCAATTTTACTGCTATTTTTAAATTAGGATAAACGTTCTGCTTTACCTAAATGATTTGCCTGATAATGTTACTATGAAACACACTAGAAATTCATCTTAACCCTTTCGCTCCCATGGGCAGCAAAGCCCAGCAAGGAATAAGAATCGTATTGTAAATGTGGACTGAAATATGCTATTCTTTCCTGAATCCAAAATACCTGTAATATTTCTTGAAAGTAGTAATGAAGCACATGTTCAGAGCCAGATTTATGCAATATTTGATCATTGAAATAAACACAAGTTTTGTGAATATGAAGGCATATTTTTAAAGTCGTAGTAGTTTTTGTGAACACATCCAAATTAAAATGTATTGAACATTTGATCAAAGACGTAAAACCAAGAATATTTACGGAAAGAGTATATTTATAATTTTGTTGGAAATTCTAGAGGCAGAGATGAGGCTTTGTGACATAAAAATACAAACAAATACAACAGACACAAGAACAATGATAAAAATGATGACTCACAACACCGCACTCCATTATACTTGATGCCATCAGGACACACGCCTGTTGATGTCAACTGGGTTTTGCAGTCCCTTAATCCCCATGAGTTAAGACATGTTATCGTGCCGATAAACATGGGTAGGCCTTCTGGTGTTGGGACTTTGATTTTCTACACGGTATGAAGGGAACACAAATAACAACACCTATAAAACATTAAACTGTGAAACAATATATGATGTTGACGCTAAATAAGGATTCATATTGAAATGCCATGCACAGCTACATAAAAAAAAAACACGTCGAATATACAAGGGTTGATTAATCCAATATAAAACGAAACCCCACGTGTCCAAATATATGCGCCAAGTTTTACTTTTCATGAAGCCTCCATCCAGTTGATGGTGATAAATTAGCATTCCAAACGGAATATATAACCCGGAATCGCATTTTAAAACAAGGTCATGGCTTGGTATTGAATCAAAAACATTAACTGCATATTTTAAATGCACATTATTTGCATACATATATATTATATATATATATATGTACCTTGTGCTGGTAAAAAGAAGTCAAGTTCAAAGAAACCTCTTGGTTCTTCTTTTAAATTGTGTGCCAAATGGCAACAATGATATATATAATTAAAATACCAGAATCAAAGGAAACGTTTTATCCAACATTCAATATGACATGACCAATGCACTTTAGTCTGCCTCACTAATGTAGGGTCAGACTTTGCTTTTCTAGCATCATGACAACAAAACTTATTACGAATTAGTCACAAAATCCGCCACATCTCCCTCCCCTTTCCCCTCCCACAAGAAAAAAACTATGATAATAAATAAATAAAAATTGTAACTGAATAAAGTAATTAAATACTCTGTAGTTATGGCATATTAGCTGTTCCTGTCTTCTTCTGTGATCTAATGCGTATCCTACAACGACATTGTTACACTGTACTGTGTATATTTGGAGTGTACCACCCAATAAATTTTGTTGTCTTTAATGCTCAAGAGACGGTTCACAAAATTATTGTTTTGTTGTTGGTGTCTGATTCATTTTTAAAACTTAATTCTCGAACAATAAACCAATACACATTGGCTTACCTCTCCACCATGACTATATCCCTGAGCATCGCATATCATCATAGCCGCTCGCTGGTCCATGTCGCATACACCGCCAGTCAGATGTACAGGTTTTTGGCTGTTGCTGTATGTAACGAGCAATTGGCCATGCGAGTTGTTTGAAGTGCCGACGGTATATATAAAATGTCGAGAATAGCGTGAATACGGGTCGGGCGATATATCAGCATTGGCCAGCACTTCATTGTATTTGGCTGCTGTTATGCCTGTAGAAATGACAAGCGGAAGGTTGTGGTGAAATATCAATGGAAATTTTGGAAGAAATCGAGACATTACTTTTAAAAGAATGATTAAAAAAAATTCTCCGCTCATGTCCACCTTGAGTGCAAAGAGTGTTATTTTCTTTCAATATTGCAATATTGCATGTGACTAAAAACGGGTTTATAACTGAATAAATACTCTCTAAAACTATAATATAAGAAACAATATCAATTATCTTGTATAGATTCTCTTTTGTCATAAATATAAGCATACTTGCTAGCACTTAAATCGCCAAAAATTGTGGAAATCATGCATACCACAAGTGACTGTAGCTAATGTTGGACAATATGTGTTGTGTTTCGTGTACTTGCAGAATAACAGGGTTTCCTCTTTTCCGTTGCAAGCGAAATTGCTTCCCTCTGTTAAAAAGGTAGGTTCAGGTTCTGGCGTAGATGTCGTACGATGCCAATGATGTGAAGTACTTGGCTTCGACCAAAACATTGCATATCCTTCAGTAAACCCCAGCTGTCTGCAGGTGACCAGAGCATCCAGTGCATCCCATCCGTCATTGCAGATGTTCCTCCATTCACCTGCCACGTTGATTTGAACGAATCCTTCTTTATCCGAAGATCCTCCATACAAGCGAACAGAACTATCAACAGCAACTACATGGGATTCAGAAGGAACAAATAAACTATTACATAGAGCTGCATGTCGTCCACGCTGTTATTTTGCAGTTCTATGTTTAGTAAATATTTGTTTTGTTAAAGACAAGGTTGAGTTCTGGGAAGAGATGAAAAATAATTTGTGAGCGTTATCATTCTTATTATGCAAATTTCTTATTTTTTTGACGATTCCAGAACCTTGCAATACACACAAATTCTTATATGCTATAGATGATCAACCTTTTCTGGTCGATTCCACACCGTTTCTTTCACAATGCAATTGCATGACCAGAACTCAACTTCGTCTTTAAGTACATTATTAGTACCTCCAATCCAGGATCCAGGATTTCTTAGGGGAGGGGGCCCAAATTTTTTTTTTTTTTTTGCTCCCGAAAATTTGAAAATCGCGCCGGCCGAAAAGTCGCTCAGTGGGGGGGGAGGGGGGGTAGTGAGCACATTTTTTTTTTTTGATCCTCAAAAAAATTTCAATTTGCACCCCCCCCCCCCCCCTTGAGCGCCAGGGGGGGGCCCAACCCCCCAAAAAGGTAAAAATCACGTGATTTTACACGATTTTTTTTTCTCAAGGGGGGGCCCGGGCCCCCCGGCCCCCCCCCCCCCCCCCGGATCCGCCACTGACCTTCGTACTTTTCTTTATTTCCTCATCTCTCCTGCATCAGTGGAATTAATGCCAGCGATTGAGTTTATTATCGGTAGCACGGGAATACCCCCCCCCCCCCCTCAGTGATGCTTTGAAAGTTTGAATACTCAATGAAAAACCGTCCGTCTCATAATCACTTTCGGCACTTTTAATCAACTTCATCGACATGTGTGCCATACTTACATGCTCTCTTGTATGACATCAATACGAGGAAGACCAGTGTCTTCAGTTGAAAACTCGAGGTGTGGAAGAAAGCCATGCTGAATTTCCGACACGAATTTTCTTTCCACTTATCCGTGTTGTATGTCCATCCCGTCACGACAACCCGCAGTAACCGTATGTCATTAAAATCGCGTACGTTTTTCCTCATGTAATAAACAAATACCAAGACAGGATACAAATGTAATTTCGCAGGATTTTGAAACCAATAAAAGCGAAACTATGAAGTGTACATACATGTAGAACATTACTGCTCTCTTCACCCTCCGACCTCATTCGTCAAATTCACAGTGGTGACAGCGAGCGCTAATGCAGTATGTGTACATCTATACCCACTAGCTCATTATATGCCCTGACCCTAAATGAAGCTAGTCTGTGTGTCCAATGGCGGTAATATATTGTAAGGGAATTCCCCTTTCAGATCAGAGCGTATCAAAGATGATAGAGGGCGTACTTGGAAAACAGTTTTTTTTACTGAATGTACCTACCCTATTTTAAATAAAACTTGAATAAATAATTAATAAATAAATAAATAATGGTTTGCGTAATATCCAATTGGCAGAATTACAATAACATATCAACTATATCAGTAGTTAGTTGAGAACACAACAATTCGGTTCATCTATTTAAAACATTTATAAAAGGCCAGGACATCGTAGTACATGTATATGACACACTTTAAAAATAAGATATTTGGTAGTCCACGTAGCGTGACTAATATAGCGAGTGTTAACTAGATCAGGGAGTTGACTAGACATACAGATACCGATGACTCAAAACAAATCAATAATATAAAGTTCAGGATGGTATTTTATTGATGATGATGATGATGACGTGATTAATATAGCAGCCACCCATCTGTTTACGCCAACAATAGGCAGGGGCACTCACTGTCAGGTGAAGACCAGAAAAAGAAGAACCCAGATTTGTTATTTCACAAACTATATACTGTATGTGCTACGACCTTGTTACTCTTCCTATTCCTATGAAATTATGCATGTATTTGCATAATTAACAATGAAGAATAACTTTGAAATATAGTGTATTGTGTAGAAAATGTGTAGATAGAGTCATTATAAGCATGATTTGATACATACAAGACAGATCAAGTTCAAGTTCAAGATCAATTCATTCATTCTTTCATTAGAAATAACAAAAATAATTAAGGTAAATAAACATTAATTTAAAAAATAATATCGATATATAACATGAGATAAGACAAGCAGAAAAACATGAAGAACAATTAATTAAGGGAAAATCTTTTCATGTACATTAATGATAGAATTTGGTGGCAAGACAGGAAGGCCGGGCCTTATGTAATAGTCTGTCTCCAGTGATTGTATATTAAAAACTATGTACATTATTTATATTATAAATTATTCAATAAAAAGGGGGAAACGAAAATAAACTTTCATACAAAACTGTATATTTCATGATAGAATATTGATAAGAACGTTTAATACGCGTGCAAAGATTTCATATATTAACAATGAAAATAATTTGATATTTGGAGTTATGTGGAGAATTTATAATATAACTCTTACATAATGTTAAGTTGATGAATCGAAAAGTGTACTCTTTTAATTAATGGGTATAATACATTTGAGACAGGTAACATTCCCAAATTACAGCTGTTATACGACCTCTTCCATTTTCTTATTTCCTTCTCTTCTTTTATTTAATGCATTAGAGGAAGAAAACAAATCTCTATCCACACGATTAAACTTTGTATGAAACAAATTATGTATATCCATTGATTGTTACATACGGAGGAAAATCTGGAGGAGTAATGTAATTAATGCCTTGCATTTTTGTTCAATGTTAACAGTCTAAGGATACTAAGAGTGAGGTGTCTCAAAGGGAGTGACATTATCTCGTTTTCACCTAATTATCTTCTGAATTTAACAACCTTTCAGTATAACATATTGTTAACATTGATAAATCATCAACTGCAATTTCATATTTTCTGATTGTCACAGTCACTAATAGCCTAAAAAATTGGTCAGACGCTTGGGTTATATGCATTTTTTTTTCATCCAATAATTCATAACATCGAGTGGACGCAAGAGCGGTTGATCATTTGCCTTTCTTGTTAGGCTTGGCGTACAGATCTTTCACCGAGATATCGTGATTGTTACCAGCTATGTTAACATTCGCCTCTAGGCTAGGAGAACGAATATCCGGTCGATCATCTTGACTTTGTACGGGCTCTACCACCTCCCCGATTTCGTCGTGTGAGTGGCGAAGATCCGCGTAGGCCCCTGGAAACGAGCAGGACGGGTCAAGGCCACGTGGAAGAGTTGATGTAGCACACCCAGGTCCCTGGTTTACGTCTTTAACCGTGTGGTAGATACTCTCAGAGTCCTGCAGTCCATCGGTTGCAGGACGGCCCGTATTTTGGTTTTGAACGTCCTTAGATGGGCACCACGTTACCCGCTGGCACGTTGGTGTAACCACTGCGAATGATGAGTTTTGTTGGGAACCACCAATGTTGAGCTTTACAGGGAGTGAATGGCAATCTGTCTTACGGTAATAAGCTTCTACATGTGCTCTTGGAGGTAACGCCGGTCGGTTGGCAAGCGATCCAGAGATATCACCGGTGTAATCATCATCAGCATCGACTTGCTGGACTTGACTGACATTCAACCGACAGCCCTGAAGCGAGTGAATTGAATTCGATGTCACAAGAGCGGTGGGTACCACTCCTTGATTGTCTCTCCTCTCGGTAACCAAACCCTCTCCGCGATGTGGATCGTACCGGTAATACCGTAGTCGCAAGTTTCTCTCGCCATTTGCATTCATCCTTTGGTGCGCTAGATACAAACATGTCGAAATTGTAAAAAGTATTGTAACGCTTGCTACTATTGATAAAAGAGTAGCATATTTAAAATATTGGTCATCGTGACTTTTAGTGGTAGATTCACTTGAGGGGAGATGGACCTCAGTCTTACTTTGTGCCATTGTTGGAATTTCTGTGGAATAATGGATGTCGTCTGTTGTAACTTTCGTTGTCAGAGATTGCTCCGGCGAGTTGCTGGCAATCGCTGGTCTATATGATGAGCGATCGATCTGGGTTGGTGATACACATCCATGACTTATATTAATGGTTGTCTGCAACCAACCTTGCTCGACATTAGCAGTGTGGCAAATGCCATATTTGTCCATTGTCACCTTTCTAATACTGCCTATATTTATTGAACCCCGTGTTTCTATACCACATATATATATATGTAACTATTTTCATCAGCCATGCTAGCATCTACAATAGTTGGTTTGCTCGGGTGCAGCTTCAGCGTTTTAAAATGAGTGTTTACCAGCCAAACTTCCATCATAGGACGTCCGCAGCCTACTTCCGATACTTCAGTCAAGACAAATCCCAAATTAAAGATCATTGGGTATTCACAGACGTGGGATATCTGCTCTGCTATCAGAAGACATTTCGAAGGCACAAGTGCCCCTGTCAAAATGGCATTCAAACTTGTCATTAACTTTACCGTGCTGCTTACACTGTAAGATTGTGAGCTGCTTAAAGCATTAAAAGTATTGTTGGAAAGTGAATTAATGTGAACTGTTGTACCATTGTCCAAAACCGTAAGCCGAAGTGCAGCAGTTTTCCCGTAACTGTTCACCATCACCTGGCATGATAATTCGATTTCCGAAGAGTCATCTCTCAGATTCATGCCACAAGTCGGTTTATTGAAGATCGGCTGATTTACGGTAAGATTCAAAATCAACACTTTCTTAAATAGAGCAGATGATTTGTTTTTGAGAGAGAGATAGTATGCCCCTGAATGTTCTGGTGCCAGATTACCGATTTTAAACGTAATGTTTCTGGACCCTTCCACAGAAAGAAGAGAGTCGTAAGGATGAGTAGTTCTGCAATGTTTGTAGGAACATTGCCCGATTTGTGATCCATTTTTCTCCAAAATAAAAGACTCACCGGGTTGCAAATCATCATCTAGCTTGCAGTATACTTGTACGTAGCCCCCTACGGGCTTCTCGGTTTGTTTTTCTCCAGGAGAGCACTCCAATGACTCTGCGGTACGAATGATGATACTGAGAAAACTCACTGCAAGTAACAGGGCCATGTTCGAAGGCATTTTGGATTCCTGGTGTATTCACTTTGTTCCGACAAGAACTTTAGAATACGAAGGGTTTGTAACGTATAGGTTTACCTCTTGCCCGCCTTGATCTTGCTGATCTACGTCTCCCCTTGGCCTTCTCCACGCAGAATATTGTTCGAGTTTGGATAAGTTGTGACGATGAATCCTTCTTCATATTCTCCCTTTACTAAGGCACTCTAACATGGAAGGATAACAGGAGCCACCTCAGCTTTTAGAGAAATGCAAAGTTATGATTATACAAAGTGTTGATAAGGGCCTGAAGAAAGTTGCAAATATGAGGGTCAGAAGCACGGTCGGAATCTCAATAAGTAATGACAACTTTATCCAGGAAACGTTCTTTTTATATTTGTCGGGCAGTGTAGGAAGGGCTGCAAACTTAAGTTTGGACAAATAGCAGTTTGCTATTGGTCGACCATGCTTACGTGCTATGAAAGCATGATTTGATTAAGCATGAATATTCATGAAGTAGATAATGGTTGATCTGGCCAATGATTGGACAATGGATGTGAATTTCATTCTGGAAAAGGGAGTGTCTCGTCAGCTTTCTCCACGAGTCGAAACTCGTGATTTACAATTCTACTACTCATATGTTTTGTTTGATATATAAATATATCGAGAAAGTATTTTCATTTTCTTCGGCCAGATATGATATAATGAACATCTATACATAACACCGTAACCCACTTTGTGAAGGTACTTTAGTTTAGCTGAACGTTCGACTTGAGAACACTGAAGATTGGTTAATTCGTCTTTCTCACATAAGAATCATTCTGTGCCTTTGAAATCTGCTAACTTATCTACAAACAGATTACCTGTGGAATTTGAAATATCTCAGGAATGCCGAGAATAGAGTTGAATATTATTGCGTATTTATAGGGGAATACAGCTAATTTTGAAGTGTAAATTGAGATTCCATAAAGAAGACAAAATTATACTTAGGCCCATAGGATTGTGCAATAATGCCGAAGTAAAGATAAACATAACAATTACTGAATAATGTTTATTAAATACTAGTTTGTTTCTCTCTTTTTAAATATGTTCGCACAACATTTCATCCATTAATAAAATAATTGGTAATCGACTTCCGACGAAAAGGAACAGACCATGAGAATGTGATCATTCATAATGAAGCGATTGAACAGGTTGGAAACTATAAATATCTTGGAACTGTCTTAAATGACAAATTATCATGGAGGGATAACACACAATCAGTGTGTAAGAAAGCTAACAGGAGGTTGTTTTTTCTGCGTAAGTTTAAAGCTTTCCATATCGACGCAACAATCCTGACCCTGTTCTACAATTCAATAATAAAGAGTGTCCTGCTTTTCAATATTATATGTTCATTTGGCAATCTCTCAAAACAGGACAGGAAGAAATTGGAAAGGCCATGTAAAATAGCACAGCGCATAATTGGGGTAGAAATAGCTTATGTCGAGTCTCATTGTACTGAGAAAATTGTAGTCCGTGCAATCATGAAAGACAATACCCATCCACTTCATTTATTTTATTCATTTAATCATTCTAGTATCCGACTTCGCCCCACCCCAAGCCGCTTTTCACTATTCAGATATTCATATGTAACCGACTGTGTTCATAAACTCAACTCACAGGTTAAACGTTAAACTTCTGCGTCGGAAATTAATACTGAAACTATTATGATTTGAAATACCAATGACCAAGGCTTAATTTTAAAACTCAGGATTTGAAGTACCAATGACCATTTGTGTCGCTTCATTATCTTTTGCATGTACTTGTTCATTATTTCATCTATTTCTATAAACGTAATGTATTTATTTCTTGTAATTATGTATTTTCTTGAATATTACTGTAACGCCAGTGGAAACCAAATTTCTATGTGACTTGTTTGCAAATACCAAACAAAATAACTTGTATCTTGTATATTTATCTTGTAATATCGACACATCCGGCATATCTATATTGATACAAGAAGCACAAGCTTTGAAATATCCCTCCTTCCCCTCTTTTCCCCCTAGTATTTCTACTTCCTTTTTGTGGTTACGAATTTGTTACTCATTATTCCATTAATTTCATTTGAGGGGTCCACAATTATACAAGCATTCCTTTTTAGTGGACCCCTCTGTTTCCAATATGTATTCCTTAATTGTTATAAATGATTATAATTGATTTGTAATGTTTTGTTGAAAACAACAATAAAATTGAACTAAATTGAATTGAATTGTTATATTCATAAAGTTAGCTTCATGTTAAGAAAGATATCGATGAAGATGTCGACCGAAATATTTCCTTCTAGATGGCTATTTGTAAATTACTCATCAAGGAAAATGCCATAGAAAAGACTTTACCTCCATGCTCTTTCAAAATGGCGGCTCCAATCAAACTCAAAATGAGGAATAACATTTTAAGTCACCAAAATCCCTATTTTGAAACCTGGGCCACCGTCTAATGTGTCGAGCAGCGACGCTTCTGCACATGTACTGTACTTGTGTTGTCTTAAACTAGTTTCGGTTTGAATTTTATTATTGCACATTTTACAGCCATTCACCTTTACACTTGAACGATTTATAACGATTTAAAGGAAGTACAATGTCTCGCATAGATTATAAATATCTCTGTAGTTTACAGTACCATATTGTTCCAAGTGCTCTCGACTAGGAATTTTGATCGGTTTATATCATTTCGAAACCATCTTTCCATTACTTGAAAGGAATAGCATTTTCTCTGATATTAATCATCGACAACGTGGGAAACTTTCTAGGCACAAGGTTCATCGTGGCCTATTCGGTATAATAATGTTAAAGTTTTGTTCTGAAATAGTCCGTTGTGAAATGTAAATTAACAAATGTCCTGGCTCGAAAGCGCCCTTTTCTAAAAATTTCGAATATAGGATGTATGAATCATTTCCTCTTGATACAAAACGTTGACACAAAATGGACAATTTTGATGAAGTCACAGTACTACAAAAGAGGCATCGACCGTAAATGTTTATATATCGGTTACTTTATTTACTATGCACTTTTTCTCTACATTTTAACCAACAGGGGCAGGCCCATTCATTTATTATTTTGTTATGTTATATGCAAAGAACTGTGGAAAACCAGTTTACATTTTGCATCTTGTAAATGTGTATGTATACACTCAGCAATAAAAAGAAAGTTGACACTCTTTAATGTTCAAAGTGTTACTTATGAACCATGCATCAATAATATATTTAAAGAAGTTTAAATCAAATTGATGAAAAATTATTAATCTACCACTATCAAATAAACTTCAGCACATGAACTTTAGTTTGTATGTCTTAAAACTAGTTTCGATTTGAGTTTTATTATAGCAAAATTTACAGCCATGCACAAAAAAAACTACCACACACTTGAACCATTTGCTACGATTTAAAAGAAGTATAATATCTCTAATAGACTAAATGTCTCTGTATTTGACAGGACCATATTGTACCAAGTGCCCTCGACTAGAAATTTTGAGCGGTCTATATCATTTCGAAACCATCTTCTCATTACTTGAAATGGATAGCACCTTCTTTGATATTAATCATCAACAAGGTGGGAAACGTACAAGGTTCATCATGGCCAATTTGATAAATTTGGTAGAGTTTCGTTACAGTTTTGTACTGAAGTAGTCAGTGGTACAAATAATAATCATGGAATGAGAATTAAAAAAATGTGCTGGCACGATAGTGCTCTTTACATAATATCATGAATATAGGTTGTATCAATCATTTCCTCTTGAAAATTACGTTTTTTCCTCTGTTACTATAAAACATTGACACGAAAAGGGAAAGTTTATGATGAAGTCACAATACAACAAAAGAGGCATCAACCGTAAATGTTTATTTATCGGTTACTTTATTTACTATGCACCTTTTCTCAATATTCTAACCAACAGGGGCAGGCCCATTTATATATTACTTGTTATGTTATATGCAGAAAACTGTGGGGGAAAAAAAACAGTTTACATTTTGTATCTGATAAATGTGTATGTATACACTCAGCAATAAAATGAAAGCGGACACTCTCTATTGTTCACAATTTTTTTAATATAAACCATTAATAATCTATACTTCAAAAATTTAAATCAAATGGATGGAAAATGATCACTCTAGTACTACCAATATCTAATAAAAACCAAGAGTTTGACTCTCACGGTAGGATGGGCATATCTATTTAAGAGTTAGAAGGTGTGATTAAGAACATTGCAAAATTAGAGGGAGCCATTCAAATGTTAATGAACATGTTCATCTGTATTAAAGAATTTTGTATTTAACAATTAAAAACAACGAATGAGACATAATGAGGGGGATTGAGTTCTGGATGACATCTGTAGTCACAGGACTGCATGGTTTTGGCAAGCATAGTTGAGCTGTCTCTATTTTAGCTTTTCCCCTGACAGTTTTTGTTATTACTTGAACATACAAGATTTAATTGTCATCAACATTTAAATGGCCAGATGGCCCATTTTTGCATTTCATTTTTCAGATACTCTTTTACTGTTAAATAACTATGCTCACTTATGCTTTAATGGTATGATTCCAGTCGAATATCATCTTGAAGTAGATTAATTCATGTTCGATTTTTAATATTCTAGACAAATCGATATTCTACATTTTTTTAGTTGAAAATCTTAATTTTGAATAGTGTCCACTTTTTGTTCCTGTTATTTTTTTCTGGATGTAGTTCATTTTTATTGTACTCGTATTCTGTACTCTCTTTTTTGGTAACAGAACGGACTCCCCTGACGTGCTCAAAATTGAATTATAGCAATATTGAAATATAAAAACAAGTAACTGAATTTCTCTTCTTTTTTTTTAATAAATCTTTATTCAGATACAAAATCACAGATAACATCATACATAAATATATATAACAAGTATTTCACCACATGTTTAAACGAGATTAAATTATATATCTGTATTTACTTGAAAGCAGATTGTAGATGCATTTCCTGTAAATCATTAATTATCTTCATCCACTTAGTTGTATTCACATCTGTTGTCATAGTTTTATTTTTCAAGTAACTGCATGAATAGGTATTTTAATTGATATCCTCCTTAGAAGGTAGTGTCTGTATACAGCAACAGTCTTAAAGGAGAAACTGTTACACAGACATAGGATGTTCTCCATATTCACCTCGAAGATGTTGGAGATCTTATGGCAGATTAGCCCTGTGCTAAACAAGTTATACAATAAAGTCTTCTACCTCTACTACTACTACTTATCCCCATATCTGAATATCTGGTAGGAATTGATTGATTGATACATTTTATTTCAAATTCAGTATAAAAAATATATTTAAAAAACAGGTTATAAACATTAACAATGTACATAGAAAATCAACTTAAATATGTGTAACAAAGTAATAACATTTAAATACAAATAGTTGGAAAATGAAATAGGGTGTATCAATTAAAACGTAGTTGGCTTGACAAGTTCATATACCCATTACAAAGAGTGAAGAAAATTATATAAATTTCAAGTAGCTGTTGGTTACATACTAAATTGCATTTAACTTAAACATACTGGGACAGTAAATAGCGCTTGTACTTATTTTCAGGTGAAGATTCTTTTGTTGTTATTATACGTTTCATCATGATCAAAAGTGTGTCACTTCATTTGTTGGAGATGTCATTTTGATGTCGTTTCAGTCTCGGTCTGAAGCTTTTTGAAGAAATCATCTTTCACATTGAATGCGTATAATTTGAATTCATTGAATTTATTTCTCAAAACTTCAATTCCTTTTCGTACATAACATAGAAACAAAGCAATTTTCCTAGTTGATACAAACTGAAACATAAACAAACTTTTTTATCATGAGATAAACAAACAGAAATACAACATAATTCTTTGTTCATATCTTCTCAATGTATATAAATAAAATATATCACAAATATATCACAAATCAATGACTTGCCATCTGTAAGCAATATTTTATCTTCTATTGTATTTGCTGATGACACCACTCTGTTTTTATCTGGCAAAGATCCCGTAGAAATAAATATTCTATTGAATTCTGAAATTGCTAAAATACACAAGTGGTTCCTTGCCAATAAATTGTTGATTAATTTTGAAAAAACAAACTATGTAATTTTTAAAACAAGAACTAAATATTAAATGAAGCTGCTATCAAGATTTGTATAAATAGTAAAGAAATTAAGCAAGTACACCAAGTTACTTTCTTAGGCGTCATTATTGATGAAAACTTAACGTGGAAGGACCACATTTATTATATTTCTAACAAGCTGTCAAAAGTCATTGGTGTTTTAAATAGACTCAAAGATATTTTACCATTACGCATACTTGTACAATTGTATAACTCTATGATTTTGCCTAATTTTAATTATTGTATTATTGTATGGGGCAACTGCGCTTCGTATCTGCTTCAAAAGCTATTTTTATTACAAAAAAGAGCCGTCAGGGTTGTAACAAACTCATATTATAGAGCACATACAGGTACATTGTTTTTTAAGCTGAAGTTTTTAAAACTTTATGATCTATATGATATAAGTATTGGAGCTTTTATGTTCTCTTACATGCACAATATAACTACATTACCTGATTGTTTTAATAATTATTTTAATCTTAATAGAGATATAAATCAATATAGTACTAGAAATTCACACAAACTTTATGTTCCTTCATTTCGCTATAATTTTTCAAGAACAGTAATAAAATATAAAGGATCCATTATTTGGAATAACTTACCAGATTCTCTCAAAGCATGCCCAACATTGTCTAGTTTTAAGCGTAATTTTAAAAACAAACAAATATCAAGTTACAATATACTTTTTAGCTTTTATTAATTTTGCCTGTCCTTGTATGTGGCTTTATATGTCTTAGTTAATGTAATGTCTATATTGTCAATATTTTGCTTTTAATTACTGAAGATTTTACTTTTGGGGTTGTAGAAAAAGGGGACCAGCCTAGATAGGTCAATGGCCTTTTCTGGTCCCTCACATCCCTACTCCACCCATTAATCATTACTGTTGTTGTTTTATTTGTTCTTATTATATTTTATATATATTGCATTTTGTATAATTGTATTTTGAATGTTATAATGATGTTTTTATTGAATGAGAAATAAAATGAACTTGAAAATGAACTTGAACTTGAACAAATACATAATAGGAAAACATTACCGCACTACACAGCCATTTCGTCCCAAAAACTAAAACAAGCATTGCTTTTTGTCTTCAGAATAATACTGAATACTTCAAAAACTATTGAGTGAAATATTGTAATACAGAATTGAAGTTATGAGTTTTTCCTTTATTAAAACATACAATCTACCCCGGGTTGTACAAAACTGATTGTGAGGCGAAATATGCTAATGGTTTTAGCGCCATCCATAATCATATTCTGCACCATTTTCACGAAACTGAGTGAGTAAAACTGAGTGAGTTTGTTTACGTCTGACTCGAGAGAGTAGCAAGACCAAGTTTAAGAAATGTATTACAATGGAACCATTTTGTGTACATTTAAAAATGGAATGCTGTGTTCAAAATAAAGAGAAAGAGAGATAATTTATTTTCGTATAACAAAACAGCAATATAGAGGATAAAATGACGCAATACTTTTCAAAACAATATTCATCTCAGCGCGTTTATATATGTTTGTGGTCTTAACTGTATTGAGTATACCTCTTTATTTGTTTTTCTATATCTTTATCCCAATGGATAATTTTTATTTTGTATAACCAAACACAAAATGACATTTCCATGTTATACAACAAATATCTTAACAATATTCGTATGCATGATTCAAATACATGCTTCAACATGAGCCATGTTAAATTGAAATCATTTCTTTTTTCACTTATATCATAAATATACGGCTCATTCTGATAATATGTCTTGATTACATATTTTATTGTATGAAAAACAGGAAACGTCCTATTTACTCTTTATATAAGTTGTTGCTTCACGAGTACTATAATTCAGTTCATTATATCATTTCGTTCTTCATTAAGTATATTTTATGGGGTGAAATCAAGGGAGAAAGTACATGAAGAATTCTCCTATATTAATTATTGGGCGTAAAGTTCAATGAATCATAATCCGGCGATGCAAAGTTTCTTTCAAGTGCGTCTTTTTCTGAGTTATCTTCGTCACCACAAACAGTCGCGTAATGGAAAGTTACAGAGAACATGAATTTATACGAGCAAAGTGCAAATGTATGAGACGCTACAACCTTTAATTACAGTTACGATAAACAGTTAATCGGCTAAAGATCTATAAAAAGTCATGGTTCTGAGTCAGATTGACAGGCTATGACGTCATCAGGCTCGTTCTCAAGAGCGGCGTGTGGAACTTTTCGATCTTTCCGAATCCAGTGTACACCACACGCACCGGCAATGAGAATTAAAATGGATGACACGCCAGCGAAAACGAAAGCTCCAATGACGGACGGTCTCTCTGTTGTATCTGTAAACAAAGACACACACTAAACAATTTTTTCTTCATATTACAGGTATTATACACCGTTCAAGATTCAAGCTTCACGTTTTACTATCGTCAATGGTAATACTTAACTTTTATTGGCTTACATTCAAGTCTTATTTTGTTCGTTTAAAAAGAAAATTAAGAACTATTGTTTTCTAAAGTTTCATCATATGCGGGGTCGTGATTGTTGTAGTTATGGATATCAATGTCAGTACCGGGCAGTGAAATATCGACTGTCCAATTTTGCTGCTATTTTTAAATTATGGTAAACGTTCTGCTTTACCTAAATGATTTGCCTGATAATGTTACTATAAAACACACTAGAAATTCATCTTAACCCTTTCGCTCCCATGGGCAGCAAAGCCCAGCAAGGAATAAGAATCGTATTGTAAATGTGGACTGAAATATGCTATTCTTTCCTGAATCCAAAATACCTGTAATATTTCTTGAAAGTAGTAATGAAGCACATGTTCAGAGCCAGATTTATGCAATATTTGATCATTGAAATAAACACAAGTTTTGTGAATATGAAGGCATATTTTTAAAGTCGTAGTAGTTTTTGTGAACACATCCAAATTAAAATGTATTACACATTTGATCAAAGACGTAAAACCAAGAATATTTACGGAAAGAGTATATTTATAATTTTGTTGGAAATTCTAGAGGCAGAGATGAGGCTTTGTGACATAAAAATACAAACAAATACAACAGACACAAGAACAATGATAAAAATGATGACTCACAACACCGCAGTCCATTATATTTGATGCCATCAGGACACACGCCTGTTGATGTCAACTGGGTTTTGCAGTCCCTTAATCCCCATGAGTTAAGACATGTTATCGTGCCGATAAACATTGGTAGGCCTTCTGGTGTTGGGACTTTGATTTTCTACACGGTATGAAGGGAACGCAAATAACAACATCTATAAAACATTAAACTGTGAAACAATATATGATGTTGACGCTAAATAAGGATTTATTTTGAAATGCCATGCACAGCTACAAAAAAAAAGAAACACATCGAATATAGAAGGGTTGATTAATCCAATATAAAACGAAACCCCACGTGTCGAAATATATGCGCCAAGTGTTACTTTTCATGAAGCCTCCATCCAGTTGATGGTGATTACCCGATAAAGTAGCATTCCAAACGGAATATATAACCCGGAATCGCATTCTCAAACAAGGTCATGGCTTGGTATTGAATCAAAAACATTAACTGCATATTTTAAATATACATTATTTGCATACATATGTATTATATATATATATATATATATATGTACCTTGTGCTGGTAAAAAGAAGTCAAGTTCAAAGAAACCTCTTGGTTCTTCTTTTAAATTGTGTGCCAAATGACGACCACGATATATATAATTAAAATACCAGAATCAAAGGAAACGTGTTATCCAACATTCAATATGACATGACCAATGCACTTTAGTCTGTCTCACTATTGTAGGGTCAGACTTTGCTTTTCTAGCATAAGGAACAAAAACTTATTCCGAATTAGTCACAAAATCCCCCACATCTCCCTCCCCCTCCCACAAGAAAAAAACTATGATAATAAATAAATAAAATTTAAAACTGAATAAACTAATTAAATACTCTGCAGTTATGTCATATTATCTGTTCGTGTCTTCTTCTGTGATCTAATGCGTATCCTAAAACGACATTGTTACACTGTACTGTGTATATTTGGAGTATACCACCCAACAAATTCGTTAATGCTCAAGAGACGGTTCACAAAATTATTGTTTTGTTGTTGGTGTCTGATATTTTTTTTTTAAACTTAATTCTCGAACAATAAATCAATACACATTGGCTTACCTCTCCACCACGACTATATCCATGAGCATCGCATATCATCATAGCCGCTCGCTGGTCCATGTCGCATACACCGCCAGTCAGATGTACAGATTTTTGGTTGTGGCTGTATGTAACAAGCAATTTGCCAACCGAGTTGCCGTTTGAAGTGCCGACGGTACTTATAAAATTTTGAGAATCAAAGTCGGCCGGTATATGAGCCTTGGCCAGTACTTCATTGTATTTGGCTGCTGTGATGCCTGTAGAAATGACAAGCGAAAGGTTGGGGTTGAATATCGATGGAAATTTTGGAAGAAATCTGAGACATTGCTTCTTTTTTTTCTCCGCTCATGTCCACCTTGAGTGCAAATAGTGTTATTTTCTTGCAATACTGCTATATTACATGTGACTAAAAACGGGTTTATAACTGAATAAATACTCTCTAACACTAAAATATAAGAAACAATGTCAACTATGTGGTATAGATTCTCTTTTGTTATACATATAAACGTACTTGCTAGCACTTAAATCGCCAAAAATTGTGGAAATCATGCATACCACAAACGACTGTCGCTAATGTTGGACAATACGTGTCGTGTTTCGTGTACTTGCAGGATAACAGGGTTTCCTCGTTTCCGTTGCAAGCGAAGTTGATTCCCTCTGTTAAAAAGGTAGGTTCAGGATCTGGCGCAGATGTCGTATCATACCAATAATGTGAAGTACTTGGCTTCGACCAAAACATAGCATATCCTTCAGTAAACCCCAGCTGTCTGCAGGTGACCAGAGCATCCAGTGCATCCCATCCGTCATTGCAGATGTTCCTCCATTCACCTGCCACGTTGATTTGAACGAATCCTTCTTTATCCGAAGATCCTCCATACAAGCGAACAGAACTATCAACAGCAACTACATGGGATTCAGAAGGAAAAAAGAAACTATTACATAGAGCTGCATGTCGTCCACGCTGTTATTTTGCAGTTCTATGTTTAGTAAATATTTGTTTCGTTAAAGACAAGGTTGAGTTCTGGGAAGAGGTGAACAATAATTTGTGAGCGTTATCATTCTTATTATGCAAGTGTGGAAGGACATCAGATAAGACATGTTCCCTGAAAAGCATGGCTCTTTAAATGCCTTCATCTTCTAAATATGCCATGTAAAATCGTAAAAATCCAGGGTAGGATTTTTACACCATGTGTTTTCTGTAGTCCCATATACATCTTTCTGTGTACAGTGTTTGTAACTTTACCAAGACTTGGCCAAATTTCTTATTATTTTGATGATTCCAGAACCTTGCAATACACACAAATTCTTATATGCTATAGATGATCAACCTTTTCTGGTCGATTCCACACCGTTTCTTTCACAATGCAATTGCATGACCAGAACTCAACTTCATCATTATTAGTAACTCCAATGTAATACATGTGATACCTTCGTACTTTTCTTTATTTCCTCATCAGTGGAATTAATGCCAGCGATTGAGTTTATTGTCGGTAGCACGGGAATACCCCCCCCCCCCCCCCCCCCCTCAGTGATGCTTTGAAAGTTTGAATACTCAATGAAAAACCGTCCGTCTCATAATCACTTTCGGCACTTTTAATCAACTTCATCGACATGTGTGCCATACTTACATGCTCTCTTGTAAGACATCACTACGAGGAAGACCAGTGTCTTCAGTTGAAAACTCGAGGTGTGGAAGAAAGCCATGCTGAATTACCGACATGAATTTTCTTTCCACTTATCCGTGTTGTATGTCCATCCCGTCACAACAACCCGCAGTAACCGTATGTCATTGAAATCGCGTACGTTTTTCCTCATGTAATAAACAAATACCAAGACAGGATACACATGTAATTTCGCAGGATTTTGAAACCAATAAAAGCAAAACTATGAAGTGTGCATACATGTAGAACATTACTGCTCTCTTCACCCTCCGACCTCATTCGTCAAATTCACAGTGGTGACAGCGAGCGCTAATGCAGTGTGTGTACATGTATACTCACTAGCTCATATGTGCTGACCCTAAATGAAGCTAGTCAAGTACACGTATAAGCTAGTTTGTGTGTCCAATGGCGGTAATACATTGTAAGGGAATTCCCCTTTCAGATCAGAGCGTATCAAAGATGATAGAGGGCGTACTTGGAAAACAATTTTTTTGCTGAATGTACCTACCCTATTTTAAATAAAACTTGAATAAATAATTAATAAATAAATAAATAATGGTTTGCGTAATATCCAATTGGCAGAACTACAATAACATATAAACTATATCAGTAGTTAGATGAGAACACAACAATTCAATTCACCTATTTAAAACATTTATAAAAGGCCAGGACATCATATATGACACACTTTAAAAATAAGATATTTGGTAGTCCACGTAGCGTGACTAATATAGCGAGTGTTAACTAGATCAGGAAGTTGACTAGACTTACAGATACAGATGAATCAAAACAAATCAATAATATAAAGTTCAGGATGGTATTTTATTGATGATGATACCGATAAGATGACGTGATTAATATAGCAGCCACCCATCTGTTTACGCCAACAATAGGCAGGGGCATTCAATGTCAGGTAAAGACCAGAAAAAGAATAACCCAGATTTGCTATTTCACCAACTATATACTGTATGTGCTACGACCTTGTTACTCCTCATATTGCTAGGTAAGGGAAGGTAGGAGTGTGTCTGAAGAAGACCAGTGAGTGGAGAGAGGGGGAGAACTAAGAGACGAATAGGAATTAATACATATTGAAGGATGGTCATTTCAGGAAGACCTAATAAGCCTTCTTACTTTATTTAATACTTTAAACATCAACAGCAAATATAGAAAATAAACATTAACAGTATACTATCTACTGCATCGCCGATGATTCTCACTGACCAGTAGTGTAGTCCGCTGGTTACGTAGGAGCGCGTTACCCCTTATTACAAGCTAAAAATATGAAATTATGCATGTATTTGCATAATTAACAATAAAGAATAACTTTGAAATATAGTGTATTGTGTAGAAAATGTGTAGATAGAGTCATTATAAGCATGATTTGATACATACAAGACAGATCAAGTTCAAGTTCAAGATCAATTCATTCATTCTTTCATTAGAAATAACAAAAATAATTAAGGTAAATAAACATCAAGTTAGAAAATAATATCGATATATAACATGAGAATAAGACAAGCAGAAAAACAAGAAGAACAATTAATTAAGGGAAAATCTTAACATGTACATTAGTGATAGAATTTGGTGGCAAGACAGGAAGGCCGGGCCTTATGTTGTAGTCTGTCTCCAGTGATTGTATATTAAAAACTATGTACATTATTTATATTATAAATTATTCAATAAAAAGGGGGAAACGAAAATAAACTTTCATACAAAACTGTATATTTCATGATAGAATATTGATAACAACGTTTAATACGCGTGCAAAGATTTGAAATATTAACAATGAAAATAATTTGATATTTGGAGTTTTGTGGAGAATATATAATATAACTCTTACATAATGTTAAGTTGATACATCGGAAAGTGTACTCTTTTAATTAATGGGTATAATACATTTGAGACAGGTTTAACATGCCCGAATTACAGCTGTTACACGACCTCTTCCATTTTCTTATTTCCTTCTCTTCAAATATTTAATGCATTAGAGGAAAGAAAAAAATCTCCATCCACACGATTAAACTTTGCATGAAACAAACTATGTATATCCATTGATTGTTACATACGGAGGAAAATCTGGAGGAGTAATGTAATTAATGCCTTGCATTTTTGTTCAATGTTTACGGTCTAAGGATACTTAGAGTGAGGTGTCTCAAAGGGAGTGACATTATCTCGTTTTCACCTAATTATCTTCTGAATTTAACAGCCTTTCAGTATAACATATTGTTAACATTGATAAATCATCAACTGATATTTCATATTTTCTGATTGTCACAGTCACTTATAGCCTAATAAATCGGTCAGACCCTTAGGTTAAATGCATTTTTTTCATCCAATAATTCATAACATCGAGTGGACGCAAGAGCGGTTGATCATTTGCCTTTCTTGTTGGGCTGGGCGTACAGATCTTCCACCGAGATATCGTGATTGTTACCAGCTATGTTAAAATTCGCCTCTAGACTAGGATAACGAATATCAAGTTGATCATCTTGACTTTGTACGGGCTCTACCACCTCCTCGATTTCGTCGTGTGAGTTGCGAAGATCCGCGCAGGCCCCTGTAAACGAGCAGGACGAGTCAAGGCCACGTGGAAGACTTGCCGTAGCACACCCAGGTCCCTGGTTTACGTCTTTCACCGTGTGGTAGATACTCTCAGAGTCCTGCAGTCCATCGGTTGCAGGACGGCCTTTATTTCGGTTTTGAACTTCCTTAGATGGGTACCATGTTACCCGCTGGCATGTTGGTGTAACTACTGCGAATGATGAGTTTTGTTTGGAACCACCATTGTTGAGTTCTGCAGGGAGTAGATGGCAATCTGTCTTACAGTCAGAAGCTTGTACATGTCCTCTTGGAGGTAACGCCGGTCGGTTGGAAAGCGCTCCAGAGACATCACCGGTGTAATCATCATCAACTTCGACATGCTGGACTTGACTTACATTCAACCGGCAGCCCTGAAGCGAGTGAATGGAATTGATGTTGCAAGAGCGGTTGTTGCCATTGCTTGATTGTTTCTCCTATCGGTAGCCACACCCTCTCCGTGTGGATCGTACCGGTAATACCGCAGTCGCAAGTCTCTCTCGCCATTTACATTCATCCTTTGGTGCACGAGATACAAACAGGTCGTAATAGTAAAAAAGTATTGTAACGCTTGCTACTATTGATAAAAGAGTAGCATATTTCAAATATTGGTAATCGTGACTTTTAGTGGTAGAGTCATTTGAGGGGAGTTGGACCTCAGTGTTACTTTGTGCCACAGATGTTTGGTTTTCTGTTGAATAATGCATGTTGTATGTTGTAATTTCTGTTGTCAGAGATGGCTCCGACGAATTGCTTGCAATAATTGGTCCATATGATAAGCGATCAATCTGGGTAGTTGATACACATCCATGAATTATAGTAATGGTTGTCTGCAACCAACCCTTCTTGACATTAGCAGTATAACAAATGTCATATTCTTCCACTTTGAACTTTGTTATACTGCGTATGTTTATCGAGCCCCGTGTTTCTATTCCACATATAAGTATAAAACTATTTCCACCAGCCATGCTAGCGTCTACAATAGTTGGTTCGCTCGGGTGCAGCTTCAGCGTTTTGAAGTTAGTCTTTACTAGCCAAACTTCCATCATAGCATGTCTGCAGCCAAGTTCTGATTGTCCCGTCATGACGATTGCCATATCAATGAGCATTGGGTAATTACAGTCGTGAGATCCTTTCTTTGTTCCCAAAAGACATTGTATAGGCCTAAGGGCCCCTGTCAAAAAGGCATTCAAACTTGTCATTAACTTTACCGTGCTACTTGCACTGTAATAATTTAAACTGCTTAACGCACTCAAAGTATTGTTTGAATGTGAATTAATGTGAACTGTTGAACCACTGTCCACTACTGTTAGTACAAGTGTGGTTTCCCCGTAGCTGTACAACATCACCTCGCATGCGAATTCGATTTCCAAAGAGTCATGTCTCAGATTTATATCGCAAGTCGGCTCATTCTGATTAACAGTAAGGTTCAAAACCAAAACTCTGTTCAACACAACTGATGATTTGTTTTTGAGAGAGACGTAGTATGCCCCTGAATTTTCTGGTGCCAGATTACCAATTTGAATCTGAATATTTGTTAACCCGTGCACAGAAAGTTGGAATTTGTAAGGATGGGTAGTTCTGCAACGTTTGTAGGAACAGTGCCCGATTTGTGATTCATTTTTCTCCAAAATAAAAGACTCACCGGATTGCAAATCACCATCTAGCTTGCAGTATACTTGAACATAGCTCCTTACGGGCTTCTCGGTTTGTTTTTCTCCAGGAAAGCACTCCAATGACTCTGTGGTACGAATTATGATACTGAGAAAACTCACTGCAAGTAACAAGGCCATGTTCGAAGGCATTTTGGATTCCTGGTGTATTCACTTTGTTCCGACAAGAACTTTAGAATACGAAGGGTTTGTAACGTATAGGTTTACCTCTTGCCCGCTTTGGTTTTGTTGATCTACGTCTTCCCTTGACCTTGTTCAAGCAGAATATTGTTTGAGTTTGAATTAGTTGTGACGACGAATCCTTCTTCACATCCTCATTTAGATAAAGCACTCTAATAAGGAAGGATAACAGGAGCCACCTCAGCTTTTTGAGAAATGCGAAGTTATGATTATACAAAGTGTCCATCAGGGCCTGAAGAAAGTTGCAAAAGGAGGGTCAGAAGCACGGTCGGAATCTCAATAAGTAATGACAACTTTATCCAGGAAACGTTCTTTTTATATTTGTCGGGCAGTGGGGGAAGAGCTGCAAACTGAAGTTTGGACAAATAGCAGTTTGCTATTGGTCGACCATGCTTACGTGCTATGAAAGCATGATTTGATTAAGCATGAATATTCATGAAGTAGATAATGGTTGATCTGGCCAATGATTGGACAATGGATGTGAATTTCATTCTGGAAAAGGGAGTGTCTCGTCAGCTTTCTCCTCGAGTCGAAACCCGTGATTTACAATTCTACTACTCATATGTTTTGTTTGATATATAAATATATCAAGAAAGTGTTTTCATTTTCTTCGGTCAGATATGATATAATGAATATCTATACATAACACCGTTGCCCACTTTGTGAAGGGTACTTTAGTTTAGCTGAACGTTCGACTTGAGAACACTGAAGATTGGTTAATTCGTCTTTCTCACATAAGAATCATTCTGTGCCTTTGAAATCTGCTAACTTATCTACAAACAGATTACCTGTGGAATTTGAAATATCTCAGGAATGCCGAGAATAGAGTTGAATATTAATGCGTATTCATAGGGGCATACAGCTAATTTTGAAGTGTAAAGTGAGATTCCATAAAGAAGACAAAATGATACTTAGGCCCATAGGATTGTGCAATAATGCCGAAGTAAAGATAAACATAACAATTACTGAATAATGTTTATCAAATACTAGTTTGTTTCTCTCTTTTTAAATATGTTCGCACAACATTTCATCCATAAATCAAATAATTGATAATCGACTTCCGTCGAAAAGGAACAGACAGACAGAACAGACCAATGAAGCGATTGAACAGGTTGGAAACTATAAATATCTTGGAACTGTCTTAAATGACAAATTATCATGGAGGGATAACACACAATCAGTGTGTAAGAAAGCTAACAGGAGGTTGTTTTTTTCTGCGTAAGTTGAAAGGTTTCCATATCGACGCAACAATCCTGATCCTGTTCTACAATTCAATAATAAAGAGTGTCCTGCTTTTCAATATTATATGTTCATTTGGCAATCTCACAAAACAGGACTGGAAGAAATTGGAAAGGCCATGTAAAATAGCACAGCGCATAATTGGGGTAGAAATAGCGTATGTCGAGTCTCATTGTACTGAGAAAATTGTAGTCCGTGCAATCATGAAAGGCAATGCCCATCCACTTCATTTATTTTATTCATTTAATCATTCTAGTATCCGACTTCGCCCCACCCCAAGCCGCTTTTCACTATTCCGATATTCATATGTACCCGACTGTGTTCATAAACTCAACTCACAGGTTAAACGTTAAACTTCTGCGTCGGAAATTAATACTGAAACTATTATGATTTGAAATACCAATGACCAAGGCTTAATTTTAAAACTCATGATTTGAAGTACCAATGACCATTTTTGTCGCTTCATTATCTTTTGCATGTACTTGTCCATTATTTCATCTATTTCTATAAACGTGATGTATTTATATCTTGTAATTATGTATTTTCTTGAATATTACTGAAACGCCAGTGGAAACCAAATTTCTATGTGACTTGTTTGCAAATACCAAATAAAATATCTTGTATCTTGTATATTTATCTTGTAATATCGACACATCCGGCATATCTATATATTGATACAAGAAGCACAAGCTTTGTAATATCCCACCTTCCCCTCATTTCCCCTTAATATTTCTACTTCCTTTTTGTGGTTACGAATTTGTTAATATAATTACTCATTATTCTATTATTTCATTTGAGTGATCCACAATTATACAAGCATTCCTCTTAGCGGACCCCTCTGTTTCCAATATGTATTCCTTAATTGTTGTAAATGATTATAATTGATTTGTAATGTTTTGTTGAAAACAACAATAAAATTGAACTAAATTGAATTGAATTGTTATATTCATAATGTTAGCTTCATGTTAGAAAAGATATCGATGAAGATGTCGACCGAAATATTTCCTTCTAGATGGCCTATTTGTAAATTACTAATCAAGTAAAATGCCATAGTAAAGACTTTACCTCCATGCCCTTTCAAAATGGCGGCTCCAATCAAATTCAAAATGAGGAATAACATTTTAAGTCACCAAAATCCCTATTTTGAAACCTGGGCCACCGTCTAATGTGTCGAGCAGCGACGCTTCTGCACTGTTACTAGTTTCGGTTTGAGTTTTATGATTGCACATTTTACAGCCATTCACCTTTACACTTGAACCATTTTCTACGAATTAAAGGAAGCACAATGTCTCTCATAGATTATAAATGTCTCTGTAGTTTACAGGACCATATTATACCAAGTGCTCTCGACTAGGAAGGGGTTGCATTTTCTTTGATATTAATCATCGACAAGGTGGGAAACTTGCTAGGCACAAGGTTTATCATGGCCTATTTAATAAATTTCTTTAGAAATGTGTACTAATGTAGTCGGTGGTACAAATAATCTCTTACTACAAAACGTTGACACGAAAGGGCAACGTTTCGCACGAACGACTCCTGGCGTCCGTAAGGCGTTCATAAGGTGCTCGTAAGGTGTACGTACACAATTTATGCAATTTATGCTGCGTTTATTTTGCAACCCGACACAATATTCCCCAAAATCAAATGATCTTCTTACGAATGACTTGAGAATGCCGTCAGTTACACGTACGACCATCTGGCAAAAACAACAACTCGTAAAATGGCCGTAAGTCTGACGTAAGAAGAACTCAAGGCATTCTTACGAGAAACAAAAAAGAAAAATTAAATGGCGTTCGTACGAACTCCGTAAGAAGGACTTAAGAAACTATGCCCTATCTACGAATCTCTACTGACTCTGGAATTCGTACGAACAAGGAGAATCGTACGATCACAAAGGTTCGTACGAACGATAATTTCGTACGAATCTCCCAGTTTTTCCATTGTCCTCCCAAATTTCCATTGTCTGAAAAACGTTCGTACGGCGTTCGTAGCAGTTCTAAATGGCATGTGTGACCGAGGCTCAAGTTTTTTCCCGCGACTGTTTCTACATAATTTGATCTTACAAGATAAAAATGCTCATCAATATTTGAATTGCCAGATGGCCCATTTGATTTTTTCAGAGACTCTTTTACTGTTTAAGTGCTTTGCTCACTCGTGCTCTAATGGTATGATTCCAATCGCATATATTCTTGAAGTGGATACATTTATTTTTAATTTTAAATGTTAAAGATAAATTAATATCATAAGCTTTTATTTGATAATCTTAATTATGAATAGTGTCCACTTTCTTTACCTGTTTTTTCTGGATGTATCCATTTTTATTGTAAACGTGTTTTATACTCTTATTTTTGGTAACAGAACAGGGCTACCCTAACGTGATAAAAAGTATAGCAATATTAGAATATATAGAAAGGTATTTAAAAAATGACTGGGTATTTTGATTGATATCCTCCTTAGAAGGTAGTGTCTTTAAATAGTAACGGTGTTAAAAGAGTAACTGTTACACAGACATGGGCAGTTCTCCATATTCACCTCGAAGATGTTGGAAATCTAATGACATGTTCCTTATCCCAATATCTGTTAGGAATATTCAGGTGAAGACTTCTGTTTTCAAAAACACACATCAACATGATCCCAAGTGTGTCACTTCATTTGATTGAGATGTCATTTTGATGCAATTTTAATCTCGGTCTGAAGCAAGTTGAAGAAATCATCGTACACATTGAATACATGTATTTTTTTTCAATGAATTTATTTCTCAAAAGTCCAACTCCTTTTTCGTACAAAACTTGTTTTGTACGAAAAAGGAATTGGACTTTTGAGAAATAGATTCAATGAAGAAAAAAAATAAAGCAATTTCCAAAGTCCTAGTTTACACAAACTCAAAAATAATTATAAGGTAGCCCTTGTTACTTTTGTAATTGTAGGGCACCAAAACTAGAGATGAGATGAGTCTCTAAAACAGGAGGCAAAGATGAGATGTGTATTGTTCAAACTCGTGACACGGAGTGCCTTTTAATAAAAAGTAGTAATATATATAAAACATAATTGAATATTCGTTTGAAAACAAACAAAGTCATATAATTCAAACACAAATACAATATTATAGTTCCTATCCTACTATGCCATATGCCACCTTAAAATGAACTCATTTCTTTTTTCAGTTATATAAAAAAATATATTGGTCATCCTTATAATATGACTATATTGTTTATTTTATTGTATGAAAAACAAGAAATGTCCCATTTATTTTAGAAAAAAATTGTTTTTGCTTTACGAGTACCATAATACAGTTTTATTTATAATTTCGTTCTTCCCCATAACCAAAAGGTAAATTTTGAGGGGTGAAATTGAGGCAGAAAGTACGTGAAGAACTCTCCTATATTAATTATTCGGCGTAAAGTTCAATAAATCATAATCCGACGATGCAAAGTTTCTTTCAAGTGCGTCTTTTTCTGAGTTATCTTCGTCACCACGAACAGACTCTCTTTGTTGATTATGCAGCCTGAGTCCCTGGTCGACTGAGTTCCCTTTCTCTTGCTTGGTTGTTAAACTTTCAGAACCATCAATGTTTTTTGGACGATCCTCAATCGACACCGATGGCTGATAGACCTTCTTGGGCTTTGCATACAAGCTCTTTAAATCCGGGGCCCTTCCACCAACTACAAGTTCATGGTCATATGTCGACATCCTTCTTTTCGTCTGCGGTATTGACACATCCTCTAGAGACCCACTGACCCTTGGCGTATGTGTAACACAATGACCGCCGTCGAAATCATCCACCGTGTAGTAGATGCTGTCTTCGATGGTAGAGCTTATCAAGGCTTCTGCCCTATTGGTCGCCACCGCACTTTCACACCCTGAATATTTTGTTCGTATCAAATTGTGTTTAGCACCCTCAAGTGATGGGACGTTGTCCCCTGAATCTACCAAGTTCTGGGCCTGGTTTCCATGGATCATGGCGCGATGCTGGCTATAAGTCTCTGTTGTATTTCCTCTTTCCTCGGCTGGTGGTGGCTCAGATGATAGTACGGTCATTTCGACGTCCCCGTGATCATCAGCTCTCGTTGTTCCCAAAGGAAAACGCACCGTTGTAGTCCCTCTTTGCAAGATCATTTTTCTTAATCTTTTACGAATGAAGAAGAAACACATCGCAATACTGCAGAGTATAGTCATGATTAAAGCTGCCAAAGCGACACTCCTGCCACTTATCGTAGACTCATCAGTTGTCAGTGTTTTGCCTGGAATTCCTCTTTTTTTCATTTTGATATCTCTGATAGATATTGGTGACATTGTTTCTGCGGATACATGACCACAGAGCACAACTTCCCCATCGTCAGAAAGCTTGATTTTAGCAGAATTGTTGGCATAACTGGAAGCGCCTGACACAAACACAGTTAGGACACGTTTTCCTCGTGTAAGCCAGCATTCAAATGAAGAAGCAGAAATGTTCACACCGCGGTTGATCAGGGATGCAACATATGTATCTCCCGTAGTCTTTTTAGGCACTGCAACATACATCGAAGAGTCCAGTGGAAAGTTGCAATGGTTTCTATTCACCACACATCTTGCTGACTCACGCTTTTCAATGGATAATTCTTGTATTTTTATTTTGGTATTTAGCTTATGGGTTACAAGGGAATGGTCTTGATTTCTTTTGCCATTAACTGTATACGTCGTTACAACTATCCCGAATAGTAGTTGCGCTCTGATCCGTTTTATGTTTGAACTTGTCCATGTGCAGGATAACTCTAACACGCGGCTTCTTTTCATGAATAAGGTACTACAGACAAGATCATAACCTTCGGGTTTTCCAGGAGGTGAAACAGTGGCTACTTCTTGCATTTGTGCTGTCGCTGTCTTTACATCTCGTGGAACGACGTGGTGAAATGTGGAAAGATTTAAATTACACAGTGACGATGTGGAGACTCCAAGTAAAAAGTATCCATTATCACATTTATGTACAACGTAATTGATGTTCTTAAGGAAACAGCTAAAGTCTTCTTCACAGCGGCCTATCCAATTATTATCCGTTGCCCACACTGTAATTTCATGTGGCTTTAAAGCTTTGTCCATGACATCTTTCTTCTTGATATTCGTAAGAAGTTGTGCTGTAGTGTTAACGTCATATTCGGGCTCGGAAAGTAAAATTCCGTCCCCCTTGTCTGCATTCGTTGCATAAAAAAGAATGAAGATAATCAAAGGAAGACGTAAATAGTGCATTGTGGCTACTGTGGATCATAAATAAATCACTGACTTTTCCTCTTTCTCTGTCAGCTTAAATGATAATGACAAAATATGAGCGAGCGTGATGATTTAGAGATGTGCAACACGATGATTGAGGAAGTAGGTCTATGGTCGATGGCGGGTCCAGGAATTTGTGGCAAGGAAGGGAGGCACAAGTTCGAAAGTTCTCTGACAAGCAAAATAAAATCCAACTTTTATCACATTTTCAGGTTCATCTTGAGAAAGAATATTACTGCAAGGGTCACATTGTATGGGACACTATTTTTAAAAACTTATGTGTACTTCTAGCCTGTCAGTTTTGGTTTGTCCGGCTGCCTCGTTGCCCCCCCCCCCCCCACCCATGAATTCACCACTGATACTGTTTTGCATTTTCATTGCGCCTTGTCGAAATGATTTTCCAATATTGTTTTATTTTCGTTAAAGAATGGATAAGTAATTAGAACTGTTTTGTTATTGAAAAGACACTTAAAGACTTCTTTCATTTTCGACATGTGCCAATTATAGTTAAAAATATATTTAAGTGAATTTAATCCTTGTGAAGTATTATAATCGTTTGCGTGGGATAGGTCGTTTCTTCCGAGGTACTTTGCTTCTCATTCCTTTTTATTTATATATAAATTACTCTGTTTCGTAATGGGTAAATGACTCCATCTTTCCAGAGAGGTTAAATATCGACGAAATCACTCTCGTGTAGCAGAATGTAGCGTCACTACAACAAACTGATTATATTGGAGTATCGTCCAAGACCGTAACAAGTAAACGCACACTTAAAAGGTTATATTTTACTCTATGACGATGTCGAACACTATACATGATGTACACCAATTAAAGAGTTTCTTTTTCCTACCGCTATCACATTCTTTATTAGATTAGCTCCGACATCAAAGAGAACGCCAACAGTAGACTAAATTCAAAAATATTGTCGTCAATCTGTACGTAGATGTCCGCAAGAAAAGAAAATTACAAAGTGATAAAAATAAAAAAAAATTATTACAATTTATGTCAATTAATGATTTATTACAATTTCAAAAAGGTTGAAATACAGAAATATTGTTGTATATATATGTAACAGATTAGCCTTTCTTTCAAAAACGTTGGCGTTAAAGTTGTTATGCGTTAACATAAGGCAAAGTTAGAAAGGGATTGTTGTTGTTGTTGTTTTAGTCTTAAGGGCGTGTGTCATTCAATTATGAATATTTACGCCGATGGATGGATTGTATCATTTTAGTCTTGGCACCATCCGCATTCCGCGATTTTTCACTTATCCCCTTGACCTTGTGACTGTGTGAACTTCACTGAGACATTTTAGATATTAAATCATTAAATATCACACTTATTTATTCACTAAATGAGGGATGCGTACGTGAGGGTGTGTGTGTTTAACTTGCAAGAGTGTTTTTAGCAGTGGATTTTGCACATCTAGGCTGTGGGTTCATTGTCGCAACTCTTCGTAGTCCGAAGGATGGACTGAAGCTTGGTGATTGCCACTTTCCCCTTCCCGCAACGACGTCGTATTGATGGCTCGTGACGACAAGCCTGACATGCTAGGATTCTTGTTAGGCTTGGCATACAAACTGTCGACATTCTCGCTGGACATCAGTTTTGATGATTGTTTCTGCAGCTCTGTGTTTAGTTGTTCTTCCCGGTCATTCCCGGTCGGTCCGAGAATCGGGTCACCCTGGGGATCCTCGCAGTTTGCCGAAAAGGAACACGATGGGCTTAGAGGAGATTCTTTCACGTTGTGGATATCGGCAGCAGCAGCAGCTCCATCCAGTTCATTTTGTACATCATCCACAGTATTGTATATATTCTCAAAACTGGTTATGACATTTGTGCTCCCTGCAGCAATCGCTTGGTTCTGCATTGTGGTAGGTACTAATTCCTCAGGGTCGCATTTTGTCGGATGAAGCCTCCCCTCTTTTGACCGTACCACGACACTAGGCAATGTATTTGCACTGAATGATTCTCTGTCTGCTAGCAAATGACACTCTACAGTAGTCGTTTCATTCGATCCACCGTAACGGATCCTTGGTGGTAACGTTGGACATTGGTCTCTTGGTTGTTGTGCAATGTTTCTTTGAACAGTATCTAGGTGGGATGGAATGAGGGAGAAATGGGTGTCAACTGTTTGAGAGGGTAAATGGGAACTGATCTGAGGAGTCGTCGTGTCTTCACGGTTATTTGTCATTTCAAATTCAGGAACATGTCTCTGATGGTTGTTACTACGACCATGCAAATTGAAGTTGGCCCTCCTACGTCTGCATCCTTTTCGCCACACGATGTAAAGGCATGACCCGATGCTAAAGAACAGAGCAAGAGATGACACTGCATAGATAGAAATTCCACTTTTCCCTGTATCAATTACACCATCATTTGAGCTAGGATCTGATGTTGGCTTGGAATCATATGCAGTTGTCAGGTCCTGATATGACGCCTGTGTAACATGTGTAACTTTAGCTACTTGTGTGCCGAGTATGGTGGTGACATTAACCTCCATGTTGCTGTCATCAGGATACCCAACTGTGAGATGAACATTTTCAGAAGTTGAAGTGCAGCCAGGTGACACACTGTATACTTTCTCTTGATCTCTTCGGACAACTTTAACAGTATGACACTTTTCATGTTCATTGTGTACCATCCTTGCTATACGAGTTACATTTATTTTATCATCTTCTTCTTTCCCGCAGATGAGGAGAGTCAGATTTCCACCAGCTTTTGAAGTCTCTATGACAGAGTGCTCACTTGCATTGAGTTTGATCACATTCACTCTATTTACAAGCCACACTTTGAAATCGGATTCATTGAAATCTCCACAAGCAAAATACCCACCGTCTTCCATGGGGAGTATAGGTGTTGAAAACTGGCAAGATTCATGTTCGCTATCCGTTCTGACTTCACATGTGTCAGGTACATCTTCGGATGTAACCAATTTAGTTAAAGAAAACGCAAGTTTCACCCTATCACTTGCTTTGTACGATCCCATGCTGTAAAATCTTGTTTTGTAGGTCAGTCGTGCCGGTATATTATGTATAATATTACCTGACGAGAGAATTGATATTCCTACCTTTTCACCGAGAATAGCCCATTCACAAGACAACTCAATCTCCATTTTGTCTTTCAGCAGAATCGTGTCACATGTTGGCTTATTAACGTATCGTGGATTAACCACCGTAAGATTCAGAACTAAAGTCTTTTGTCCAGTATACTTTGTGGATCCAACACTTAGAGAGGCATAATACTCCCCGGAGTCGTTTATGTGGAGATTTTGAATGCTTAGCACGATAAGTTTTTCATTAACTGTGGAGCGGAATAAGGGTACCGGGTGCTCTCAATACATTTAGACCCGTGGCAAATACCAATCGTTGCAGTACCAGTTTTATCGTATTTTTCAAAAGTGAAATTCTGATTTCCTTTCAGTTCTTCTTCAAGAGTGCACTGGATATAAACACTGCTCCCTGTTGTTTCAGTTATTTGGAAGTTTTCCGAAGAGCACGAAAATGGAGGTTGAACATCTCGAACTGCAAAAGACGCAGACACAAACATAAACAACGATGCCAATGTGACGGAAAATTTTGCATACATTGTAATAGATGTGTGAGTAAGTTCATACGCGTGAAATCTATAATCGAGGCTGTTCAGACGTATACATATGTTCCAGACGTTTTAGAAGATTTGAAACACGTACCTTCGTGAATTTAACGAATGTTTACACTGGCATCATCCAAAGTAGACACAATTATGCTGGAGTACGATGTGGAACGATAGAATTCAAAGTCTTTCTGGAAAAGATGAAACCTTGTGAGCTCATAGTCATTAATCGGGTACACGAATGATAAAGTACTTTCTTCAAATCGATACATAAAAATAAACCTTCCTTGGAGTAACATTAAAGGTGAAAGTAAATGAATAATCGGTTCATGAATATTCATGATGATCTAACTAAGAATACGACCGGTGGTGGCGCCTCTGATAATTCTAATAGGACCTCAGTATTAAACGGGCGTGGTTCTTGGTGTATCGTCCCCTTCTGGGATTTCATGTTCAATTAATTTTAAAATAGATAAATGCTGTCGAAAAAAGTTTAACCTTTAGGCTTTCAAAGTGTAATCGTACTTCGAAAAGTTTATGGAATACGGGCCATTGTCCCAATCTTGGAGAGACTCAAACTCTCCAGTTCTGTGCCGTTTTTCATCTATTTCGGACACCAAAAGTTTGCAGTTAATACAAATCTAAAGCAAAAGTAACATTAATTTGAAATCAATCGCAACGCCTAACTGGATGACTTGCGTTCGATCGTTCGTTCAATTGCCACTCTTTAAGAGGATTGGCACTCGATATCGCCCATGGCGGAAGTTGAAGAAAAAATCGGTCATAAGGTGCTATATCATCAATAGGAGTAGGTCAGTAAAACTTAAATGTATTTCCACAGAGTGTGTAAACAGTATATATAAGAACTGTCATAAAAGTATCACTCAATGAATATAAATGTCTCTGTAGTTTACAGTACACCATCGTGCCAAGTGCTCTCGACTAGAAACTTGGATAGGTCGATATCATTTTGAAACCATCTTCTCATTACTTGAAAAGGAAATTATTATCTTTTATATTAATTATTGACAGGTTGAACAAATTGATGGACACAAGGTCCATAAAGTGGACACACAGTCCATACAAATTTCTACAGATTCGCCAAAGTTTCGAATAAGTAGTAGGTGGTACAAAAAATAATTTTGAAAGGTGAATAATTAATGTCCTAGCACTTAACACAAACGAAAGTGCTATTTTTTAAAACACAGGATGTATCAATCATTTCTTCTTGAAATGAAATGTTGGCCGCTCTTACAACAAACATTGACATGAAGAAGGGTAAAGGGACGAAGTTACAGCAAAAGAGAAACAAAATTCTGATCATCTAACGTTTAATTTATATACCGTTCACTTTTTCCTTCATTCCTACCAAATGAGACAAGCCATTTCTATAATATCTGTATGACTTATGCAGAGCCTTATGGGAGACCACAAATTATTTTATTTATTCTTCTCCTTCTTTCTTGTTTATTTTTCCTGTAGAAATTTTGCGTAAATGCATATGTATTTATTTGTTTAATAATTGTTGATTGATTTTTATCGTTGAAAAGGCTACACTGGATAAGAATTGAAATAAATTGGGAAATAATTAAATTTAAAAATGAGATGAACAGAGATAAGTAAATAAATGAACAAATAGATAAATATCGAAATAAAGTTATGTAATAAACTATCATACTTAAAACAGAGTTTCGATATACAGCAGCACTGAAATGGGTCGTTATTAATATTCACACGTGATCTTCATGAGTAAATCCTATTTTCAACTAGCAGATCAAGTATCAAGTATCAAGTATCAAGTTTATTTGTCTTCCAGAAAACACATGTGACAAAATATAATAGAGTATAATCATAACACTACAATGTAGAATAGAGAAAGACGAGGAGACCTTGGTTGAAGCACAGCTTGTTAATTTAAGGCCCCCTCATATGATGTGACAAAGATAACTGATTCATGAATACAACAACAAATATGGAATATATAAAACTATTTACAAAATACTCTCAGATTATGAGAGATAATGCAGATAATGGACGTCTAAGGGCGTCTTCGTTATCAAAGTCAAACCATGGTACTGGTTAAGACAAGAAGCAAAAAATAAACATATCAATATTGTATAAACGATGCTGCTTATTTAATGAAGTTGTTCTTTTGATTCAGTTTCAGGTCTGAGGTAAGGTGTATAAACAAGGAGTCATACGCGTTGAAATACAAGACCGATCGATGGGGCGGAATATGCACATTGTTGTAGCGCCATCTAGTGTCGAATTACCGTATTTCTGTTTCAGGGTGTGAAACCATAGACCTTTATAGTAGGTCCATGCCATGGTGAAACTAAGAAGCTCCTGGGTTGATATTAATTTTCAGAGCATTGGTCATATGTGTAAAACACATTTGAAGGTCCTTGATGAATCATGGGGTACAATCTTGTGACCACCTCCCTTCCCCCCCCCCCCAACCCCCAATAACAAAACAAGTTAGAGGGGAAATCGTTTATACATAATAAAGCAACTATGGAAAAACCGAAAAGAAGTAGATTTCTATTAAATCGAACAGCTATCACCAGTGAATTCATGCAGATAGATACGTGAATGTATCTTCGAAAGCACATTCTCATGGTGTGTTTACACACGAACAAACAAAAAGTAAGCAAAAGGTCCAAAGATTTAGTTCGATCTTTTTGGTATACCGCTAATTACCAAGTCAATAACGCCTTTTGTTTATCAATAAACATGGGTGCTGTGCACTTTGGAATGGGACGAGTTTATATTAATGCACCTGCAAGGATGTCACATTCACTCATGGGTGGTAGGTTGGAACGTGTTTGTTTAGGAATAGAGAGAGAGAGAATGGGGAGGGCTATAACATATTATGCAGGTATACATTTGTACCGATATCATTACTAGCACTAATTTTAGTAATTTTCATCACTATACTTTTATTACATCAATATTATTTGTGCTATTATTATAATCATTATTGACACTATTGATTTTATCATCATTGTTGAAATCGTTGAAATTGTCTTCATTACTATTTTTTCAGTCATCATCAACAGATCAGTAATATTTCATTACTTGTCTTCATCTATATCAAGATTATTATTACAGCATTATGGTATGTACATGTTTAGTTAATCCATCATTGATATCTGGACCATCATCATCATTGTCAATTAGAGACGGTATCTTCTAATCTTTATAACCATACTGCATAGCTTTTTTCTCTCCCCCTTATGGAGTCTCACTTTACAGCAACCATCGATTGATTTAAGCAATTAGCCGGATGGATCGTTTGTATAAGAATTAGAAATTAACACGACCAGCGTGTGCATAGTTAAACATTAACGGTGCATATTTTATCAACTGTGCTTCAAAAGGTATTGAGAATTTCTCAGTCAACAATAGGATCGACCGTTCATTGGTGTACACACAATCATATCCAACAGTGGCGTGCGTGTATCCAGCAGTCAATAAACTATTTTCTTTACAAAGGGTCATAGCGAAGCCCCCCCCCCCCCCCCCCTCCTCTAAGATAGTGCCCTCTGACAAATCTAAAATGAAACTGAACGGGCGATTAAGTTGTTGCTTTTGGTTCTCCATTTTCCACCAAGAAAGATTCCAAGACCTAGGATAAACTTTGATCCCCCCCCCATTTTATCAGACTGAATTATCTTTTTAAGGGGGCCTTTCAATTTCCATGGAGTAGCGATTTCTCCTAGCGAGGCCTTTTTTTAAATCATTCGTTTCTTGATAAATTGAGCATTTTTTTCGTTTAAAGAAGTGAATTGTCGATCAAATGTTCATTTATATTGTAGACCACACAGCCGTAATATTTCTTCCTCTGATGAAAATATACTTTATCTATATATGTGTCAAAGTTATTATTATCATATTGATATATCCTTAATTAATCATTAATTTACATGTTTTTATCCCACACTCATCAGGCATCGATTGTTTTTTTTAATCAATACATAACAAATCATTAATGTACGATGTAAATTTGAATGCAGTTGATGCCAAGCCTCGTCAAGTATACTTTCTTCTCACCCCAATCCCTTTCAAAAGGCCTTACGTTGTAAACAAAACATCGAACAAAGCGACTCATTTCCATTTCCATTAACTTCTAATCCGAGTATTTTTAGCACAAGAGACGAGGGGAGACAAAGGGGAAAGGGGGAACAATAGAAAACGATTTGAACTTGGAGCCCCTAATTACATCTATTCTGTTGGTTCGCAGCTGGTTGAATAATGGTTCTTTAGTCCCAGCCATTGTACTCCTGTAAATCCCTCAGCAAAGTCGTTTTCTTTCTTTTCTTTTTTCTAAATCAAACATGAAGTTACAGCCACAATAGAGTAAGTACTCCCTTTACAACGTCGCGGGAGAGAACAATAAAACTCCACTTTTCTGCCAACCGCCAACGTCAATAGAATATTACAAAATCGGTGAGAGACACAATCTTGCAAAAAAAAAGTCTCGATGACTATTAGAAGAAAGGGAGCGATGGACGGTGTAAAAGGGAAAATAAAAGTCGAATGTTGTGAAGCCCTCGAGTTGTTGAGATAAATGTAATTGAAATTTTCTGAATCCTGAAACCTTTAGAGATAAATGTCCTCATGTCAATAAATAGAGGTACATATAATTTAAGCTCAAGGGATATATTTTATTTGATTATGAAGAACAGCTATTATCTTTGAAATACCAACTGTCGATAATCTTAATGTAGTACAGTACAGTCAACCTGTCTATATCGACCGCTCAAGGGAAACACAAAAAGTGGTCTATGTAGACAGGTGTTCACTAAAGCAGGTTTGACTGTAATTGCAAATATTTATTTTGCACATCTCAATAATCCCCTATCTCTCTCTCTCCGTTCATATCTCTGCCAATTCACATTCTTCTTACATGCAGCTAAAAGAGTGAAAATGAGATAAATGTACATGTATTTTCATGGTCCAAATGGAAACATTCGACACGACCGCATATGTATTTCAAGACTTCTTGATCTAAATATTCTCTGTTTCCGGGTTTCCCTGCTTACATATATATGAGCCTGTGCTTAATTTTCAGACACCTTAAGAATGTTATAGTTGAAAGTGAATCTCCCGGGCTTTCCCTTCACACAAACAAAATGTTTTAGATCACGATTGAAATTTATTCCAAACAGGCCTCTACGAAGCCAGCAAGTTTTGTAAATACCTAAAACATGTTGATTGACAGGGATGACACACATTAAAAAGCATTCCACTGAAATTAAAACGCACCACAAAAAACACGTTTTAAAGGGAGCAGTGGTGTCTGTACTCTGAATGAATGGCATACAGTGGTATTTTGAATCAGTGCTCAACACAGACAGACGTTTTGTTAGAAACCACAAGTATTGATTGTACCGATTTGAGGACATTCCAGCGAAAATGAAAAGAAGAAAAAATAAAACCTGGGCTAATACCCGCGAGGTTCTTGCCCTTAAGTGAATAGAAAGAACACAAACATATTTGGATATAAAGGCTCCACCAACGCACGAGCAGACTTTTATTAGAATCCTCAAGTGCTATTGTAGCCATTTTAACGAGTGGCTGGCGTTTAAAGTTTGTTCTCAGTAAGCTATTGGTTTGTTTCGTCGGGCGAACAATTTGTAATGTTTGATTATCGAATGGGTGGGGGATAAATTTAGCAAAGACAAGAAGGGGGAGAAAGCAGTACCATTGTCAATGAAATATTTAGACAGACAAGGTAACAGTTATATGAATACGATGCTTGAGTGAATGAATGCAAATGCGCAATCATGACAATGGGTACAGATTTTCTTTTTTTCACGAGCAAATAATAAGTACGATTGTGAGGCTATTATCATGAACATAATGGTAGAGGGTGTTAACCCTAAAAAGACTGGGCTATTTTTAACCTTTAAAGTACTGGGGGCCGGGGGCTAAAAGTGCCCACCCCCCCCCCCCCACACACACACACACACACACACACACACCATCAAATCTCGGCCACCGAAACTCCGATCGACTCCGAATTTGGCATGTGATCTACAATATTGCATTGTTTTGATGAAAAAAAGTAGAACATGCTAATAAGAGCTAATTAATTGTGCATTTTTTTTTTTTTTTTTTTTTTTATGGAGGGGGGAGGTTCTTCGTTTTTCTTTGTTTTTCTTTGTATTATTGTTCATAAAAAAATATATTGTATTGTGTTATGTAAATGAGAAGGCAGTAAGTTTCATTCACCATGCCAAATGGGAATACTTACAGTATATGAAAAGATGGGTATAAAACTGTATTCTTTGTTTTGTTAACATGTGTATTTTATTGCTTTTGTTGTTTTATTTCATTTCTAACAATAATTCAACTACTTTGACCCAAAACAAACACCTAAACTATCAAAAAAGACCAAATAACAAATGTCTTTATATCTTTTTTGGACAAATGATGTTTCCTTATGTTTTGTACACAAATAGGAGCAAAGACAAAAGGTCACGTGACTTTGTAACGGTAGGTACGATTTTCCGAAGATTTGTTTCTAAAGATGCCCAAGACTCTAAGGACGAGAGTCATGCAGTGGCACCGTACAATATTCAAGCATTACGAAGTAATCGCAAAAATAGAGGAGGGGGCTAAATCAGCTCCCCTCCCACAGTCGTTTTAGGGCTAACTTGTTTGTATTTTATTTTCCAGTGTCGTCCATTAGTTGCAACATCATGCATATTTAGACATGATTTTTTTTTTTTCATTTATGTTTTAATTAGGAATATATATCAAGATTCATTTATTTTTTATATTAGGATTTAACAATTGTAAGCATAAAACATTCATTCCTATGGACATGATGACAACATGAATTTCAATGTTCAATTTGGCTTGATCTATTATATAACAAAAAAGGGGGCTAGCAATGCAAGACCGTTCGATTTTTGTTTTCTTAATGAATAAAATAATAATCAGAATCATGTGTTAGGTAGTTGTAGCCACCACACACTCTTCATGTCGAGCACCTAACTTTTCTTTATCAGGTCAGTACGTATACAAGTACCATTGAGGTCGCCCTTCTGATAAGCTTTTCGGCCTCAATCCGCCCTGTCGAGTATGTGGCGCCGTATACATACGCGGTCATTCAGCGGTGAGCTCGCAAGCAGACGACAGCAAATGCTCTCGATACCGCTCGGTCAATATTGGCTACCAGTTGACACAATTTTCGTCATCCTATCAGCCTTTATTTTTTAAATTTTGCGGAAACTATAACGAGGCTTTGATGTTGGCAAGAATTTGGATTAGCAGATGTAATCAATTGGGTGGTAATTGTGAGCTCCATGAAGTTTTGCCTGAAATTTTGAATTTAATGCTTTGATTTAAAGAGAGGCATCATTTTGAGAGTAAATGTGTCTTCTACTTGAGCTATAAAGATCACTGCACTCTGCATCGCCTTTAAAATTTAAATCAGGAATTGAACGATTTGAAGGTGAGAAAGTGCATAACATACCACATTTTTACACATTCCTGTCTTTTCATGAACACATGGGCGTCATCTCGGCAAACATTTGAGCATTGTTGTAATTGTTTGACTGCCTGCATGCTTATGTGGAACCACAGTCTCGCATAATAACACCAAGATAATAATAGCACGACTTCTCGCGGATTTTATTGGTCGGAGGCATATTTGAAGAAGCGCTTAGTGTCTCGGATTTTCTACTTCTTCCACTGTGGCCCGACAGATACACATTGATGTTACTGGCCTACTACTCTATCGTAAGAGAAGGAAGATAAATTTTAATGAAGTTGGGAGTGAAGACTTCCTGCTGTCATCCGCGGGTCATAATCGCTTTCCAATAGCAGAACTTTGTGCCACTAATCGCAAGATTACATGGGGACTAATTACTACGGATTTACAGACAGCCACGAAAGTCGAAAAGAATTACATCCTAACCGACATAAAGGGAACAATCGTGCCTTTTCTTTATCAACTGTATGCACTTTGTATGTTGCCGTTTTTGTCCAGGGGTTGCGGAAAGCAGTTTTAAGATTTCGCAATTTGTTTTCAATCGAGTATTGCTTCACTGAAAAGAATCAGATACAAAAGGGACATTTTCATGCAACGGCTACAAAGGATTGCTTATTACGTCTCATCTGAGCTTAGCAATAGTGTGAAAGCTGGAGAAGAACAGTTACTGAAAAATAATCGTCTTGTAGCCTATTAGGGGATCTGTATCGTGTTTAAGCTCATCAGACTTGTGGAATTAGCGCTTGCTTCATTATCGAGCCTCTGCAACGCATTTGACACCATTTGGACATGAGTTAGATTATCCCATTTCAAACATCACAAAGAAATACTTCAGCCCACCACACTTTCCGATCGAACATTTCCTCCAAACGGTACTCTTTCTTTTAGATTCTGCATGATTATTCTTCTGCAAATAACGGGGAATAACTTAGGCTGTCCCATTTTGCACCAGAGCGCTACCCTCCGTGTTGAGAAGCAAACTCGTCAAGGAAATCAGCTCTAACAGTGGGAGAGTGGTTTCGAAACTACTTCACTTATACATCGAGGTCGAGTTAAGGACAAGTAGAAGGTGGACACTATTTTATCGGGTGACGAGGACTCCTTGTTGACATTCACCGCTAACATATGACTTCAGAGCCACCTCTCCCACCTAGAGTTGTACAACAAACCTCACAAAATTTGACCGCAAAACGTCCACCGTCTGCGCAAAACCGAGAACTTTGTTGCCCCCACGATTTACAACTTGTGAGCAGCGAAACGAACTCTTGAAAAGGTTTCTTTGAGAAAATTGAAAAGAAAATGAAAACGACTGGAGTTTGTGCTCGCAGTCGGCGGTATCACTTCAAGTTCACGGAGAGTACAATCGAAGCTTTGTAGGGTTCTTTTGTAGGAAGTTATTGCCTCGCGGTTGTTATCTTTTGTGGAACCCCCAAACACCATCAAACAGTTATATCTTTGTGCCATTTCAATAGTAAGTATACGCAATCTATTTGATTTCTTTCAGAGAGTCTGCGCCATTCTCTCCACAAGAAATAAGGAAGCACGTACTGTACCCAGTAATTGGAGTCTCGTCTGTGTTTGAGTTTTAGAAGAAATAAGGGGGACCATTTTGATGCTCTGGGGTGTATTTCGACTCTGATTATTTAGCGCCGAGACCCATTTCGGATTAACATTGACCTTCGAGCTTCTATAATCGTGCAATATCAAGTTTTTATAGTCGTCCTGTCGCCTGCCCGTCGCGAACTTTGTTCAAGCCCAGCTCCCCATTTGGGCGCGACCCAGAAAGGAACACTGCTGCTCCTGGAAACGGAACTTTTGAAACGTGTGAGAAATGACTTCCTCCAAGGGCAAAATGTCTCCCAAATGAGTATCTCGTTCCATTTAGCGATCAGGTTCAAACACTTGAACTCTCCTTTGGAACACGTTCTCCTTTTAGACTTCTTTGTATGAAGTATTTTGCTCCCCCAGATAACATACTCTTTTGTAGAGGTGGTAACGACTTCGAAAATTGGATTTATTGCGGAGTGTGTTTTGATTGATGTTTGGGAATTATTTAATGGTTTTCTGTTATGGCATCTGTCTACCTCACCAAGCAAGGCGTTTGAGAGTGGAGACATTCGTAATCGTAATGTTAGCACAGCACTTCAGCTACTCGATATCTCTCTCTATATATCTTTGTTGCGTTGTGCCTTAACCTCGTTGTTTCTTTGATTGTTCCTTAGATTTGTTCGTGCTCGGCTTGGCTTCAGAAGTTATCGATTTTCCCTGAACAACACCCCGAACATTTGCGAAATATCAATATACACGGACCTTTAAATGAAGACAACAAAAGGATAACTCAACAAAAGGATTATGCATTATGGACATGCCTCTTCGCAGTATAGTCCATATGCCCTTTTAGTGGACCAAACATCGCCATTTCTTGACCACACGGAATAGACCATGTTGTTCTGGAGACATATTTCGCTCTGAGTTTTGATTTTTAGACTGATAGTACGTGTGTAAGTCTTCATTAAACCACAAGACGAATGTACAAACTGCTGTAACTGTAAGCACAGCACATACATTGATTACTTCGTGGTGATCGGCTTCCATTTGCAGACGGTAGCGATCACATTTCTAGAGGAATCGCGCAATATTTCACTATCTCTGTCGTCTGCTCACACGTCTGTTCTAAATGCACGAGAATTTCAACATGACGTCGCGTAACCTCCGTAACCGTAGCAACGGGACTGTTGGGATGATACCGGAATGTAAGATTGCTCTACTAGGAAGTCCAGGTGTCGGAAAATCAGGTAAATACATTTTCGACTTTTCCCGACTGATTTTGAAAGACGGTCATTGATGCGTTAATATTCACATCACATTTGCCTTACATGTATCACTGATTAAGTATAAAAAAACTGATCTATTGTCATAAATAATAAAATGTCATGAATATATTGCCTCACGCAGTTACACCTGTATCTCTGTACTATTTTCTTGTTTTATTCTGTTATTTTCCTGTTATTTTCCTGTGCTCTCCCCCCCCCCCCCTCTTCCTCTAGCTCTTTGTAGTTGAGGAAGTTTATTTTATTTGATCGCTTGATTTGCGTGCTTTTACCACCCCCCCCCCCCCCATGTTCGAGGGGATAAGACTTGAATAAGGCGTATTTTTTCGAGAAAAAAGGGTGTGATGCCAATGGTAAAACTTTTTCCGGAGGAGGTGGAAACTTGTGGTCAAGCGCGTACGTACAAAAAATAGCAGTTTTTACTGCACTGCCCCTCTCTCTCTCTCTCTCTCTCTGTCTTTCTTTCTATGTGGACCTGTCTCTACCTGATAAATCCCTTTTGCTTTAGAAAGGATGATGCAATTTATGATTTGAAAATGATCTTCTAGCCACAGTGGAGCAATTAAGTGGGGTGGATGGGAGCTCACCGCATCCTAACAGCGCCGTCAACTCCAATTGCATCGCCGCATTTTTGTGAATTAGGCTCAACGCGCTCAAGCCAACATCGGGAGGCGCAGGTGGGGCTAAACGCGAAACACGCAACTTGGCGAAGGAGGGAATGAGCCAAGTAACTAAACAAAATTGCATCTGTTCTTATGAAGTGTATAACGTTGAGAATGTTGGCTCGTTTATCGTACGGATTAGAAACCGATTCAAATAGTTTGCGTATGTCATCCAGTTAAATCTGAGCGGGGCAGTAATTGGCATGGTGCATACTTCAGAACCCACATCCACTCCTGCATGGGTAATGCAAGCATTTCAATAGCATACAATCGCGTACATGCGTTTGTAAGATAAGGAACCAAATATCATATGAACACATTAACAAATTACAGCCAAAATATCAGGATTAGTGGAAGTCGTTAACCGCTAATTCAGCCTTAAATGTATAGGTACAAATGGAAGAGAGGGAGTGAGCTGTTTAATTTACCACAATGTGCTAGCATAGCACCAATGAAAACATCGGAAATGTCAATATGATGTGAAATTGGTTACCATGGAAACTGTTGCCACACTTTGCAGCAGACTTACGTTATTATAACGGGCATCTCTCCTAAATTATCGGATAAATACTGAGAATGTGTTCGGCTTTGACTATCCGCCAGGCGCCAACTCAATTTCTATGTCATAATGGTTTTAAATGTCATGGATAATGGCTGGATATACCATGTAGATGTAGATGTATTTGAAATGGCACATGTCAAACGTTTCGAAGCGCGATATATTGAAGGAAAAGATATGTGGCACATTATAAACAAAAATGATTTATACCTCTACCCAGAGTAGTTTAATGTAGCATATTCACCAGAAAATTGTGAGAAGCGGTGTCTCGTAACTACGGGGCCCAATGGGACACGTACCCCTTCAAATGGCAGAGAGAAAGAGGGGGAACGAGAAATTGGGATGATCCCCTCTTCTCATCCTCTCCCCTAACGAATGGGTTTGTAAATTTACATAGATTTCGTTTATCGAGTGAGACCGTGTACCTCTCACCTCCAACCCCCCCCCCCCCCCCCCCCCCCCACCATGATGCCAGTATCAAACCCGAGTGTCTCGACACACGTTATGCCACTGAATACTAAAATATTAGTGTCAAAGTTTTAAAAAAATGATGCAATGTTCATAAAAAGTCATGCTCATAAATGTCTCTTGAAAAAGATGATTACAGTACATGTATTTATTTCTCCAAGAAATGTTTCGTTCGTTGTTCGTCACCACCGACACAAAATATGAAAGTAAGATAGAAAGAAAGAAAACAAAATAAACAAAGCAAGAAGGAAACAGGACATGAAATATATTTCCTCCCATACCTACCCGAATTTACATAATTTTTTCGAACATTTCCATTTTTGCATCACTTAATGATATATTTCTGAATTATTGAGATATGATGTGTGTTTTTTTTTTTCATTTGTAAAAACGCCTGTAATAAGTTAATAACCATAAAATTATTGAAATCAAGTTGGTGATCAATTTTTTAATTTTTTTTTGCGAATGTCATTTGTTTTTTCTTGAGCGATAAAAATATCAATGCACTTGTGTTTTATTTGTTTGATGTTCATTCTGTCTACCCACACGCACAACAACAAAGCAATTTTCTCTGGGGAGCTTCGTGGTATAACTGCTCTCATCATAAATTTGTCGACTAAAGATAGTTTGGTTGTGTGTGCTTTTGGGGCGCGATTACCAATTTGCATCTCAAGGGTAATGACGAATTATTGACAAGGCAAAAAGGACATTTGCAAGATTATTACATTCGAGGTAAATACATCAGACATTCATGTGTTTTCATACCACTGAATGTTACCATAATGAGTTTTATTCATTCTTGTAAGGCAGCCCATTTTAGTTGCTGTTTGTAAGCTCTGCATTGTTACCCGAACCCAGAAGAAATAAAGAAGGGAAGGAAGAGAGAGAGAGAGAGAGAGAAAGGGGGACAGACAGACAGCCAAAAAGAGAGACTCTGTGCGTGTGTGTGGGTGTGTGTGTTAACTGTGTACAAAATGCAATTGATGAATATAAATAGTATACAGAATGACTTATCCATAAGAGGATTAAACAGATGCAATTAGCATTGTGTTTGGCAAATTTGCGTTTGCACGTGTGTGATTGTGTTCGGTTGGCATAAAGGTAAATTTGTAAATCGATGATTAGATCGTGTTTATCCTTGGAATTAAATTCTGTGTTTGATTGTACATTGTGTGCCCAAATGAACACCAACATTCGAACATGTCTGGTAAATCAGACATGTAATACATTTAATACTAGCATTGGTTTTAACACCTTAAGAAACGGTACGATTTTTATACACACTTTTTTGTATCGTGATGTGAACGGTACAAAGATATTTTTTCTTTCACATGACTTCAATGGAAATTGTATGAGGTATCCATACAGATACGAATAATGAGTGTGCGAGGAGCTTTATGAAATAATAATTTCGTCTGATATCTTGAAGTTCTTGTCATGTTCATTGGAACAAAATGTTGATGTGATATTTATATAAATGTATTGTGACAGTTGCTGTCGTTGTTGAAGAAAACAGTTATGTCTCTCATTTTCTGCTATTTTCACCTTATGACATCACTGACTCCATCAACAAGTTCAAAGACTTTGAGGAAGAAGTTTACAGGTGAAGAAGTGTCACTCATGACGAAATATCGCAAATGGAATGCCAACAATTCTTCATCAAATCTTGAGATATCATTTAACTCCTCAGGCCACGCCCCTTGCTCGAACGAAACCTCCAAATTTATTTTGACAATTGTCGCGTGATCAAGTTGATGTCCATCGCCGCATGCATGCTAAGCTGCCAAAATCTTTCCGAGAAAAAGCTTGGAGCTGTTGAAAAGGAGGAGGAGAAGGAAGAGAAGAAAGAGAAGAAGGGCGAGGAGGAGGATTTGTTTCGAGAACCCCAGCGCAATGATCGCTCTGGACTTTGGTGTTTGAAGAGCAAGGATCGAAGAGCAAGTGCAGGGTTTAAAAGATGAGAACGTATTCAGTAATTACTATTCCTGTTTCTAATACGAAATAGCGGTTAGGACTTAATTCTAAGGGGGGATTTATATACTACACATTTTCCACACCATTATATAGTCTACAAACACTGCGAGATCATATGTCAGAGTCAGACAGCAAATGCGTAGAACCACAAAGACAAACCGAAACTATGCGTCGTGCAATCAGTTGTAGCATTTTTGTTTTCTTTTTCAAATAAAAGGACATGCGTAGGAATTGTGCAAATCCCTATAAACAAATAATCGAGAATGTATAATTCTCTTTTTTTCGGATAAGTTTTAGCAAATTCCTACACTTGTTCTTCGTTTGTATTATTAAGGGTATGCCCCTTTTTAGTATTTTTATTTAAGATACTCTGAAAGTGGTCGTAACCGAGGATTGATGATGAGTGAAGAAAATACTGTGGAAAGATTTTGTAGGAAGTAATGATCATAGCCTACTACTGGATATGACATCCTTCAATTTTGCTTTAAAAGAAGGCTAAAAACAAACTCTAGTAGCTCTGATTCTTTGAGCAGTTATAGGCTTATAGTTGACCGGAATTTGGAAATGAAGCATTTACCCTTTGTCACGATACCCTACAAACAAAATGAAAACCTCTATTTTCCTTACGATAATTGAGAAAACTCACTTTTCTTGAAATAACTCTCGTGATTACCTTTTTTGCTATTGTAAAAATGGGGGTCGCATGCTCACTTGGCGTTTCAAAATCAGTAACGTTTTAGGGGACAAAGCTTAAATAGGGCAGAGGCGAAAACAACCCGGAGCCTTTACTAGGGCAACTTATCAAAATGTGTCACTAGAGTATTCTTACTGAGAGAGGGGTGAACAATAATAGTCAAAAATTGACACAATCTCATTTTTGTAATCGTTTCGTGCAGGCGACTCCATCAATTGACCGGGAATTACCTGAAGGACAAAAAGAAAACTTTGTTCAAATGGATAATAATAGTTTTTTGCCACCCCTCCCCTATTTGTTCATCTACCCCACTCCCTTTCTCTCTCTCTCTCTCTCTCTCTCTCTCTCTCTCTCTCTCTCTCTTTCTTTCTCTCTTGTTTTGCTCTCCTCTCCGTCTCTCTATACCACCTCTTTCTTTCGCCTATGTCCTTTTCATCTGTCAATCTTTTTATTTGACCAAATTATAAATGACTCTTGCTTCTTTATCGCGACCTGTCCATTGAAATTCCATCTGGAACTTTTGTTTTGTTTCGTCGATTTGTCGTTTACGGTAACGGACAGAAAATACGAAACCCCAGAAAGTTTAGATCGTTAGACATCTATCAGAAAGTAAAGGACCCTGAACACCATTTCTTGATTGATTGGACTGCAATTTTGTATACACCTTGGAATGTAGTATTAAAAGTTCACTTTACTCAGTTCTTGCTGTTGTCGTCATCCTCATTGTTGTTGTTGTTTTTCTTGTTAGTATTCTTTGTATTATTATCATTATTATTATTAATATTATTCTACTTACTTTCCTTCTTCTTCTTCTTCTTCTTTTTTTCTTCTTCTTCTTCTTCTTCTTCTTCTTCTTCTTCTTCTTCTTCTTCTTCTTCTTCTTCTTCTTCTTCTTCTTCTTCTTCTTCTTCTTCTTTATATTGTTACCATTATCATTTCATTATCGTCATTTCATTATTATCATTATTGTTACTATTACTATTATTATCATCATTATTATCATTATCGTAATTATAATTATCATTATTTTTTCTCTTACTTTTCTTCTGCTCTTTTTTCTTTTCTTGTTTTCTCTTTTCTTCATTCAAACCATTATTAATATTCCGGGGAAAAAACATACATACTAGAAATTTGTTCGATTCGTTCTTCTCAAGAACTAGGCAATGTTTGATTATTATCACGTTCAATAAATATTATTTGTATTTGTAATAAACCATATGTTAATGTGTAAGCATAACTTTCAATGTTGGGAGAGTAAAAATATCTCTGTTATCAGTCTCCGCAGTGAGTTATGTTGGACGCGGGTTAATGGACCGATGGGACGGGGGATGAGTGACCGTTTGTTGTCCCTGCCTCACGGGACCATCTCCCCCGAACCATCACCGAAGATGTCGTGTCTGTATTACTTTACTTATCCTCAAGACAAGTCATCTGTTACGAATTCTTCTATAGCCGGGATATATCCCTTTAACTGGTTCGATTTACCTCCCTTTTACTGTAGCCATCGTGATCTAGTTTCCTCTTTATTTATATTACTGTTGAGGCTCTATTGTTCCTTTGAACTGTTAGTTCATTGTAAGGTTTTCTCCGTATCCTTCTTACTTCATACTCGCCACTTTCACCAACCCCATTCTCTCTCTTCCTCCTCTCTCTCTCTCTCTCTCTCTCTCTCTCTATCCCTCTCTCTCTCTCTCTCTCTCCCTCTCTCTCTCTCTCTCTCTCTCGCATTCCCCTATATTTACTTGAGTATTTCTGTCTCTCTACCCATCCTCTCTAACTCTCTTTCTCTTTCGATGTCATATTTCATCTTTCTCATTTCCTCTTTTCATCGTCTCACCAACGCCATGACTATCATCAGCACCATCATCATCACCATCATCATCACCATCATTATCATAATCATCATCACGTACTGTTTTTAACAGCACCACTAGCTATTATTACCAGTTACCACCTTTTTCCCCCACCACCACCACCACTACCGCGCCATACACCATCTTCCGATTACCCCTAGTGATGCTATCCGTCTTACTCATGGAGGAAAGTTAATGGTGTGTGAAGCTATGGTGTGTTTGTTATCGCATGTCATCATCAAACACACGTTCCGGGGTGAAGATGCGGTGATCGAGTTTGGGGTCGCAGAGAAATCATCTCTGACGCTAAGATTGAGTCAGATTATGAAATGTTGTGTCTTGCTCCAACCAAGGAGAATTCATAGTTATTGTACGATCATTGGAGTGACCTATCAAGTAATCCGAATATGATTTCTATGGCATAGGCTATGCAATGAGGTATCGAAATTTACCCCTTGAATTGATAGTGCTCCAGCTACAAAAAACATATACAAATTACACTGATCACGAAATGTATCCCTTGCATGAATTTATAATATATCTAATCATTTTTATTCATTTTTTAAGTTGTGTCTGTTATCTCAAATCATTTCTTTTTATCATTTCTGCCTTCTAGCTCTGACGGTGAAATTCATCACAAGACGGTTCATTAATGAATACGACCCAACGCTTGGTAAGTCACATCCCTCATCAATCAAGACCTCGAAAAGTGCTCTCTAAAAATGTAGAAGATTGAAAATTCACTTATTTAGGATTCCTATCAATTAGGGATCACTTCGTTGTGAAGTAGAAAACCATTCTCATAATTGCGTCATCCAAGGTATACAATAAATAGTGTTATACCCTCTCAAAAGAGTAGATTCAGTTTCGGTCTCAGTTTTTATTTTACATTCTCAACAAAACAATCAATATAAGCAAATATGATTATAAAATCTATCAAATAAATTGATGTGCATTAATATAATGCATTTTGAATATCATTAATCGAGTTACAAAGGAAAATATTATGCATTTTCTTTGGTGAAACACTGTTGATATTCCGCCTATATTTGGTGGTACAAATTGTTTAAAAATGGTCAAAATAAATAACCTCAATCTGAATCTGGCTCTATTTCACACTACTAATTTAGAGTAAATTCCACTACAATTTTGAGTGAATTCCATTCGGAAACGTAGCGATCCCTGTAATATGACTCTTTGAAGAGTGGATCTCCAGTCATCTGCATCAAAATAACCCCGACCTACTTTTAATCATTCCCTACGTCATCTGCATCTCTTTTCGTTCCCCGTCGGTCTTAAAAAGGTTCCCTTCCTTTTTGTTTTCATTCAACATTTCAATGTTTATCAATAATCCAGAGTTAATCCCCGTTCGCGCGTCTTTTTTTCATGATCATCTTTCTACGGGGGCATGCATGCTTGAAGGCTAATTAAAAGTTAATAAAAAAGATTAATGATTATTTTTATTTCGAGTTCCTCCCTCTTTTGTATACGTAACGTATCAAATTCTATGACTGTTTTCATTTCTATGTCTTGTTTTTTTTCTGTATATCTTCCTTTTTTATTTTAACATAGTCCTCCATTATATTTGGAAGGAAAATTGTGTTCTTCTTCTAGGATACGATGGAGCTTTCTTTTTTCTTTGTAATAGGTAATTTTAGAACACATATCCTGCAGCTTTCCCTTACTTTATTTTCACCGGTTGCGTGTGGAAGAAAAATTTAATGATCGACGTCTTCCAACTGTTTCCAAAAATGTTAAGGATTTCTTGAACGTGTTTGTAGGATTTTTTTCTTGTTAATACATGAATAATTCTTGCGTTGGAAGTTATGCCTTAAAATGCCGCGTTTTCTCGAGAGCTTAGAATGTGAAGATAATGATGTCTTCCACAGTGGAGGTTACATTCGTGCCAGAACATTCCCCGGAGTGGAAATGAGAGATTAGGGGGCTAATATGAGTGGCAGGGTTGGGATCACCAAGGAAATGATGACATATTACCTTATGATGAAACAATTACGACAGTGCTCTTCAAACTTCCATATCTTATTTTTACGAAACCAATGCATGGGCAATAATGTGAATCGGATATAAGAATCGTATGTAGTTTAGGAGCGAAAGCAGAGAAAACGCGACTTTGGAGGGCAAGGGAAGTGGAGCGTTTCCTTCTGAAATTTTCTATGAGAAAACTGAAGGGCCAAAAGCGCCACTATGGTTATGCACATACTTTACACATCAATATATGTTTTGAGAAATGTGCTATGGCATTTCCATCTATTGGAGGTCAAACTTGTTAATCTTGAAAACCTAACTATAGTAACGATTATTACGTATGCTAACACGATGTAATTGCGATCGGAAAAAGATGGATGTTATGCTTTGGATAACATTATTATGGTAGAAGAAAATGTTATCATACCATTATAATAGTTGTAGAGGGCAAAATGATATCCGCCAAGGCTCAAATCAATTCAAAGACACCATTCTCCTTTTTAAAAGAGTCGAAGTAGATTCTGAGAAGGGAAAATCGAGAAAGAAAAAAATCCTCGTTGTTCGTTAGAGAGGTAGCATTCATTTCTTTTCCTTTTTTTTCTTTTTTAGGGGAGGGGTCATGATGTTACCATCACATGGCAAGTCGTAGACAGAGCCAATCCATGACGCAGTCATGCGTCTCAACAAATGACGCCTTACATGCAACGGGTAATAGTGTAAGCTCCCATGCATGGTCCCTACTTCAGCGCAAGAGTACAGATCCCCCGAGAATTGACACCGCTTGCCTGAAATGCCTAAAGATTGTTCCTTTCACTTAGCCGTTTCATGGTTTTAGAGATACCGTACACTGGAATGTAACGAATTCAAGGAATGTGAATGTGTGTGTCGCGTTAACATAAGCATGCACTGTTCACATTTATCCGACTTAAGTAGGGGTGAAGACTTGTGCCAATGCTGATTAAGATCAACGCTTAAGTGTCCAAATTCAAGTGTCGTGTTCTCACTACAGAATAATAATGTAATAATAGCTTTAGTTTACTTTTTTTATTCACACGTTCAAAGAAATTAGAGCGGACTGGGATAGGTCGACGAGGTTTTCATTCGGGTTTATGAACTCCCTTTTTGTAAAGTGTTTAATAATGATTCAGACGAATAACATGTCTCTCTTTACATCTCATTGCATCGATACAATTGGATATAAGTCAACGAACCTATATGTTTGGACAAACACAGAACTATAAAGGTTGTTACTTTGATGTGGATGGAAACCAGAAGGGAGATATTGGGAGGGAATGGGATAGAGATAATGGAGGAAGAGAGAGGGTAGGAAGAGATAGGGCAGAGAGAGAGGGGACACAGTGGGCGAGGGAATATGTATACATGTATATATGTGTATGTGTGCGTTTGTCAGAGAGAGAGGAGAAAGAGAACAAAAGAGAAAAGAAGAGAAGGGAAGAATAACAATTGTGAAATGAAACACCAATCGTGATTCATCCGAGTCTTATAGCATTTCGTTATCTTACTTCTTTTACTTTGATGGGCGCCAGAAACCATTTTGAAAGTGACCATTTAGAGCTTATCAGTTTATCTCATTGCACGCTCCCAAGGAATGAATCATGGAAGGTTGACAGCCCGCCGTTCGTCCACACAAGTTCGTCTACCTAAGATGTTAAGTTAGTGCGGAATAGAGTCTGCCCCTATAGTCTGTTGGTGAAAGTAGCAACCTGGATTATCAAACGTCTTAAGGTTATGAATGTCATCGTTGTACAGTTTTGCAATGGTTATGATCTTCATGGCTAATAAACGTGTGGAAACTAAATTGAAAGCTGGGTTAGAAATGAAGATAACATTGCACAACTTGATGCATTTTTCTTGTCAGTTCAACGCAATATATCATGTTAATATTGCAAGTAGAGGCAGGGGTTGCACATAATCTTTTGCATCGGTAATATATAAATCATACTGCTCTCTATAAGCAACATCTCCCCTTTAATGCTTACAAATATCATGAAATTTCAACTAAACATATTTTGAAAAGCATATGCACGCATCACCGTCATTTGAAGTTTTGAACTCTGTCTCTTATATCGCTTTAACATAAATTTATCTTTACTACGACAATGTTTCACGAACCTATTTTATTATACACCAGTCGCCAGACTATTATGACATAGATGAGATAGTAAAATGGAAGCGATGAAGTCTAAAAGGTTGAGCAGTCGTTAGTCCCTCGCCGAGTGCATCTATCTTTCATAGAATCCATCTTACTCCGCTATCTCTGGCAAGGCCGTTAGACAATGCTTTCTCATGAGAGCGAGAAATTTTCATCGTTATTCATCTCTCTCTCTCTGTCAAATAAAGACAAGGGAATACTAACAAAAAACGGGCCGTCAGGGTATGGTTTCCCGTAAAATGTGTAAAATATGTAAAATATATATTTGTAGGCAAGGAGACAGAAAATACAACAAAATGTTATATTTACCAGGGAGAAGATAGTGTGTTCGTTGATACAGTCTGTATACAATGAATACAGCACGAGTGACAGTGGTCTAAATACATACGTTTCGACAATGTGGTAAATCCATTGTGTGGTGCAGTACTCGACACAGTTTTCAGACAGTGAACTGGTGCACTTATAGCGTACACATAATGCGAGGTTTATCTCTATATTTTGTCCACAATGTGAAAGTTCTTTTTAAGCAGTGTGGCCACAGTTTACAGGTAAATGTGTCCACAGTGTGTGCGGCATTCAGAGAGTGAATTTACACACCCACATCGTGCACACTGCCAAGTTTATTTCCACACGGTATTCGCATTTAAAGGGTTATTTTTGTTAGTGTGTCCACAGTGTAGATGTGAATGTGTCCACAGTGTGGTAAATGTATTCGTGTGGTGCGCTCCTATACATCTTTCAGAGCGTGGACTGGTACCCCTACAACGTACACACTGTGTGATTGATTCCCATACATATAAAGAAGGAAAGTGATTTTGTCAGTATTGCCAGAATGTGAAACTAAAGATGCTCACAGTGTGGTAAAAATCTATTTTGCTTGTGTGGTACCTTTTTTTAACCGTGAGATCTATTTTCACATGACAATTACATTATGAAAGTGATTTTTCAAGGTGTCCACAGTTTGTGTATAAAATTGGAAACCACAGTGTGGATCTAAAATGTAACCACAGTATATGCGACCGCAATGTAATACAGCCGAAGTCATAACCAGATACATGTATTTCGACTATTCCATTATTTCCATGTAATTGTAACACATCATTTCTTAGAAACGCATTTCAGCATTTCAGATCTCTTTAATACTCTTCCATAATTCCGAATGATGATAGTTTGTATAAATGATATTGCCAACGAAATAAGCTTTCGTTACAAAGTATCTAATATGAACAAAGTTTTTCAATCCAATACTAAGCAGCCGATTTGGCATTTTGCAAACAAAAATCATGCAATTATGTGCACCTGCAAGTCCAAGAGATAATTTAGTGGACCGTTTCGTGGCTAACCAACTACCGAGATACTACAAGCAGACGGTCAACAATATTATTTTCTTTGATGCTCCCTCGAATAGAAATGGTCGGAGAAGATAGAAAGAGACGGGAATAATTGTTTGCCACCCAATCTCATTTTGTTTTCAAGTTTCAAGGGAGCGGTTCCCATTCCGCGCACGACCTCTTAGATTGAGGACAAGGCTAAAGTAAATTGTGTAAGTTAGTGGGGAGAAAAATAGAACATTCGTTTCCA